>NC_056535.1:95000-1304583 GCF_910596095.1 Thunnus maccoyii | reverse complement strand
GAGATGGAAAAGAAAATTAAATGAATTGAATGAAAATAAAATGATGGTTTAATGTAGGATTAGGATATTGGCCTAAACTCGTAAATCGAGGGCTTGGAGCCAAAGGGGCATAAGTCCCATGTGGGGCGAATATGAGTTTTATATATCAAATGAAAGCTCTCAGTGAGATCTTTTCAGCGCCAAGAGGACACAAGTGAAATGATGACCCATAGGTTGTGATTAAAAGAAAATTGAAAGGTGTAACAGTAAAAGTGGGGTATTGGTTGGTTGAACAAAGCATTTTGGTAGAGCATTCTAACAACACTTAAGTCAGAATGGCTGAGAGGAAAGCATGGTCAAACATTAAAAATAAATATTTGACAGCAGAGGAGGTTTTAATGAGTTTGATGGAAGATAAACTAGATGAAAAAGATCTTGATATCATCTTAGAGCCAGAGGATAAATTCTTTTATACTTTTCTCACTCACCATTAGCATGCTAACAGTCTGAGCATGCTAGAAACATGATCACATTATATTCTCAGGAGTCTATCAAGTCTATTCATATCGTAATTAATATTCTGTCAATATTAGATTCATGAAAATAGGTTAATAATCCCATTAAATGATTACGCCTCTAGATTCAAAATGTTATTTTAAAACTTAAGAGTGTAAACTGGCCAGAATGAGCTGTGGCATTAGCTAAAGTTAGCCTATGAATGCTATAATGTGTACACTATATTATGCATACATGCTATGTACCCTACATACATGTTATGTAAAAGAAAAGCATTGATGCATTTTTATATTTATTTATAAATTGTTTATTTAGGAGGGTATCTGAGGCCCAGGAGAAAGAGTAGCCAGAAAATGAGGGAGAGAGAGTTCAAGAAATAGAGAAAGAGAATCCAGAACATGAGAGAGATAGAGCTCAAGAGAAGGGGAGAAAATGACCTGGAAGCAAGGGAGTGAGAGCTCAATGCAAAGAGACAGAGCAGCCAGGAAACAAGAGAGGGCAACCCAAAAAAGAAAGAAATGGGGAGAGAGAACAAGATGAGGGTAAGGCTGAGGAACAAAGGTGAGACTGAGGAACAAATCCTTGTGCTAGAACCAGTACTGATGGAGGAAGATGCTAACAATGGGGAAGAACTCAGCGACAATGATATGCAAAGAGGAAGGAAAAGAAAAAGAGATACTGAGAACTGAAAAAAAAAACAAAGCAAAAAGACTGAGAAGTTTAGGCCAAAGTTATGTGGGCACATTTAATGTCCGTGTCCGCAAAAGGGGTAAAGGAGAAACCATGTACTAACCATGTATTGAAACCAGAAAAGAAGAGGCAGAGAACTAAAGGAGACTCAATAAGACAGAACACATTTGAATATCATCTAAGTAAAAATGGAAAGCAGATTAGAGTTTGCAAAGACTTGATGAAACACTTGATGTCTCTGAAAAGTTTTCCAGGTATGTGGGCAATCAGGCCATTCATGAATTGGGATTTTCTTCTGTGAGCAATAGGGGACATCATAAGCCAGCAAACAAAATCTCAGAGGAAAACAAGAACAAAATTCGGGAGCATGATTGAATCCCACTAATGCAGGAAAGACAAAAGAAAGCTTTTTTTAGAGGGGAACTTGAATGTAAAAAAATGTATGAGTTGTATGTGGAGAAATGCAACAAAGAAAGGAAAATCAAACCTCAAAAAAAAAGCATGTACAGAATGGTGTTTGACACTGAGTTTAACCTGGCCTTCCACATGCCAAAAAAGATGCCTGCAAATACTGTGAGTGGTATCAACAATTAGAAGATGGGGAACCACTAAACACGAAAATTGCTTGCCCAAGAGCATACAGAAAACTCTAGCCAGAAGTCTTTTTTACAAGGCTGCAGCTTTTGACCTTGAGCAGGTCCTAAATACTCCATGACGCCATGTGAGTAGCCTGTACTTCTCATGCAAATTGAGCACATGAAATCTAAAAGTATATGAACTGGACACTAAAGACACAGAATTCTACATGTGGTATGAGGGGGAAAGTCGTCATGGATCATCCGAAATGAGCAATTGTGTGTTCAAGTATCTCTCTGCAATTTTGGATGTAAATCATGTAGGTCTGTATTCAGACACAGTGGTGGACAGAACTGGAACGCAGCTTTTGGAGTCTTTTCATAGTCAGATGGAATGTGACAGTGTCCATGCTGCTGTAGAGACAGCAAGAAGAAAGGTTCCTGTCTACAACCCAGATGGTAACTACACATTAGTGAGAGTGGCAAGAAGAAATAGGGCATACAATGTCCATGAGCTGGGCCACAAGGACTTCCTTGACTTCAAGTCATTTTCAAGTCAGATAATCAAAGGCAGAGTGAAAGATGAAGAGGGAGAATTTGTTCACTGGCATAAGATCAAGTGGTTTCGCCATGTAAAAGAGGACCTCAAAACAGTTTACTTCAGGTATGACCTCTCTGACCAATCGTTTAGAAAGATGCAGGTGGCAAAATGAGCAGCTAGAGGAAACCACTATGTCAAAACACCACAGCAGATGTACACAAGTCCTCCAGGAATTAGTGCATAGAAAAAGCAAGACTTGCTGACACTGTGCACAAAAGGAAGTATCCCACAGTGTTATGAGGAGTTTTATAGCTCTTTAAATGTGTCAAATGAGTAAGAACACCGTAGTCCCAGGACACATCAGTAAATGATAAGGGCACTCCAAAAATGTATTAAAAAGGTTGATGTACATACAGTTATACTGAAAATGAGATTAGTTTATGTGTTTCAGGTTTTTAAGTTTTTAACAGAAAAATAAATATCAGTTGATTTGATGCGTTCCTTGTAGCCTAGAATTAATAGAAAAGCCTTGATGAAAGTTGCTGAGCATTACTTTAAGATGAAGATAATCGTTCTTATCTTTTTTCAGTGTTGACTGAAGTGTAATTGGTCAATTTTAATTAAAATGAATGTGGTTTACAATTGTTTACTTACACACACCCATATTCTGCATTAGTCTATTGGGAAAATGTTTGTGCCAAAAAGGCACATCTCAATCTTTTCACATTTTTAAAATGTTAAAAAAATATTTTTCAATTTAAACTTGTAGCAATATTGTTTTTATGGCGATGCTCAATCTGATACCACAAAAAGATCAAATATTGTGTTAAGCTCCAAGCCCCCAAAATATAAAATCAGTTTTTTCAAAATCTTGGGGGCAATTTGTGTCCCTCAATCATAGTTTTTAGGGGAATCCTGAGATTTCTTTCGGCATTCTTGCCCTTGCCCCCGTTAATTTTCTGATGCTGTACATAAGTGAAATATTAATGCAGCAATACATTTACCAAAAGGCAACTGACATATGCATTTTCATGAATATTGGACATTGCATGTAGCAGATAACTATCACTTCATTTGTCCACTATGTGGCGCCAGAGAACGGTCATTAATTAAACGTCATGTTGCTGTATATCATGTGTAGACTACACCATGTAAATTTCATATAAATGGAATGATATTTGTCACACAAGGCTAACTTCCTTGCCAGTTGGTGGCGCTATACTAGTTCAAACATGGGTGCAAAGTTTTTTGAGTTTTTGCTCATCTTAAAGGCCTAAAATGTTCAAAATCCAAAATGACTGACTTCCTGTTTGGCGAAAAAATTTTTTAATAAAATGTATTGTATGTATGTAAAATATGTCGAGAATGATGAGAGCAATGATCCCACCGAATTTCATGAACATCCAAGCAACTTTATCAAAATAAGGCTGACTTCCTGTTGTCAGTAGGTGGCGCTATGACTATGACTCAATATTGACATGTAGAGGTGTTCAGACCTGGACTCTTATCAAGCATCAGAAATTTGGGGCAGATTGGATGATGTAAAGTCATGTTACAACAACTCCTTGTTTCATGTCTTGGGCAAAATTGACCAGCACACCATGTCAAGGGCTTTCCACGAAAACTAAAAAGCTTTGCAATTTACCATCGCAAAGGTCTTGTCGCTCGGGTTAATTTTGTAGGAGGAGTTTGATAAAGTACAACACCTGTCAATGGCTTCACTTTGGGAAAAATTGCACAGTAAAATGGCTGGCTTCCTGTTGGACTTTGGGTATGGCTCCAAGAGGCTTTTTTAAAGTCTGGAAATGTTATATCTGTCTACCAAATTCGCTACATCTACGTCAAATTTAAAGGTGGGGGCTCTGAAATTTTCTAGGGGGTGCCCTCAAGCCATTTTGCCCTACCCATGCCCAAGACCCATATCAGATACCAACTTTCTCCACTTCTGATGCATGTGCAAAGTTTTGTGAGTTTTCGAGTACTCCTAGCACCTCAAAAATGATAAAAGTAATTAGGGGGCGCTATAGAGCCGACATGCCACGTCCAAGCCCAATTTCAATATCAAATAGAAATACCTACTACTTCAAACATAGGTGCAAAGTTTTGTGAGTTTTTGTGCATCCTAAAGGCACAAAATCCAAAATGGCTGACTCCCTTTCCAGCGTAAAAATTTCAGAAAAAATGATGAGAGCAATGATCCCACCAAATTTCATGAACATCAGAGCAATTTTCTCCCAAGATGGTCCTGCATTTGGGGACGCTGAGGAGCCCTCTGGCCACGCCACTTTCAGTGCACTTTCGTGCTTGGGCCCTTATAATGCAGGGTTGTCTAATGTTAAAATTTGAACATGGCTCAACTTTTGCTGCAACACAATTCAACATCAACACACTGAGGTGAACAAATACTTGCAAAAGCCACATTTCTGGTTAGGATCTTTTGGAACATGAAAGGTGTAATTCTGTTTACCTTGTGATCACTGAGACAAAGGATAGAAGGATTTCTACCATGATAATTTTCAGAGTTGTAAAATCCTATTTGATGGTATTATAAACCGCTGTGCAACATTTGGTGTCTGATAAATGTTCAAACTCATGAATCTCTTCACTTCAACTGGACTCTGGACTGATTGTATTTCATTTTAAACCACAAAACTTTCTGCACTTTATTAACATTGTGCTGTTTTCCATCTGAACACCTGTGATCAATATTTGCTCCATATTTGCTGCCATCGAGTATTAGTGGTACATGTTTTAGGGGAAACACCAGCCATCTGCAGCATGCTTTTACATACAGCTACAACACAACTGACGAAATGTTTAGATTCAACACATCTGCAAAACGTTCCCTGCCAGTATGTGTAAAGTTTGATTTGGATAAATATCAGTAACTAAAGTTTAGAGTTGTTGGTTGAAGCAGAACACTGATGCTGGAGTCATCCCAGTCTTTCTATTTTGACCTTGTTCACCAAAACAACAAAAAACATTATTTACTGATATACTGAGTGTATTAATGATTTTCACATTAATTAATTTCAAAAATCATGGGCATGGACAGAACACTCAACAACTCTGTCATCTGTGAACTGGCAACAGCAAACATCAGGACTCCAAAGTACCTTCAGATGTTCAACCACACACTGTGACGCAGCACTCTGTTGCTACATGAGGAGGAAAAGCAAGATTGTTTTTAAGTCAAACACTACCGTTGTATGTTAGGTCTATAACTGCTGGTCAGGGTCTTAAGGAGCAGAGAGGACCAGTGGCAGCTGACAGAGGACAGATGTTGGAGTTGCTAGAGTGGATGAAGTTCAAATGGAATTGGCTGCAAATACTTTATAGCAAGTCATAGCTTTCCTATATTACATACATACAATATATACTATATCTAATGTAGGGTCTCAGATTTGTTAGTAAAGTCATCTGCTCTGCAAGCAGTTAATTTCAGTATAAAATTAAAATCACCTTACAGACAGTTGAAACTTGTTTGAGTAAGAAAATCTACCACAGTGAACATCATGTATGCTTTATTTGTTGTCATAGATACATTGTCACTGGGTGCATTTAAAGTCTTATCTGCATGGTGTGGGCTGCATTATAATAATAGACTATAAAAAATAATGGACATAGCCACCGTGACTTCACCTATTGGTTTGTGGACTCCATTGTGAAGCCTTGAATTCAGCATTTTGACCGTCGCCATGTTGGATTCTTGGAGCCAGAAGTGACCATATTTGGATGAGAGTGTGGAGCTTATCTTAACACTAGCTGATAGCTTGCTTAGCATGGTGCATATACTGTCTATGGTTAACTGTGATAATGCTAATGCTAATTTTTGCTAGTGAAAAACAGGTTTAAAACTATAACTAAATGTACGTACCAGAAAAACTGAACATCTGACTCCTTGGAGGGTGTTTTAGTACAACAACATACTGAACAAGACATTTTTAGGTGACTGAAATGTTACAATTAATGTTCATGAACTGAAAACACACTGATATAGCGAGGTAGCTCTGGAGGTTGCCACTTGATTGCAATGCAATAGTTATGTAACTTTTGATAGTTTCCTACTAGTTTTATTTGAAGGAGCAAAGCAGTGACCTCATCATCAAGAATGGTAATACGCCCTCTTCCACTAAATGTTCTAGTGCATGGGCCTATATAGACAATGCCCCATGATGAAAAGTCAAGTTAAAACATGACTATACAAAAATCAAAGAATGTTGCACTGTCGGCATATGCAATATGACTCTTTGTTATACATTAAACTACGCAACAGTGTGTAAAGTAGTTACAATTACAGTAGCTCCACCTCAACCAGCTGATACATTAAATACCTGCTTACATGTTTAATGCATCTGTCAAAATCCAAAGTGGCTGATTTACTGTCAGGTGAAATTAAAAAAAAAAAAAAAAAAGTATTATATCAAGTATGACAAGAGCAATGAACCCACTGAATTTCATGAACATCAAAGAAACACTTTCGTGCTCAGGCCCTATTAATAATCTCTACAAAAACAATAAGTTCCTCGCACTCTTAGTGCAGTAGTGCGGAAGTGGGCCGTCTAATGAGACTACTGCGGCATTCAGTATAAATAATTCACCCTTCATTTACACAAAAACCTCAGAGTTGCACTTGTACAAATATTCACACTGTCCAGTCCTAATGCTAAAATCAAGAGATTTGTTATTAAATGTAAACATCCATGGTTTAAAAGTTGCCATCTCATACATGTTGACAGCAGGTGTGAAGAAATGATCAGCGACTAAAGGATGCAAATCAAGTAGTGGTTTCAAGGATAACCCTCTCATCAATCAGGCAGACGAAAGATCTTTTTTCTGCCTGTTCCTTCAACACTATTGACAGGTGTCTCTTGACAAAAGATGATCTGTCTCAAATTTACACCTTGCCCACACAGAGCAGCAATACTGAAAAATGATGAAGCAGAGTACTCACACAATTCATCTTTTTTACTTTGGCACACCCTGTTTCCATCCACTACTGTTATGCGATTATTAAGCAGTGGTGGAAAGAGACTAAGTACAGTTGCTCAAGTACTGTACTTAACTACAATTTTGAGGTGCTTGTACTTCACATGAGTATTTCCATTTGATGATATTTTATATTTCCACTCTACATTTCAGAGGGAAATATTGTACTTTCTACTCCACTACATTTACTTGACAGCTTTAGTTACTTTTCAGATGAAGATTTGACACAATGGATAACATAACAAACTTTTAAAATACAACACACTGTTAAAGATGAAACCAGTGGTTTCCAACCTTTTCGGCTTGGTCGTACAAAAAGCAGTGTGTAGTCGGGGTCACATTTCAGATGTCTATGAGTTGTTAACAGCTCCACCAAATAGTGATTTTACCCTCTAAACTTCTCACATGCTTTCATTTAAATAAATGTTCAAATGATCCAATATTTCACCAAAAATCAAAGATTAGAGAAAAAGTCCACAATCTGAAAACAGAGTTGTGTATCAGAACTTTGTTTTTTCTTCTTTCCTCTCCCATTATCATCTCACGACCCCTCAGATTTATCTGCTGACCCTTTGGAGGGGCCCGACCCCTGGGTTGGGAACCAGTGGACTAGACTAGCTAACTGTATGTCAAGTAGTTCAAACTGATCCACCTCCAGCAGCTACAACAGTAACATGCTGCTCTAACACTGATGCTTCAGTATTGATAATCTAACGATGTCATATATAACAATATATCAGTCAGAGGGACCAAACCACTACTTTAACTTTAATACTGATACTACATTTTGCTGGTAATACTTATGTAGTTTTACTACTAAATAGGATTTTTCATGCATTACTTGTAATAGAGTATTTTTACTTTACTGTATTGGTACTTTTACTTAAGTAAATGTTTTGAATACTTCTACTATCACTGCTATATAGGAGTTGGTTGATCAAAATAAAATGCTGTTGTTAAACCATTGCAGAAAGAAGAAGAGGGCACAACAAGATTATGTCATTAAAAGAGCAGCAGTCAAACGTCAAACGGGGAAATACAATTTTGAAAATGTAATTGTTTTTATGTACCGTATTTCCTCAGACGGTGTTCAATTAAAAGCCAGGTCTCTGATAATGGCCGGGGATGTGGTCAACATGAACAAATAGAGGCCAGCCATAAAAACAGGCCATGGAAAAAAACAAGGGTGGAGAAACTCCTGGTACCTGTTATACAATGTGCATGCCAGTTAAGTATAATGTACGTTTCCACTGCTTTAATTTAATAAATTCAACAACATAATCATGCTATTTTCAACATTTCTGGATTACTCATCCAACCAGCGAAATGGCTAATGAATGTTCAAATTTAACCAGCCACAGCGGTGAGTGAAGCTAATCTACCTGCCACTTGCATATTTTACTAGCATTTGGCTGGTGGCTAGTGCTAATTTTGTGCCCTGGGAACAGTAAAAGGTTAAAGCCACAAACTTTTTGTTCTAGTCGTGATCTTAAAAGTTTCCAAATACCAAATATAAAAGATTGAATGTGGAGTAAATGTGTATAAAATGATGCATAAGACAACTAGCATAGATAAAAAAACATAGGGTCTTAGGTTTGAATATGTCCCTCAGTGTAAACATCATATAGCTTGAGACAGACATACTGTACAATTCATATACTTCATGTGATCATACAGCGAGAGAATCTTTTCTTTCTTTCTTTTGAGTTTTAGGCTACTTGAAGGATAAATCCATGATCCAAAAATATATACCAAAGGCTAACCAAATATCAAAACACAAATTTTACCTGCCATCAGCATCAAACTGACAGCACTTTCAATAGCTGGACTAACACTAGACAATAAATAAATGTTGGTTCTGACGCTGTTAAATGTTTGTTAACATCAGTTTTGTAAAGACGGCAGGGAAACAGGCTTATACTTTCATGACACAGACACAGATGAAACTGTTGGGATCCTCCTTCAGGTAATATGGAAGTCCAAGCAAAGCAGCTGCTCTTCTCTTCTGGTTTGAAGTCTCAACACACAAGAAAAACAACACCAGAAGACAAACTGTCACAATTGTAGCAATCAAGCATGCCTATGTTATTATTTTCTGGAAACACTGGGGTTGCTGCTGTGTCACCTAGCATTTCACAAGCTAAACTGTGGTTTAGTACAGATTTAGCTACATCACAATCAGGTACATGCTAAATGGGACATGGCTACTCTGTCAAAATGACAACATGTTCAGCTGAGCCCCAGTAACTTTATATATGATGTAGTAGCATTATAAGGGCTAACCTCCTTAATATAATGTAACTCCTGTTGAAATAGGTTATCGAGACCAAACAACACAATATGGTAAAAATCTTAACTGTAAAACAATATTAACAGTGGTTCCATTTGATAGGAGAGGCAAAAGGGTGGGATTACTTAAAACTTTGTGATGGTTTTATCGATTAGATTTTACAGTATGTTCCCACTTACTATTGCAGGGTGAGTCATCATTAAGGACTTGTGCTGTGTTCACAATCACTCATTCACTGTATAGTCCACCATACAGTGTGTTGAGCATTTAGTAGTGTTGTCCAAATGTCTAGTGAGAATTATTACACTATAAATAGTAGCCTCAAAATATACCATGATTGACTGTAAAATACCAAGCCCAAGTACAAGTGTAAAATCAAGGGTTACTAACTGAGAGTTAACTACTGCACTGTACAGACAGTGAAAAAACCCATCTGTGCTTACATACCAGATGAATGGAATGACATAAGTAGTGTTCAAGTGTGCTTTTTGCCAACTAACACAATATAGTCCTCTGCATAGAATTCCATGTATAGTAATGCTAAGTACTGAATTATTTCATACACATTAGCATTGTTATCTAGTAAGTTTTTTCAGGAAATTAAAGTGTCCATTATCTTAAGAGGACATGATTTTTTCCAGATCCAGTAAACCTTAAACTGCAGATAAGCTAATGACAGTAACAGCTTTTCATCACATTATATTTGACAATGACTAACACTGTTTCTACAAGTGACGTGTTATTTTTTGTTGATGGTGGAGTAATTGTGATCAAAGGATTGAGTAAAAATCTGACTATCCTTACTTGTACATCAAGTAGCTGAAGCAGACTGCACAGATCAGAACTTCTACTACTTCGCACTCTGTACATTTCAAGCAGTCTTGGGACATACTTCTCAAGTCCATCAAAGAAAGACCAAAGGACATCAGTAGAAACCAGGCATATAAACTCTGCCCTAATCTGTAATGACAAAAACAAATTACTTGTCAGTGGTTTCCTTACAACATAAAACACATCGATAAAACACATACATACACAAGCTGAGCCATGAGATATATCTATATGGTCTGCAAACTCTACATATCAGCATAGAACTACATTACAACATGGAACTACGTTACTCAATTAATAGTGCCCTTTAGGACCACGGAAAGTAAGGTAAGTGATTGGGTAGTGTAATAAAAATTAAGTAAAGATTTGCTTGGATTTTTCTCTGTAGGTCAGTATGACAGTACATATATAGGGGTTGGATAATCCAAAAGGAAAGTTAAGTGCAGCAGGTGAGTAGATAAGTGTACTAGGTTATGCAAAGAGGTCGACATTGGGTTGGCTTTGGCTCTTAAAGGCCATTAAAATGTAAAATTCTGCAGTTGGGAAAATTGATTAAAATTTAAATTGCAAAAAGAAAAACAGATTATCAAATCAATAAACACGAAATACTGATATTGAAATGCTATCACTACACTGGTACCTACAGTAGCAAGCTGTTAACTCTGTCTGAAAATGCAACCATATCACCAGTTTTAGACTGCACTCAAGTGAGCTGTCATTTGCGAAAAGCCAGTCAAGCCAGCTGGAGGCCACTGCTTGGATTTTGATGTGTGTCTATTCGCTGTTATAGTACCAGTGCTTGAAGCCATAGATATGCTTGGAGCAGTCAGAAAGACTGTCTTAGCACGTGTGACGGTGAGGCTGCAGCTACTGGAGCAGCCTGCCTACCATCCGAGAGCAGGCTAAGCAGGCAGAGAGCGGGAGAGTTTCTGCCCAAAACAAGCACGGAGAACCTGAGAGACATGAGAGCAGCTACTTACTAACAGCTAACATTATGTGTGTTTACAGAGAGCGGGGGGGGGGGGGAGGGCAGACGGCACTCCACTACTCTGTGCTACAACTCTGCTGCTGATGCAGATGGTCATGGA
Organism: Thunnus maccoyii; assembly: GCF_910596095.1. Lineage (NCBI taxonomy): Eukaryota > Metazoa > Chordata > Actinopteri > Scombriformes > Scombridae > Thunnus > Thunnus maccoyii. The sequence continues at coordinate 1,293,084 of NC_056535.1, read as the reverse complement.
GCAGACACCTTGAATTTATAATTGTAGCATCTGTTGTCCGACTAATTATTGATAACACGCTCAGTATTTTACAAATTTAAAAGTTTTTCATTTGATGAACGTGGGTGCTGATATGTGAAAATGAACTAATAGGGTTTTATGTCTATAAAAAAGCAAAACCACGGTGGGAAAGTAATGTAATCTGTGTATGCACAAACACCGTGTAAGGCCGTATTCAGACCAAATCAGGTGGTGCGGCGTTCAGCCACAGAGTCGAGCGGAGGTGTGTGGGGTGTGGGCGTGTTTATTTGTGCTCTAGAACATAACCGCTGTGTAACAATCAGAAAATATCGTATAAAACATATAAACGTATAAAGTAACTGATAATAAGTATAAAATAACTAACACCGGTAACACCTTTACACCATGTATACAGAGAAGTTCTCTGTATACATCCATCCAAGACCTATCTCATTACAGTTGCTTTTAACTAATTTATTTATTTATTATTTGTTGCTTGCATATTTATGTTTCCATTGTTTTAATGTTTCTTATGATTTTTAGCTGTTCTCTGTGCATTTTGATCTGCTTGTTCTTACTTGCCTTTTTTTTCTGTATTTCCATGGAGCACTTTGGGTTGCCTTGAGCAGGATAAGGTGCTATATAAATAAACTTGCCTTGCCTTGCCTTGCCTAATATAAGCCAGCTTCCAATAAAGGCCCCGGCCACTATTTGAAGAAATACGGTATTTGAGAAATGTTACAGTCTCATAATTGCTCCACAAATAATTCATGTTTTTGCCTGCCGCTATGTTTAGTCTCTTCAGTGGAGCAGAAGCTTCAATGGACATTTAAGTCGAATGCTTCATGTACGTCATGATTTATTTAATAAGTCTGTTTCCATTGCATCTTGTCATATATTGCTTTTATTGATACACCCACCCAACCAAACATAAAAGCTTTTTGGGGATTTTTTTCGATTTTTCTGCATTTTCACTGAGATTTTTATGAACAAATTTTAAAAAAGTGAATAAACATGGGGATGGAAACCCATCTTTTGGCTTTTCATAGTAGGAAAAGCAAAGGTGTCACTGATACATACACATTTCAACACCATCTAGCAGAACTGTCTTATTTACATGTATCATGTATCAAGTATCATGCAGCTGCATAACATTCCTGTTGCTCCACAGCTCTATCATGTTTCCATCGCGAAGCATTCCAAAAGCAGAGTGTCTTCAAACAGACACACTTCCTTTATTGTGAGCACCAGAGAAGGACAATTCTATAGAGTATTAAAAAATAGTCCTGAGGGGTGTTTTAGTTTAGTTTCAGAGGAGCGTAGGAGTAGCCTATGTGTCTTTGTAAGCTTGGATGCTGCATAATTTTAGAACTTTTATGTTCCACATCCATCACTTGTACTTCAGCAAACATCTGCTCTTCCAATCCAAAAACTGTGCGTCTAAAAAATGTGTTCCAGTGTAATTTGTTATCCACTGCCCCTTCCCAGAATACCATGGTCTTCAAAGGAGATCCCTTTTGAAAATGCATATATATTACATAACACTTTACTTGCTGTGTTTGCTGACAAGACAGTGTTGGGCCTCAGACCATGAGGTCACACAGAGAGGGCCTACATGTAACCTGTGAGCCCTGACCATGAGGTGCTTGTTCCTTTATTTCCCCTTGAGACAAAGGAATAGCGCCAAAATGCTGCTTACAGACAATGGGAGTCCATTGCAAACTCCATTTCCAAGGATGCTTTGCGATTTTCACACCTCAGCAGGGAACAGTCAACATACAGTCTCATTGGCGGAGACGCTCCTGCACAGCGGAGCGTCCTGATGACGCAGCCATGACATCACCGCCCCTTTAAAAACTGAACGTGCCCTGAGGCACACGCCTTTCCCATGTCACTGAGCTAGGGGTAACTACTGTTCCTCTGAGTCAGCTGACTAAAGGGGGTACCCCACGCACGTGTTTTTCCCTCATCGAAGACTCCCCTCGCTGGACGAGACGAGACTTCGCCCGTGTTCACCCGAACACATTCCTGGATCCGAGAGAGACCGCTGCTGCAACCAGCGTCCTCAAATTCCCTCGAGACGGAAGAAATGCTTCTTCACCGAGTCGACTCTGCTGTTCTCTCCGCGACGCCGCCGAGAGCCAGCTGCTGTGTTTTTCCCTTTCGTGCAAGAACGGCCACCGTCTGCATCCGAGCCCAGGACAAAGCCGGACATAAAGACGGACGACACACACACCCTGCTCGCTTTCTGAAGCGACCAAGTAAGAGGCATAAGTCTGGGCAGAGGCAGTGTTAATTGTGTGTTCTTATCAGCATCAGTTGCTGTTGTTTAGCATTTAGCTCTTAGCTTTTGCTATTGTTTTGTTGTGTTGTTGACAGATCGCCGCGTCCATTTTTCTCTGTTTACTCTTAGGAGTATTTTAAGTTTGCTGCCTGTTTAGTTGTGTTCACCACGCTAGACTGTTTTGTGTTAGTCCCGCTCGGGACTACCGCTGTGTTTGTGCCATCGTGAGTCAGGAAGTAAGTTGCTTTGTCGGTCAGAAACCAGACAACGTGCGTTACAGACTGCCGTCCGTACACACGCTGTCTGTGGCCAAAGGAACCGCTTCTCTTCCTTTCACGATCGCTTTCTTTCCTTCTTCCCTCTCTCTTCTGACTAACACATACACGCGCACGCACACACAAACATACACGCACACATCGCGCATACATCTTTTGCAGTCATGTCCGCGTCGCAGACCGGCGACATCATCACGTTAGGCCCCGTCGCCATCTTGTCACACACATGCACGCTCACACACACACACACACACGCACGCACACACACACATGCTTTCCCCTGCATGTGTCCAACCCTGTACATAGCTGTTTGTGTTTGTTTGGTAGGATTAGATTTTAGAATAGTTGTTTATTGAATGAAGCATTTGTTAACTTTGTTAATTTTGCTAAGTTTAATAAACACTGTTATATCTTTAAAGAGAAGTTCTTCTGTCATTATTGTGTGTAACATTGTGAAAAGTGGCTGATTGAAGGAGTCAGAGCTTGAATTCAACCCTTCTTTGTTCACCCTGGAATGTTGATATCTCTCAGATATTAACATTCTAGGTGAACTCCCATTCATGAGACTACCTTGTTTGGTTATTGGTCCCGGTTTCCGGGTGGTGCCCTGTATTTGTTAATTCATATTAATAATACTATTAATTGTCATAATTAGTTAATTATCCTTGATAATTGATAATTATTGCAAATAATCAACTGTGTTCCTCACAGATCCAACAGTTGGTGCCCGAATTATTGATTAAGGTTAACAATATCTTATTTTCATAATTCATAATTATCTATGATAATTATGAATTATTGCTAATAACCAAACGCACTACTGCCCGTTCCAACAACAGCATACTGCAATGAGTGAACAGTATGAAGACAGCTGATGAGTTGGGGAGATAGGGAATCTGAGATCACAGTCTAATAAAAGGATAATCAATCAGGTTTTTCTATGTGCTGTGGGACTGTATGTTTCCATAGTGTACATTATGGCTCTGTGATGGTGAGGTGACAGCAGACAGAGATGGAGGTGCAATGCCCGAGGCTCTGGACTAGTTAACCAGTCGCAGGGCCAGCCTGTGGCATAGGCCACATAGGCAGTCGCCTAGGGCACCAGATAAGGGAGGGGGCACCAAGTGAGATACTGACAGGTATGCTTACTTCTATACAGCTTTGGGAAATACACACTCACAAGGGTTTTCATCTGGTTTGACTTTCAAAGCCTTACTGGTCGGTCAGCCACCAAACACTCATTGAATGGCACCTTGACCCCCACTTGCCTTTTGTCCAGATAACGGGGAGGATTTGTCTGGGCTGGACGTATTTGTTGCACTGCATTTTAGTGTGAGTTCTTGGACTGGTGGAACTATTGTTGCACTTTTTGGGGCTCCAATTTAAATCTCGCCTAGGGCACCAACATAGTCAGGGCCAGCCCTGACCAGTCGCCTATGGGCCCTTCATCACCAATATCTGATTTAACAAGACACACTGTACACATAGAAAAGCTCTTGCCTCTGTCTTCTGTAATGGAAACTCAACCTACCTTTTGATTAATACGGGATAATCAAACATGTGACATGCACCAAAATGTTGCTATGAAACAGACATGCTGTTTCCAGTCACAGTTAATTCCAATCGATTTTGTTCTTTCTATCTCTGTCAAGCTACTATCGATGAAACTCAACACTTCCTGTAGAGATATTTCACATTAAATGTCCACCAGTAGCACAAGCCCATAATCCCTATCTTTTCTGGTAGTCCTTTAATGTGCAGGAGATGTTGAGTTTCACCGACAGTTGCTTAACACCATATGAAAAAAAACAAACAAACCAAAAACAGCAAAGTAGATGTGTTTGGAATGAATTAGTGAATAAAAGCAATATTTCTGAAAATTCCATGAAATATGCAGTGGATAAATATATTTGTTTTTCTATCATTGGGTTTCTGTTCCTCAAAAGCTTTTTCTTTGACAGAATTTAACTCTGCAGTCTCTTACATGTTACATGTATATTCATGCACAGTATGTCACGTGGAGTAGTATGCACTTGTCATTTGATAATGTAGTTTTTTGGGAAAGGTACTGTTTGTTATTTTAATGCAAAGTTCTCCATGCTAGTGCAATCATTGTCACATAAAAATGAGAGTCCTGAAGTAAGATTGTGATCAATCGATTAATTTTGCAGCATTGTGGCCTCTGTCCTACTTGTGATTTCTCTTGCCTTCAGTGCACCTCTTTCTTTCTGCTTTCCCCTATGTCTTGCATGTTCACACAAATCTGCGCCACAAGGCAAGACAGTACACACACACAAGCTCATGTCAACATAATATCATGCACATGGATGTGAAATTGACACTGAGACTATGTCCACACTACGTCCACACTAATACACTAATTTAAAATGGCATTTTAAAACAAAAATGATCTCCATCCACACAAGTGTTTTTCAGAGGTACAAAAAGACGTCGGTGCGTGTATGTGTGTGTGTGTGCGCGCGCATGTATGTGTTAGTCAGAAGAGAGAGGGAAGAAGGAAAGAAAGCGATCGTAAGAGAAAGAGAAGCGGTTCCTTTGTCCACAGACAGCGTGTGTACGGACGGCAGTCTGTAACGCACGTTGTCTGGTTTCTGACCGACAAAGCAACTTACTTCCTGACTCACAATGGCACAAACACAGCAGTAGTCCCGAGCGGGACTAACACAAAACAGTCTAGCGTGGTGAACACAACTAAACAGGCAGCAAACTTAAAATACTCCTCAGAGTAAAGCAGGAAAAATGGACTCGGCGGTCCGTCAACAACACAACAAACAATAGCAAAAGCTAAGAGCTAAATGCTAAACAACAGCAACTGATGCTGATAGGTACACACAACTAACAGTGCCTCTGCCCAGACTTATACCTCTTACTTGGTCGCTTCAGAAAGTGAGCAGGAACACGGCAGCTGGCTCTCGGTGGCGTCGCGGAGAGAACAGCAGAGTCGACTTGGTGAAGAAGCGTTTCTTCTGTCTCGAGGGAATTTGAGGACGCTGGTTGCAGCAGCGGTCTCTCTTGGATCCAGGAATGTGTTCGGGTGAACACGGACGAAGTCTCGTCTCGTACGGCGAGGGGAGTCTTCGATGAGGGGAAAACACGTGCGTGGGGTACTCCCTTTAGTCAGCTGATTCACAGAGGAACAGAAGTTACCCCAAGCTCAGTGACATGGGAAAGGCGTGTGCTTCAGGGCACGTTCAGTTTTTAAAGGGGCGGTGATGTCATGGCTGCGTCATCAGGACGCTCCGCTGTGCAGGAGCGTCTCCGCCAATCAGAGTGTATGCTGACTGTTCCCTGCTGAGGTGTGAAAATCACAAAGCATCCTTGGAAATGGAGTTTGCAATGGACTCCCATTGTCTGTAAGCAGCATTTTGGCGCTATTCCTTTGTCTCAAGGGGAAACAAAGGAACAAGCACCTCGTGGTCAGGCCTCACAGGTTACATGTAGGTGTATGACCTCATGGTTTGAGGCCCAACAACAGTAACACACCTGAAAACGCATATCACATGACCGTTCACATACACTGGGCATGTGCGTATCAGTGTAAACAGTAAGTAGATTGTCTACTCTGTGGTTGGTGCTTAGTTGCAGAAAATGGCAAAAAGTAAGACCAGAGATTTCTTTGCTTGGAGCGACAACGAGGTGGAATTGTTACTGAAAGCAACACGAGTGTGGTACAACTGGTAGTCAAGGTTGATGTAATTTGTTTTCTTCTGGAAAAGGGTTACATGATAGGGGCATGACAAATCACGGAAGGACACATTGTGACTGATAAGACCCAATCAGGAAGCTAACTTGGGTGTCTGTGTCATCGTTTTGATGATTTTGACGACTAAAACGCAATACCGTAGTTTTCAAACTAAAATGGAGTCAGTGGTGTTTTCTGAACTCTCTGTTTTAGGGGTTCGAAAATGCTGAAGTGGTGTGGATGCTTGGCGTAAACACAGCAAAAGTTATGCTTTTGCCTGAGTATCTTATTGATCTATTCCTCTAGAGATCTCCATCTACAATGGCTGTAGGAGCCAAATATTAAAAAAGACAAGTTAAATTCCTTATTATAAAGAAATATGTTAGATTGCTTGGTTGCTTTGTGTGCCCCATGTAGCCAACCTTGGCATTGAATCAATGATAAATTGGCACCCACTGATGCTGAGTGTGTTGCTCTTGGACACCAAGAGCTGAAATAGTTTTTCAATGGGTTTTAAGTTACTTGTTCATTTAACAAGTGAACTTTAAGTTTGTTTGGGGTTTTTTTTGTACTTTAGGTTGCTGCGGCATATCCTGCTTGGTTACTATAGTGTAGTTTGACACACACACGTTGCCTTTCCATCCATTCATCAACTGGACTACCGCTGGACGCCAAACCGTGAGTAACCTGCTCATTGAACCTAACTACGCAACCTTGTTGTGTACGTTTCTTAGCAATAAAAAAATAGGGCTTAATGGACTTTTAGAAGGAAGCAATAACAAGGGCTGTTGGGTATTGTTGGGCTAACAACAGTGAAATCTGCAAAAACAGGATGCAGCACTGGTTCCGTCACTGCCTGTCCTACAGCTTCATGTTATGCACTGTGTATTTTTCTTTTTACATTGAGGAAGGCAGATTATATAATTACTAGTCTCCTTAATTAGCAAACAAAGATGATCGGGTGGCTTAGTGATGTGTTTTACTGCTTATGCCCATCTGTAAATGCTTTGCTGTTTGTCATTGTGCTGATGACACAGCAGTACATTGCTTAGCCTCTGTGCTTGTATCCCATCTCCTTCTCCAAAGTGGGGGTTGCCAACCCAAATCTACTGCTGGTCATACACTGACTATGGATAACTACCTCATACACCCCCACTTTAAAAAAAAATACGAACTATCCCTTTAAGGCCTTTATGGGTGTTGATATTGTGCTTTAGTGGTGCATATTCCTGTATTCCCAAACAGAATTATAATGAAGTGACCACAAACCAATTGCTACACAGTGAACCTGGGGTGATTCCCAAGCCCTGGGGGTATGGGGAATATCCATACTTCATTTTATAGACATCTGGTTAGGAGTTGATTGGATGGACAATCAGGCCCATGTTGGCATTCTTTGACACCTCCTCTGCTGCTGCAACAAAAATTCCCAAATTGGATACATGTAAGAAGTGTTATTGAGGAAACGCCTGTTAAAATGACTGGTGAAAGTGGACACTGCTAGACTAAATAAAAACACAAAATCCTCCTCTTCTGCATTATAGGCATTAAAGCTAAAAGCACTAAGTTACTTTGGAACCAACAAACATCTAACATTGAAAAAAGAACACTTCACATCTGTGAGTCAAGATGTTAGGATGGGTAGCAGCTCTCATACTTGAATTATTCTCATCCTGAAAAATAAAACACAGCAGGATTTATTTATATTACTAGATGTGTCTGACTAGTCCTGTGCTGAATACTCAGGCTAATGAGTTTCATTTCTTAGCTTCATTAATGTCTGCAACAATACTTTGATTTAGGATTATTCAAATATTTAGATATTTTGACTGTTTTTCCAGGCGCCCACATTCTGTTTCACGGTCGATGCTGAGTGTGTTGCATATGCAGTGACCCTGATGTTACAATATAGCACATTATGTAAGTGAAGTTCCACTTAAGGTAGCAGAGCACATTTTGCTATAAATTACTTCTGGGCAGTAACTTCTGGGTAGTATATTATAAATGGATTCAGTGCTACAGTCCAGTGTGTGGCCTTGGAGTAATTTCCAGACATGGAACATCTGAAACCATCAGCCCTAAACATGCACTCCACATTTCTCCCATTACTTCCTGGCAGGAAGTGGTCCCGTTGGTCCCTCATCTTGGTTAATGGTGGCTGAGTGGCTCTCAGGCCACTCGCATAATGACCTGTAATGCATAAATACTCACCTACTGGGTCATTTTCTTCCTCTCTCAACCCTAATGTACATTTGAGAGTCCCTTCCAAATGTGTCATTCAGTCTGATGTGTAATGACAGGAAAAAAAGAAAAAATCCAGAGGAGGAGTTTGAAATGGATGGCATTGTGGTTGATACAGGGCTGACGATGGTGGCTGTTTCTTGTTACAGACACACAGACTATACAGCAGAATAAAAGCACAGACAGGATGCAAAGAGAAGGAATCAAACAGAAGGTAGAAGGAAGAAGGAAAATCTGTATTTCCTCTGAGACTGACGGGTCCTGTCCCACTTTCCACCCTTACAGTCTTGTGGCCCTTATGTGCCGTTCATGTGAGGGTTTGTGAGAGCTCAGGGTGTCTCATTTCTATTTCTGTATTCTGCAAGGGTGCTGCTGTGACCCCATGATGTGCCCTTTGGTAAAGCCTGCATTATTAGGCTAATTTATACTTCAGTGGAAATGTGATGGTTGACCAGGTGTTGGCTGACAGAACTTTTTCACACAGGGTTTTGAACTCTGTAGTTTTAGCAGCAGTGGCGGTGTGACTATAGCAACCAAAGGCCATGCCCAGCTAAGTTTTGTTCATAAGGAATGAAGAAGACGCCCAGAATAGAACAAAGAGATACAGGGAGAATGCTGCTATACAAGGGGCTGTGCAAAAATTACTGTGGTGGGGAGGGGGATAAAGCTTCTGTTTATCTTTTTAAAAAAACAAGACCGATGTTAGTACTAAGTTTCTTTGAACCTCTCCTTGATTAAGAGAATAATTGAAAAATATCAGTATTTGATTGATACACTTTGTTTCTCAATTAATAAGTAAAAATGCATAATGAATTTAAGATGGTGTACTGTATTTAAATATAATTTAAATAATTTTACATAGCCACCAAGTCTCAGATTAGAGGTAGAATTAGCAATTGCCAAAATTGCAGCAAACATCTGCAAAAAAAAACCTGGTCTGAAGTCAATGGCGCAGTGTTATTTTAAGGGCACATTATCAAGACACTAATATGCGGCTACATAGGCGGGTGCACAACAAGTGTGCACTCTGCTTTTTACACACACGGATGTGCAGCAGTGCACAAACATGCAAAAGATGACAAATAAAGGGATTACAATGTGAAAGATTATTATTGTGTACATCAACATAGTTTAGAAAATACATGTCATAATGCATAGTCAATATTTATCAGAATTAGCTAATTGCAGTAATGACGGATAAAATTGTCTAATTATTTGACCAAATTGTGGAAATACACGTAGGTAGACGACAACGGATCAGACACAGATCGACTTTCCTGCTGCATCAATACATGATGACATGAGGAACACATGAGGAAATAAATGAGGAAATTAATCTACACAGCTTCTAGCTGCTGCCAGCAGCAGGATCAGCACCTTGGAGAACTGATCAAGTCCTGATAACTGTGTTAATGATTCTTTAATTAATAATTTTATTTTTGAACAATATTTAACAAATATTCTTTAACATTTTTGAGATTACAGTGATCAGGTTTCCATACTTTCAGCAATTAAAACACCACTGATTTTACCCGTTACTCCATTACTGAACAAAACGATTTTAAAGAAACCAAAGCTGTAATTAAAAGAATAAACCTTTTCAAAAACCAAATGAAAATATATTTGCAACAAATTAATGAACAGGATCTTAAACTGGTGGTCTGGGGTCTGACCACTGGAGGGTTCAGGAGCAGGAAGGGCCAGTGTGCTCATTATGGATCGTGCGCTTTCACTTTGCGCACGAGCAGATGTGTTTCCTCTACAGAGGAGTGTTCCTTCTTACTACTTGGCAAATGCGCCATCATCATAGCAATCCACCAAAGTGCAAGCGCACCTGGCTTTTAAAGGGAATGGGAGATGACACTCTGATTGGTTTATTGCATGTTACGCCCAAAACACACCCATGATTAATTAAGAGAGTAAGGACAACCTCTTTGAACCATGCGACTGGCACAGGGACCATTCTTCCGCTGTTAAAATAGCAAAAGTGGATTTGGACACACCCTGAATGCATTTGCGCCATGCGCTTCAGACCGTGCATTTTAGATCGTTAAAATAGGGCCCTATGTGTTCATCAGGGTCTAACTAACACATAAGCAGTCTCAATTATATACCAGCCATGAGTGGCATTCAATCCAACACATATGGACAAATAAATGACCAATAGAGGGCATTAGAACAAAAACATAAGTTCCATATATATATATACACACACACACACACACACACATATATATATATATGTGTGTGTGTGTGTGTAAATTATATCTATACAAATGTCACACCAAAAGCACGTGAAACTAACTTTATATGATCTCAATATAAAATAAAAGTTGTTCAAATTGAGTGAGCCAATGAGAAGGCTGAAAGAGACACACATCTAATTACTAATTATACGTCTATTCTGTGCCAAGAACGCGCCAAAAGATACATTATTCAACAGAATTGTGTGAAAAATTAAAGCAATACGGGTGGGAAATGAATGATTAACGGTAGCAAATAACTGTGTATGTGATGGTTAGCACTCCACTGCTGTTAACAAGGCATACAATTCATCTAGTCACAGAGTAGCCTACACGCTGGTACTGCAGTACACCAGGACAACTTGAGACAATGTTTTTATACATGTTTACCCTCAATTAAATTGTCTTCTTTCATAAATGTAGTATAAATGGTGAAATCAGTTGAAACGGACAGTGTAAAACATATTGTGTGCTTGCAAAATAAACACAATACTTTTTAAAAACCATTCCAGGAAACGCACGTGTGAGAGAAGCTGTTTTCACATATGAACTCCAGACAATGTCTGTAAATATATGACATCAGCAGACAGAAACTTTAAAGGAGAGAACACTTTAGCTGGTTTGAGTACATGTCCCAATCCCAGCACATTCTAGCAGCCAAAAGTAATGCCGCCAACTTGCGGAGGGAAACTAGGATGCATATTGAGTTGGCATAGCAGAAGTATACACACATAATGCCCTGGCAGAACATCGCCCCCCACTCCCCGCCCCACTTTCCCAAACAAAGTGGGAGCATAAACCCTACATACTTACTTGGAGGTTGCCAGACCATATAGAAACAACTTAACACAAGGGTTGCTCCAATAATATGGACAAATGCTTGTAAACAAAATAAAAACATTCCTGAAAATGTCCCGGTTTGAGTGATTGTAAAATAAAAGTCACATACCAAACCGTGCCATGTCGGTGAATGGGTGTTTAGTGTTCAAGCCAAATTCCCTGCAAAAGCCTTGGCTTCCTGTGAGGAAGAAAACACCTTGTCTGAAGTGCCATGGGTCAAATGCAGCTGTTGGGACGGGCAGTAGTGCGTTTGGTTATTAGCAATAATTCATGATTATCATAGATAATTATGAATTATGAAAATAAGATATTGTTAACCTTAATCAATAATTCGGCACCAACTGTTGAATCTGTGAGGAACACAGTTGATTATTTGCAATAATTATCAATTATCAAGGATAATTAACTAATTATGACAATTAATAGAATTATTAATATGAATTAAAAAATATGGGGCACCACCCGGAAACCGGGACCAATAACCAAACAAGGTAGTCTCATAAATGGGAGTTCACCTAGAATGTTAATATCTGAGAGATATCAACATTCAAGGATGAACAAAGAAGGGTGAATTCGAGCTCTGACTCCTTCAACCAGCCACTTTTCACAATGTTACACACAATAATGACAGAAGAACTTCTCTTTAAAGATATAACAGTGTTTATTAAACTTAGCAAAATTAACAGTTAACAAATGCTTCATTCAATAAACAACTATTCTAAAATCTAATCCTACCAAACAAAACACAACAGCTATGTACAGGGTTGGACACATGCAGGGGAAAGCATGTGTGTGTGTGTGCGTGCGTGTGTGTGTGACAAGATGGCGACGGGGCCTGACGTGATGACGTCGCCGGTCTGCAACGCGGACGTGACTATGGGAGAAAGTCACGTCGCGCGAGAACCGGATGGCAGAAATGTGGCGGTGTCTTGGTTAGACAGGAGCAAGATGGCGCCGCCTGGTGGACGGCGTCTTGCACTCACCCAATTCTGTGAAAAACACACGTGTCTGATGGCGGATAAGGAAAGACAAAGCGAAGCTTTGTCCGACGTTATCTGATCATCAGATGTGCAAAAGATGTCGGTGCGTGTATGTGCACGGCAGCTGGCTCTCGGCGGCGTGGCGGAGAGAACAGCAGAGTCGACTCGGTGAAGAAGTTTCTTTTCTTCCTTCGAGGGAATTTGAGGACGCTGGTTGCAGCAGCGGTCTCACTCGGATCTGGGAATGTGTTCGGGTGAACACGGGAGAAGTCTCGTCTCGTCCGACGAGGGGACTCTTCGATGAGGGGAAAAACACGTGCGTGGGGTACCCCCTTTAGTCAGCTGACTCACAGAGGAACAGGAGTTACCCCTAGCTCAGTGACATGGGAAAGGCGTGTGTTTCAGGGCACGTTCAGTTTTTAAAGGGGCAGTGATGTTATGGCTGAGTCATCAGGACTCTCTGCTGTGCAGGAGCGTCTCCGCCAATGAGACTGTATGTTGACTGCTCCCTGCTGAGATGTGAAAGCCGCAAAGCATCCTTGGAAATGGAGTTTGCAATGGACTCCCATGTCTGTAAGCAGCATTTTTGGCGCTATTCCTTTGTCTCGGGGGAAACAAAGGAACAAGCACCTCGTGGTCAGGCCTCACAGGTTACATGTAGGCCTTCTCTGTGTGACCTCATGGTTTGAGGCCCAACACAGCTGTGCCAGGTAAATGAAACCATTCCTCATGCCAGCATCCTGGAGTTGCTTTCGGACGTCATCAAAAGCCTGCCGTTGCTTCATCACCTCCACTGAGTAGTTAGGAACAAAGTGAACTGGTTTGTTGTTGTAGCACAGGGGAAACTGCTGGCAGGCCAGTCGTAATATTTTCTCCCTTGTTTAGAAATGATGAATCTGTGCTATCATTACGCGCAGCTGTGTGTCCTCATTGTCTAGCTGCCTTTCCAGCCGGTGTGCTTGATCCACTTCCGATGGCTTGGAAAAGTTGTCCGTGCCCAGCAGCTCAGGGATGAACTATGTCAACAACTCTGTCGGACGGCCATTCTTGATCTTCTCAGATAAGCCAGCGATTTTAATATTCTGCCGCTTGGAGCGAGCTTGAGGTCAGTCACTTTTAGGTGAAGTGCTTTATTCTCTGACTGCATTTTCATGCACGTCTGCTCAATGAGCGAGAGGCAGCGGTCATAGACGGAGCTAGCATTTTCCAACTTCGTTATTTGGTTCACCAAAGCTCCTTGGGTAGTTGCCAAAGATGCTTCTTCTCATTAAATTGGTTGGTCATTGTCTTGCTCATAGTTCGTATTGCAAAGAGGATGTTTATGGACTCTGAGTCAGGTTCACCACCTGGCTTCAAGGTTGCAGTGGCTAGCTCGGCTAGCTCCAGAAGCCCCCCCCCACCCCCCATTTGTATTTTTACCTAATTTGTAACACTACAAATTAGATGTTATCTGTTGATTTCTGTAGAACCCAACATTCATTTCATACATTTCTGTTTTTTCTTCATTTTTTAACTTTATTTTGATCTATATCTGATATAGCTTGATGTACAGTATCTCGTTCATTACACAAAATAAGAAAGACAGTTAAAAGGCATTATTACTACTGTGCATTATTACTGACATTGTTAATCATTCAAAGTCTTTCAAAATCAACAGCTACAATAACCCACACGCTGCCTCTCAGAGTTGACCTTACAGGGGCTCCTCAGTCTCTCGTTTATTCAATTTCGGATCCTGTGCCACTGTTCCCCCGACAGTTCTGGCAATCTTTGGGTCACATATAACTGGACCTTCTCTTTTATGTTCAGTGGCAGCTCCATTTTCCCATTTGTCCTGCTCCAGTTCACCCTCTTCACCCAGCACTGATATGACTTGAATGCTGCAAGAGCTATGAAGAGAGTGGGAGGCTCTGTGTGGAATTATTTGCTGCATGTGAAAACAATAGAAGGGTTAAGTGAGTATTTGAATTTGAGGTAGAAAGGTGACAATGTTAATATCATTTGGCTTTTCAGCTGCCTTAATGACTGGCCCAAACATATGCAAACACAAACCCACTGAAGAAAAATTCCACAAGTTTATTTGGAATCCAGGGGCGGGGCGAAAATATTCTGGTTTCAGGCTGAATATTTGGGAAAGTGTGTCTAAAGTGATGCACAAGTTCAATATGTCCATTTGGTGAAATAGTGTAACCATAAAAACATACAGTAGGCTTATTTAGGTTTTTTTTGAGAGAGAGAGGGACAGAGCTTCTGCTGGTTCCAGACTGATATACAGGTAGCAGTAACTGTGTGCAGGATGGTGACTTCATCTTCTGTTCATAAGGCATCTACTGTAGACATAAAGTAGGCTACTTTTGTCGAATTTACAAGAGGAATATAACTCAACAACTCACAAAACTGTCTGGTGACTTCCACAGGAGTCAAAGGATGAAACCTCTTACCGGTTTTGGTGGTTTGATTAAGAATAAGACACTTCTGTGGGGGTTTTATGTGGGTGTGAAAGTTGACTCCATTACAATGTGACAACACCATGACGTGTCTAGGATTCCCTTTGCTGCTGGTTCCCTTCTGTTATGTTACTTGGCTGAATAACACGTCCTCTTTCGCTTGTTTTTGTAATTTGGTGATACAAAATACTGCAAACAGGAGAGTAAGATAAAAAATAATCACATTATGTTCGCATTTAATGGGCCATTGTTGTGTCAGGTCTCCCATTCTTCATGACTCTTAGCCCAAACAGATGTGAAATATTGTGTTTTGTGAATAGAGCATCCAAACCTATTTCACTGTCACTGTTAATACAGTATAAATGAGCAAAAAAAAGAACAATGTGATCCTGACTCAGTAAGTGAATACTGGTAGTCAGGAATATATTGCTGATAATAATGTTGCTGAATTTTGGGGAAGTGTGTCTAAAATGATGCACTGAACTTCAGAGTCATTACGGTGAAATGTGTGGGTAATTTCATGAGTTATGCTGTTAAATATATGTTAATAATAACTATTGAACTCAAACATTGAAGTTCAAGCAATTACTGTAAGTCTAGGAAACATACTGACCAAACTATGGCCTAAAGCAACATGATTCTGCAGTGTACTGTGGGCCATCACAGATTGGTTTATGTGTGAATGTGTTCTTGTGAAGGAAGCGCCATCACATGGTGACACCCTGCAATTGAATGACAGAGTGTGTTTACAGTGGACACAAAATACGCCCCAAGAGTGGGAGTGGGGGAGGGGGTTACTCGCAGGACTCCCAGTGGCTGTAAACTGACTGGCAGCTGGCTGGGATCCGGCTGGGGGCAGCAATTCTGAGTGGCTGGTACTGTAAAATACTTAGGATAAAATGACATCATACACACCGTGCAGTTTTCATGGACTACTGTTTGACGATAGAGACTTATAAACTGTAATCCTTCCCATAATGTTACGTGTTGTAATCACATTTTTCATACCGCAGGTAGCGGAGTGTTTGGTCCAGCCGGTCTTGCTCTTTTTATCCAACTGATTCTGTGGAGGTGAAACAGTCTCTAGGACGATGTCGATGAGCGCTGCAAATCCATTTGTAGTAGTTACACAGCTGGGATTATTCTCACCCGCGGACACACCCACTCTACAGAAAAAGTTTTCATCTTCACTTGTCAGAAGAGAAGTGACGAACTAGAGAAGGAACACCAGCAGTTTGTCTGAGGTAACTGTTACTGTAAGTTGACACTAATGATGGTCCTTTTGCCTTTCTGCCTCCATTCGTCATTGTTCTTCTTTTATTTGTTTTAGCTCCTCTCTGTGTACTGTGATTTGAATATGTACAGTTGGCCAACAAAGTGAAATGACTGACAATCGTGGACTTACTTTTGTCAGAGACACATTTGAAATGATTCATGTAGAAATCATGTTCATTTGGAAAGCTGTAGGAGGCTCAGCAGCTTGCCCCAATATATATCGTTTTGTATGAGTCCTTGTTTCCCTGAACATAACAGCTGCAGAGTGCAAAGTTAGCATGACTCATAGAGCCACAATGGCTGCATTTACGGGACATACAGTTCCCTCTGCAAAAGTCTGCACGCTTTGCCTTTAAAAACAGCAGCAATTCTCCTTGGTACACCTGCACACAGTTTTTCAAGGTACTTGGCAGGTTGGTTGCTCCAAGCATCTTGGTGAAGTTGCCACAGTTCTAGACTGACTCCATGATGTTGAGATCAGGGCTCTGTGGGGGCTGAAGATAGTTCTTTATGACTCTGGCTGTATGTTTGGGGCTGTTGTCATGCTGCAGAATAATTGCATTATGGATAAAGATCCTAACATCTAAAGTGTCTAAAACATTTCCACAGTACTGTACATAAATGTGGCTTTAAACTAACTGGAATTCCCCTTTAAGCTTAGAACTGATGTCAGGTTGTTTAACTTGAAACACAAAGCATCATGTGACCACATTTAACTTTTTGGGACAGAGTCACTGTTTTTGTTTTTCTGGCTCATACCAGAACACACCAGTAGGGGGAGGAGCTCAGCTCAGGATGGACCTTGTATCCTTGTGTCAACCTTCTCACACAAGCACACACACACACATACACACACACACACACGCAGTCTCTGCTTCTCACTCAGCGTACAAGCAACACGTAGCACTTTCTCTTGGCATGACTAATGATTGTTTGCTATACAGCAACATTCCCCAACACTGCCAGCAGTTACTCAGAGAGTTTTGTAAACAAGTCTATTTGGAAAGAAGTCAGAGACGTTCTTGGACAAAAGCTTTGCCAGTCTCATATATCATTCATTCCATCTGGCTGTATCCTTGAGATGTTTGCTTGTGCTGCGTGAAAAGGCCTAAAGAGACATTACTGAATGTGCAGGACACAATACCTGTGCATTTCAAGAGGAGAATATTTATGCCAAATTTGTCTGCTCTGTTGAATACCTCAGTGCAGAAATAAACATGCAGTTTCTCTGTGCTCATACTGAAAATGGAATTAAATGGTAAACATGTTGGCATACTGTTTTCTGATTCAGTTTAAAAAAAAAAAAAAAAAAAAAAAAAAATATATATATATATATATATATATATATATATATATATTTATGTATGTATATATGTGTGTGTATATGTATACATACATACATACATACATACATACGTAACATACACACACATACATATACATATCTCTATACGATCTCTATTAAAATTGCAAAAGTGATAGCAAAAAGATGTAAATAAATAAAAATAATACCATCTTTGTTTATAAAATATAAACTAATACTATCATCTACATTACTAAAAATTAGAATAAATTCTAATATAACTTTGTTATAATTAGAAGATGATTTCTATGAGGTAAAGGTCTCTTTGTTATAAGAATATATCGATTATCGATAATATGAGTATCACATAATTACATTTTAATTCATTTCATAATTATGAGATTGTAGCTTATTCACGATCATTCTTATGATCAAATGATGATAGCATAATTATGAAATAGTTCTCTTATATTTATGAGATGAAGCTCAGTCATGAAGATAATGAGATACTTGAATAAAGATAGAGGTTTATAATTAGGGAATACGGAAGTCATAGTTAGGACAAAACTAAACCTTGGCCTTGTTGAAAACACAGGAATTGGCCCCTTTCTCAACCCAAATGCTAATGCTGGTGGTGGATTTAACAGCTTAAGAAAGCAGGTGCATATATAGACTTTGGAATTACATTACGTTACAATTTACCTACTGTATATGCCTCTAAAACTATTCAGATAAATGAGTAGGGAAAAGAAATGACTTTGGGTAACTGTTCACTCTTTGTAGAAGTGAAGCAGTAGAAGTGAGCAGTGGACCTGTTTTAAAGGGTAACAAGCTGAGGATGTTGTGAATTACTTTTATAGACTAATCTAATTGAAAAATTAGTTAAAAGTTAATTAAAAATGGCTGATTTAGTTTTGTGCTCTCTAGCAACACTGCTGTCACTGAACTGGCAAGGTCAAACTGAGTGAAGGTTCACTGATGGTGAAAGCAGATGGTTGGACTGATCACATTTGGCAAGTGTTGATATGTTTTGGTAACTTGCACAAGACATAAGACACAGGACAATGTAGCAGTTTGGCCATACTGGCTTTTTTTTTTCCATGTCAAAAATTTCATTTCATAGAGTAGAAATTTGGTTCACTTGGCATGCTTATTGCATGGTGCTTAAATGGAGTCGATACAACTGTTGTTACTTGTGTTAAGGTACGATAATAAGAAGATTATCTATGTATTTATTTATTTATTATTATTATTATTATTATTATTATTGTTAAGAATAAGAAGATACAAGACAAATAAGATAAGATAACAGGTTATAGCAAAGATTCATTTTCAGTTTTTACTGATTTTTTTTAATAGGTTGAGGGTTGATTGGTGGCAGCAGTGTGCTGATGCAGCACCCTGCTAACAACAAAACATGAAGAAGCAAAAACAGACTCAACATCATCATCAGTTGTTGAAAACTGTGTTTCCATGAGCCTTTATCACTTTATTGACACTTGGCTTCACCCAAGAATAAAAATGCGATTTTAGGAAATCCTGAGGGTTTTTACTCTTAACTTATAGCATTGTGCCTTTTTCCTTGTGTGGAGAAATGAATTAAAGTAAACTAAATTTGAAGGTTCTCTATGTTGCAAGCCAGATCATCACATAATCCTCTTCTCTAAGCACCTGTAAATATCTGTGTGACATGTTTTTTGAAAGGAGAGGCTTTTGCGTCTGCAATTTTTAACACAAAAGCCTTTCACCTTTTAACTCTACAGATGCCAGCTCTTCCTTATTCCCTCTCTGTCACACACACAGACCTGAGCTGCCCATACATTTTTGGGGAAACAAGCAGCATATCGTCAGTGAGGATTAGCTCGGGTTTAAAAGTGTAACTAATTACTTTCTGCTCGGCAAGCTGGGGCCACACTCCAGTGTATCAATGAATATCATTAGATTAGAGTTAACTGAGATTTACACTCTCATCACACCACGGCTGATGACGAGGAGCATGCACGCGCACACACACACACACACACATTACAAACACATAACCACTGCACAGGAGAAGATGCTCTCTTTTATGCAAGCTTAAACCTCTTGAACTATGATTTGGCCCACGTCCTGCATCATCCCTCTCCTCTTTCTCCTTCTCTATAATTTGCTTTCCACAACAAACCCACTCATGTTATCTTACTGAATTCATAAATAAATATTCTAGAAATTGCACCTATCTGTATGTATTTTATTTATATTTTGCACCACAGAGTGCTTAAATATGTCCAAATGCCCAAATTTGCTGTGACCATCTTGCATGCTTAATATAACGATGCATCTCCATTCTGGAAAAATGCATGTGGAAAAAAAAATCCACTACTAACCACTATCCTACCTTGTTCCTTGTTCTTATCATATATGTACCGCAGTATTTTGCATGCTCTGAATTCATGGATAATCAGGTTTATTATGACTTGGGTTGGGCTGGGTGATATAGTGACAAAATCATCATAATAATCTTTTCATTTCAGTTGATACTGATGTCACAATATAATTTAAATCAATATTTCTATTGAGTTTAATTATTTCTTCAAGGTGAATATCCCCTACGAGTAAATTCAGGACATGAAAAAGAATTGAAATCTATTTAAATAAATAAATATACAAACAAAAATCTTCAGTCTTCTCAGTATAAATCTTTGTAAATCCTGCTTTAATCTCTTGTCTTTTACAATGAAAAAGCAACAGCTTTTGATATCTGAGTGTCTTTTCCACTTTTGTTGAAGATTGCAACACCGGAAAAAGCAAATAGAAACGTTACAAGTCTTTCACTATGTGCCACATTTAATTGATAGTGTTTGAGAATGTAAGTACTTGCACTGTGCATGCTGTAATAAATTGGAATGTGTCAGATGATAAACTGTGTTTGTAGTATTATTTGCATTGTTGGTACATATTTTTGGCAATTTACAATAGACTAAGGATATTCTGATAAAGTTTTCTGGCCATGATCCTAGTCCTTCAACGTTGATACCAAGTCCACACATATATTTACGAAGAAATGCACTGTTTATTGTTTATTATTATTATTAATGTTTATTTAATATGTATCTGACATAACAGCTGCAGCCTCGTGACTTTGGCATACATTCTCTACAAGCTTCTTAATCCAAAACACTCGAGGTCCTAGTCCAAAACTATTAAATTGACCAAATTATTGATCTGATATGAATCAAAGTTTAACTGGAGAATAGAGATCTCTGTTGGAGATGTTGGAACCAGAACTACAGATCACTCTGATTGAACAGTGGTGTTACAGAGTGGCAGTTCCTTCCTCATAAATAAGCTTTACACACAAATCCGACAACCGATAAATTTTATTTTGGCCTGCTGTCAAGTTACTCACAAAATGAAGGTTAATTAGCAACAGCTGATGATCTGCCACCGGCAACGTTTGTCATTTTAACTGCTGAAGGTGACGATCGCTGTCAGCCAAAAGTGCTAGCTCAATGTTTACTACAGGACAGGACATCATCACAGCACTGCGACACTAGCAGGCTGAGGTGGACAAAACACAGTAAAGAAGGCAGCTGTATTTGATCGGCTTATTAACCGATACTGATACTTTAAAATGTCTGAATCAACCCTGATACTGATATTTGGGATTGGCTCAGCAAAAATCCCTAAAATCCCCAAACTGTTCATGTTGGACTTTAAGAAGCAAAGTATCACCACAGATATCTTTTATTAATCCACAACAGCTTTTTTATGTTTTATGTTGTTGTGACTGTTAAGCTGTTGTTTTCTGTGCAAGCATTCACTTTCCTCTTAAAGACTGCCCATCTTTACCATCTTCTAACCGAGTAGTGCCAAGCAAAAGCATTATATTAATATTCGAGCTGCTTGAAAAGAAAAATAGCTCATGAAATAGCTACTTACAGTCAGTTTAGTTTGATTTTACAATTTTTAAAAATCTTGCATGTATGTAATTATGTCATGATGTCATAGATATGCAAATTAGCACGTGAAGTCATCTAGCGACATCTAGCGACTTTTCCTGCAGGCTTTAACTACTTCCCACTGAAAATAGTTGGCAACACAGGACTGCTCATGTATCTTGTCCCTTTAGTGATGTCATCGTGCTCCAAGCTTAGCAACAGAGCCCTTTGAGCTAAATGCTAACATCAGCATGCTAACATGCTCACAATGACAATGCTGCCATACTGAAGCTAAGCAGATATGTTTACCATGTTCACTATCTTAGTTTAGTATATTAGCATGCTAAAAATTGCTAATTAGCCGTAAATAAAGTGCATCTGAAGCTGACGGAAAGCAGCAGGTGTTTCTGATGATGGTGCTACATGAAAAGTTAATCAATCAACAAAGTGATTACATCTCATCCTGAGGCAGATATGAATATTATGTACCGAATTTCATGGCAATCCATCTAGCAGCTGTCCAACAGACAGAGAGTGCCTAATGTTTTCATTTCAAGAGTGATGCAGCTAGCATGGCTAAAACTATGTAATGACATATTACCACAAACATCTTTACCACAACAAGCCTGTTTCTACTGCAGTGTGTACTGCATATTCAATTATACTGATATACTGTAAGTTTATACCTATAATATAATAGTCAAGACTCTTCTTAGCAATTATATTGATGAGTACGATATTATAACTGACAGAAGTAGGCTAAGACAGAAGGCTAGGACAGTACTATATATAAAGAGCTGAGTTGTAATTAATGTTTTAATTTTCTTTTCATGTACAGCAGTAGTTCTGTCAATGTTTATTGCAGCCAAAAGTTTTCTATTTTCAATTAATTCAGTCCCCTACTCAGTCAGCACCAGTCAGTTTTTCTAACATTTTTGTGAGAAATCTCAAAAGTTTACTGTCATCACAAGACTTTGTTTTGCATATAATCATTGTGTGCAAGCAGGGACAGCTGTTTTATTTTGTGTATGTGATCGTAGTTGTTTGGTTGAAGAGTAGGGGTGGAGTGGAGAAGATTAATGTGTACACAGAGATGCAGCACACGCCCACACCACAAGCGGAATAAAGCAGCAGAGTGGGTTTTGGAAGGACTAAGGGGGGGAAAAGAGTTCAATTACAAAACCAATAAAATAGCAGTGTGAAGTGATGTGGAGGGGAGGAATTACATCTCCATTGCTTTGAATGGCTAGTAGCTCTTCCTGCCATACTATCATTGTCTCTTTGTCCCACAGCTCGCCTGCTTTTAATTGCCATAAACTCATGCATATTCACAACAGGTGTCAAGCCCTTTGCTGGTGATAGATTGAGGTATACAACCGTTTTGCTCTCACCAAAGCTGAGATCTGGAAACACAGGGACATCACTAAAAAGAACCCCAGCAGGTCAAGAAACACAAGCAGTCAGATGATCAGATAGGTTAACTCCCAGGTTAGCCAAAAACAAGGTGAATGGTAAAATTATTCCCAAACGTTCCATTTGGGGTAACATCTTTCAGTTTGTCTCCTCCTCCTACCGCTCTCCTGTTTTTAATTGCCATAAACTCATACATATTCACAACAGGTGTCAGGTCCTTTGCTGGTGATAGATTGAGGTATACAGCCGTTTTGCATAGAAATTATGCATTTGTTTTTGTAGATGCTACAACCACCTCTTGCTGCCCTTCTTCTCTTCAGGACCATTTGTCTGAAACACAGACATGTTCAGTATGGGAGGGAGGATTCAAGCAGTGCACTCCTATCTTTATAAATGTTTTTAGCCAACAATAAAATAGAGAATAACCGCTCACCTTTTTAGGTGATTCTCCACATTTAACATGAAACCATAAACAATGAAAAAAGTTTCTGATAGCATGTATAATTTTTTTTTTTGTTTAATAAGTGTCTAGTCCCATCTCACATCTGGGCTGCATTTTGTTCCACCAGCCTTTGTTCCACTATCTATTTTCTCACAGGGTTATCTCTCTGAAAAGCTGGGACCTGATAGTGGGCTTTCCTGTCCATATTCCAAACTAAGACTGATTGCCCATAATGATTCATCAGAAACCATTCTCCATTTGTCAGTTGTCACTTCTCACCAGCTCTGCACACATACTGACAGATAAATTCATAATATGATAAACCACAAGATGTAGTTTGTTTGTGGGTTCCAAAATGGTATAATCCGTCATGCATCACAAAAGTCCTGCATGTTGATTATGGTGTGGACTGACTCCAGACATGGAGTTGTGTCACTTGGGACCAGCTGGGTGGTGTCGAGACAAGGCCCTGCCAAATGTTTAGTCAGACTATGGCTGATTGTCCACGGGCCCGTCATTGCCTGCTTTAATTGAGCTGTGAACACGTTCTTTGACTTGGGTGTCACAGCAGGAGATAACACGCTGACATATGCTGTCATGCTTGGTAGCAGACTGACCAGGGCTGGAAAACCATTCATGCATGACCAGCACAGCTTGAATTATCTTTAATGACTGAAGTTAAAGAGTATGTTAATGAGTCTTCTGCTAATTCAATTGGATCACCCCCCTCTGCTCTTGTTTCACATTAAAAGGTTTGCATAGAGGGCTCCGAGCCTACTGGTTAAGACACATACCACATAACCTCAACATACACGGTTTAGTTCCAACTGCAGAACTTTATTGCATGTCATTAAAGACTACAACTACATGAAAGACTGTACATTGTGTTTCAACATTTTTTCAGGGGTTCACTTTTAAATATGAGAGAGAAGAATATTCAAAGAAAGGACAGCTGTAGCTAACTGGTTAGATGAAGAGCTGCAGATGACAGGCTTTAATACGGTAAACAACTTCTTTTACTGTGCCATGCTGTTGGATGGAAAACAAATGTTATTACAGTTGTGGTCAAAAGTTGACATATACTTAGAAAGAACACGGCATTGCAGTCTTGAGTTTCCAATGATTTCTACAACTCTTCTGTGATGGAATGATTGGAATAGGTACTTCTTTGTCACAATAAACATGCATGAATTTTGGTTCATTTATTGAATTTTTTCAATTCAGTTTTATTTATATAGCGCCAAATCATAACAAAAGTTATCTCAGGGCACTTTTCACATAGAGCAGGTCTAGACCGTACTCTCAGACACCCAACATTCCCCCATTATCAGCACTTGGCGACAGCGGCAAGGCAAAACTCCCCTTTAACTGGAAGAAACCTCAAGCAGAACCGGGCTCTAGGTGGGCGGCCATCTGCCTTGACCAGAAGGGTTGAGAGAGAAAGGAGGGGGAGAGGGGAGAGAGAGAGACACAGAGAAGCATAATAACAACAATAATAATAACAATAGAAATAATAAAGATATGATTAGTAATAATAATAGCAGGCGTGGGAGTTGAGGCAGGACATCCACAGGACTACGCTGTCCATAACCTGGATTCTGGATTTTACAGGAAGCCAATGCAGGGGGTTGAAGTCATCCTGTGAGACGAGAAAGCACAAAAACTCCAGGGAAGAAGCCAAGTTAGTAACATGCATTAATGGTACAAGGCTCTAGGAACCACAAGTTAGCCTGCATTCTGGGGGCACAGTGTTCTAGTGGGGTAATACGGTACCATGAGCTCTTAAAGATATGATGGTGCCTGACCATTAAGGGCTTTGTAGATGAGGAGAAGGATTTTAAATTCTATTCTGGATTTTACAGGGAGCAAATGCAAATATGATCTCTCTTCCTAGTTTTTGTCAGTACATGTGCAGCAGCATTCTGGACCAGCTGGAGAGTCTGTAGAGACTTGTTAGGGCTGCCTGATAATAAAGAATTGCAATAATCCAGCCTAGAAGTAACAAATGCGTGGACTATTTTTTCTGCATCTTTTTGAGACAGGATGTGCCTGATTTTTGGAAAATTACGTAAATGAAAAAAGGCAATCCTTGACATTTGTTTTATGTGGGAGTTAAAGGACATATCTTGATCAAAGATAACTCCCAGATTCCTTACGGTTGAGCTGGAGGCCAGAGTAATGCCATCTAGAGTAGATATATCATCAGATAATGTGTTGCTAAGGTGTTTAGGGCCAAGCACGGTAATTTCAGTTTTGTCTGAGTTTAGTAGCAGGAAAATTGCAGGTCATCCAAGTCTTTATGTCCTTATGGCATGCTTGGAGTTTAGTTAACTAATTGAAATTCATTGATAAATTCATTGATAAATATAATTGGGTATCATCTCCATAGCAATGGAAACTGATGGAAGTGTTTCCGAATAATATTACCTAAAGGAAGCATATATTAAGTGAATAGTATTGGTCCAAGCACAGACCTTTGTCTAATTTTGTGTGCATGGAGGATTCATCATTAACCTGTGCAAACTGAAATCAATTTGATAAACAGGATTTAAACCAGCTTAATGCACTTCCTTCTCTGTAATAGGATGTGATGGTCAGTGGTGTCAAATGCAGCACTAAGATCTAACAGGACAAGGACAGAGAGTAGTCCTTTGTCCAATGCAATTAGGAGGACATGTACAATTTTCACCAGTGCTGTGTCTGTGCTATGATGCACTCTAAATCCTGACTGAAAATCCTCAAATAAACTATTGTCATGTAGAAAATCAAAGAACTGATTGGTGACTGCTTTCTCAAGGACCTTTTATGAATTTATCATGGGTCTTCTGAAAATGTGACCAAATCTACTGGGTCAAAAATATACATACTGAAAGGCTAATATTTGGTTAAATGCCCCTTGGCCATTTTGACCTCAGTTAGGCGCTTTTGGTAGCCATCCACAAGCTTCTGGTTGAATCTTTGACCATTCCTCTTGACAGAATTGGTGCAGTTTCTTTATTCAGCTTATTTCTTCAGCACAGTCCACATGTTCTCAATGGGGTTTAAGTCAGGACTTTAGGAAAACCATTCTAAAACTTTAATTCTAGCCTGAATTAGCCAGCCCTTTACCACTTTTCATGTGTTCCACTGGCAGCACAACAGCCGCACACCAAAATACTACTACCACCACCATACTTGATGGTAGGTATAGTGTTCTTGGGGTTAAAGGCCTCATCTTCTCTCCTCCAAACATATTTCTGGTCATTGTGGCCAAAAAGCTCATTATTGTTTCATCTGACCAGAGAACTGTTTTCCAGAAGACCCTTTCTTTGTCTATGTGGTCAGCAGCAAACTTCAGTCTCAGCCCATGGCAATGTAAAACATGCTTGACTGGTGACAATGACACCTATGTTCCAGCAGCTTCTAATTCATTGCAGACCTGCTTTTTGGTGGTTCTTGGTCAACTCTTGACCATCCAGACAAATTTTCTCTTAACAGCAGGAGACAACTTAGGTTTCTTCCTGATCATGGCAGTGACACAAATGTGCCATGCACTTTATACTTTCAAACAATTGTTTGCACAGTTGATCTTGGGACCTGTAGCTGCTCTGAAATGGTTCCAAGTGATGTTCCTGACGAGTTCAAGTGAATGATGAACTTTTTCAGATCCGTGTTGAGCTCCTTAGACTTTCCCATTTTAGTGTTTGTGGCTGAATCTAATGAGTGTATGAAACGAGCCCCGTTTACATGGGGCTTCAGACTTCAGAGAAGTCACCAGCTGTAGTCAGTCATAATCACTTACAAGAAATTAAAAGGGCATGCCACAAACCAAATTTGATTGACACAACTTTCTACATCATCAAAATTGATCATTTAAATTGGTATATGTATATTTTTGACCCAGCAGATTTTGTCATATTTCCATGTTCTGCTACATAACGGAACCAAAATGCATGAATGTTTTTTGTGACAAAGAGGTAGTATGTGTTCCGATCAATCCATCACAGAAAAATAAGAGTTGTAGAAATCGTTGGAAACTGAAAGACTGCCATGACATACATGGTCTTTACAAGTGTATGTGAACTTTTGACCCCAACTGTGTGTATATGTATGTATGTATGTATGTATGTGTATAAAAAAAATCCCTCTCTCACCCCCCTCCCATGGGGGGTGGTGTTGTGTCTTCCTCAAGCTCAGGTCCTCTACCAGAGGCCTGGGAGTTTGAGGGTTCTGCGTAGTATCTTAGCTGTTCCTAGGACTGTGCTCTTCTGGACAGAAACCTCAGACGTTGTACCTGGAATCTGCTGGAGCCACTCTCCCAGTTTGTGGGTTGCAGCCCCCAGTGCTCTAATTACCACTGGCACCACTGTTGCCTTTACTCCCCACATCTTTTCTAGCTCCTCTTTCAGCCCTTGATATTTTTCGAGCTTCTCGTGTTTCTTCTTCTTAATGTTGCTGCCGCTTGGGATTGCTACATCTATCACCACTGCTTTCTTCTGTTGTTTGTTGATCAACACGATGTCCGGTTGGTTAGCCATCACCAGCTTGTCAGTCTGGATCTGGAAGTCCCACAGGATCTTAGCTTGGTCATTCTCAACCACCTTAGGAGGTGTCTTCCATTGTGACCTTGGGACTTCCAGCCCATACTCAGTGCAGATGTTCCTGTACACTATGCCAGCCACTTGGTTATGGCGTTCCATTTACACTTTTCCTGCCTTCATCTTACACCCTGCTATTATGTGGTGAACTGTCTCAGGAGCACCTTTGCACAGCCTGCACCTGGGGTCCTGTCTGGTGTGGTAGATCCCCAACTCTATTGATCTTGTACTAAGTGCCTGTTCTTGTGCTGCCATGATTAGTTTTTCTGTGCTGTCCTTCAGTCCAGCCTTTTCCAGCCACTGGTAGGATTTCTTGATATCAGCCACTTCTCCTATCTGTTGGTGGTCCATGCCGTGTGGGGGCTTGTCCCTCCACGATGGTTCCTCCTCCTCCTCTGCATCATCAGGTTTCTGCTGCCTGAGGTATTCACTTAGCAATTCATCTCTGGTGGCAATCTTCCTGATGTATTCCTGTATCTTGGTTTTTTCATCCTGGACAGTGGCTCTGATGCTCACCAGTCCTCAGCCTCCCTTGTTCCGCTTAGTGTACAGTCTCAGGGTGCTGGACTTGGGATGAGACCCTCCATGCATTGTGAGGAGCTTCCTTGTCTTGATATCAGTAGCCTCTATCTCCTCCTTTGGCCAGCTTATTATACCAGGGGGGTATTTGATGACTGGCAGGGCATACGTGTTGATGGCTCGTATCTTGTTCTTCCCATTCAGCTGACTTTTCAGGACCTGCCTCACTCTGTGTAGGTATTTGGCTGTGGCTGACTTCCTTGCAGCCTCCTCATGGTTCCCATTTGCCTGTGGGATCCCAAGGTATTTGTAGCTGTCCTGAACATCTGCAATGCTGCCTTCTGGTAGTTAGACCCCCTCGGTTCTGATCATCTTCCCTCTCTTCGATACCATCCGACCACACTTATTTAGTCTGAATGACATTATGATGTCATTGCTGTAGATCCCGGTGATGTGGATCAGTGAGTCGATCTCTCACTCATTCCTGGCATACAGCTTGATGTCATTCATGTAGAGGAGCTGACTGATGGTTGTTCCACTTCGGAACCGGTATCCGTAGCCACTCTCTGAGATGATCTGGCTGAGGGGGTTCAGGCCTATGCAGAACAGCAGTGGGGATAGTGCATCACCTTGGTATATGGCGCACTTGATGGTAACTTGTGCAATTGGCTTTGAGTTGGCCTCCAGAGTTGTTTTCCACAGCCCCATTGAGTTAATAATGAAGGCTCTTAGTGTCCTGTTGATGTTGTACATTTCCAAGCATTCCAGTATCCATATGTGTGGCATTGAGTCATAGGCTTTCTTGTAGTCAACCAGGCAGTGCACAGGTTGGTGTGCCTGGTCTTGCAGTCTTTGGTGACTGCTCTATCGACCAGTAGCTGGTGCTTAGCTCCCCTGGTTCCTTTCTAGGCCTTGCTCATGTATTGGGCCATGTGCCTATTCATCTTAGCCGCTATGATACCTGATTGGAGCTTCCATGTTGTACAGAGGCAGATTATTGACCGGTAGTTGGATGGGATCGTGCCCTTCTGGGGTTCCTTCATAATCAGGACTGTCCATCCTTGGGTTAACCATTCTGGGTGGGTCCCATCCATCAGCAGTTGGTTCATTTGTGCTGCCAAGCGTTCATGGAGTGCAGTTAGTTTCTTTAGCCAGTAGGTGCTGTGGTCTGCTCTTAGATCCACTAGCCACTGAGCATTGGTGTTATGTGATGCCTCCTTCTCCCATATGCTCTTTCAGTATTGTTCAGTCTCAGCCCTGGGTGGATCTGTTCTCATGTTGTTACCCTGCCACTGTCACAGTCACCCAAGACTGCAAGACCAGGCAGGCCAACCTGTGCACCGCCTGGATTGACTACAAGAAAGCCCATGACTCAATGCCACACATATGGATACTGGAATGCTTAGAAATGTACAACATCAACAGGACACTAAGAGCCTTCATCATGAACTCAATGGGGCTGTGGAAAACAACTCTGGAGGCCAACTCAAAGCCAATTGCACAAGTTACCATCAAGTGCAGCACATACACTGTACTATCCCCGCTGCTGTTCTGCATAGGCCTGAACCCCTTCATCCAGATCATTTCAAAGAGTGGCTACAGATACTGGTTCCGAAGTGGAACAACCATCAGTCACCTCCTCTACATGGATAACATCAAGCTGTATGCCAGGAATGAGAGATCGACTCACTGATCCACATCACCAGGATCTACAGCAACAACATCGGAATGTCATTCAGACTAAATGAGTGTCATTGGATGGTATCGAAGAGAGGGAAGATGATCAGAACCAAGGGGGTTGAGCTACTAGAAGGCAGTATTGCAGATGTTCAGGACAGCTACAAATACCTTGGGATCCCACAGGCAAATGGAAACCTTGAGGAAGCTACAAGGAAGTCAGCCACAGCCAAATACCTACACAGAGTAAGTCCTGAAAAGTCAGCTGAATGGGAAGAACAAGATATGAGCCATCAACACGTATACCCTGCCAGTCATCAGATACCTCGCTGGTATAGTAAGCCCACACTAAGCGGAATGAGGAAGGCTGAGGACTGGTAAGCGTCAGAGCCATATATACATATATACATATATCAGTGGCGGCTGTTGACTCAAAAAATTGGGGAGGACCGGAAGAAAACCAACATGGAATCTTACAACAAACCACATCATACTACATTATTATCCCCCACCTGATGAAATCGGAGGGGTGGGGGGCTATATTATATGCCAATAAAACAATTTGCTTTCAAAAACAAAAACCCCTGAGTGGTGAAAAGGCTTCTTATTTAAATACATTTAGCATATACATATTGTTTCTAAACAAAGAAGTGCTCATTTTAACCGTGGAGTGGGTCAGGATGTGTCATTTTACCAACAAAGTCAAATCGAAATTCATAGTATTCTTCTATTGTTCTCATCAAAATCAGACAAAATATCACATGATTTACACATTTCCTGTGTATTTTCTTAGTATACAGAAATGTATAAAGTACCACAAAGCTTATAATCTGATGCAGGTACAGATTAGTGCTGAATACTAGAAAGACTGAACACTAAAAACATTCACAGATCTAAAAGTGTAGGTTCACATCAGAAAGTATGTATGCATGTATGCATGAAATGCATGTATCAAATACATGATTTACACACTCTTATCTATATGCACCACATACAAAATATAGTCTACAAAGCTGACATGTTAACACACTTGTTATTCTAGTTACTTTAAGCTTATTACTCAATATACAACTCCTGCACACTCATTCACAAATCACACAACATCAACAGGTGACTGAACAACCACTCAATTAAAAACAAGATCAATTCCAAATGAATGAATGAATCCAGACAGCTCACTGTAACTTCAACAAGCAAACTACCTGCAGCACATTATATGATCTATACTGCATTCTTGTTAAGGAGATAAATTCACAAAACAGCCACAGAGACATTTAACCATCACAGATGAAATTAGCAACCAAAGAGACAGAGAGAGAGAAGCTGTATCTGACTCACGCTATCTGACGTCTTCTTTCTTTCATGGCATGAAGTATCCATGTCATAACGTCCATTTGTGGCTGTTGGTCATCTTGTTTGTTAGTTAACAGAACTTTTCGGCTGCTGGTAAACCAGTCTGATATCATTAGTAAAAATGACAAACAAGCTAACTCTCCTGGTTGTTTCTGCGGTTGGTTCTCTCTCCAGCCATTACCCAATGCATTCTGCCATTGCTGTGCCGCCCAGTCCAAATCCATTTTCCCATTAGCTTAACAGTCCTTCAGGGCTGCTACAACAAGCCAGGTGTTGCGTTGCCTAATGGAAGCAGCTATCTACTGCTCCATAAAAGAAGTGAAACGTAACCTCTAAATCTGAAAAAAGGAAATTTGGTTGTTGAAAGGGCCTAAATAAGATGTAATGTTTTACTGATGTGTTTAAAAATGTAGTTCACAATTTGCATTATAATTTATTTTCTAATATGCTACTCTATCAGTTTATCTATATCTTACTGGTCTTCTTCTCTTACCAGTTCCTCACACTTACATATGTTATAGAAGTAGAGAATTGCAGATGAAATCTGGAAACTATCATTGGATCAAGGCAATGTCAATATTGCATTCTGGTTGTTGATTGGTTAGGAAGGACGTCCTCCCTTGGAGCGTCATTTTACATGTCTTGGCCAATCATAGATTAGCATGAAAAAAAAATTAAGTACTTTAAATTAATGTAAGAGATCCTGCCCTAAAGAGGACAGCAGGAACCTGTCCTCCTCTGTCATAAAAGCATGGATCCATCCTGCCATGTATCAGTGGTTTAGGCTGGTGGTGGTAGCGTAATGGAGTGGGTGATATTTTCTTGGCACACTTTGGGCCCCTTGGTACCAATTGAACAATGTTTAAATGCCGCAGCCTGCCAGAGTATTGTTGCTGACCATGTCCCTCCCTCTATGGCCACAGTGTACGTGTAATTTTCTAATGGCTACTTACAACAGGATAATGCACCATGTCACAAAGCTCAAATCATCTCAAACTGGTTTCTTGAACATGACAATGAGTTCACTGTACTCAAATGGCCTCCACAGTCACTAGATCTCAATCCAATAGAGCACCTTTAGGATGGGGTACAACGAGAGATTCACATCATGGATGTACAGCCAAGAAATCTGCAGCAACTGTGTGAGGCTATCATTTCAGTATGGACCAAAATCTCTGAGGAATGTTTCCAGCACCTTGTTGAATCTATGCCATGAATAATTAAGGAATGAATGCAAAAGGGGGTCTAACCCGGTACTAGCAAGGTGTACCTAATAAAGTGGCTGGTGAGCGTATTTCCTCCTGTTTGTTTACTATTTTTCTTACTAATTTTCTGACTAATATTTGTCCCTTGAGGACGGTTGTTTGTATTTATGTACATGCATTTGTAGGCTATTTTTTTATAAAGATGCTGCACACGATGACATATTTGTCATATTTGTAGACCCACATACATGCAATTTTTATTGTTAATGAGTAAATCAATCGGTCGTTCTTTGGTCGTTACAATCACATAATGTGGTACATCTCCTCGGATGGCTTGAATTGTTTTGGAGTTTTCTTGTTGGTACTAGTTTTGTGATAATGCCTGTTTGGATGATTTGTATCAGCTGGTTTTAATCACCAGCAGGTTCCAGGCTGCTGTTTAATAGTTTTGTTGCTGCTTAGCATCATTAAAGAAGTGATATGGAGCTTAGTGTAAGTTCAAGTAGGAAGGCTATCTGTTACTCATTTATTCATTCTCATTCCTGTCTCTCTCCCACCACTTCTCCTGCTGTCATACCAGCTGATTAGGGGCGTTAGTTTTAGTTAACAAATCAGATTCCACCATGATTTCCATCAGCCTATCACGTCTTAGCTGCCAAACTTTAAATCTGTTCTTTTCTCTGTCGTTGTCAGCTGTCATCTCAGTGTGAATCGTTGCGACCTCCACCACCCCATTCACCTCCACTTCATCACGTCAGTGCCAGGTCCAAGATCACCAGAAGCTGCTTC
The DNA here is from genome assembly GCF_910596095.1 of Thunnus maccoyii. Taxonomy (NCBI): domain Eukaryota; kingdom Metazoa; phylum Chordata; class Actinopteri; order Scombriformes; family Scombridae; genus Thunnus; species Thunnus maccoyii. The sequence continues at coordinate 1,259,598 of NC_056535.1, read as the reverse complement.
TCTTCTCATCATCTCAAAAAATGAAGTCTCTCTTGATTGAAATACACTTATCTGTGAGTGCTGATGACTCCATTTGTTATTTTGGTAAAAGTGAGGCAATCAGTTTCCCAACGTTTTTGAAATAAACTGAACATGTTCAGATTTACGGTGCCTGCAGCATTAGTGTTGTTATTGTGTTTGGCTAGACATTCGGTGACACCTCACAAGGTAAGCCCATCACAACATCTGGAGTAAAAATAAAAATAATGATAATGATAATACTAATGATGCAAAACCTAGAGTCAAGACAAAAACTACCTTGCTACCAGGTCTTCAGTGACAAGTTAATTCCAAAGATGGAACATTACAAAGATGTTAAAAAGAAGCTTACATTGTGGATGGCTATCACAACTGATAGAGCTGCTCAACAGAGGTCACTGTCATGAAACTTATGTACAGGTGGCTGACAAGTTAAAAGGAGAACCAGAATAACTAATAATTAAAAGAACGTCATCTACACAGTTACTTCCATACACAGCACAAGAGCTCAGAGTGGTTGGATGAGTATGAAAATGTAAGAATGCTGTTCATCTCTAGTAAACATTTGGAGAATCTATGACAAGGAGCACTGAAGTGGTTCTGGAGGCTTGTGGTTTAACATTTCCTTACTGAGACACTTTGGGTTGTTTTTTCCTTTCATTTGACACCCATCTTTATGTTCTCATGTATGCCTCTGACAGCTTGTCCTTACTTGTCCCATCTGTGTCCTTGAGTGTCCTTATCAATATGTGCCATGACCTCCCTGTGCTCTTAGGAAGGTGTTCAATATCTAGCCTGAAGAGTGCAAAATTGTGTGTGTGTGTGTGTGTGTGTGTGTGTGTGTAACCTTCTCTGTGTACAGGGAGAGCACATTCATTCAGGTTCATAACATGTTTAATGACAGATCCATGAATAAGCAATCAGCAGCCTCGGGTTGTTTTGTGTTGTACCTATTGATGGCATGCAGCAACCTGCAGTGACTTTCCCACTCCAACAACATTTAGGAATTCTGGGTAATCAATGCGTTTGATGTCTGTAACTGAAATATGTATGACTGATATCAATATCAAAGCAAAGTATGCATGTCGTGTTCATTCTCATCCTCTGAACTCCTTTGAAATGTGTTAATTAGTTTCAGTTTGTTAACTGCATATTGCTTTGAACATCATTTCACACCAGCAATTTACTGATTTGCTTTAGACAACAACAACAAAAAAGAAAATCAAATAAAAGCACGATGCTCAATATCAAATCCCTCATGTGGTTTATCAGGTGGAATATTGGGCCTTGTGATGGATTTTATTTGATTATATTTGCGTCTGCTTGGCACCAACATGTACAACAGTTTAATTAAAGGAGGGGAAAGCCTGAATGCGAATGTAATTGAGTAAATTGAATTATTGTATTTGTTCAGTCGTGTTGCCCTGTGGGTGTACTCATTTCATTTTACCCATTCAAAACTCCTGAGAACCCAGCTCTCAGACATCACACACACACACGCGTGCATATAAAGAATCTTAATTTCATTGCATCAGTGACATGCATTTATGAAGCCCCCAAGGCATATAAAATCAAAGCCCTTCACTTATTCATTTGATGCACTGCAGTTTAATAAGTTTATGTTCAGCAGTGGTGGTGTAAAAACAGAAAGAAAAAGAAAACAAGTAGAAAGGGGAAAAAGCATTTACAGAAAGAAATCTAAATTAATTGGCAATTTTGTATGCAGATATGACAAGATAGTGAAATACAGTATGTGTGTCTGCACTTGGGCTTTGTATTTCTCTGTGGTTTGTCCTCAGAGTTAAAACCATTAAAACACACACACACTCTGTACTACTCATCCAGTTTTAGCCACTCCATCAAGTCCAGTGACTCAAGGGCAGAGCTGCTAAGCCTACTACAAATTAGCATCAGGGCTGCAAAATGTAGCATTGGCACATCTTCTCAGTTTAGTTTGGTATTTAACAAGACTGAAGATGTAAATGGGCACAGCAGCATTCGAGTTAATTTGAATGCTTATTAAGGCCAAACACCAACTAGACAGCTGGACGGCTGTCCAGACAAGTTTTCAGAATCTGCATTATGCAGCTGGGATGCCCTGGCTCCCTCTGTTTAATTGCTGTCCCATTCCCTTGACCCTGTCTGGGATGGCCAGAGCTTTTTCAAACATACTTGATATTTTCAGTGTGATTGGTCCCTCTGGCCAAGATAAACAAAGAAATGACACCGGGTAGTATGAGAGGCCCATCAAAATGCAGTGCTGTAAGATATGTAGATATACAATGGTGCCCTGGGTCTCCGACCGTGGACAGGGGCCTCACGACACTTGAGCTTAAAAAAAAAAGTTTAAACATATATACAGTGGTGTGAAAAAGTGTTTGCCTCCTTCCTGATTTCTTATTTTTTTGCACGTTTGTCACACTTAAATGTTTCATATCATCAAACAAATTTAAATATTAGTCAAAGTAAACACTAGTAAACACAAAATGCAGTTTTTAAATGAAGGTTTTTATTATTAAGGGAGAAAAAAAATCCAAACCTACATGGCCCTGTGTGAAAAAGTGTTTGCCCCCCCTGTTAAAACATAACTGTGGTTTATCACACCTGAATTCAATTTCTCTAGCCACACCCAGGCCTGATTACTGCCACACCTATTCTCAATCAAGAAATCACTTAAGTAGGACCTGTCTGACAAAGTGAAGTAGACCAAAAGATCCTCAAAAGCTAGACATCATGCCGAGATCCAAAGAAATTCAGGAACAAATGAGAAAGAAAGTAATTGAGATCTGTCAGTCTGGAAAAGGTTATAAAGCCATTTCTAAAGCTTTGGGACTCCAGTGAACCACAGTGAGAGCCATTATCCACAAATGGCGAAAACATGGAACAGTGGTGAACCTTCCCAGGAATGGCCGGCCGACCAAAATTACCCCAAGAGCTCAGCGACGACTCATCCAAGAGGTCACAAAAGACCCCACAACAACATCCAAAGAACTGCAGGCCTCACTTGCCTCAATTAAGGTCAGTGTTCATGACCCATAAGAAAGAGACTGGGCAAAAATGGCCTGCATGGCAGAGTTCCAAGATGAAAACCACTGCTGAACAAAAAGAACATTAAGGCTCGTCTCATTTTTGCCAGAAAACATCTTGATGATCCCCAAGACTTTTGGGAAAATACTGACTGGACTGACGAGACAAAAGTTGAACTTTTTGGAAGGTGTGTGTCCCATTACATCTGGTGTAAAAGTAACACCGCATTTGAAAGAACATCATACCAACAGTAAAATACAATGGTAGTAGTGTGATGGTCAGGGGCTGTTTTGCTGCTTCAGGACCTAGAAGACTTGCTGTGATAAATGGAACCATGAATCCTGAAGGAGAATGTCTAGCCATCTGTTCATGACCTCAAGCTGAAGCGACTGGGTTCTGCAGCAGGACAATGATCCAAAACACGCCAGCAAGTCCACCTCTGAATGGCTGAAGAAAACCAAAATGAAAACTTTGGAGTGGCCTAGTCAAATTCCTGACCTGAATCCTATTGAGATGCTGTGGCATGACCTTAAAAAGGTGGTTCATGCTCGAAACCCTCCAATGTGGCTGAATTACAACAATTCTGCAAAGATGAGTGGGCCAAAATTCCTCCACAGCGCTGTAAAAGACTCATTGCAAGTTATCGCAAACGCTCGATTGCTGTTGTTGTTGCTGCTAAGAGTTAGCCCAACCAGTTATTAGGTTTAGGGGGCAAGCACTTTTTCACACAGGGCCATGTAGGTTTGGATTTTGTTTTCCCTTAATGAAAAATTTAAAAACTGCATTTTGTGTTTACTTGTGTTGTCTTTGTCTTATATTTTAAATTTGTTTGATCTGAAACCTTTAGGCGTGACAAACATGCAAAAAAATAAGAAATCAGGAAGGGGCAAACACTTTTTCACACCACTGTATATTATAATATATATTTGCACTGCTGCCATGAACAATATTGAGCCAGGGAAGTTGCAGAGGTTTCCCGTGCATAACTTTGATTAGTACACTGTAGTGTAGACCAAAATATATCCTCGTTTTGTAATTCATCTGCCTTATTCATCAACTTATCTGCCTCCTGGATTATTTTAACTGATAACATTTTTTTTCCGATCCAGGAAATGTGACATCCTTAAGGCCCTGCTATATTCCAAAACGGGCATGGAGGTGCATGGACAGTGAATGCACATGTGGTTCTGTTTGTTCCACTGCATACTAGGGGCATGTGGTCTATGCAATTTCAATTGTGAAATGCATATTTTAATGAAAAATCATTTTTGTTATTGGTGTGTGTGTGTGTGTGTGTGTGTATATAAAGTTTAAATTGTTACTCTCACATAAATATATATAATTGTAGAAACCTGTGAGGACTAGAGAAAAAGCTTACAATCTTTGTCTGTGTGCTGAAGGGCATACTTTTCTCCACCCAATGGTGTTGTGTGTAATGGAACTTAGCGTAAATTCAGACAGGAAGACTATCTTAACCATTCATTAATTTCCTACTCACTCACTCTCCCGAGCTAGTCCCGCCTTCACATCAGCTGTTTAGGGGCGTCACTCCTAGTTATCAAATCAGATTCCTCCACAATCTCTAACCGCCAATCATGGCTCAGTTGTCAATTTTTAAAATCTGTTTTCCTTTTCTCCTGCTGTCGGCTGTCATTTCAGAACAATCATCGTGACCCTCCTCCACCCCATACACCTCCACGGTGCGTCCGGAGCTCGCTCCTCTCCTCTTCATCCCCGATCACCATCTCGCCTTTTCCACCACGTACTTCAGCACCAGGCCCGAGTTCACCAGAAGCAGTGACCTACACCAGCAAGATCCACGCCATGCATAACCACCACCAGGGGGTTATCCTGTTCTATTCTTGCATTCTCCTCCCTCTTTCATATTCGGTGAGATCACGATGGGGTCTAATCGCCAAAGACTTTTCCACTTCATCTTTCATGCTGTTCAAATAAACATCATTTTCTTCATAGAATTGAGTCTCTCCTGATTGAAATATGTTTGGCTTTTCCTGATGGCCCCTCGTTGGTTGACACCACATGCTAAAAATAACTGGATCTGGGGCGTAAAATAAAGAAATGTTGCCAGATTGGGTGATTTTCCAACCACTTGCTATTTAGTTAATAGATAACATTTACGCTCTGAAGGCAGGCAAAATGTACACGTTGTGGTACTGTGGTGATAATGAAAGCAGCTGCTAAGTGGCCACCAAACTATACTTTTTAAACTTTTAGAAACCGCTAGCCTAGCTGCTAGCCACCAGAAGCTGGCTTTTTGCTACATTGTCTGGTGCATGCTAATGGACAAAATACACAGAGCTACCAAGGGCCGTAGCCCCACTTAGTGGAAAAGTCATGCCATGCCACTGCTGTGTACATCAAGTTCATACATGTGTAATCTATGCACCCTGCAGATGTCCACAAAAATGTTCATGCAGAATAGCCATGGCCGATGACAATGCTGCAAATGCTCCATCCCCCTTAGGTTAGAGTTGGTGGGGGGACAGCTCAAAGAGATGACACTCAGCTGCATGTCACTTTGACTTCTGAAGCAAAATATAAAACATCTTTACAGCTTTGAACCCACCAAAGCTGTATATGTGTTGCCCTGGTGTCTGTTTGTTACATTGTATTTTCTCTCAAGATATTAAAAGAAGAATGGTGTGCAGCCATTAATTGAATCACTCCAGCTGAACAGAATTTAACAGTGAGTTGTGACCTCAGAGCAGCTCACAACAGAGCAGTATGTGAGGTCTCCTACTCCTGTGTTTCTGTTATCGATGAGATTTGTTTGTCTCCAAACTCTGAGATCTTGCAGCTTCCAAGTGTTTGTTGCAATCCTTTCCTGAGAGCAACAGAGTGTTACACCTCAGCTACTAAGAAAATAGAGAGTCCTCTCATTTCCCACAGTCCCAGCATGCATTAAGGAGGAAAGCAGGGATGGATGAATGGAGGGTCCATCACAGGGCACACACAGACACAGGCATAGCTGTGGATTGAAAATGGGAGTGTGAGTTCACCTGAGTTGCAAGTCATATGTATGTGCTTATTTTATAAAGGTATAATTTATTTGAAATTCAGACCATTTGTTTAACAGAGACTCTGTGGTTAGCCATGTCACCTCACAGTGAAAAGATCTTAGCTCAATCTCTGTTCGGAAAGGCTGACTGTACCTTTAGGCTGTCACTCTACATTAAGGCCAACTGTGCAGGACCTGACCATACACAGCTAACTGACTGCTGTTTGAATGTATTTTTCATGTTGGCAGGTTCTGAAATTACCACCTGACAGGAGGCAAATGCCACCTGAATTTGTCTGCGGTGGCTAAATCAGCAAAGGTCACTGTCACACTGACCGGTGCATTGTTTAGGTCCCATTCAGCAGCCATCATGGTAGGAACTTACAGTTCCTACCACAATCCCTTTCACATAAGAACTGGCTACCTTTCCTTTTAAGGTACTGCAGCACAATGTGAAAAAGGTGCTTTGTAAGTACTTGGACATCCAAATTATACTACCTAGCCCACACTGGCACAAGTAATGCAAAACAGGTGAGCCCTGAAGAGCAACTCTGTTACACTTTGTAATTACATTCATTAATTGACATTTAATTGAGCTTCAAATGTATTATATAGAAATAATCATGCATTTTCTTTTTAATCAACACAGTAATACAACAATTAGGGATGAGTCATTTGACAATAAAAGTATTGTGTGTGTATCCAAAGCTTGATATATCTTATTCTTCTTTGTCATAGAGCTCATGTTCTTTCATTAATGCTCTGTGTCTATTTGCCATTCGGTGTTGAACAGGTAGTGTACAGTGGCTTTTTAGAGCTTTTCCTCTGAAAACAGTTGCCTACTGTGGCCAAGAATGACACTATGAGAGTGAACCAAAACAGTAAAATTGCAGCTGGACAGCTAAACAATGAGCTGAAACTCATTATAAAGCTTTGTAAAGTCGAGGGGTGCTGCAGAGTTACTGATAATTCTCAGTAGGTTCATCACATTACACACTGTCATTTCATACATTGTTATTATAAAAAATATTGATTATAACTTTTTTAAAGCTTTACATGTACATCGTCATGGGGAACCAATGTGCTTGAGACTCAGAGCTACTAGGGAAGTCAGAAGGTATTGAGAGACGGACTAACATATTGTTGGTTTTGGTTTTTTGATGGTGTGTTTTTGTTTTTTAATAAGAAAAATATAAAATAACACCAGCCTCATACTTTAATTTTTCTAGTTGTATTGGGCCATCATGGGCAATGCTACAAATGCTACTAATGAGCAGGACTGTTTTATTGCTATATTGGAATAGATTAGCCACTCTAATCTGGTTATTTCTTTTATACATGTTTTTTTTTTCTTTAAATTGAATTTCAAGAAAATGTACTTTTGATATATATTAAGTCAGAGTAATTGTTCGCACATCCACAAAATGTCAGTGGGACAGCTGCTGTAGACAAAAATCTATTAAATTACAATTCAAGGAGTACCCGCCTAATAAATCAAAGCTCCCTCTAATGTTATTTTCTACATTTTGACCAACTGCAGGTCTTCCTTGGGCAAACTGAGGAAGACCAATCGAGATCTACAGTAAGATTTGACATACCTAGATAAAAGGTTTTATCCATATCACCACCCCAAAATATCATATAAATTATTAGTGTTCAGACCCCAGTATTGTTTTTATTTTTCACATGTACTTTGTATCAGGAATGAGCTATATTTTTTCTTCAAACCATCACCCTGTTTATATAAGCACTCCACACAGAGTACTAACAGCAATCAGTCAGTGACACTGACAGTATTCAGGACTACACACATTCTCAGTCTGCTATCTGTTGTGATGTTATACACCTGTCAGTGAGTCTGATTTTTCTTGAAATATAACAGGTAAGTGTATGTAAATTATGCAGTTGGATTTGTTTGCACACTCAGTAGGTTAAACCTGTTTGAAAACATCGGCTTTAAAAGTTGCTCTTTTGTCAGTGGGAAAAAGTTTGATGGTGAGATCTCACATCACACTCAGAAATTCAATCAAGATTAGTGTAAGCCTCCTATAAGCTCCAGTAATTAGTGCTCCTCCAAGCAAAGCGAGCTTACCATTCAGCTAAATAAGGGCGGCTACACCAGGCTAAAAGTAAATTCCTTACTCTATAAATCTCCATTTCTCTTACACTTCATGCACTGCATCCGATTGAATAAGGAATTTAACATCCATATATTGGCACTGTTTTTCCTGCGTAGGTTTAATCTCATGGTATCATGCTACACAATGAGGAGATGATACTGTGTTATGGATGTTGGCTGTGTATATTTCTAGATGTGGGAAGAGAAGCCACGGTGAGTTCTCACCTCCCTATCTGCCCTTGGTGTTATTTGTTGCAGATGTGCAAACAATGCATAATAATTTGAATTATATTATTATGTGTTCACATGCTGTCACACATAATTAACACTAAAGCAACACAATCCCTGCCAAAAATCCAATAATGAGTGATTGTTTACTGTTTGCATGTTGCCAACACATGGCACTGAAATAATGTTTCAGAGGTGTTGCCACCTACGGGATAACATACACATATGCAGTTAATTAATGATACAAAAATAATGACCAGAATTAAATCATTATGAATTGGTAATATTCCTGTCCTCTGATGCAGACTCAAAAACTGTTTGTATGCAGGCTGCATATGGATTATCTCTATCACAAATGAAATGGCATGGATTAAATATGATCAACGGCATTCCTGGCCTCTAATTAAACAAAACTAAACGTGTAATGCCCCATTAATGTCCCCTAGAGGCTTCAGTCTTCATTACACTACAAAATAGAAACCTAGATTTAACACATAACAGTTTTGTTATTTTCAGAGTCTTATAGGTAAGGGGGATGATATAGTGGTACAGAAGAAAAGGTCATACAGTCATTCAAATCAGATGGGTTCTTCCTCTGGAGAACATATACTTAGATTGCCGTGACTAGCTATCAGGTGGAGCTAGAGGAAGGCGAGAGGAAGTATCCTAAAAGCAAAGGGTTCATCATCTAGGGATCAAAAGATTGATCAGTAAATGTCATGCCAATCTTCCAGTTGAATTTTTATATTTAATGTAATTAAAGGGAACATTTAGTGCCAGGGCCAGTTTTAATAGTTACAGCTTTAAAACCCACTTTTGGAACTACTGGTAAATTAATTACAATTTAAAAGATTTTCACCAAATTAGGATTTTATGTGACAGCTAGCTCAATAATATTGAAATTACAAACCAAATATATATTGTAGCCCAATGGATGTTACTTCTGCCCTATCTGATATCCCTCATTTACAACAACATATCTTTTGTAGATATTACATTTAAATACTGATGAAGCTCTACAAGCAGGAAGACAACTGTCAGTCCATTTAATCAGCACACTGAAGTTCCACCTGTTTCACTGGAACCCCTCACAGGTTTTCCAGTCATCCAAAGACCATCTATAGAATGAAAAGAATATTTAAACCACCTTACCCTAATGATTTTGGTGTCCTCCTGAGCCATCCCTCTAGAATCACCATTGTTGTTTATAAATTTCCACTTGTACAAAACAAAGTTGTTATTAATAATTAGCAGATCCACATTAAATTTAATGTGCGAAGTCATTCTCCCTAGAAGATAATCCCTCTCCAGTTTGAAAACTATTGGCTTGTCTCTGTGTACTATCCTCAGGACACAATTTTAGCTTTACATGCTTGATATCTCATTATCTAATGGGTAGATTTGATATTTGAAGTTGATATTATTCTGCTCCCCAGATGATGAACTTATTGGTTTCTTATTATCCCCCCAAAACTGTCCTCATCACCCTCAGAAGAAACTTATTTAGTCTTGCTGTCAGGCAATAACAGCATATTGTAGCCAGTATGCTGTTTGTTTTGACTAACAGTTTGGTATTTTAGGGTGTACTATGTATGCCAACAGCAACAAAATACCTCCATATTTAATACTGGCAGGATAAAGTTCTGCTGTTTTCAACAAACTAGAAGGAGAACTCAAGATGTTTTTATTTCCCTCCTGCTTGCTTTTCTGTGTTGCTCTAATTAACATCTGGTTGCCAACTCCATATGTTTGATGTTGTTACAATTTCTAAAGTTAAATGAAGATATAAGTGAATGGCATACCAATTCTACATCACTAGAACAACTTTTTTCCCTATATGAGTCTCAGTATCCTGAGGCAAACCTAATGTTTTCAGTGAATTCTACTCTGTGAAATTCTTTCCATTCCCCCCTGATGAGCTGTGGCTGGTAAAGTCAAAGAGACTGTTACTCCAATTCATATTGTCAGTAAGAGTAGCAGATGAAGAGTTTATTCTGGTTACTTTGGCAGTGAGTTAGTGAGTGAGTTATAAATGATGTTTAGAAAATCTCTTGTGAGACTACTGTGCCTGCAGCCTTTAGCCCTGTGTTTCAGTTGCACACTAATTATGTGTTCTGAGGATGCTGTGTGTTCGCTGAAAAAATGATAAAATGAACACTCCAGCATGCACACTACAATCACTGGATTTTTTTGTGTTTGATGTTAATTGAAACCATTCTCCGATGATGCAGTGTATGAGGGAAATAAAGGCACTTCTGGAAGATGGAAAAAAAATGGTGGATGGTGATGCCACAAATCCAGCAACAAAAAAATACAGTAATAAATAATTGGAAAAACAGTTGGTTTATACTTTGTATGATTTAGAAATTGATGCATTGGCAACATTAATCAGTTTATACTTCATAAAATCTCTAGGGATGGCTGGTTGGTCAGTTGGTCCAGCACTTTTGCCCAGAGTGAAATCACTTGATGAATACTGGATTGATTGCCTGAACTAATAACTTTGTTAATCTCCTGACTTTTCATCTTCTGCCATAAAAGGTTCAGAGTTTTCTCTTATCCTGTGAAATATCTAAACATCTACAGAATAGACTGGCACAAACTCTTACACAGACATTCATTTTCCTCAGAGGATGTATCCTACACCTGGTGACACCTTGACTTTTCATATAGTGCCTTCAGCAGGTTGACATTTTTGGTTTAGAGTGATATATATTGGACAAATATTGGATGGATTGTTGTGAAATTTGGAACAGATAAACAGGATGAATTGTAATCACTTTGGAGATCCCTTGACTTTTCATCTGCCCAGTACTTTGGTAGACTAATGACATTCCCATCATCCTTTGGGTTTAATGCTATTTAGCCAATGTAAGCACACTAACAGATTACACTAAGATGGTGAACATGGCAAACATTCCTGCTATAGACTCTCAATCTATCTGTTTTTGCATCTTAGATGATAAAGAACAGCTTACCCTTAATGAAAACTTTTAGAAACACTAAAGCTACGCAGCATTTGTCTTCCATGCTCTACTGAAAGGCAGCGATTCAGCATCTGTAGCATAAGAAGGCACAAAGACTTACAGATACATGGACTTATGTTTTGTTTATCAAGCAATTTAATTACTACACAAGTACAATTAAAAACTGTATCCAGATAACAAGATAAAAAGATAGAACAGTGTTAGGAGTAAACTGTTAAGCAGTTCAGGTTTACTAACCCGTAACTAAATAAACAACAACTATTTAAATTTAAGTGTAAAAGTACTGTAAGTACTACATATAATGTATAAAGGTAATAAAAAAAGATGAGGAAAGTCCAAACCTAATTTTGATGAGTGCAAGTGACTATCTTGAAATAAATGAAAATAAACAGCAGTTAATGAGTACTGCTTTGGTAAAAAGCTTGGAAGACCAGCTAAACTGGCAAACATGGTTACAGGATTACATGTTGTTGTTTTTTTGTCTGTACTTTTTGGAGCTGCCAGTGTGTGAAGTTTCCCAGGGCAGACTGAATGATAGAAGAGCTCTGTGAGAGGGCTGTAATCATGACCTTTCTGAAGAGGATTCTACTTAGCTGTATAGTTTGGGGTTTGGAGAACCCTTCAGGCCTGATGTGAACTAAAGGCCATTTTGTGGCACTCGCCACATCCTCTGTCTTTTGTAGGAGCACTACAAAAAGGTAATCTATTAGTTTAAATATGCTGTTCTCACATCAAATGGCCTCTGTTCACACCACTGTATTGAGACCACAGTCACTGAAATGCCAAAAAACTGTAGATAAAGATTTAAATATCTTCCTCGTTTGCCTCTCTCTGTTGGCTAAAAACAAAATGGTACATTAGTGAGTCCTCATGGTCAGGAGGGTGGCTGAATGGTTTAAATTTTGAGAGACATGGTTGGATGCTATTTGCATAGCTAATTTCCATTCTGTCCCCTCCAACTTCTTCTCTGATCACAGCACTATGGCTATACAACCCTGTCTCCTAGAAATGACATTTATGTAATATTGCAACAGCAAATACATTTTGAAGGAAACGTAATGCTGGCTGAATTATGTTTTTCATCAATAAAATGTTCAGTGACAACATATTTCATTTGTTTTTCCCGCCAAAATATCTGATCTTGCAGTACAGTGCCGGTAGTAACTACTGCATTATTAAAATTTAAATCAACATTTTATATCTATGTTTAGGCACTGGCAGCACTTAAGGTTAAGGTTAGGGAAAGATCTTTGTATGGATATAATACAAAAAAATTTGCAGTGGCTTACAGCATGAGACACATCGTGTTTATTAACATTTAAGTGGAAACACCATTTTTCATTAACCTTAACCAAAGTGCTTTTATTGCCTAAATCTAACCCCACACAGGATTCAGACTCTGATGTGTTGTTCAACCGCTATCCACCCTAATTACCTCCCTATGACTTCGGTGCAGTACATAAATGTAACATTTAATTCATTTGAAAAGAACATTGCCTATGAAGCGGTTATGTTTGTTAGTGCCACCTAATTGACAAAAATATTTAATATTATATAAATGTAATTTCTAGGAGACAGAGTTGCATTATATTGACAAAAACAGAGTTGGAAGAGGCAGAAAATTAAATTGGCTCCCAAAAGAGTAATTCCACCCTATTTTATGTTGGAAAAAAGCATGACTGCACTCACTTCTGTGGGTTGAATAGTAAAGTTTGAAACCTCTGACCACACCCATGATCACAGCTAACTGTGGTGTGTTGTACCTTTTGTGACCACACCCAGCAGTGATGTGGTGTTGCCCTTGTAGTGCACATAGTGTGAAAACAGCATGTAGTCAACACTAGTTGACAGCACAAGGTAGATATTTCCCTGAGTGCAGTTACTCTTTAATGTCCTGCAACACATTCATTTTCTGTCTCCCTTTTCCTTCATTTAGCCATTAAAAGTCGTATTGCATTGATAACTGTTAATAATCTCTGCTTCTAGAGTGATCTGGCCAAGAAGACAGCATAAAAAACATTACAACAATAAACACAATACAAACAACATAAACAGGCAACAATGACATGAATGCAAAACTTTGGCATTGACTCTGTCAAATAGATTGATTATAGCGATAAAACCATATGCAGGTAGCAATATACAGGGTGTTGACACAGGTGGTGGTGGTTGTATTGGGGCGGAGTGGCATAGATTGCAATGACAGCAGAGAGACTAAACAGGCAAAGTGGTTTAACTGTCTACGGATGATAGGAAAGCCTGTGGACACATCCCAGTAAAACCACCATATGATAACTGAGGTGAAGCCTCAGAGTGATGACAAAAGTAGAATAATTGCCTTCCTGCTTGAATTTGGCTAAAAGCTTCATTAATCCCCCAATTAAGTGAAATGTGGTAATCATGTGTCAACACTTTTTACTGTCAACTATTTTTTCTTTGTCTACATGGAACCAGCATATTCACTTTATCCACTCCAGTCCTTGACGGGCAAGGAAATGCTAGCTTGCTATGGATTAAAGGTCAAAATAGAGAGAAAATGAAAATGTTTTAATTGTTTCCACATTTCTGCAAAATTGATTCATTCTTGTTTTAGAACTGCAAAAAATAATTAATAACAAATGTGATTCACTGCATTTTCAGCTTAAATATAAGTGAAGGTAGCTTCAATTTAGATTACATCTAAAAATAATGGAGTGAATCATCAAAAACCCCATGTATGTATGTATGTCCTGTATTAATTATAAATTACATATATTACATACATATAATTATACATTATTAGCTGAAGTTGGCTCCAACAGGCATCCAACATTTTCAATGGGAATTCTGCAATGGGTTTTGGAGGAATAAAGAAAATAAGTTCTGACTTATATTTATGTCACAGAAACTTTATGTGGGCTCATGTAAACCATAGACTTCATTTTCTGATTAAGTTAAAACTCTCTGGGATTAAAGTATTGGACATATGAAATGAGGACACATGGCTCAGATACTTTTGGAGCACAAACTACAACACTGTGTTGCTGGACAATGGCATCATCCAAATGGATAACACCAGTAATTTTTCTGATGCCACACTTTCAGGGAAAGACTCACATATGAGGAAATGAACTGACAGTAAAAAATTTATTTTTCAGAGCAGAGATGTAGATGAAGTCTGACGGACTCTTCTCTAAATTGTTGGTGCTATAGTGATTTGTACTGTGGTGAAAGTCCCAGACAGAGGGTGTTGAATTCATTTGATACTATCTGTCTGGAATCCACAAAGAAGCAGTGATGTCTGTCAGCATGGATTGTATTTCCATCCTGAGGTAACATTTTTACTGCAGAGCTGAGCTTGTTTATTACTACAGAAGCACAGTGGAAATAGATTCTGTAATGCTTCATGTGTGCCACTATGGTGAAAACAATTAATCCCTTAATTAAAGTGACACTGTGTAATTTTTGAAAGAGAAATTGTCACAATGTTCCTCTAAGAAATGAAATGTTGAATTTATGAGAAATAAACATACCTTTGTCTAATTCAATACACTCAGCAGTTTGCTGCCACAGCCTTTTTTAAAATGTATTTTTCACAAACATAGAATACATATACAGTACTTAGACAAAAGAAATAACATATATAACTTACATCACAAACATAACTATACAAATTGCAATAGACATACCACATACATACACATACACAACTACACAAACATACATACATACATATACATACATGTCAAGTACTATATGTAATTGTAGTACAAAAACATACCACTTCTACAGCAATTTAAATTACACATTTCATTCTATAGCAGGAACTAAATGAAAAAGTCAGATAATATTAAGTTATGATATCATAGAATAATCACAGCTCTGTATCCCAAGTTTTTGATATTGTCAGGATCTCCCATTTATTTATGCCTGAGCTTTTTGCTTTACCTTTCATAATTATTTTTCCTGCAAATATTAATGTTTGAGAAATAATATGAAGGAGCTCAAAACCAGCTTTTGTGGAGTATCATATCATAAACTTTGCAAAGCAACACAGTGTTCAATAACATATTTTGATCATCTTGACACCCCCCAATAATATTGAGAGGGGATAAAGGTAAAGAGATTGCTTGTTCAGATAACCAGTTTGCCACCTGCTGCCAAAAGGATGCAACAACTGAATAATATCAAAATAAATGCATAATAGCCTCCTCCTCATCACCACAAAATCTACAGATATTGTCCTCAGTTGTTCTCCATATCTTAAGCATTTTTCTTGTCTGTAATATCTTTTAGAAAATTTCTAACTGGGAAGCCCATAAATAAGTAGTGGAAGATGACAAGTAAATACACCTAAAAAATTTTAACCAAGGAAGAGGAGTATCAAACACATTTTTTCAATATGTTTGAAAATGATATGGAGTTATATTCTCAAAGAACAAAAAGAAATTATACAGATCAGAGTTGATTTTACATTTCCCCGACCATTTATAATTCCTAATGCAAGGATGACAAACACCTAAATTATCCTGAGACTTTTTGATCTAGTTCATAGTTCTCCATAATGAAGAGATTGTGGACAATAGCTGCATATAGCAATGCCTTGTACATATATCCCCATATTCATCAGTCATAGGTAAGAAAATGTCCCTTGACATCCAATATATCATTCACAGAAAAATGTGATTAAATAAAAATAGAGGCCAGCATACAGGTTTATTACATATACAAATATTTTCATTTAGCTATAGCAACTGTTGTCTTGCCTCTACTGGATTATTTTGGTGGAAGAGACTGAAATCAAAACCATAAGGACATTGAATTTATAAAAAAATGGGGGAAAATTAGAGAAAAGGGTTACACATTTTCCATTAAAGGTTGGGATAATTGAAAAAAAAAAGGATAAAATTTTTCCCATAAGTGAACCACTTAGAGACAGAAATAACTTGATGAAAACCAATTAGGGTTATCATACAATCTTTGTATCCATGAAGCTTGCAAACTACAATCAAGTGCTGAAAGATATATTAAACCTAAAGCACCATTTTCACATGTATTATAATAATAACTGCCCTTATTTTTTTTAGGTTTATCATTCCAAATTTTCATGCATTTTAAAAAAGGTAACATTAGGATAAGGCAAAGACAAAAGACAATAAGTAAATTGTAAAAGTATCAAGGAATTAATTATTGTAACTTTACCATAAATAGACAGATGTTTTCCCCTCCAGGCCTGGAGAATTTTGTGTACTAATCAGTGTTTTATATTAATATTGGATCATGAGTGGGTGTAATGTGAAAAGGTGTCACTCAAAGTGATGAACCCACAGAGAATCACCAGCTCCTCCTCAGCTCTACAGAGCTTCTTAGTGTCTGTTAGTTCATTGTTTTTGATTTTCTGATTTCTGATAAGCCCACAGTACACTACCTGCTCAGCACCAATCAGCAGAGAGTAAGTTAGAGACTGGTGAATATAATGAAGCATATGATCTATTCCCAATTACAGACTGAAGTTACCCACCATTTATGATGATTGGACAAATGGTCAATGAGATATGACTTACGGTGTGAGGGGCGTGGCCTATCCAAAATTGAGTTTTTGGGCCTTAATTATAGCACTACAATCTGGGCGACTGCAGTCATGTTTCTTGTGAAGCACTTGCACATTTCCAGGTATTGGGCTAAGTTTCATGTCTGTAGCTCATTCCAGCTCATGGCAATTTGAATCACAGCATAATAATAATAATATTAATGATAATAATAATAATAATAATAATAATAATAATAATAATAATAATAATTGTTGCTGTTATTATTATTATTATTATTTTATTTTTTTATCATTATTATTAAAGCTGGGCCCTCACACCTCGCGTATGTCAGAGGGAGTGACAGCCATGGTATTGCTAATGTAGGTTTGTTGACACGGCTCTGAATCATAAGGATTATGGGACACTGAGTGAATGGGTAAAATATTATTTTCTGTTTGCAATACATCGTACTGGAGATGACATATTGGAAACTGTGTAAACATTTGATGAACTATGTGTCATTTAGGCTTTACCTCCTGTTGCCCATAGACAATGCTACATAAGGGAAATATTAATGTAGCAATATATTTACCAAAGGGCAACTGAAACGGATATACATTTTCATGAAGACTTGACATTGCATGTAGGAAATAACTAACACTTCCTGTGTCCACTAATTATACGTTATGTTGCTGTATATCATGTGTAGACCACACCATGTAAATTTCATGTAAATTGGGTGATGTTTGTCACACAAGGCTGACTTCCTGTTGTCAGTAGGTTGCGCTCAATATTGACATGTCGATGTGTTCAGGCCTGGACTCTTATCAAACATGAGAAATTTGGGGCAGATTGGACAATATAAAGTAGAGTTACAACAACTTCCTGTTTAATGCCCCAGATATGTTTTGGGCAAAATTGACTGGCACGCCACGCCAAGCGTGTTCCATGAAAACTTAAAAGCTTCACAATTGATTTGATTTGATTTATTGAACAGGACAGTGTGCAGTATTAAGCATAAATGATGCACTGCACCGGAGTTAGCTTGAAGCTAATTTGCATCCATAGTCCATTATAATCAAAACATACAACAGCACAAATGTAGCATGGCAAAGGTCTATGAGATGTCCCCTACCAAATTTGAAGTAACTCGGGTTAAATCTCTAGGAGGAGTTTGTTAAAGTACAATGCATGCCAATGGCTTCACAATGGCTGACTTTCTATTGGACTTAGGGACTACTTAGAGGCTTTTTTTTAAAAGTCTGGAGATGTTATATCTGCCCCACCAAATTTCTTACATCTACATCAAACTTAAAGGTGGGGGCTTTGACTTTGAAATTTTCTAGGGGGTGCCCTTGAGCCATTTAGCCACACCCAAACCCAAGACCCATATCCGATATCAAGTTATGCTACCTGTGATACATGTGCAAAGTTTCATGAGTTTTCAAGCAACCCTAGCAGTTCAAAAATGCTGAAAGTCATTAGGGGGCACTATAGAGCCGAAATGCCATGCCCAAACCCAGTTGTGATACTAATTGAAATATTTACCAGTTCGAACACAGGTGCAAAGTTTTGTGAGTTTCTGCACATCCTTAAGGCTTCAAACATGTGTTCATAAAATGAAAATTGATGCATGAAATCCAAAATGGCTGATTTCCTGTTGGGTGAAGAAAATTGAAAAAATATGTAATACGTTGAGAATTATAACAGCAATAAATCCACCAAATTTCATGATCATCAAAGAAACTTTGTTCCAAAATGGTCCTGCCTCTGGGGGCACTATGGAGCCAGCTGGCCACACCCGAGGCCAGTCACTAAAGCACTTTGCAATTTTTGCCAGTTCTGATGTGTGTGCCAATTTTCTTGAGTTTTCGAGCATCCCAAGCCCCTAAAAAATGCAATGGTGTACTAGAATAATAATAATCTCTACAAAAACAATAGGTTCCTCACACTTTCAGTGCCAGGGGCCCAATGGTCCCTGGCACTTTCATGCTCGGGCCCTAATAGTAACTATAGTAATGATATGGTGATGATGATGATGATGATGATGATAATAATGATAATAATAATAATAATAATAATAATAGTACAGCACAAACTCAATACGGTTCTAACGGTTTGAACCCTGATGAAGGCTTTTGTTGCTCTGTCTGCTAGATGTGTAAATAAGCACTTAGAATATTTGCCATGACAGCTTCATACATGGGATGCACGATATTGGATTTTTTGCCGATATCTGATATGCCAATATTTCCAACTCATTGTGGCCGATTGCCGATACCGATATATGCACATATTTTTTTCCAGCTGGCTGAGGAGACTATTATGCATGCAAGCATAGATTGTACTAAGTATAATGAAGAAAGACAGTACATGAAGGAAGAACTTAGGAAGACTGGAGTTCAGGAGCTCAGCATTAAAACTTTAGTGAACCTGCTAAGTGGGTGGAGCAGTAGAGTTTTTTTTGAGTTTATTAGACAGACAGGATTAAAATGTAGGATTTAATCTCTGGTCCACACTCCGAAGCAGAAGATGGCAGTAATGCACCTAATACACTGGTTGCCAATCGCAACCAAAAAGAAAAAGTTTTTTTTTTCCAAACAGAGTGGTACATCGTGTCAGCTGAGGTGTTTCCTATCTATGCAGCCCAACATAGCAGCTCCTCGACGAACTGTTTCTCCCTGACCGTCCCGGTGCTTCCTCCGCATGCTCCATTTCAGTCAGCTGGTCGTCAGACCCGCTGCTTCTTCCCACTTATATAACCTAAACGAACTGGGGCTCGGTGCTCCGGTTGGCTCCATATAGAGAGCCGGGGCTAACATTAGCTGGGAGGCTAGCGGAGCGTTAGCTGCAGCATGACTGGAGGGAAGCACAGCCAGCTAGATATTTAATTTTAAAGCTGGTAATATTGTGCATCCCTACTTCATACCATACAATTGTTGTGTTTACAGCTTGTTCTGTTGTGTCCAAGTGGCCAAAAAATTGGATCTTACATTTTAATCAGCAAAGGAAATAAAACAGCTATAGCCATTACATAAATGCAGATGAGTAAAAATTACACTAACATGTAGAGGAAAAGTAGACTCCAGTGAGAACTTTTTCCAATGGATTTTATTTTGGATGTTGATTCAAAGACCCTCATTCACAGAGGATCAGAAACACAGACCAGAAATTAAGTGAAGATAATTCAAACTAAAAGATAATTAACTTTGAAAAGATGTTTGGCCTAGGCCACCAAAATGTCCAGAAAGGGCCCTGCAGGTAGCCATTGATTTACATATATTTTATACTGGCTAAATGTGTATTTTATTTATTCATCTTTATTTTTTTAATATTGTTTATTTATTTATTTTTGTCAAATTTATTTTCATTTACATTACTGCTGGATGGTAATGCACTGTAGACTTTATAATGTATGTGCAATTACTGTACAGTGCATGTTAGTTTTGATTACTGTGGTTCTTGAAAAATCTGGCAAAACCTCTGAATTGAATGCAGCTATCATCTTGGGAAAATAATGAAATAGCTCAGAATATGCTTTAATATGTGGGAAATAGGTCGACATTTGCATTCAACAAAATTGTGATTAGGTAGTCACATTGATTGGCATAGCCTCTGTAAGCTATTTATACTTGTTTGATGTGCACAGGCAGCTTAAATCCCAGAATGGTGAGTTCTTGAATGTCCCCCTGAACCAGATCATGAAAACAGTGGAATCAGTCCAGACAACAAGCAAGTAGCAAGTTACCTTTGAAATCCAAACAAGGGTCAGTGACGTTTGACACTTGCCTGCATCAATGTAAATTGTAAATGATTTGTTATAAATGGGATAAAATAATGGGACATATCTATTATAGTTCTTTAAAGCCACAGAGTTTGCATATAAATGAATGAATGTCTACATTCAGTGATAGCTGAAATAAGTGCATTTATACATCTTTATTGGTGAGTTAATATAGCTAAAATGCTTTGCAGACTTTCAGTGGTGTCTGTTCGTCTTCAGTCAGTGTAATTACTGTTGGTGTTGGGAATGTATTTGTCTAACCCCCGGGTCCCTGTGTCACTGCCCCATTACATGCCAGCCCTGGTTTTGTTCCATTGCTTTCTGAATAGTGTTTCTGGCTACCCAGGGCTGAGAGATTGCTTGGTTATCACCAGGAGGAGATTATTTCTGTCTGGCATTCAGCGTGCCATGGCAGTTATCCACTGGGATGCTCACAGGGCCATTGTCTAAAGGCCGGGAGAGGAGATGGCTCCAACATTCAGGACCGTGCTGAAAGGCGAAGGGGTGGGGGGAGGGAAGAGATGAACCGCTGAAGATGGATGGCCAACACTGGAGGTTTTTTAAATCATTTTATACTGCATCACTTTGTACACAGTGCACTGAAAAGGGAGGTGTGTTATCCATTTTGCCTGGTACAGGCAGGGTTTGTGGCTTATTCTGTGCGGAGCGGTCTAATAGTACAAACGCTGCCTGTGGAAAGATTTGAGAGGCAAGAGACTGGCTGGACCATTAAATAATCATTGGACAGAGTGTTGGCCCACACCATGTAAAGACAGCATGTCCTCTGCCTTGACCTGCTTGCTTTGTTGTCCTACATTAATAATCATATTAGCTTGCTTTAGAGTCCTACATCAACATCAAACCTCCGTTTTTTTCAAAACTACTGAGCAACTTTCATATCAAATGCTGTTTTTTCAAACTTTGTAAAGACATGACTGTTGCTTGTTGAAAATCCACATACCGCTGAAAATTACAGCAGTTACATGCAACATTGTCTTTTCACCATCAAGTCTTATGTCTTGTGTAACATTAAAGGCGCACACTATATTATGTATGCAGTGCGGCTTTAGTGATTCTGACAATGTTTGTCATTCAGTCTAACAGTTTCATCTAGAGTGAATTATGTATTGGATAGATTTTCATAAAATTTGGTATAAAATCCCTAGAACCACCAACATGTCCAAATGTTCACATCTCCAACGCTTTGGTCCATGACTAGGTATATTGAAAAGTACTAGCTGACATTTTCTTTATTGACACCCTGACCTTTCATGCAGTGATACCTCTAAAATGAGCGACCACATTCCTGTCAAGATCAGCTGTAATTAGTATGCTAATATGCTACACATTGTGAGTCACAGTCAGATATGAGCTTTTTTTAAAAAATACAATTAGCTCTGCTTTTCCCACCTCTGCACTGTGCATACCCTGGGCAGTGGTGATCCATGGTATAGGTGACATACTGCTACTGGGCACAAAACTACTATATCATAAACAGATGCATAAAACACCTCTAAAAGTCAGCAATATACCAGCTTGCTGTAGTGTTACTAGCACTTTGTGCTGAAAAAAAAACCTTATTGTTTTGAGTTGTCTCAGGGGCTGTCTTAGGCACCATCATTCACATTTTTTCCTGTCTTTTCAAGATAAGTAAATCTTCCTTTTCTGTCATTCTGTCATACTTAAAAGTGTAGTGTTTTTTCAGTCTGGCAGTTTTAAATGCACTTTATGTACAATGTGAAAATTTCTAAGTTTGGTGCCCCCTAGTGGTACTATCAAAAACGACATTGTAGCAGGCAGCCAGACACGTCGATACACCCCTCTCACCTCTGCAGATCTGATGCAGGGACTCAGGGACTGCACACAAAAACTTAGGCCACCAGAATAATTTGAAAGATGCTGTCATCACATATAATTTACATATATAGGCTTTATGTATCCTGTATTTATTCATGTTTTCCAGCATCAACATTCTAAAAAGAATTCCTAGAATTAGTGGATTTGCAATTGTGACACAGGGTACATCTCCACAGCAAACTCTGTACAGTACATCTAAACATACTTCATTGTTTCACCATGATCCGAATCATAGCAAAACATAGCTAAATGTACCCAAATGTACACGTGACCTTATATGATACAGAAGCAAACAAACATTTGGTAATTTTCTTTAAATCATGTTTAATTTTATATGTGGCTCTGTCATAAAAAAAAAACAACCACTCGCATAATCTCTTTATCTTCTTATGAAGATTATTTTAAATTCCACAAAAAGCACAACTCAGCGAGGATTGAATTGCCTGTCATCTTTCATCAAACTCCACATTCCTCAGTGAGGCCTCTACAATGAGGCCTGACAGACCTTGTGTTACCCTCCTAATACACGCTACTGTGCCCTTGAATCCTGACATGGGTATTGATATTCACAAGGCTTGTTGATGCAGATTTAATGAGATACAACAGCAAACCATATTCAAAAGGGTCCCTCCTTTGGTCTGCAATACTTGGGAGTTTTAATTTGAGCCATAAATATATGGCAGAAGTTTGGTAGGAATTGAACAGGCCCTATTTTTCATATCAGGACTAAAGGATAGTAAATATAAGCAAACAATGCGGTGCACTGGGTGACAACAAGCCTAATTTATGCTGATGTTGTGCTATAAACTATTTATAAAGGCTGTTAGTGATTGTCAGCTTTATATTGCCCAGCAGCTATAAAAAAATCTAAAAACCATTTAAAGGTGAATGTCAGAATCAAACAGGGACATATTACAAGCTTAGTCCCAGGCTGGCAGTGTATTGTTTGTCTTATATCCTGTGAAACAGCTCACACTCATTTCATTTCCTTTCTCCTCTAATCGTCAGCTCCATAATGGGACCTTGGTGTCCAGATGGCATACAGTTTGATCACTCTCAGAGGGCTGGTTTGGAGGTTGGGTGGGGCTTTGAACATTCGCCTTCTCTCAGGATCATTGTGGGAATGCATTAGAGGCCTTTTGTTAATTTTTCACATTTCTCAGATAGTATCTAAAGGCTTGCTGTTCACTTTCTTAGATGAGATTCAAGTGACCTTGGAGAGCATTTGCTGTCTTAATGAACATCATCGTTATTCGTCCATGGCACAGCTTAGCCAGATTGATCTATAGTGGATTCCCTTGGTTTTTTCGCTAAGATCTGTGCATTTCAACAAGGGCAGTCCATGGCTGCCGGATGGGGAGATGGACTTTGAAGTGAGGCTTTAGCTTACAGAGAACACAGCTGGATCCATAGTCTTCCCACATGCCCATCACTAACCCCCTCATCCTCATGAGCACCAGTCTACAGTCCACCAGGGAGCCCTGGGAGCCCATTCCTTTTAGAAACTGTGAGCTGTGCACTTTCCTCACTTCTTTATGCCCTCATTTTCGGCCTGTATTTCAGTTACATCAGCTTCCATTATAAGCACCTAAATAGTGATATGCCATTTTGCAAAATATGTTTTTCTCCACTTCCTTTAGCAATACATCCTATTCCTTTTATTGTGGTGACAATCCTTATTTTCATCATTGAATATGGGATCATGTTTCAGAATGCCAAGTCTATGTAAAGTAAAGTCAGAACTTAAAAAAAAGTTCCAATTCCTTCTCCAGTTATGTTTTGCCTGTTTTACACACTACATAAAAGTTCAGCAGCAGACACCTGTCAGTGTTTGTCACACATGACCAATCAAGTCATAACCTTAGACACTCCAATACTCTGACATGCCCAACAGGCCCCATGTCCCAAGAATTCCTCCCAGCTCAGTGTTTGAAGTTACATTACATGACAGTCATTTAGCATATGCCTTTGTTAATGGTCACACTGGAGTGTAAGGTTTGGCCATGACTTGGAGGTGGAAAGGAGCAGTTTCTTTCACGCCCTGCAGGCTACATAACACCAGAGTGTTGAACTGATTAAAGCTGCAACAGGGAGCCAGTGTAGTGAACAGAAAAGAGGAGTGGTGTGGGAAAAGGTTGAAGACCAGGCAGGCAGCAGAAGTCCAGTGAGGGTGGAGTTATAGTAGTCCAGACAGGAGATGAAAGTACCTAGACTGCTTTCCTACAACATTGAACGTTGTACAGAAGAACATTTTATTGTCCAGGGTCAAACCAAGGTTCCCCACTGTCCGAGTGTTGTCATGGTGATGGACAGGTGGTGCAGGCATCCCTTCTCTGAAGGAACACAAGCTCACTCTTATACAGGTTGAGCTTTAGTTGGTGCAGTTTAAAATTCAAAAAGTTAGTGGTACTCTTGAATGCTTTTAAATGATTAGTGCATCTTTACTCATACCTCATCCTTTCTTGAGTTGCAAGATATTACAGGAATGCCCAATTCCAACATATTGATGGCAAACATTTATACAGATGTCCTAGCTTGTGACCATTCTGTCTTTCTGAAATATTCAGAAAATCCTGATAGGATCCATTTTGATTCAATTCAATTAGATTACCTTTCTGATAATAGTTACATCAGACATCAACACTGTATAAATCTCTTTTCATATTTCATTCAGGTAACTTAAATTCATTCTTATGTTACTCAAATGTAAGACTTATTTTCTTCTGAAAATATTTAAATGTACTTAGAATTAATCCACTTAAAGTAAAATTCATAGGCTAAATTTCCCTGTTCTATACTGTAGTGCTGTACCTAAATGGAAAACAAAGGAACATAAAACTGTCCAAGGCTGAGGATATAGCCGATAGATAAAATAAAATAAGCTAAAAATCAGTATGCTCATCATTATTATTGTGCACGTATCTTAAAAGATACAGACAACAACTCAGGGGCCCATTTCACAAAAGTGATTTTCTGAGCACTGCTTATACGTAGATGACAAATATTACCAGTGCCTTGTTTCACAATTACTGTTGCTTGCAAATTGCTGATTAATTTGAGTGTCACAGTCCTGTAGCATGCTTGTGGTTGGGTCATATGTATGGTGTTTCTTTTGCTTAGTTAAATATATCAAAATCAAGGTAAAATGAAATTATCTCATGGTGAAAATCATTTATGTTTCCACACTCTGTCATTCTCATTTTGAATTACCTTTGCTCTTATTTAGGTTTACATTCAGTTACAATTTTCTTGAGTAACCAACACAATTTTCTTTTACATCAGTTTATTCATATTTTTTACATACATATTTTCTAGATGAAGTGTGCACATTTATTTTGTATCGTCAATACTTAACTTCTGTTAAGTTAATATTTTGTATCCTTTGAGTTACCATGGTTGATTCGGGATGTCTGGCTTCCGTCATGTAAAAGATTGGCTAATACATTAAATGCCTGCCCCTGGGCAATGGACTTACCAACTCCCTGCAAAAGCAAGGGGGGTTTGGGGAGAGAGCCATTTGTTTGTGTATTTGGTAGTTAATTTTGTAAATGTAATTTAGAGTTATTGTTTAGATTTTGCTCAGTTAATATTGAGTTAAAAGGAAACTTTCTATGTAGTGTTTATTTTTAGTTGATTTAGTTATTGTGTTTTGTCCACCCCTCATGTTTGTAAAATGGTTTGCTCAGCCAGTGTATGCAGTATGTTCCCATTGTGTCATTAGTTAGGTCAGTTTTGTCTCTGTTGAGGTTTTTGTTTTTCTAGTCACAAATCTGTAATAAACATTGTGTTTTGGTTAGGCGCCTATTCAAATTTTGAAAGTTTAGAGTGTATAAGGGCTTGGAACATTATGATGGAAGTATATGATGGCCATCCCATGTTCAGTTATGTCTCATAAGTTGTTGCAGCAAAGCAATTTTTGGGTTGATACCACTTGTGATATAGATTTGGTCCAAAATTTAACCATTTTTGACCACTCGAAAATTGATAAAAATTGTCAAAAAATCCCTCCAAATACAAAGACCTTGAGGAACACCATAGAAAAATTCATACTGTGATTTGGTGTCAAAAACTTCTGACATTTGGAGATTTCTGTAAGAATTGCATTTTTCAGCGATTGGATAGCTAGCACTTTTATTCAGGAAATTGCACAGAAACCCCCTTATTGTCAATATATCTTGGAAAGCCATACATCCTCTGAATGCCCTCGGTCTCTAGTTTGTGGTTTTAAAGTTTCATGAGGCTGTGATTATCCTAAAGGTCACAATAGGTCATTTTATAATGTGAGGTCAAGTTTCAAAAAATGGTCTCACCACAGTGAAATGGCTACTATGGGGACTACCATAATCACACATGAATACAATTGTGCTCATTGAATCCACAAGAGTTTCAGCTTTCCAGTTATACCAAATTCATGCAATTCCAAGACTATTTAGGGATCCCAGTATGCAGAAATATTCAAATACACCATTTTTAGAATAGGTGAAAATGACACATTTATACTGCATGCAAAAAACTGCATGGTTTTTGCCCAAAACTACATGGGATATTAGCATAAAGTGGGCATGTCTGTGAAGGGCAGACTTGTGGACACCAATAGAACTAATTTTTAATCATTTATCTTGAGGTGAGAGGTCATGGGACACCTTTGAAAATGGCCATGCCAGTTTTTCCCTTGCCAAAGTTTTGCTTAAATTTGGAGCATTATTTTGGAGCATTCCAGACAAGCTAGCATGATACGGTTGGTACCAACAGATTCCATAGGTCACTTAGTTTCATGTAATACCCATATCTTCACTGTAGCTTTAAAACCAAGTCGGCTACATGCTTCTGAATGATAGTAATGTCACCCGCAGATGCCGGTGTCCTCAGGGAGTGGAAGAGGTTAATCATGATTTCTTTGTTATTTTTGCATTTTTTGGGTGTAAATAAAAACCCACCTCTTTAAACCACAAAAACACATGCCTTACTGTTCAGTCTCTAACACATAGCAAGTAACCAGCCAGCACAAGCATTTTGCACAAATGTACAGACGGGTGACAAAGGAAAAACCAACATAAAATGTCTTAGTAAGGTGTTGGGTCACCACGTGTCACCAGAACAGCTTCAGTGCACCTTGGCATTGATTCTACAAGTCTCTGAACTCTTCTGGAGGGATGAACACCATTCCTCAAAAATATATTCCCTCATTTGGTGTTTTGATGATGGTGGTGGAGAGCGCTGTCTAACATGTTGATCCAAAATCTCCCATAGGTGTTCAATTGGGTTGAGATCTGGTAACTGTGAAGGCCATAGTGCCTACCCTGTGAAATAGGGGCATTGTCATCCTGGAAGAGACCACTCCCATCAGGATAGAAATGTTTCATCATTGGATAAATGTGATGACTCAGAACAACTTTGTATTGATTTGTAGTGACCCCTCCCTCTAAGGGGCAAGTGGACCCAAACCATGCCAGCACAATGCCCCACAGCATAACAAGCCACCAGATCCCCTCACTGAAGGGGTCAAGCATTCAGACCTGCACCAGTATTTCCTTTAATTTGTCACCCATCTATATGTGGTCACTGTTTGACGTGAGGCTGAGATGCAGATGCACTATCTCCAACAATGTAAAACATTCAATGAAATAAGGAACATTTACTTTAACAGGTTCAGCTCTGTAATTTCATATTTCAAAGAGCTTAAAGGCCTCTCAAAATTCAAAATGCTCCTAGGAGAAGGAGACAAGCCATATCTTGCTGTCCCATATGTATCAACATGACACAACCTGAGGGATAATGAATGACCTAGACACACACACACACACGCACACACACAAATACATGCATAGGAAATACTGTATAAATAATTAATATATATCAATCTTACTGTTGTTTAAATGTTCATATTATATTGTTATTTTATACTGTCCAAATATTTGGACAAATTATAATTTGATGCTTTGGCAACATTGTTGTAAAAACTTTCATGCCAATAAAGCCCATTATTATTATAACTATATATCTGTATGTGGAACTTGCATTGTACTTCTCTCTCGCTCTCTCTCAACTTTTCTCTGTTTTTCATGCTGTGTTAATTTGTTGCAGTGTGCTTTTTATTGGTTAGTTGCTCTGTGTTCATAATTGTTAGTGTTTGTTGTTTTTGTGTACTTTGTGGCATCATGGATTTCTCCAGGCTGACGATGAAACACAGACTTAAGATCTGTCCGGTTTTCCTGTTTGGTGGAAGAATGTGGGTTAGCGGTGGTGGAGGTTGTCGGGGCCAGCAGTGTCCAATCTGCGGCCAGCATGAACAAAGTTGTGGTGTTGAATGACACATGTTCCTGTGCTCCCTCTGGCCTCACCAGCATGTCCCCCCCCCCGTTCAGAGAGGAAGTTTTAGAAAGAGAGCTTTCCAGACACGGAAAAATAGTGTCTCCAATTAAGAAAGTCTTGTCTGGGTGTAAGTCTCCTTTACTTCAGCATGTGGTTCCTCACAGGAGACAGTTATTCATGATTGTGAATACCAGTAATGAGGAGTTAAACTTGTCCTTTTATCTGAAAATTGATGGGTTTGAATATGTTCTGTTTGCTACATCAGATGTGATGAAATGTTTTGGCTGTGGTAAAGAGGGACATGTGATTAGAGTTTGTCCGGAGAAACCTGATGGTTCAGGTCAAACTGTTTGGACTGCTTGTGAGGGAACATCAGGCCAGAAAGATGCTGGGAAAAAAGGAAAAAATAGAGATAAGGTGGAAAGAAGCAAACCTGAGATGGAGGAAAAAAAGGAGGAGACAGGTGGGGACAATAATAGTGATGGTGGAAAAGGGGAGGAAGGAAACTGTTGTTAGAGTTGGAGAGATAGAGCCAACAAACAGTGACATCATCAGTGATGAGGGAAAGGAGGCAAGTGAGTCTCAACAGAGCAGTGAGACAGTTGGTGATGTTGAAGATATTGAAGGTGAGGAGAAGGAAGAAGAGGAGGAAGAGGAGGAGGAAGGTAACAAACAGCTGAGGCTGAGCCAGAGGAGATCCTAGCAGAAAGTGCAGATATAGACATGATGGATGAAGAGAGCAGACTGATTGTCACTTGTCAGGAAAGAAAATCAGAAATCAACAATAGTGGTTCAATAGCAAAGAACGCAACAGCCAGAAAAGAAAAGCAGAAACAGAACGCAAAGGAAAAAATGGTGGAGCATGACTCCAGTGTTGAAGATGTTTTTGATGCAGACAGTGACAGTGATATCTCTAATAAAATGACACCAGATGAGCTGAATAAACAGATTTATGTGGTTGAGAAAGTGAAACAGTTTCTACAAAAAAAGAACATAAAAGGAGTGAAAGTAGAAAAATACATAAGCCTTTCTCGATTCCATCAGATCACATATGAAAACTAAAGGAAAAGGAGGTTTAACTGAGCAGGAAATTTACAGATTGAAGAAAATGGTCGTGAAGATCAGGCAGGAATTAAATAGAGACGATGGGGAAGAATAAAGCTAAAGGTTTTCTTTTTATCAGTCTGTATGTGCTCTCTGGTTGTCTCCTCTTTATTTTCTTGATGAGTGATTTTAAAATTGCTTCATTGAATTTAAATGGAGCTGGAGACATCAGGAAAAGGATGCAGCTATATGAGATAAAAAGTGTTGATGTGATGTTTGTCCAGGAAACACAATGACAGGTACAGTGAAACTGACTGGAGGTCAGAGTGGGACGGGGAAGTCATTTTAAGCTCTTTGACCTCAGTGAGTGGAGAAGTAGCTGTTCTCTTCTCCAAAAAGTTCCTGTCAACTTCGTATGAGTTTCAAGAAGTGATAGAGGGAAGACTGATAGTGGTCAGAGCCAAGTTTGAGTACTTCACATTCACGTTTATTAAGGTTTATGCACCAAATGTCGGCTCAGACAGAGTCCAGTTCATAAATACTTAAGTGATACTTTGTCTAGTTGTAGTTCAGATGTTTTTTTTGTTTCTAGGGGGTGATTTTAATAGCACTCAAAATTATTCTTTGGACAGGAATCATGTTGAACCTCATGCTGCCTCCCAAAGAGCAATTCCTAATGTCATAAAAACATATGATTTAATGAATGTTTGGAGAAGGTTGCATGCTGAAGACAGACAGTATACTTGAGCTCATACAAGGGAAAATTTTATTTCTGGCTAGATTAGATAGGTTTTGTTGTTTCAAATGAGATAACCATCCTGAGCTAGAGGAGCCTCTGGTTGTAGAAGAGCTGTAAGCAGCACAGCAGGGGATGGATGGGAAAGCCCCCATAGTCTTCCTGTGGAGTTTTATAAGATCTCATGGATGTTTCCAGTCAAAGTTTTGAAAATCTGACTCTGCCTCTGAGCTGCAGGAGGCTGTGATAACTCTGTCACTGAAGAAAGGAGACCTTCAGGATATTAAAACTGGCGTAGAGTCTCCCTCCTCTGTTCAGATTAAAATTTTTTTCCAAGGCTCCGGCTAACTGGTTGAAGCACGGAGTGGGTGAAGTAATTAATCTGGACCAGACTTACTGTGTGCCTGGTAGGTCCATCACAGACAACATGTCTTTAATCAGGGATGTTCTGGATGACTCTAGTTCATTGGGCATAGATTTTGGTCTTATTTTATTAGACCAAGAAAAAGCATTTGACAGGTTGAGCACCCTTACCTCTGGAGGGTTCTGGAGCATTTTGGTCTTAGCCTGAGTGTCATTGCTACGATCATGGTTTTATAGTGAGACATTCAGAGTGTACTGAAGATTAATGGGGGGCTGAATGCTCCCTTCACAGTACATAGCAGTGTCAGACAGGTTGCTCTCTGTTTGGAATGCTCTATGCTTTATCCATTGAACCCTTGTTTCACAAAATGAGGTCCTGCATTGATGATTTGGTTTTACCAGGTTTTTATACAGCCCATGTTTTATCTGCTTATGCTGATGATGTAATGGTCTTGGTTAGAAAACAGTCTGAAATTATTATTATTGATAAAATTGTGGTTGACTTTAGTCTCATTTCTGCTACAAAGGTAAATTGGAAATGTACCAGTTTTTTATGCTGTTTTCTAATTCTTTCATTGTAATTAGGTAATCAAGGGGGTTCTGTTTTTTGATTGTTGATTCAAGGATTGTCAATTTTTCTCTCATTTGTTTCTGTTCATGATTGAGATTGTGATTGTGACATTTGTTCATAATTTTTCAAAATGTTCTTTCCAAATGTTACCATTTTGTAGGGCCAAGTTGTCTTTTTTGTTGTTTCTGTTGTTCCATCTCTCCCAGGACTGATTTTGATCAATGGACTCCTCAATTTCTCTTAGTTTCTGATCATGATATTGATTTTTTATGTTTTATTGTCTGTTTGTATTCTCTCAGTGTTTCAACATAATATTGTCGTAGTTCTGTGTTTTGTGGCTGACAGTGTTTTAGGTTGGACTGCTGTCTTAATTTTTTTCTGACATTTTTGCAGTCCTTGTTGTACCACTCTTCCTTTTTCAGTCTCTGTTTAGATGGGGCGAGGTGTATAGAGGACTGTCCAAAGATGTGGCTGTTACCAGCAGGATCCACTATGTCAGGCTCACTTCCTGTTCTGGCATTTAAATCTCCCACCAACAGGACATTACCCTGTGCCTGGTAATGTCCAATCTCTTTATTTTCAAAAAGGTTTTCATTGTAATAGGGCTACTCAAGGGGGGGAGTGTAGGCCACACATATGTACAGATCATTATCACATTTGGCAATATTTTTGTTTGACTTAAGCCAGATGTGTGTTGTTGCTTTTTAAATTATTTTTAGATGAGATGACAAGTCCTCTTTTTACCACACAAAACCCCTCCTGAATCTCTACCATGACGTATGTGTTTCTGTTGGATGGTAGTAATATATCCCTACAGTTTGAGGGACAGTGGGTGTCTGTGTCGTCTCGACACCATGTTTATAATATGACAATATCTTGGCTTTTAATGCTAAAGATGAAGTCTGGGTCTCTTCAGTCCAAAAGCTGTAGAGTACAGACCCTGCAAGTTCCAGGAACTAACAGATAGATTTCATCAACAATTAATTACAGATTATATATAACGGCAAGTAAAACAGTATGTTTAAATTTTAATTCAATTCAGTGGTGGTTCAATACAGAATATAATCGAGAATTGAGGAGCAGGCGACAGCCTTTTTTTTTTTTCTAACCAAGAATCTTAAAGATGAGTTGTAGCAGTGGCTTCACCTCTCTGATGTCTGAGTGGTTGGCCTCTACATGTGCATAGGTAGGCTGCATCCCAGGGGCTGGCATGACTTGAACCATGCCAGGCTCTCCTTTTGCATAGTATGCTGCTTCAGATATGTGCTGTTGAAGTCTGGCGTCACTGCCTGCCTGATTTATAATGGGTGGGGTTCTGCCAGGTTGGGCTCCAGTTGGCTGGACTCTGGTCACCTGATATCTGGTTGGCTGGGCTCTGGTAGGCTGGGCTCCAGTAGGCTGAATTCTGGTAGGCTGGGCTCTGGCCAGTTGGGCTCTCGTAGGCTGGGCTGATGGCAATCTCCTTTCCCTTGGCCAGTGAGGTGTGTGCTGGTGTCCGTGGCTGAGCTATGGCGGTCTTGTGGGGGGGTGTGGGTCTGAGGGCTCTCAATTGGCCATTGTCCTTCTCAGGTCCTCAGCAAACATCCAGACATGATCCTGGTCTAGGTGAACGTGGTCATACAGGTGTTCATATGTCAGAGTGGGCAATGTTGACATTGTTTAGTGTTGCACACTCTGAAGTGATCACCCTGTTTATGTTGTGGATCAGATCTCAGGAGAAGTCAGTCTATGGTAGCAGTGTGGAGATGGTGATGTTAGTCCTAGGAAACTCCCTGTGTGCTTTTTGAGCCACCTTGATGACAGCCTCTTACACCCTCTTTCTCTTATGACGCAGGTCATTAGTTCTTGTGTGGATGATGATGTTTTCAGGGTCACCCAGGTGGTCATGACAGAGGAGCTGGAAGGCTTTGTCAATGTGAGGACACCAAAACTGCCCCACACTGTGACGAGGGAACAGCTTCCTGTGTTCCAGGAAACTGCCTTTGGAGTCAATAAGAATTGCAGTTTTAGGGTGCTGGTGACAAAGTGGTCCCTGTTCCTCTGTGATTGGCTCTACTCTGACTGGGCTAGGGGCTGTGTGTGCTGAGGCCAGTCTGTGGAGGGCTGGCCTGTGGTGCTGCCTGGATGTTGGGGCCAGTCTATGGAGGACTGGAGAGACTGGGCTGTGGTTCCACTTGCCTGCCAGTCTGTGGGTCTGTGTCTCCAGCCTGACTTTGAGGGTTCTGCTCTGTTACTTCCATCCTAAGCAGCTTCTCTTTCAGACTGACAAGAAGCGTGTCTCTCTGCTCCATCTCCTTTCTCACCTGACATAGTTCATGTCTGAGAGTTTCGTTTGCTCTACGAAGCACATTCATACTTTCTCTCAACTGTCTAAAGGGTAGTGTTGGTTTCTTCTTTAAACAGTTTAATCTTTCATCTGTTGAACTGTGTCAGACTCCAACAGTTTGTTTTCTCTGAATTCTATTATCTCCACTTCTAGGAGGGAGAGACATTTGAATGCACTGCACTGACACTGGTGTCCTCAGTGTGTGAGTGCTGTTAAAGCAGGTAGGTGAAGGAGTGCTGGAAGCTGTATGGACATGGGAGGGTGAAACTGCTAGAGCAGCAGCTCTGATAGTTGAAGCCTTGGTGTTTGAGTCTGATGGTACTGTAGGTGCTGTTGTTAAAAGGCACAAGGGCCTTTTTCCCACCAGTGAGAGTTTTCAGTCTGTTGAAGTCTTTTTTAAACTCTTCCAGTTTTGTCTGAGACCCCTGAACCATCACTGTGCCTGTGTTGTAGAAATTGTTGGGACGGGCAGTAGTGCGTTTGGTTATTAGCAATAATTCATAATTATCATAGATAATTATGAATTATGAAAATAAGATATTGTTAACCTTAATCAATAATTCGGACACCAACTGCTGGATCTGTGAGGAACGCAGTTGATTATTTGCAATAATTATCAATTATAAAGGATAATTAACTAATTATGACAATTAATAGAATTATTAATATGAATTAACAAATACGGGGCACCACCCGGAAACCGGGACCAATAACCAAAAAAGGTAGTCTCATAAAAGGAGTTCACCTAGAATGTTAATATCTGAGAGATATCAGCATTCCAGGGTGAACAAAGAAGGGTTGAATTCGAGCTCTGACTCCTTCAATCAGCCACTTTTCACAATATGTTACACAATAATGACAAAAGAACTTCTCTTTAAAGATATAACAGTGTTTATTAAACTTAGCAAAATTAACAAAGTTAACAAATGCTTCATTCAATAAACAACTATCCTAAAATCTAATCCTACCAAACAAAACACAAACAGCTATGTACAGGGTTGGACACATGCAGGGGAATGCATGTGTGTGTGTATGTGTGTGTGAGTGCGTTTGCGGCAAGATGGCGACGGGGCCTGATGTGATGACGTCGTCAGTCTGCGACGCGGAACTGACTATGGGAGGAAGTCATGTCGCGCGAGAACCGGATGGCAGAAATGTGGCGGTGTCTTGGTTAGACAGAAGCAAGATGGCGCCACCTGGTGGTCAGCGTCTTGCACTCACCCAATTCTGTGAAAAACACACATGTCTGATGGTGGATAAGGAAAGACAAAGCAAAGCTTTGTCTGACGTTATCTGACCATCAGATGTGCAAAAAGATGTGGGTGCGTGTATGTGTGTGTGCGTGTACGTGTATGTGTTAGTCAGAAGAGAGGGAAGGAGGAGAGAAGGTGATCGTGAGGGGAAGAGAAGCGGTTCCTTTGTCCACAGACCGCGTGTGTACGGACGGCAGTCTGTAACGCACGTTGTCTGGTTTCTGACCGACAAAGCAACTTACTTCCTCACTTACGATGGCACAAACACAGCAGTAGTCCCAAGCGGGACAAACACAAAACAGTCTAGTGTGGTGAACACAACTAAACAGGCAGCAAACTTAAAATACAGAGTAAAGCAGGAAAAATGGACTTGGCGGTCCGTCAACAACACAACAAAACAATAGCAATTAAGCTAAAAGCTAAATGCTAAACAACAGCAACTGATGCTGATAGGAACACACAATTAACACTGCCTCTGCCCAGACTTATGCCTCTTACTTGGTCGCTTCAGAAAGCGAGCAGGGTGTGTGTGTAGTCCGTCTTTATGTCCGGCTTTGTCCTGGGCTCGGATGCAGACGGTGGCCATTCTCGCACGGTCGCCGAAAAGCACGGCAGCTGGCTCTCGGCGGCGTGGCAGAGAGAACAGCAGAGTCAACTCGGTGAAGAAGCTGAAGAAGAAGCGTTTCTTCCTTCTCGAGGGAGTTTGAGGACGCTGGTTGCAGCAGCGGTCACTCTCGGATCCGGGAATGTGTTCGGGTGAACACGGGCGAAGTCTCGTCTCGTCCGGCGAATGGTCTTCGATGAGGGGAAAACACATGCGAGGGGTACCCCCTTTAGTCAAGCTGACTCACAGAGGAACAGAAGTTACCCCTAGCTCAGTGACATGGGAAAGGCGTGTGTTTCAGGGCATGTTCAGTTTTTAAAGGGCGGTGATGTCATGGCTGCGTCATCAGGATGCTCCGCTGTGCAGGAGCGTCTCTGCCAATGAGGAACTGTATGTTGACTGTTCCCTGCTGAGGTGTGAACATCGCAAAGCATCCTTGGAAATGGAGTTTGCAATGGACTCCCATTGTCTGTAAGCAGCATTTTGGCGCTATACCTTTGTCTTGGGGGAAACAAAGGAAAAAAAGCACCTTGTGGTCAGGCCTCACAGGTTACATGTAGGCCCTCTCTGTGTGACCTCATGGTTTGAGGCCCAACAAAAATTATGTTGAATTTTGGTACAGTATCTGTATATAGCTGTCAGAAGGATTTGTTGTCAGTCATTTTAAGGTCCTTATTATTATTATTATTATTATTATTATTATTATTATTATTATATTGCTCACAGATAGTGGAATACCCAACTTCTGTGTGCTCCATAAAGAACAAAAGGTCTGTGATAACAGCTTTGTCACCTTGCCTTTTAAAGTCTGCTCTGAGTGTTTCAGGGTGGTCTCAGAGCAGCTTGTTTCTATATTTATTCCTTCCTGCTTCTTTGGTCACGTCCTCTGGGTAGTGGATCACCAAACTATCTGGGCTCCATTCATCTGGTTGTAGTTGTTTTGGGTCCATTTTCCTCTCAGAAATGTGCTTTTATTGATCCTTTTTAAAATTGTTTACTTCCTTTACTTATCTTGTTTCTTGTTGCTTTCCCCCTCCTTTTGCTGTTCTTTTTAGTAGTTGTGTCCTGGTTGAGGTCTGTGACTCCATGGCAGTTCCAATTCCAATGAGGTGGCTGTATTTTCACAGTGTTCACTAAAAGTGTCTAAACATAGAACAAAAAGTAAGGAAATTATATAATTATATAATCAGCTCACTGCTCTGGTGCTCATGACTAACACATTATCTGATCTCTGAGTATGTGTGGTGATGTACACTGATGTTTTTAAAAAGCATGATGTTGAAATTAAGAAAGCACCATTTTTAAAAATACATCAAAGCATCATATTTTTATGTCTTTACATTAATGGCACAGATTCATAGAGCCTGGATTCACACACATTTATTGCTCAAGTCAAATGATTTTCACTTTGTGGGGACGCATCAGTGTCATTCCTGATTCTGCTTGACATTTTGAGACACAAATGTTGACTGACTCATGCATCTATCATTTGTTTTTTCTTTTTAAAAAATGTTTTAATCTGGGTTGCTCTTGCGCAGGTTTGACCATCATTTCTATCACTTATGATAACATATGATATCAGAGGCTGAACCATATGTCTACAGTAAATCTACACTGTACGTACTGTATATATGGCGGGACTACCTTTAACCCTTTACATTGACCATAGCTTTACTTTCTTTTCACATGCAAGAAAATTACTGTATACCAATCTCATTTATACAGTTACATCAGACAAGCATTCTATTCTGTAATGTCAGGGCAAAGTAATTATAGCCCCCCCCCCTTTCATGTAACAAAGTACAATTAACAGAATCAAGCACTTATTCAAAATCTGTTCATTCTTCTACATCAAGTACCATACAGCCTGTCTGACAAATCATCTGTCAAATGTGTTGGCCTCAAGGTTCTTTTGGCGTGTATCAAGCAGTGAAAAATCCTACGTCATTGTACAGCAGAGGGAATACTTTTTGTTTCAGCAGCTTTGAGGATTATGAACATATCTTCAGATGTGGTGAAAATGTGGTAAGCTTTATACCTGAATTTACTTTTGAGTGAAACAGTTGCTCATTTCTGTGACTGGAATGTAATCATCAATGCAAAAGCCTCAAATGTTAAATCAATGATTACATGGGAGTGACAGATTGATAAAAGGAATGTGATGGTTTGTAGATTTTAGAGCGTGACTGCCAAAAAACTCTCTTCTACCAGTGTAAATCAAATAAGGAGGGTTTAGTGTAGGATTGTGCCTTCTGTTCTATTGGACACAAGGGAGGGAGCATAAAATTATCCACCTGTATCTGTATACATACTGATTGAATAGTGGGAGCTGTGAAGGCTGAGGATTTAATGTGGATTTTACTCCAACAGTTCATATGATTCCACTAGTAAGAACAAGTGAAAAATTTATAAAAGTCCTTTAAGGTCTGTTCTGGTACAAACCAGAATCAAAAGCTGCTATTGATTTTTTGTCAAAACATCAGATGGATGTACCATGAGCTCCGTGAACCTAAAGAAAAATCACCTGGAGAATAATTCACAATGCAATACTGCTAATGCCAGTCAAAGTAGATTTTCATTGCAAGCATGACAATCAGAATAGCTCTCTCTCTAAGTAATTCATTTACTACTAATGCTAATGAAAATAATATCAAAACCACTGAGACAAGTTGTTTGTTGGCTTTGACAGCTCCAGTGCTTAAAAGCAGAAGCATTTGCTCTGAACAGTGCCTCACTTCTTCAATCCATAATCCTTCACTTTCACTAAAGAGGGAGGGATACACTAGCATTTTGTTTTCTGTGGATCAGATGATTAATTTTCAGTTGAATGATTCAACATTGACTCTTAAAATCCCCAGATCAATCTTTGCATCGTACTTCTTCTCTTTGAATATACTGTACATATGTACAGATGGGTAACAAATGGAAAACCAGTACAGGTGTGAATGCTTGACCCCTACAGCGAGGGGATCCAATGGCTCTGTTATTCTGTGGGGGGCATTTTGCTGGCATGGTTTGGGTCCACTTGTCCCCTTAGAGGAAAGGGTCACTACAAATCAATACAAAGTTGTTCTGAGTGATCACCTTTATCCTATGATGAAACATTTCTTTCCTAATGGGAGTGGTCTCTTCCAGGGTAACAATGTCCCCATCTATAGGGCACGAGGGGTCACTGAATTGTTTTATGAGTTTGAAAATGATGTGAATCGTACGCTATGGCCTGAACTGAAAACCAAGACTTATATATAAACTGAACTTATGAGGGAATGGGGAACAGGTGACCAAACTGAGAACAGGCAAGGAGCTGATAGGCTGAGGGAAGACACAGGGAGAGGGGCAGGGCTAATGAGACTGCATGCAGGGCAGGTGTGGAGAGAAGAGCAGCTGGGAAAAAACAGACACAACTTAAGGCAATAGCTGCTGTGGGTTGAGAGCACATCAAAAACATAACTTCATCCACAAGCCAAAGTCCACAATATAACCATGCACAATCTTCTTAATATCTAAACTGTCATTCATTAAACTGTCTTGGAATTACATAAATATAACTTAATAAGTAGACAAGTCACACTGGGCAAACACAGCAAACATAACTTCAGCACTACATCACCCACACAAGAACTTTTACCAAAGACTAGAAACATAAATTGCTGTTGACAAACAAAAGCCAATAAATCTGTTCAGTGGAGTGGCCTGCATATTAAGGCTGCAAGGCACAACATAAAGAAAGACAACTGTTGCTTGGAGTTTCAGTTCACTTTTACATTTAGTTTCTATGAGAGTCAATATAGCAAGCAACACTATCTCAAGTGGTCCTTAAATATAATCTGCAACCTCTTATCTGTCCTTCTTCCCACTCAGTCCAGTCCTAAACAGGCAGAAAAGACTGAGGGCATCTGGTGGACTGGTGGAGGGACATGGCTGAAAATAAGGAAAAGCATAATTGTTTCCAACGTTATTTTCTACTTTCTGCCCAGGCAGGCGTCGGCTCATGACAAATTTCTTTATATGGTCATCTGCTGCACGCACAGCGCATCAGTTCACTGCTCCATTCCGCTAACATTATGGCATTTTTCTATTGTTTTGGGGGTGGTCACGCTTAGCCATGACTGAGGTTGAACTGCCATGCTGTGAGTGTTTTTCCATTACACAGCAGGCGAAGTAAAATAAGTAGTTTACCTGTTGGAGGTATGCTGGTTGTCTGCAGCTCTTCATCAAACATCATCATCACTGTGGCTGTTTCTGCTTGTACTATTCCTCCCTGCCCTACTTCTAACTGATAGCTCCAAATATCTCTATATGTTGTTGTGTGGACCAGTTTTTAGTGCTGCTAATGAAGCTCCTCTAATTTGGTGAGGAGCATGTTTCATTTCCTGTAAATTCTTTACAATAAAAGTCTCCCGTTATTTAGTCATTTAAAAACTTTTAATTTGAAGCAGTAAAGCAGGAAATGTTGGGTTTGCATTGGTGCTAACTTAACATGACTCTGATATGGCTGCCCCTCGACAGGCTTCCAGAAAGCTGGCCAATCAGAACAGAGAGGGTTCATCAGGTGGGGAGCCTTAAAGAGACAGGAGCTAAAGCTGCCTGTTAAGAGACAGAGGCTGAACTGAGGGGCTGCATAAAAAGCCAGTAGAAGATAAATACAGAGTTTTTTGAACTGTGAATTATATAAAGCTACTCTAGTGGAGTCCAAATATGAAAATATAGAGTTTGGACTGAAATTGCCCTGAAGAAGACATCTTCTCTGGATAAAAAATTATTTTTTTTTGTCTCCAATTTTAACAGCACACCTATTTTACAAATGAATTGATTTGACCAGATCATACATTTTGCCCCTTATACCACAGCGTTTTGCTTTTTAACAGGCTTCCGTTTTTGTTTTATAAGGTCAGCTTTAATAGCTGCCTTCTAAAATATCATATTGACAATGGCCTTGTTTATGCCATCTCTGGTAGGGACATATTGATTTTGGTCATATATTGATATGTTTTTAAGTATTGGAGACAATATATAATTCATACAGACTTATATAATTTATGCAGCTTACTGGGTTCCTTTTTTGTGTCACTCATTTGAACTGAGAGTTTAAAGAACACATTTATTTGGTTGTGATCTGAAAGGAGGGATTGCTGTCTGACAGTGAATGCACTGATAGTGGAGGGGTCCATGTCAGTGAATACATAGGTACTACACTAGACCCAAGAGCTGAAGAGTATGCAAACCTCCCTAAGGAGTCCCCTCTGAACCTACTGTTAACTATGTACAGGCCTAAGGCCTGACAGAGATGCACTACCTCCCTGCCACTTTGATTTATTTCAGAGTCAAGGTTCTTCCGATGAGTGATGGTTGGTGTGGTAAACAGGGGAGACTGACCAAACACATGGTTGTTGCCCTGTGGGTTGATGACTTCAGGTTCAATTACTGTTCAGCCATTCAGATCTCCAGTTATAAGTATGTTTGCTTGGGCTTGGAAATAGGCAATTTCTGAATGGAGGATTTCAAAAATGTCTTCTTCAAAATAAGAATACCACAGATATATAGATCCCTGTCAGTTATGCGGAGTGTTTGATCTAAATGTAACCAAATATGTGATTTACCCCATTTTACCGATGAGATCT
The DNA here is from genome assembly GCF_910596095.1 of Thunnus maccoyii. Lineage (NCBI taxonomy): Eukaryota > Metazoa > Chordata > Actinopteri > Scombriformes > Scombridae > Thunnus > Thunnus maccoyii. Next base: position 1,218,219 of record NC_056535.1, on the reverse strand, counting down.
GATGGCGAAGATCTCCTTTATACCACATCAAGATCCCCCCCGATGTTCTGCCCTTGCGTATGTTGTTTAATATTATAGAGGGTACCATGACTTCATTATATCCTGGATGACGGTGAGCGAGCAGATCATTTTGACACCATGTGTTTGTCACACAATTACATCAACATCTTTGATGGATTTCGTGAATTCAGGGTTCCCACTATTCAGAGGTTCACTTCAAGGTTGAGGTCCACTTCAAGGTTGAGGAGTGGAGACCCTGAATATTCCAGCAGCTTATATGAAATGAACACATTCAAAACAGTCAAAATGAACCCATATAGTGAGACAAATACGAAAACATCTACCATTACCTATACATTTACAATACTAAACAATAATATCATAATATAATATAGAGTACATTCCATGGAGGCAAGGCCACTATTTTCACTAATACTACTACTGTACTGACTACTACTATTGCTATTATCACTACTACTAACTAACAATACATTTCCATGTTGTTCTGTTACTCAAGTGGAGAGGTGTTCCAAGTATGTACATCTTAGCTGAACAGAAGTCGGGTGCAAGGGGTGTGCAGCATCTCCCTGATTTCTCCCAGCTCAGTGGTAGCAGGGGGAGGGAGTGTGGCAATAGGCTGGGCTACAACTGCAGCATAGGACATAGGGCAACTACTGATGCATAGCTCTGCTGCTGTAGGTGGGGGGAGGGACAAGAGGCAACTACTGCTGCATAGCTCTGCTGCAGTAAAGGGGGTTGGTGGGCAGGGGCTGAGGAGAGGGAAGGTAGCCTCCTCTGGTTGTGCTTCACAGTGGTGAGGTGGTGGATGCATGGGGAATGGGAGGTCCAGGCTGAACTGTTGTGTCTCTTCACAACAGGGGGGATGATCCTAGGGTGGTGGTGGGGAAGATGAGGCCTGGGATGGCCTCTAAAGCTCGTAGTAGAGGAGGGGGTGGAAGGACTGTATCCCAGGGCCATGTCTTTGAAGATCTTTGCAAATATCCTGTTGGGCCATGGCTACAAGTTTGGTTATCAGCAATAAAATATTAATATTAAAATCAATAAAATTATTAATAAGAATTAATAATAACGGGGCACCACCCTGGACTCGGAAAAAGATAGCCAATTCAGTCTCAAAGTGTACTAATCTATGAATTTGGGACTTTGATTAATAATTAATTTAATAACTATACACAAAATCACCATATCAATAGCTAGTTAAGGTTGAAGGATTTGGAGTTCTTTACAGAGCAGGGGTTGGCAAAACTCAGTCTTGTGCAACATTAAAACAGACAACAGGTATATCCAAAAGCATTTAATTAACAAAAGGGTAAAAGCAACACACAATACTAATCTAGCTAAGTGTACCTATATACAAGTGTGAGTGTGTGTGTGTGTGTGTGTAGGGAAGACAATAGCAAGATGGCTGCAGTCACACAGAGCACATGGCATGCCGACAATTTGGCTGATAAAGGGAACTACAGGGATAAAAGGCCAGACCATGTGGTGTCTTGAACCACATGCGCTGCCTGAACCAAAGTTCGCCAAACTAGGTTTTAACCTCTTAACTGTGTAGTTCTCTATTCAAGGCCAATTGGTGTATGCTAAAGGTGCCAGGTTAAAATGAGGTTAGTTGCATGCAAGGCCTAGTTACTGGATGTAACGTGTTAAGCATGCTAACATTAACCTAGCAGTGTGGCTATGCAGTAACCTGACTATAAGCAACAAGGACATCACAACAACATTTCAATGTATAACCTTAACCAAATCAATACACGTACAGTACATTGTTTGAGTTAAACATTCTTGCTTAGCCGTACTATGCTTCACTGTGTTGCTAGGCTATGCCCAGTTGTTACCAGTCCATGAAGGAAGAGATGCTTTGTGGCATTCTGCTTTGTAGCCTGTGAATCCGTGGGTGAGTCAGGCTGAGAAGGCTTTGGCTCTGAAGCTGAAAGATGCAGGCGTTGCTGGGGAGACAGCACTCCAGTCATGCAGAGGGCCCAGGTCACTCCTTTGTGTAGAGTTAGCGGCAAGCTAACTCCATTTCGCGGCTCCTGTACTTGTTAAACTGGCCAGCAGACTTGTGTGTTAGCTGCTGGCACAAGGAAACTTAGTTTCTGAGTCTTAGGCAGGCTCTTGCGTCTTCTGCCGTAAAGAAGAAAGTGTGTGTCTGCTGTGAGCAGGCCACACAAGAGAACAGAGAGCTGCTCCAGCAGCTGCTGGAGGTGTGAAAGACCAAGCAGCTGCTCCTGCAGCTGAAGGAGAAAGAGAGCAAGGAGCTGCTCTTGCTGCAGCTTGTGGAGAAAAGAGAAAGATAAGAGAGGAATCTCTAGTTTTGATAACCTGGATCCATGGGTGGAGCTTCACACTTTGGGTGCGAACCCCCAGGGCTCAGGTTTCTTGGAGTCTTGAAACATGTGGTAAACTGTGGTCCACATGTAGTCCCAACAATCCTCACCCTCTCTCTGTGTAGATGGAGTCAATCATAGAGGTCCTAGGTGCCATGGTTGTGTGGAGGCCCAGGTGGACATTGGGTAAGGTGGCACATCCTCCTCTGATCTCCATATTAATGCCATGGATGTCATGAGGAGGGGTGTATGTCCTTGGCAGTAGGGTGGAGACCACAACACGGGTGTCAGTTAACTCCCTACTGGCCTACTCTGCCATCTTCCTCACTGCCTCAGCAGTGTCCTTAGGGAGGCTGTGCAGGTCATTTGTTCGTGTGTGGATCACCAAGCATTGAGGGCTCCTGAGGGTCTCCTTTTTCAACAGCAGCGTTTAGACAGCACTTTCTTAACCAGCAAGAAGCTTGTTTTTGTCCAGGAATTTTCAGTTAGACTCAGCCAGCAGGACTACTTGTGGGGCTTATTCTTCAGGCTGAGTGGAGGGAAGTTGGTATGTGCAGAGCTGGCTGTTGGCAGCTGGCTGTTTGGATTTATCAGGAGGTGCCAGGGTATTGTTGGGCTAGGTGCAGAGAAGAGAGGGTGGGACAGAGGCAAGACAGGGGTTTGGGACACTGGAAGGGAGAGTCTGTATCTTTGTACTTGTCATTGTACTATCTTTTCTAGCCTACAAACACTGGCAAAAAAACCCAAAACTAAACTATGTACAGTTTAGCAGGTATATTAATGTTAACAACAAGGATCCTTTCATTTTTCTTCTTGTCCTCATAAAATAACTCTTACCTTCTTTAGTGCAGTGTCTACTTCTGAATTTTGGTAACAGTGGCAGGTAGCAGTTAGCAGTTGACAACTAGCTAGTTGTTTTGATTTAAAAAATATACCCAAAGATGATATTTCCTTTTCTGTTCTTGCTGATTAATGTTCCTTTTTCTTTAGAGTCCTTTCTGAAGATTATTTGAAGGTTATTTTGCAAAATGTCTCACTTTTTAAGACCACGTTTGAGATGTAGTCAGGAGCTCATTTTTGGTGCAAATACTCTTTTGGAATAATAATAATAATAATAATAATAATAATAATAATAATTGTAGCAGTGGGTGTTAAGCAGGATCACGGGGAGCAGTGGGTGGCTTAGAATCACAGATCCAGATTCTACAGCAGAAATACTCTTCTCTCACTCTACTCTCTTCTACTTTTCGAGACACTAGGAACCACAAGTAAGCCTGCTTTCTGGGAGCGCAGTGTTGTAGTGGGGTAATAAGGTACTATGAGCTTTCTAAGATGTGATGGCATCTAATCATTAAGGGCTTTGTAGGTGAGGAAAAGGATTTTAAATTCTATTCTGGATTTTCCAGAGAGCCAGTGCAGCTAAAATGGGAGAAATATGATCTCTTTTTCTGGTTTTTGTCAGTACATGTGCAGCTGCATTCTGCACCAGCTAGGGAGTTTTTAGAGACTTGATGGGGCAGCCTGATAAAAAGGAATTGCAATAATCCAGCCCTAGAAGTAATAAATACATGGATTAGTGCCTCATTTTTGCAATATTATGTAGGTGAAAAAGGCAGTCCTTGAAATTTGTTTTATGTGGTAGTTAACAACATACCATGATCAAAAATGAATTTCAGATTCCTTATGTGGCACTGGAGGCCAGAGTAATACCATGCAGGGTAGCTATATCATTAGAGGTGTTTAGGGCTAAGGACAATAACTTCAGTTTTGTTTGAGTTTAGTAGCAGAAAATTTCAGGTCATGCAGGTCTTTATGTCCTTAAGGCATGCTTGAAATTTAGTTAACTGATTGGTTTCATCTGGATTCATAAGTATAACTGTTATTATGTATTTATTGGGACAAAGCAAAAAAAAGCAAAAAAAGAAAAAAGAAAGAAACGAAAAAAACACACAGGACACATTATACAAAATACAAAGTTACACACAATAACACATCACACACACACACAATGTCAACTAGAAATTAATAATGTAAGCTTGTCAAATCAAAAGCAAGATTATTTGATATTATATGAGAAGACCATGAGATGAAATTTAGATTCAGTGGTTACAGAGCTTGGTAGTTTTTAGCAGATTTTTAAAATTTGGTTTTGAATGTACTGATGGAACTGCAGCTCTTCATATCATCAGGTAGGACATTCCACTGAGTTGTGGCTTTCACAGAGAAAGCTGATTGCCCAAATGCAGTGCGGCGAAAAGGTATGGTACAATCTTGTATAGAGGATATTCTGGAGGATCTAATAGAACTTACTGAGCAAGTGTACACAAAGTCACATCGTAGAGGGGGGGCCAAACCATTTAAAATTTTATAAACTAGGCACACATTTTAGAATAATCTAAAATTCTCAAAGCTCAGTAAATTGTATTTCTCCAGTACCCTACAGTGAAGGAAATGCATTTGCTTTTTGTCAAGAGTTTTTAGAGTTTGTTTGTATAAGGACTCAAGAGGTTTTATGGCTCCAGCCTGCCCCCAACATGTGATGCAGTAAGACATATGGGAAAGAATCATAACATGCACAAATATCTTGGCTGCGTCCAAAGAGAGACAGTTTCTAATATGTCTAAAATTTGCTAAGTTGTACTTATGGTCTTAACCGTTTTTTTTTTTTTACATGTTTCTTAAAGTTCAAATTTGGATACAATGTCACACCAAGATATTTAAATTCAGTAACTATGTCAATCCTTTCACCTTTGATGAGAATATCAGCATTAGGAGGTTGTACCATGGTTTTAAAGAAAAACATACCCTTGTCTTGTTTACATTTAGACTCAGACATGATTGATCAAGCCAATGTGTGATCCTTTGCAATGCAATCGTTAGCTTAGCAGCAGCTAACTCAGCTGTTTTGCATGAGTGTACACAACGGTGTCATTTGCATACATTTGCAGTTCTACATCATGACAGTGTTGAGGGAAATCATGCATATATAGGCTAAATAATAGGGGACTTAACACTGACCCTTGTGGAACACCCATTGTGCACTTCATGTTACTGGACAGTGCATCACAAACTTTAACACATTGTATCTTTTTGGATAAATATGAAGACATCCATGCCAGTGATCTAGATGAGAAGTTAAATTTAGAGATTTTCGATACACAGATCTAAAAATACAGCACCAACTACTCCTCCTTTAACAAGTCTTGATTTAATTTGCTCTATTAAATGCAAGGTAGCACTTTCAATGGAATGATTTGCTCTAACGCCAAACTGCATACATTGTAGAACAAAATTGCTTTTATTAAGAAATGTTGTCAGTTGTTCTCAGCAACCTTTGAGAGCACTGGCAGTATACTTATTGATCTGTAGTTACTGGCTTCAAGGTGGTCTCCAGATTTAAAAATAGGTGTGACAATGGTACATTTCCGGTCATCAGGAAAAGAGCTGTGTTTAAAAGACAAGTTAATTAAATGAGCAATAGGGGGAGTTAAAATATCTTTGTGTGATCTAACAAACATGGTGTCAAATTGGAAAGCATCTCTACTTTTGGAGCTTTTTAAGGCGCTGATGATTTTGTATACATGTAACTCATTAATCTCTACCAGCTCGAAAACCTGATCTGTAGCATCTATAAGAACAGTATCTAGTTTCCTTTTCGTAAATTTTTCTCCTAAGCCATATACAGACTCAAGAAAAAAAAAAATTAAAGACAGAAGCAACAGTAAGATGATCTTCAATTAACTTTCCCTGTACTTTGAGTTTAAAATCTCCTAAAAAATTTGGGTCCCTCCTTGTGAGATTATCAATGTTTTTCCAGATCAATTTACTGTTGCCTTTTGCCTCATTCAATATATTATATATAAAAGTATCACAGCCATAGTCCAGATCATCAGAGGACAGTACATCATCCCAGTTCAAGCTGTTAATTTCAGTGACAAATTCTTCTTGCTTAGCTCTGGGTATTCATTGAAGGATCATTGTCTTAGTTGCCATGATCCTAAATCTATTTTTAGTCAGTTTTTTTCGCACATAGAGTTAGGTTATGATCTGATAAGCCAGTGATTAAATTATAACTTTATAATTTATGGTTTGTTATTAAATATCAGATCAATTTGTGTACTGGAGCATTTTGCAATCCCAGTTGGGTGTTACTAGTTGTTGTAGCTGGAATTTCTCTGTGATCATTTTTGTTTTTTTCGTCTTAGATTTATTCTCCCAGTTCACATGAAAATCACCCATAAGTAATAATTCTTTGTTGAGATTGCACTCTTTCAAGACTTCTGTGAGTTGATCATTGGAACTGTCATTTGCTGGGATAATATCATTTTTATCCCAACATATTCTAACATGTTACCTGCACTGCATACCACATGATCACATCTGATGTTGTCTCTCACATAAAAAAGCACTCCTCCTCTTTCATCAGGTCTGTCTCTTCTGACACATTGGTATCCAGGCACCATAAACACACTTGCAGGGGTTGTTTGTTTCAACCATGTAGTACCAGCTGCATAACAATGAAAGTTTATGGAATATTTCCTAATAACATTACCTAAAGGAAACATATATAAAGTGAATAGTATTGGTCCAAGCACACAACCTTGTGGAACTCCATGTCTAACTTTTGCGTGCATGGAGGATTCATCATCAATGCGTACACACTGAAATCAATCTGATAAATAGAGCTTAAACAAGCTTAGTGCAGTTCCTTTAATGCCAATTAAATGTTCCAGTCACTGTAATAGGATGTGATGGTCAATTGTGTCGAATGCAGCACTAAGATCTAACAAGACAAGTACAGAGAGAAGTCCTTTGTCTGATGCAATTAGGTGGTCATTTGTAACTTTCACCAGTGGTGTCTCTGTGCTATGGTGCACTCTAAATCCCGACTGAAAATCTTCAAATAAATTATTGTTATGTAGAAAGTCACACAACTGATGGTGATTGCTTTCCCAAGGATCTTAGAGAGAAAGGGAAGTTTAGATATAGGTCTATAATTGGCTTAAACACCTGGATCAAGAGTAGACTTTTTAAGAAGAGGTTTAATTACCGCTTCTTTAAAGGACTGTGGTACGTAGCCTGTTACTAAAGACAGATTTATTATATCTAGGAAAGAAGTGCTAACTAAGGGTAAAACTTCCTTAAGCAGCCTAGTTGGGATGGAGTCTAAGAGACAGATTGATGGTTTACATGAAGAAATTGTTTAAGTTATTTCGGGAAGGTCAATTGGAGAAAAACTGGAGTCTAAATGTATATCAGGTTTTACAGCTGTTTCTGAGGTTCCTGTGTTTTGGGATAAATCAGTGCCTGTTGAGGGCAGGAGGCGATGAGTTTTGTCTCTAATAGTTTTATCATTAAAGAAGCTCATGAAGTTGTTACTGAGAGCTATAGGAATACATGGATCAATAGAGTTATGACTCAACAAAAATATGCTATGTCAGAAAACCAATTAAGTGTTTCAGTTTTCTATGTAGCACCTATCAATGTAGAGCATGTGGCTTATGACCCTTTAAAATGAAACAATGTCTAGTTGTGACCCTTCATCACAGTTTATGGCCTTAGTGTGGACATGAGTTGGCCTGAAGAGGTGAAAGGTTCCACTATTTTCCAATATGAATTTGAGAAAAAACAGTATACATACAGTAACTTAATGTAAGAGATATACTCTGCTGGAAAATCATCTTGTGACAGGGAACCACTGACATAGGGAAATTCTAGTGCTTATAATGACACATGTAACACTACTGCATCACACTGCATGAATTCCTGCACTCAAATAGCTTCATGACTTTAACGGGGAAATTATAAATTAGGGCCTGAGTACAAAAGTGCCAGGGGCCCAACGGTCCCTGGTATTGTCTGTGGGCAACAGGAAGCAAAGCCTAAATAAAACACAGGTTTTGAAATGTATACACTATTTCTAGTGACTCCAGTGCCACGTACAGCACATAGGAAATAATATTTTACCCATTCACAAAGTGTCCGATAATCCTGACAATTCAGAGCCATGTCAACAGACCTCCAATTGTGATACTACGGTTGCTGCTCCCTGTGACGCACGTGACGTGCAAGGGCGCATTCATCGTTGCTTGCAGCTTTAATTATTACTACTGTATTGTGCCATTCCATTTTTGAGGGGTTAGGATGCTAGAAAACTCATGAAAATTGGCACACATGCCAGAACTGGCGAAAATTGCAAAGTTCTGTAGTGATCGGGCTCGGGCATGGCTAGCGGGCTCCATAGTCCCACAAACGCAAGGCCATTTTGGAACAAAGTTTCTTTGATGTGCATGAAATTCAGTGGGTTCACTGGTCTCATTATTCTTGACATAATACATATTTTTTCAAATTTTTTCACCCAACAGGAAGTCAATCATTTTGGATTTCATATGTCAATTGTCATTTTACATGTTTGAGGCCTTTAGGATGCACGAAAACTCATAACACTCTGTACCATATGTTTGAATGAGTAAATATTGCAATTAGTATCATTATTGGGCTTGGGCGTGGCACATCAGCTCTATAGTGCTCCCTAATGACTTGTAGCTTTTTTGAGGTGCCAGGGGTGCTTGAAAACTCATAAAAACTTTGCACATTCATCAGAAGTGGAATAACTTGATATCTGATATGGGTCTTGGGCACGAGTGGGGCAAAATGGCTTGAGAGTGTCCCCTAGAAAGTTTCAAAGTCAAAGCCCCCACCTTTAAATTTGACACATATGTACGAAATTTAGTATGCAGATGTAACATCTCCAGACTTAAAAAAAAAAGCCCCTTGGAGCCATACCCTAAGTCCAACAGGAAGTCAGCCATTTTGAATCTACTTTGCATTTTTTTTGCAAAGTTAAGCCATTGACAGGTGTTGTATTTTAATGAACCCCCCCTAGAGATTTAACCTGAGCAACTTCAAATTCGGTAGGTTACATCTAAACACCTTTGTGATGCTAAGTTGCGAATCATTTTAGTTTTCATGGAATGCCCTTGGCGTGACATGCTGGACAATTTTGCCTAAAACATGTTTGGGGCATTAAACAGGAAGTTGTTGTAACTCGGCTTTACATTGTCCAATCTATATCAAATTTCCCATGCTTGATAAGAGTCCAGGCCTGAACACATCTTCATGTCAATATTGAGTCATAGTCACAGTGCCACCTACTGACAACAGGAAGTCAGCCTTACATGACAAACGTCATCCGATTTACATGAAAATTACATGGTGTGGTCTACACATGATATACAGCAACATAGCATATAATTAGCAGGTGTTATCTAATGCCACATAGTGGATACAGGAAGTGATAGTTATCGCCTACATGCAACGTCCAATATTCATGAAAATGTATATCCATGTCACGTGTCCTTTGGTAAATGTATTGTTGTATCATGTTGCTCTGCAATAACAGCAGCTTGACTGTGGCATAGTTCGACTGTGGCACACACCGATGTGTGCGAAGGAGCGAGGGCCTGATCATTGCTGCTTGCAGCTTTAATTATTATTATTGTGCATGACTCAAATATGAAATTATTCATCCAGCAACATAACTCATAATGCAGTATGTAAACATAGCACAAAATGTAAGGAAATTTGTGTTTGGTAGATTATTTCTTTGTTGTAACCATGCTTCTTGGCAATAAATCTTATACCATTGGAAAGCCTGTTTATTTCCCTTTTAAATGGTGCCACATTTGTAAGGAACATGCATTTGTGGGATGAGAAGCAGAGCTGAGTATGTGGCTTATTGCCAAAGAAATAATCTACCAAACAAAAATGTCCTTACTTTTTGTGCTATGTTTATAATAATAAGGGAATAGTCCTCCTTATCGGCCACACAAGAGGGGTCAATTAGAATTATGATTGTTTTCAATCTTAATTATGATTTTGCAGTGGTATCTGTCTTTTAAGGTTAAGTGACTGAGATGCAAGCACAAGGAAACACCAACAAGTTAACATACACATTTATTACTAATACTACAGCTACAAGTACTAAACACTACAACTACAACATTTTACAAACAAGACACAGAAGGGAAAGGGCTAGAGTTATCTATTATGTAATTGGTATTAGAGACCTGATAAACAGATGAGATGACTGATACCTGAGAAGCAGCGAGTCAAATCAATGATAAACAGCTTAGTCCTAAATTGCCAATTGAAGTTACAAATTATGAAAGCACCAGAGTTTAAGCAAGTTGATGTAGGTTTTGTAGAAATACTTGCTTGCTCCCTGGGGTGGCTTCTCGCAGAGAATGGATTTCGATATGCTGTGGTGAGAAGCTAGAGCCATATAGGAGAAAAGGGGTCTTCTTATCTTGACCATTGCTGTTTGCAGGATGTTGTAAATATCACTGATGTCTTGTTAGCCAGTATTCCTGGGGGATTGAAGAAAAAACTAGTCTTGTAGCTTGAGAGTTGTACTGTCTGCATTCGAAGCCATGAGGGGACTTTCCCCTACGCTATTTTCTTCTGTTTTGTTTGTTAGTTATTTCTGTTGTTGTTGCACTGCTGAATGTATTGTCCCGGTAAAATGTCTTTGTATGAGCAGCTTAGTTGGGCATGTATGTTAGTCTGAAAAGAGTCTTGATTTACTCAGATTACATAGAGAAATAGTCCTACTTAAGTTTTTTAAGAAGTAGACTGCTTTGTGCAATGAGTGAACTCAGACAAGGATCTAGGGTCTATTGGTCAGATGTAAGTCAAGTAAGAGTCTACCTTTGTGTAAGCAGCCTCTGGTTGGGGTTCCCTAATCTCCCTGCTCATCAGTGACTCCTTTCTGTCTCTGATGCTTCTTGCCCACTCTAATCTCATTTCTTCTGCTAATGCCTGTTTCCCGTAGATGGTATGCTGACAAGGCGCATTGTGATAATGATTCATGTACACAACCAAATGGGATCTCTCAAACATCCCTGACTTGGGGATGGAGGGCTCTACTGATAAGATTTGCTAGTAAGCTTCCCTGGTGATAATGGGTTTAATGCAGGATGTGAGTTGTTTACAGCTAGCTGTTACTCTGTGGACATGTCGGAGTGTGGAGAGACTTCATAGTTCCCCTTCAACACTGCACTTACCTTGTGATTCGACAGTTCATTTCATTCTGTTTGATGTGGAGTGTAATACATTGGTTACAGCAGACAGATCAATGTCAGCATGCCTGTACTCCTCTGATTGTCTATCAACCCAGAACACCATGTTGTTTGATGAGCACAGAATAATTCAGTTTTGATATGTGTTTTTATGTGCAATGTGCATGTGTGATTCTAAAATCCCCATGTCAAAGGGACAGCAGACAGGGACAGCAGATGCATAAAACATCAAAACCTCTTAGTTTGTTTCTCTCATGTTGAGCTGCAGCAGCTTTGGCTTTGTTTTTCTTAACAATATGAGGCTAAATGTAAGATGAGACCTAAATTCTTCCTGTAATTGATTAAGAAAGCTTTTGGTCAATAACTAAAGGGGGAAAAGGAACTTAAATTCCATTAACTCACAAAGGCAAGAGGAATGGAGGAGTAAATGCAGTGGCATTATTAGTTGCACAATTTGCTGTGTCACAACATTATGAAAAGCCACAGAAATGCATTTCTCTGTATTTTCGCAAGACTACATCTTAATGCCTTCCATTACGGAAACCCATTTTTTATATAGTTTCAGCATTTATGATTACCAGTGTAATACCATCACTTTAAGGACATTTTTAGCTAATGGAGCAGTAATAAGAGAGTTAGATGTATTTTTATAAGAAAATGTACAGCGTGGATGGTGTTGTATAGAAATAGCAGATTTCTTATTCTGATTTTCACTGAAAGCATGTTAGTCAAATCCTAGTCTGATAGAATGAGCTTCTGTCACTCTGTCTGCTTTTGATTTAGAGTCAAAGTGTCTCTTTTAGATTTCAACTTCAATGCACCAGTAATGTGAAGTCATATATTGTAGTGCAGTTTACAGTAAAGGTGTTTGTCTGCTACAAACAAACTGCTTGTCGGATCATTGAACAGCATCTCAAAAGTCTCAGACCTTTTCAGCAGCTGAACTGATTGATGGTGGTGACTCTGTTCAACTCTCAGTACTTTTGTAGTTTTTAATTGAATCCAAGTTTAGTTTCACTCTTACATCATTGTTTTTACTTTCAGATATCAACATTATTGTTAATTGATGGCTTTACAATTTTTTGTACTGCTGATGCAGACTGAACATTTCTTGCTGCTGCTTCACATTAAAAGTTTCTGCCAGCAAACCAGTGAGAGGCTTTTATCATGAAGCAGCCATATAATATGCAATTTATTTAGATAGATTTATTTTACACCAATAGAAGTACATACCAGACTGTAGTCACCCAGTCCTGACACACAATTACATTATTGAGAATAAAAACACATTAGCTAAAAGCTCATTTCCATTGTGGTCCTCTAAGGGGACTAATTTGCCACCAAATTAGCTGAATTTCACTGAAAGACTTAGGGGTGCTATTGTTCAATAAAAATTGGTCCACACAATAATATGTAGACATGTTTTACGCTATTTGGTGAGTAATTTTAAATATTGCAGGCCAAAGAATTATAAACAGAAGCAGCCACAGTGAGCTGTTACATGAAGAGCTGCAGATGACAGGTTCTTAGTGCCAACACGGCTTGGGTGATCATGGTTGCTTACAGCTCAGGTCATAGGGAGTACTCCCATCACTATCAAGAAACAGAATTAGTGTTTGCCTTTACAACGAATGTCCCAGAATACATGGACTGTCTCATAGTTTTCATTTACGTTTTTCCTCTTTGTCAAAAGAATTCTGTTCCAGTTTGTCACAGTTTCTTCACTGAATAACCTTTATTTCAAGCCCTGTCTTTGTTAGGAGTTGGGTTAATGTAAGAAATATCAAACTTGATTTACTACCATGCAGCAACTACCACAGCTTGAGGCTGAAGCCATATGTAACACCAATGGCCGCTAGATGCTCCAACTGACTCCCATTCAAAAAGCATCAACTTCTCTCTAGAAATACTAAGTCAATCATTTTTTTTCAATGAGTCATTATGGTCTCAGTCACTAACTTCAGGCCCTCTAATAAGTGTGCTGGTGGTCATTTTGGAAATTATTGCTTCCTTAATAAGATTTGGAGACTCATAGTAGCTTTGATGTCATGCCATGTGGGTGTTGATTAACAGCTATGAGTGAGAGTTGGCTCACCTGCTGCCCTCCCCAGCTCTGTGACTCCCACTGAGTCGTTGTCACAATATTTCATAAAGTTTAATGTGACTTGATTACAATATCTACTCTGTTAGCACAACTTAGCTAAAGTAGCTAATATTAGCCCAAGAGTGCAGTTCGCCTTTTTTTTTCCTGCTCATATTCTGCGAAGACCTGCCCTACTCTGCCTCTGATTGGCTAGTACTCATTTTTGTTGGGTAGGTTGGTTAGGTTTAGGCATGAGGAGTGAGATGGTTAGGGTTAGGGTAAGAATATCAGGGTCGGAGCCAATCAGAGGCAGAGTAGGAGCGGGTCTTCACAGAATGTGGTTGGGAAAAAAATAATGCATTGTTCCCAGTAAGCTAGCATTAGCTTGGGTCTGAGAAAGCAGGTCTTTTTTCCAGAGAATGAAAGGCAACACTCCACGCTCCTTATTTGGAAGGTCTTGGCTCCAAATGGAAAAGATGGCACCAACCATAAGCTGTAACTCTGGGCCTCAAACTGGCTCCAACAGGAAACCAACAGGAGACGTCACACCTTGCTATGTCCATCTGCATATACAGGCTATGTTAACTATGTCATTGTTCCCACCCAAACCCAAACCCAAACCCACCATGGCCTGTGTATCAGAGGCATTTCTAAGTTTTTAAGTCCAAGTCAAGTCTGATGTCCATTGAGGGCAGTAAAATGTAAGTCTCTCTGGTTGTTCAATGCTGACCATTACAATGAGATGTCATTTGAATATTTTCCTTCCAGGGCTATCAGTATTGTTTTTACATAGCTGACACTGAGTACATTGGCATAATAATTCAATACTAAAGGTAAGTGGCTATGCAAGGCAACTTTCCCTTGTTTTAGACCCATATACAGTTAGCTACATAGCTACAATAGCTAGATGAAATAACTAATATAAAATTGGAATTAATTTGTTAATATTCTGGCAAACACAACTGTATTTGTTTCCCAAATCTCTACAACAGAGGAGGTAAGTGCAAAGTTAGCTTGAGCCATAATGGCCTGAATTCTGAGAATGGAATTTTCCTTTAAGTCTAATTCCATTTCTACAACTCTGCTCTGTCTAAACTGTCATGGCAAAACAAGTCCTATTGTTACAGGTCCACACATTCAGAACAACCACAGTCTGCCTCCAACAGCTAATGATGAGCTCCACTGGAGCAGCAGTGTGTGAGGGTGCAGTGTTCACTCATTCACTTCACTTTTTAATATACAATAACCAGTGTAATTAAGGCAAAGCAGGCTTTTCATCTATACCATGAATAATCTATGAAGTACATTCAGTTGAAAATATGCACCATATTAAGTTATTGTCTTCCTGTCTGGCTTTATCATTCACATCACTTTGTGTTTTCTTTAGTGAGGCAATATCCAATTTAGATTTCAATTGTCTGGTGAAAATTATTTTATAAAAATGAATTTTCACTGATGGTTTCAAGAGCTGTGTCATGTTCTTAGAGTAGCAGAGGAATTACACCAGACTCAGGATGAACCTATTTTAAGAAAAGGGAGGATGGTTTTACTCCGAAAGCATAAATGAAAACCAACATTGGTCTTCAGTGACGCAACTGATATTCTCTGGGTGTGACTGCCAAATGATCTGGCTTTGAACATTGTACAACATATGATAACAGTCATAGTATTTTATCAAAATCACAGTACTCAAAACAATGATACATTCTCTAAATAATTCCATTTATTTTTTTTAAAAAAAACCCATAAATAAGCTTATATAATTAAGTATTAGGAATTATTAATTCTAATATTTCAAAAGGTATTAAAACTTATTCTCTGATCTGCAAGTCTTGTGACTAGTATATAATTTTTTTATAGAGAACAATAAATGAACCCAAATATTACAATAAATTCAATGGCAAGTATTACAAATTAAACTAATTATTTTCTAAAGGTTTACTAACTACTACAATCCTGCATTCTGTGGTCAATTCTATGTATCTTATCTGTATTTACGATGTAGCTTGATGCTGCACTCTATTCATATCCCAGTAGCCCATACATGAATGTTTACCGTTGCTATGGCAACACGTGACAGTTGATGTTAGCATATATTGGCTAGCTTAGCCTAATTGTCTAAACAACAGTAACCCATAAAATTACAATTCTGCATATTTAAACAAAATCAACAACTACCAACATTCATAGCCCCCAAAACCTCAGTTTATGTGTTGTCACAGGTTAGATTGTCAAACTTCAATCTCTGAGCAGCTAAATTACATTATCATCAGTGATGGTTGTATCTAGTCTTATGCACTTACCTACAGTTGCTCTCATGCCTTTACTTGAATCAGAAATGCATTGAATTAAATGGGCGATATCTGTAAAGATACAAAATAAAGTGCATATACTATATATAAAATAATACATAGCTAGTGGGCCACACATCTGAATTCAACACTGATTTGTCTGTACATGTGTCAAACAATTAATGTGTCATTGTCGAGGCTGTTGCTAGCCTATGACATTTGCAGCTCTTTCTGACAGAACTTGTCAGTATGCTAACAGTTGGCTATCATGCTGAAGAGAGACACTGTCTTCTCTAAAGAGCTCCTGGAGGCTTACTTACTCCTTCCTTTTTAAATTACTCAGCAATGAAAATGCTGTGTTTTGCACACACTATAAAAGTACATTTTCAGTCGTGCATGGTAGAAAGGCCGATATAAAAGATCATATTAAGACGGCCAAACATAAGCAGTAGTTTCTTTGAGAGCTCCAGAAAAGAACCTCTAACTAAGAAGAAAGACTTCTTAGACTTCCAAGTATCTGGCAATCTTCCTAAAGGTAACTTTTTTTAGAGGCTCTTTCTTGGTTTTTGTTATTAACTAGGTGCAACTGTGATTTAATGTTTAATGTTTAACTCATGACCAGCTCATGGCATAGCCTTGTGAAGATGTAAGTTAGCTACACTGACAAATATCTTGGTGGATTTTGGGAGACAAAACATAATTTTTTGTCTGCTGAGGCGCTGTCTGTGGTTTTGAAACCACATTTGTACCATTTTTGCAGTTTTCCCCGATGAACATTTATTGACATTCCAATTAATCTTTTCTTGTTCTCTTTCCATTTAGAACGGTGTGCTTGAGACTGACCTGGCACATACATCTGTAATATTGACTCACAATGACTGATCACAAAACCAAATGTTATTTCAGTTCATTACAACTAGGCTCCAGCAACTTTTAAAGTAGGAACTACTCACTTTTTTCTTTTTTTTGTGCTGTACACATATTTTTGTTTCCATATGATGTCAACTAAATTAGCTTACTTCTGTCTGCTTGGATTTGAAAATTCAAATCAACCGAACTCTCTGAGCCTTCCTGATTGTGACGTTTTAGGCAAGACTCCAAAGTATATTTCATATGTCAGCTGCCGCGCCAAGTATAAATATCAGAACACTGGGAAGCTGGGCTAGCTCTTCTGCTAGCAAGCTAATCTACTAGCTTGTTTAACAACTGACTAAACACTGTGCAATTACATGATCTTATGACTACATAAGACTGTAGGTTTTCTGATTTATTTTTTTAAATAAAAAAATAGGTTTGTTGAGTTATTACTTAATTGGCACTGAGCTGCGTCCTAATTATAATCTGATATTTTAATGAACAGACATTCTGATCAGAGGTGGTGGAAGTCACAAAGCGCACATTAAAAAATTTGAAGGAATATTCTTTTAATAGCACTTTGATATAGAAGCTATAAAGTAATGAATACTGAAAGTACCATTGGAATGTTCTGGGTCACTTTAATATAGTTTTGATTAGAGCAATCCAAGTTATATGTATTATTAAACTCATCCAATTTAAGTATGTTACCATTTCCATCCATCGGATGCACAGTTGACCATCATTTTTTCTTTATCCAGTCCTTCATAAATAAAGATTTTCTTTCACACCTCTTTACCATTCCTTAGAAAAGATTGAAGCCATTTCATTTTTAATACTCCATTCATGAAGTGGCTGTTCAATCTGCTCTGCTTTGCTCAACCTCCCGGTGCATTTAAATTAACTCATAGCGTCACCTGCTGTTGTGGAGAGTGAATAACTCAGGACATTTGTGAGAAAATTCTGAGACCACAGCGGAAAGATTGTGCCAAAAGTCACGTGATATTTTTTGTCTTTGTAGGATATATTTTTTTGTATTTTTAAGACATGCTGTATTTGTTTCTGAAGCATGATGTAGGAGAAATATGTCGTGTATTTGTTTGATAGGTAAGTTTTTTATTTGCAAAACAAAATGCAGTTTGTTAATGGTGTTTTGTATTTGCAAACCACACTCTGTTTGTTAGTTAATCGTAGGGAATTTGCAAAACATGTTTTGTTTGTTTGTTAAGTTTTGGCAGGAAATTAGCTCCATATATCTGCTTCTGCCAGCCCATGCTGTCCTCCAGAGTTTCAGTAGTAGTAATGTGACATGTTTGGTCATTACCCTTCACTTCTTTTATTAGTCCCAAGCTATCTGCCTATCCCTTTCTTTGTGTGTAATACTCATTCTGGGCTAAAGACTTGATAAGTGTCCCAGACAGATATACTGTTCAGCCACCTCCCATCAGAAAATTGAATCTAAATAAGATTTTCTTTTCACCACGAGAGTCCCATTTGTGTTGCGTATGATACACATGGGTGAGTTGCACACTGAAGGTGTTGTAGTAGATGTAGTCCTTTAATTAAAAAACAGTGTTACGCTACTCTATCTCTGTGAGTTTCTCTTTTTACACTGACTACCCTGCTACCAGACTGCTTCATCAGTTATTCCCCTTCCAGAGAAAAGAAGAAATTGCTGATAGGAGGGGTGTCCTCCTGCTCAACTAAATCAAATTTGTTATGAAGGAGTGCAGATGGGATTAAATCTCGTTTCAATAGCCAAGCTCTTATTACCTAACCAGGCACTCTGCCACCTGACATGGCTGACAGGTGAAATGATGTGGGGTTTATTTGCTCTTTGTTAATTGATTTTACATTGACCTCAGTTAATAAGTGTGATCTCCTTCTGTAAGCAGGACGAGGCCTTGGTTTAACAAGCTCTTAATGGATTGCAATGGATTGTTTAATGTCTTATCAAGTAGAACAAAAAGACCGGCTGCTACCTGATTGGCTGCTACCTTGAGACCTGCTGTGACTGTTTTCCTTTAGCAGTGCCTGGATGTTACAGTCATTCATAATTCGACTGAGCTCATGAGTTTCTATCCTTATGAGAGCCTGTTTGAGCATTAGACCTTCTGAACAAGGGATTTTGGTATTATTGGTGCTCTTTTTCCCCCCCAAATTTATTGATAACAGTCAAACTCAAACAACAGTAACATAAACAAGTATCACTGGTGTTCTATAGAAGCAAGGCCATCTAATGCTGATGTCACCCAAGTGGCTGTCAGTCTGTTCGAGATTTCGGTCCAGACCGAGATCTTTAAAATAGTGGTCATTTCCCATTGATCCATGGCGACATGACATCTCATGACAAAACATCACAAATAGATAGGTACATATCTGTGCAATTCACTGAGAAGATCAATGGTCCTCAAAGGATTAATCCTTTGGATTTTAATAATCCCATGTGGTTTCCTTCTGCAGTACCATCAGACTTATACACAAGAACCTAATAGACAGATTCACATGAAGTGCATTCATACTCCCCAGAGGATTAACCCTTTTCATTTCGGACACTAGGAATGTATTTCTACAGCTAAACAAACTCAGAACAAACTTTACATTTTTAGCTCCACCTGTTGGACGACTCCATGAATAGCAAATCATCAGTATGTTTTGCGTTCTGTACAACACTTGTTACACCTTGTCTACACCTTGTCACCTTGTCTCCAGCAAAGGTAGCACATTGGCAGAGACTTCAGTCCTTCATCAGTATCTACAATGGATCCATTCAGCCACAGTGGACTCAGAATATATAGTTATGTGCAAAATGTCAGAGGAAAATAAACTTTATGCATAAAAAATGCATCAGGTAGCAGTTATGTACATAAATATCAAGTGGAGTGAAAGCCATTAGGTGACTAGTGCAGATAGTTTATAGATTAAAATGAAAGTGTGTCTGTTTCATCAGACCTCAGGACTCAGGCCTTTGATACCTTAGACTGGAATATATTTTTTCTGGTGGCCTGAAGCCTTTTGGGCTATTGAATGATGTACTTTTGTCACCTGTCTGAGAACTGATGCTGAGCTCTGAGGATGTCCTAAAATGGACACCAAATGCATGAGACAGGTGAATTAAAACATGTCTGAAAGGTGTAGACAGGGTATTATAAACAATCTAGTTTCTATGGCCCACTAGCAAGGCTTTAGACTTTGAAGAATTTTGTAACAGTTTTTTAGGTGCATGGGGTATATTCTGCTCCAGAAACATACATATATGTATAAAACATGTGCATATGATGTGACTGCAGTTTGGGTACAAATGTGAGCTTCTTACCCTTATTGCATATTATGCATTTAAGAGATGACCATGCAACAAAGAGAGGAGATAAGTGTAACCGATGACACATTCCGTTGGATTGCATCAGATGAAAATTCAGACAAAAAGGGAGCCTGACAGAGAAGTATCTTTAGTTGGCAAAAAATAAATTAATGAATAAAAACATGTGACTGAAAGTTAATGTTTGAAAGAAAAATGAGAGTGAGATTACAGTATAAATGAATGCATGTCTGACTATTTTGTAAACAAATGGTGGCCGGTGTGGGAGGACAACAGCTTGTTCTTTAATTGTGTTAACTAATATTTGATTCTTACGGAAAATAAGAGACAGATTCCCTGCATTCCTAAGTTTGTAAGAGCACACCCTCGGCCTGCAGAACTGACCTTTGTAACCCTCTAAGTGGAGGTTGATCAGTGAAGCTCAACCGACTCAGAAAGACCTCCTAAGACACACCATCAATAAGTTGAATTATGACACAAACTAAAAGCATAAACTGACCCTAAAGGCCACTTGGACCGGAGAAAAACAACTCCCACCTTAGATGGAGCACAGACTCTTATCACCAAAGCCATAAAACTAACCCACATTCCTGAGGACTTTGTGAAGCCTCCCTGCAAATCTGAAGCAAACCTGAAATTCATGTAAATTAATCATTATGCAACTTATATCACGTTATTTGTCATGTAAATACAAGAAGAATGGTATAACTTTCATAGGTGTATGACTATCTACTAAAGAGATATAAGACTTAGATTTTATCAACCTTTTTATACTAACAGGTAACAATACTGCCCTACTGACAAGAGTTAAATTCCCTTATATGAAGAGTTAATGAATATTTGATAACCATGTATTGTATTTTAAAGTCACCCAAGAGTTTAACTTGTGATCTATTAACCTCATAGACAATCATATTTTAGTAGTTAAATTAGACAAGTATTGACAGAATGACATTTCTGAAATAATAGGAATGTAAAGATATAATGTTTGAAGGATTTCAGTTTAAAGTTTCTTTTATTGTTAAACAGTAGTCACATTGAATGCTTTTATATTATGAAGTAAGAGTTATCTTCAACTTATATTTAAATATGTTTCTGAAAGTAATCTAATCACACAAGCGTGATTACAGTTGATCTGGGCTCTTTGACTGCAACACCGCTGATGATGCTGCATCAAACAACGCTGGACCTGCCAAAATGACGCCTCTACCACGACGAAACACCTAAACCTTATGCTTTATCATGTATCGTCAAGACATTTAGCTATTAATAAATGTCTTCATTATCCTGAAATCGTTTGGTTGTTTCTTTGAGCTGCAGTAAACAGAGGTCACTGTGTGGGGACAAGAACTTACGATTGTGAGACTGATTCATTGATTAAATTGAAAAATGATTATTGCTTCCTCCTGGCACTAACAAATCCTAACCAAAAAGGAGATGGTGCCCCAATAACGAGATAATTAAATAATAGAGTATTAATAGTCCTACACTAGAGTTGTGGTTTTATGGTCATTAAGATTGAACATTAACTGCTCTTTACTGCTCTCTCTCTCTCTCTCTTTCTCTCTCTCTCTCTCTCTCTCTCTCTCATATCTCTACTGAGACTGTCCTCCCAAGAAAAACGACACAATAAGTTGTAATGTCAGTCGCCCAAAAACAACATGTAGTTACATTTGAGCGACAGATACCATCTAGCAGCCGTAGTAATTATGAACTTAACCAGACCTTAATCACAGTGTTGTCACACCATAAAACATGATTATTTTTTAACAGTGATTTGTAAAGGTTTTGTAAAGCACAGACAAATGATGTCCTGCTGATTACTGCTGATGGGGGCAACAGATTAGAAAACATTCCTATGTGTCGCTCTGGAGTCACATGATCAAATGATGTACTAGGTATTTAATTTGGAGGACTTGTTGCTGTACTTGTAGGGATTTCTTTTCTATTGTGTAACTGATAATGATCAGTATCTTGAAGCTAGACAGACAGGCAGGCAAAAAGACACAAAACCATAAGGCCAGATCACTGCACTAGAATCAATGAAATTACTCTTTATTCTAGACATTTTTGACTCAGGAACTGTTGCATTGGAAACAGGGTACATAAAATAATCATACCTAACTGGTTTTCACTTCTATATGACAAGATTTCTGAGACTTAATAATAAACAAAATGACTTTTTAGGACATTGTTACTATTCTGATGTTTCTGCTGAAGAGAGAAAGACCTATATGGTGTGTGTGTATGTGTGTATGGTCCCACCTCTTTATACAGTGTGTTTGTGTATTTATAACCAGAGGATGTGAAGTTAAACTCGCGTATTGAGGGAGTCTGTGCTATGAAAAGCAATTTCAGATTAGAGCTGTGGGTGGCTGCCATTTACACCAGCCACACATGTAATTGAGGTTGTCCTCAGGCTTACAGTGTGTCAAGTCAAAGCAGCTGAGCTGCACACACTCTCACAATCTTCAGTCAAATGGTGGCTGTGGTACCTGAAAACAGCAGTGCATACAGCAGCAGTGGGCAGCCCCAACACAGAAAAGTCAAAGGATACAACACAACAGAGTGGCATCACATGATACTGTTCATATAATTATTGTTACTGCTAACCATACAAATACTTTAACACCTTTTCTTCTTTTTGACATAAAGTTGCAATCATCTGTGTTTTTGGCCACTTGGGGTCAGCAGACCTAGATGAAACACAACACTGACAAACAGTATCATCTTATATAGCAAACAGTCACCTGTTTAAACATTCAGCAGGCAACATGCCAGTGGAGTTGTGTTTGTGTCCACCTGGTGAATGTTCGTCCAAAATATCTACTCTCTTTTAGCTCTGGTCTGGTCTCTGCCAACTGAGGGAAATAGCTGGCTCTTTAGCTGCTAAATGCTCCACTGTGTTCACTAGCTAGTCTCTAACTGTGTCTTGATGCTGACCAGGTAGTTTACTGTGGGCTTCACTGTCATTTGAGCCATTGTTTGTGTATAAATATTGAGTAGCAATATAAATAAATTTGATAATATATCTCACTTTTAACCTTGCTTTTAGCTCTCAGCGATTTCCAGCACTAAAAGCAGATTTTGAAAAAGCTCTTCAACAGAGGTTTTTGTAAACACTTCCCCTCTGCAGACATTTTCAGGGAGTCCTCTTTAGTGCCCACAGTCGGAAACAGTCTTTCTCCTCCAGCTTGTTCTGGGATTGCTCATTTTATTTGTTAATACAGTTGATCAGCCAACACAGGTGTCGTTATTCATGTTAGATGTCAGATGAATGCATCAAAAAATAGTGATTTGACAGACGGTTTCGGTGCAGTAGTCCAGGGATTACTCTCAGCCTTGCTAAGCAGGATACATTCACAATTATGGTTTCATACTCATGCAGGTGTATGACAACAGAAACCAAACTTACTTAGAAAGTAAAGTAACAGTCAATCTTTTTATTTTTGTTAATTATGAGAGGGCTAAATTGAGTTTGCATTCCATTGACTTGGATATCTTTCATAGTCCAGCAGATGTACTTGTTGTCGTGGTTGATACGGATGCAGTAGTACTGTCATTACTGTCATTGTGTTTGTCTGAGTTGTCCTCATTGTGATGTGACATCTCATCTTCTTTACCACCATCATCAGCACTGTCTGCAACCCCTGAAGCTACCTGACACTTATTTAGTGTGGATTTAGTTTGACCACCTGACCTGTGCCAAAGTTTAGTTTGAAAAACTCATTCACATAGCTGGCGGAGAACAGTGAAAACAAAAGCACAACCTGTGACATTCATGTTATGTTACATTTTAAGTTCCTGCAATGGCACAAGGCTAAGTCTTTAATGGAAACGGGGTCAAATACGCTTACTTGTTTTAGCTAAAAAAAAAAATTTAAAAAAAGACTCAAAATTTTTTCTTCCTCTGCCAAACACCCGGATGATGTAGGGACAACAGGAACTAGCCTCTCAGAGTTTCTCTTTTTAAAGGTGCTCCAGTTTTACACTGGGTTATTACGGTCAGTGCTCTGAGCACCTGGCTCCAATCTGACCAAAGCCCCTGTGTGGTAATCAATAGCCATTTACTGGTCCAAGGTGTTTAGCAGTGTGGGCTGGTGATTGAACTCAGTGATGGAGTTGAACTCAGGCTTAGTAGGGGTCAAGTCAAAGAACCAAAGGCACTGTATTGACCAGCCACTGCTGTTTAAGAAGCACCATGGAGAGTGACTGAATAACATCACAGTGCATTATACTGTTAAAATAAGTGTAGCGGTACAGACGCTAGCTGAGAGCAAAGTTGATTACAGCAAAGTTTCCAGTTTTGATGGCATAGGTGTTTGATTGGACCATCTCCTCCGCCTTGAGGGATGATGAAACTGCTGACCCCACACAGTTAAGAGGCAAAAAATCTACCCCCAGTGGACCACCATTGATGGCTAAGAAAAAAAGTAGTACATTGCAAATGTCATCTTTGGTGTGGAGAGCAGTTGCAAGGTCTTGTTTGATGTCAGTGAAAATGTCAGATACTCAGAGGCAGGCATGTGCACTGAATCATCCAGGTAGGAAGCCTCAGCTGGAGGAGACAGGGCTCACAGGCTAATGCCAGGCGCTAGTCAGAGGGGTGGGGGGTGTTGCTTCACTAATTCTGTGTGTATGTGTGTGTGTGTGTGTGTGTGCACTGCATGGTGAGTATTTCTTGGTGGGATGCACTTAGTGTCCAGTGTCTTGTTCTTCAAGCTGTGGCTCAGGAGGTAGAGCAGGTTGTCCACTAATCTGAAGATTGGCGGTTAGATTCCCGGCTCCTCCAGTTCGCATGTCGATGTGTCCTTGAGCAAGATACTTAACCCCTAATTGCTTCTGATGGCTGTGCCATCAGTGTGAGAATAATCCTGTTAACTCTCATCCAGCTAATTCTTTGACTGCACTTTGTGGATTGATTTGTTAATCTTGGGTGAAGTTATGTTGAACAAGGCAAAATGAGTTGAAACATGATCAGCATTCATATGATTGGCTGAGTGCTAATCATGTAATTGCTGTTACATGAGGTAGCTAGGTTGAGAACCCTCCCAGCATGCACTGGGCGGTGGGGGCTGCACTACCTAACTGTAGACGCTAGGTGGCAGCAGAGTGTTTGAATCCTGCTAACAGGATTTTACTATGTACCCCCTTTGACCACAATGGCAGAGTGGCACTGTCTGTATTTCCGCTGGTTGACTCCACAGGACGTGCAGCTGGAATCGGATGTATGTATATTGTATAACTTCTGAAGAGAGACTTTTCATTTTGATTGATATTCAACTTAAACAGCTCTTCTGTGAACTACGTTGAATAAACTAAAGTGTGTAGTGTAAAGTTACCGTTTGACAATGAAGTGGTGTTTAGTGTTTATCTTGCGGCGCTCCTGTAACATTTTATGCCCTGGTTGAACTTGTTTCTCTGTTGGGTGCACAGAAGGCAGAAGCCCTGCTCAGGCTCACGCTGGCTGGGCAGCCTCAGAGGAGCACCAGCTCAGTGTTCAGGGGAGAATGTCAGTTCTTGTGCCGGAGGCTTCCCTCTTGACTTCCCCTATAAAGTTTTAATACCATAATTTGCGCAAAATGCGGATGCGTAAACTTTGGCACAGCTGTACTTTAGATTCTATTAAAATTATTGGAATGCATTTCTTTATCATATCCCAGAAACAAAATTTAATGATTTATTGACACTTAGGCCGTATTCAATCCAAACCATGCGGTGCTGCGAAAACACTAGTCCTCCCATTCAGTTGAATGGGGAAAGTGTGTTTTGGCTGCAGGCGTTTTGGCAGCAACGGCACCGCACCAGACTGCAGCTGGAAAGTTGAGCCAGAGTCAACTTTTGGAGAAACGCAACCCGATGTCACTGCGGCTGACTGTGGCCAATCACAGATGGACATCAGACTAATCAGAGCTGTAAAACCCTGCCGTGAAGGAGTACAAAGGCGTTGCTAGGAGGAGGGGAGGACATTTCTCTTCATTTGATAACATTAAAAGTAAAAAGTTAGACTTTGCTGTCGGCTTCCTGACGAGAGAAAAAATTTTGCCTTGAGAAAAAAAGACGAGAGAAAAAGAGAGCGAGAGAGCTGAGAGCATCAGCGAGAGAGAGAGAGTGCAGCTGTGGTTGAGCGAGCTGGAGAAAGCCGGTGAATCAGATCAATAAAACATTATTTTCTGATTGTTTCACAGCGGTTACATTCTAGAGCACAAATAAACACGCCCACACCCCCACACACCTCAAACCCTGCGGCAGTGGGCCACACCACCTGATTTGGTCTGAATACAGCCTTAATTGAAAGAAAAGATTATCTGCAGCCCGCCCACCCCCCTACCTACATGTACCCAAATACTGTAAACACATTATCAGACATGTCCTTTGCTTGAAAGAATCACACTTCTACCAGAGTCTTGCAATCTTTTCAGTGACTGAATTTGTGAAATGTCTTTTGCTATATAAACACTTTTTCTGTGAAGCACCCTCTTGACTTTACTTTGATATACTACAGTATACAGTACTGTCAATTTCAAGATAATCTTGATAATAAATTATATATATTGTAACCAAACACACAGCAAACACATTGAGGCTACATTCTATGGAGGACCACAAGGGTCACAGAAATTTACACTTATTTTTCTACTTTTTCACCTTATTAATGCTCCCTTAAAAGGCTATAGGCCTATAGCTGGTTTTATAGCTGGTCTTTATGTTACAATTATGAATTCTAATGTGTGACACACAGGGAGCCCACTAAACAATCAGACAATTAAAGGTCAGTGATGCACGTTCAAGTAGTCATACACTTTCTGTCTCTTTTTATTTTGTTTTATTTTAAGCATACCTCCACTTTTACCGGGAGAAGAGCTGAGTGCAATGTTGCTGAGCCAACTTTCTCAAAGTTAGGGATGGGGGGAATTCCACTTCATAGTGGAATTGGGGGTAGGGATATGGATAATTTTGAGAGGGAATTTTTGTTCTGTGGTTTCATTTCTTTTGGGTTAATGCCATGATATCCTCTTTCAAAAGGAACTGTTTTTAACTTTTGCCCACTATGGACTCTCATGAGCAGTATTTCTAGTACAAATGTTGTGAGCTGGAATGTGAACAGTTTAAACGGACCTGTTAAGCATGCTGTGTGTCTAGATTACCTCCATAGACACCAGGTGGATGTAGCTTTTGTACAAGAATCCCACAATGTCTGCCGTTTTGACAAGTTCTATTGCACTCCTGCATCTGCCTCTGTTGATTTCAAAACCTGTGGTTCTCTTGTTGTTTTTAAGTGGAATTTATCCTTGATAATACTAGGAAACTATGTCAGTACAGATGAGTACATATCCTATATAAAAACAAATCATTTCTGGACAAAAATTTGTTTTTATTTCTATATATGCACCCAATCAATTTGATCCTAACTTTTATAAGACTGTCACTGAGTTTCTATCCAGTATGCAAGAATTTGCAGTTATTATTGGCACTGACATGAATGCTACTTTGAATCTCTCACTTGACCATTCTTCCCCATGAGACCAGAACTCTCAGAAACTTGCCACTGATGCTTTTCAGGGTCTCTTATCTGATTTTAATTTGACAGATCTGTATCATTCCATACACCCTACCTCTACAATATAGCTTTTACTCTGATTGACGTAAGACTTATTCCAGAATAGACGATCTGCTAGTTGCTACTTCAGCTATTTCACTGGTTCACAATGTAGACTTTATTTCAAGATTTCAAGATTTAGTTTATTGCCATTTTCTTGTGTATTTGCATACGCAAAAAAACGAAATGCTGTTCCTCCCAGCCCATATCTAAAAATTCCCTTTAAAAATGATAAAAACATATAAATCCCAAGAGATTTATATGTATAAAAAAAGAAGTAGTTAGCAGCACAGTGCATTAAAGTGCATTTAGAGAGAAAAGTAAATGTCTCAGTTGGATGTAGACAGGGGGTTGGGTTAACAATTAACTGCTTTGGATGTTTCCTCTCCAGCGCAGCTCCAGGCAAGGCCCTGGTCTCCTTTGGGTCTACTGGGAGTAGCAGACCAAGCGCACTCAGCTGATTTATCTCTCCCAGGAAGTATTCCTCATAGCATAAGTCTTTTGGTCTTAAAATGAGGTGTGGTCAGTCACATTGTTGGCGCATTGCTATCTTGATGCAACAGAAAGTGGTTGCGCTACTGACCAACAAAAACCTGGTCTGAAGTCAATGGCGCAGTGTTTCACTGTTATTTTAAGGGGCATTACCAATATAGTAATATATGCCTAAATAGGCAGGTGCACAACGTACAGCCTGCTTGTTACACACACACAAGGATGCACAGCAGCGCACAAACATGCAAAAGATCACAAGGTTACAATGTGAAAGATTATTATTGTGTACATCAACATATTTTAAAAAAATATGTCATAATGGTTAGGCATAATATTTATCAGAATTAGCTAATCGCAGTAATGACGGATGAAATTGTCTAATTATTTGACCAAGTCGTGGCAATACACATAGGTATTTAAACAGATGCATCAGGTGTCTGTCAAGACCCAGCAAACGGATATCAACAACGGATCAGACAAGGATCGACTTTCCTCATACATCAATACATGAGGACATGGAGAACAGATAGGGAAATAAATGAGGTGAAAACAGTGATTAAACTTAAGAAGGAAAGCTCTTAGCTGCTGCCAGCAGCAGGGTCAGAACCTTGGAGAGCTGATCAAGTCCTGACACCATGTTACACCAAAGCTGTAATTAAAAAATAAACCTTTTCAAAAAACAAATGAAAAGAAATTTGCAACAAATTAGTGAACAGGATCTTAAACTGGTGGTCTTGGGCTGGCCATGGTAGGGTCCAGGAGAAGCAGGGGCCAGTGTGCTTGTTATGGGTTGTGTGCTTTCACTGTGCGCATGAGCAGATCTGTTTCCTCTGTAGAGCAGCGCTCCTTCTTACTATTTGGCAAATGCACCATTATAATAGCAATTCACCAAGGTGCAAGCGCACCTGGCTTTTAAAGAGAATGAGAGATGACACTATGATTGGTTTATTGAATTTTACGCCCAAAACACACCCATGATTAATTAAAAGACTAAGTTCAACCCTTTTGAACCATGTGCCTGGTGCTGCGACCATTCTTTCTGTCGTTAAACTAGCAAAAGTGGATTTGGACACACTCTAAATGCACGTGCACCATGCGCTTCAGACCATGCGCTTTGGATCATTAAAAACTTCCTGGATGGTCTGGCACTTCCCACTTTGGGAAGACCTATCACCTTAAATGAAATACACAATGCCCTTACAGGGATGAAAAAAGGTAAATCTCCTGATTGGAACGGTATTCCACCTGAGTTGTACCATTCCTTTTGGAATGAACTGGGACAGCTGTTCCTGGAAACAATTTAATCTTCTATAGAAAACGGATCCTTTATTACTGATGCTGATTACTTAGGCCTAGACTGCTGGGGGACATCCCATGATGCACTGAGCTCCTCTCTGATTCCTCCTCCTCTCCATCTGTATGCATTCATGTAACATCAATGCATGTCACTAACTTTGCTTCTTCCCCGGAGTTTTTTTGTGCTTTCTCATCTCACAGGAAACCCTGGGTTCCGGGCCAAGCCTTCGCAGTCCTTCAC
Source organism: Thunnus maccoyii (assembly GCF_910596095.1). Taxonomy (NCBI): domain Eukaryota; kingdom Metazoa; phylum Chordata; class Actinopteri; order Scombriformes; family Scombridae; genus Thunnus; species Thunnus maccoyii. The sequence goes on along the minus strand of NC_056535.1, from coordinate 1,188,611 downwards.
AGTCCCGTTGGCATCCTTCCCTGGCTATTGCTGTTGCTGCTGCTGTTGTCGTTGTTATTATGATTGTTGTTATTCTGCCCCCCCCCCACTTTCCCTCTTTCTTTCTCTCTCTCAACCCAACCGGTCAAAGCAGATGGCCGCCCACCAAGAGCCGGGTTCTGCTTGAGGTTTCTACCCGTTAAAGGGGAGTTTTTCCTTACCGCTGTCGCCAAGTGCTTGCTAATTGTTGGGTCTCTGTAAATTAAAGAGTACGGTCTTGACCTGCTCTATGTGAAAAGTGCCCTGAGATGACTTTTGTTGTGATTTGGCGCTATATAAATAAAAACTGATTGATTGATTGATTGATTGATTGATGCAAATTCAGATATTACCGAGACCATACCTTGTGTAGTAATTACAGAACTTTGTCGATCCTGAACTCTGAAATCAAAATATATGCATGAGTCTTAGCTAATCACATGGAATCACATATGACTAAATTAGTCCATCATGACCAAACACAATTTATGAAAACACATTTGTCATCTGACAATATGCATCATCTATTGCATGTCATACATGCGTCTACAGACATTGCTTTACCCTGTGCAGTCTTATCTTTAGAGGCAGAAAAAGTCTTTGATCAGCTCAAATGGGATTATTTATGGATAGTCTTGGATCATCTTTAATTGGGTGAGGAATTCATCAAAATTACATAAGTCCTTTATAATAACCCCTCAGCTGTAATTATGACAGGAAAGAACACTTCCACTAAGTTCCCCATTTCACACTCCTGCTGCCAAGGTTGTCCTTTGAAGGTCCTATATTTTAACACTTATAGTTATATCTATACCATTTATGTGTGTCTATTAAACACCTCTGTAATGGCGTTAACAAAAAAAAGTGTTGATTTGATTTCCCCCTGCTTTTCTGAGGGTCTCTCTCTATCCCTGTCCAACATGGTCATATTTTGCTGCTAAACGCTTAGCGTCGGACAAAATCTGATTCCAGGCCACCTTGTGAGTTGATCTGTGCTTAGCCAATCAGAGCAATCTGTGGAGGGCTATGGTAAACATGGCTGCAGGATTGGTAAGACCTTACCAGTTTGGTGAAAAGGACCAGGAACCAAATTTTAGAAGAGGGCAGCAGGACGTTTCAGAGTGGTAAGTTGAGTGTCTTTTTATTTTAGTAAATAAGTTGTTAAGGTAACAACACTTTGTCAGTTAGAGAAGTGGATAGCTAGCATACCAAGCTTTGCTATTGTGGACGCATACTGTTGCTGCCTCAGTCAGAAATTTCTAAATATTTGAAAGCACAGGGAGCAAGCCTTAACAGTGAAGTGTTTCCAAATGGATTAAATTTGTTTTCACAGAGAATTAAACCCACTGACGCGATGAAAAGGAGACTATTTTCCTGTTTCATGCTACAGCCGATATTTACCTTGATGCAGGTACATTTGTGGACATTGTGACCGGATGCCTGCCGAGGTGGAGAATGTGTACTGCAGGGAGACACCTCAGGTAATGTTACAATTATTATCTGGTTTATATTGCTGCATCCACATAAATGGTGCCATTGTTGAAAAGGGTCCAAAGTGGGTGACAGTAAATGAAATAAAAACACATAGCATCATCTTTTTCCCTTTGCTCCCACCTTTTTATATCACCCTCATATGTAATTTAGCATCTATGTAATGCTTTATATAGGTCAGAAGAAGATGTGACCAGCTTCTTGGCCCACCACAGTGCACAGTGTCCACCCAGGTCTGGAACCTGTTTACCTCAACCCTTATTCACTGCAGAATGCATTCAGTATTTACAGGGCTGATTATGGGCCTCTGCGAAACAGCGACATGGCTGGATGATATTACTTGACTATACAAATACAGAATCTTTGTATTACACCTGTGGTCCAACAAATAGTTTATATGAAATATTTACACATAGATGTTTTAATTGTGCTGGCAGTACATTACAGAATTATGATTTGGCTGCCTGCATGCTAGAGTGAATTGAATACATGAAGCCTCTGCAGTGAACCTCTACAGTTAAACCATTTAGTGTGGACAAAGCTACATGTTCCACATACTACTTCATTTAACATTTAGACACCTACTGTGCCTTATAGTTTTAACAGATCCTGAAATGCTTAAAAGTGGTAAAATACAACATATATTTTTGTGTTAGAATCACCATTATATTGTCAGGCCAACAATCTATAAAACATAATGCAGTGGGATCTCATCTGTGTGTAGATGTTATTTGTTTGCAAGTTTTCTCAATGTGAAGTCAAATTATCCAAAAAGTATAGTTTAGGCTTGTGCTCATACACATAAAACTAGTTTACTAAATTACTTTTGAGGTTTTAATTATCGAAGCAGCCAGAAAACTCTTGTACAACACCAGAGCAGAGGACAAACGGGCAAAAAAAACATATATATGTTTACAGTAATGGAGCCAGACTCACATCACATCAAATCAGACTAGTTGACAATCAGCTAACAGAGAAAACACTGACTTAACCTTGAGCATTAGCAAACAAAACTAACAGCATTTCAAGTCTTGTGCCAAGACACTCGATAGTACAGATTCAATAGTATCTGACTTACTTCCTTCATCACTTTTTTCTATATGACTGTGCAGCCAGAGGTGTTCACTATGTTAATCCAACTGCTGTGTAAACTAGATGGATTGTTTACTTGGAAAAAGTAGTGACACAGTTAAACAAGGTCTGAACATGCCATGTAAAGTATATCTGAATGGTTGGCTGTTGCACAGTAATCTGCTGCCACAGTCTGTCTACTGCACAGCATGTACATTCAGGATGCAACAACAGAACACGTGTCCCTCGCTTTCTCCTTACATCTGTTAGTGTTTCCTTCAACAGCATGTGTTGCTGAGGCAGACTGCAGGGTGACATTATCCCCTCAGTGGTGAGAGATGGGTAGAGATGAGGAGACTCTGCAAAACAAGCGCATTAGAGTGAAGTTACCCCTTGTCTATAACACTGCTTTTGACATACGGTAGTAAGTTGCATTTGTAATAATAAACCTATCACTAGTCATTTTCAAGGGGCAATTTCACCCCAGTAGAGCCAGGAAGGGAGGTAGCAGGGAGAGTTCAGGGGCAGTCTGCTCAGCTCAGGGTCCAAATGGTTTCCAGCAGCTCTGGTTTGAGGAGGGTGGGGCTCTTTCCACCTGCAGCTGCAATATCCGCCTACAAAGCTGCATACCAGGCAAGTAGAGCAGAGCTGCAGGGACCTAAGAAAAAACATACAAGTATACTCTGATATTAACTCACAGGAAGAAATTGCAAAAAGATAACATTTTCATTTGTATTGGGCCTGCAATTCATTGTTTTGTTGAAGTTTGTTGAAGTTATCAAGTTGCGTATATTAGTATTAGTATCTAGAGTATTAGTATTATACAGTAAGATAGTCACGAGTTACCAGATCCCAAAGGTATTCAATGTAAAACATTATAAAACTGAGAAAACTAGCAAATGTTTTGGGAATTTCTAAAGTGAAAACATCAAAAGATAAATATGGAATTATTCTATATTTTTTGAATTGGGTGCATAATCACAGTTTGACAATGATGAGACACCCAAATGAGACACTGCAGATGCTGTTAAGAATCAGATATTGATCATTACTCTGCCTTCCGAGCATCACTACCGCATTTAGAATGAGTAAATATAGTTGTTAGAGAAATTAAATCAATAACATTATATAGCCAGTCTAAATTGTATCTGTTTTATTGGTGGATCAATGTATAAATGTAGTTATTATTAACTTAGACTGGACCCTCTATTAACAAGGAGTCTGTACTTCTGTTGTGTTGAGCTCCTTTGCCATCAGGTTGTAGAATTCTGGCAGTGGCTCGAAGCGTGTGGCGTTGGGAGAGGCTCTTAATACTTGAGGTTGTCTGTCCAGCTGAGCTCTGACTGGCTTCCCTCTCTGAGGACAACAAATAGTTTATATGAAATATTTACAAACATCTATTTGAATTATATATACATAAATGCAAGGATGTAACATGTGTAACTGTGTAATAAACATTTCTGTTTCTTCTTTTTCAGTTGTTACAGGTGTTTGGCACACAGAAGTTTTGTCAGCTGATGCTGAGGAAGAAGAGAGAAGATTCCCATAATTTATATGAATTGGGCTTCAAAAGTGTTGCACTGAGACTTTGGGTCTGACATAATTTGGGGTGAACACGTCTTTCAATTGTAATGTGAATATATGGTCCATAAACATTTCCCCATGATTTGGGAATAACTATTTCCAGTACTCAGTCAAACTATTACTTCATATATATGTACCGTGACAATACCAAAAGGTTAAAGTATCAAGAGAATTTGAAGCAGTATTTAACATTTGGATACCTACCAACTTTATATTTTACCTGTAACATTACAGATAGCAAAACCATACATGACAAACTGTCTGCAAAGTTGAATTATCACCCTTTATTAACAAAAATGTAAAGAAAATAAAACTTTGCAGCTAAACTAACATAAACATTCAAACTGTTAGCAAAAACAAAATTACCAACTCAATTAGTAACTTAATCTACATTATTAAAATGTTTTTACTCACCGTTTTGATGTTTGGGTAAGGGTGTTGGATCATCGGAATAGATCTGTTCTTCAGTATTAATTACTACTCCAGCATCGTAGAGCCCCTGATTCTGCATGCACTCCGATGTAAAATGTGCTGTACACACCTGAAGAGACTGACTTAGGTTAGTTCGAGGCAAGTCTCCAAAAATAAAATCCATCCACTTGTCTGCAACATTCTTCTCTTTTGGAAGGCTGTGTGGTGATTTGTTTGATGCACTTCAGCCAGGAATAATGCACTTGTTTGGCCGGTTTTCAGCGACATGGCTACACTCTCCCGCTTCGCACTTGTCTCGCAATGGCTCACCTGGGCATGGATGTATAAAGAGAACTGGATACAGTGTCCGAAGGGGGGCCTCGTTCATTCCTATGAAAGTTGCTCAGTAGCGCATGAAGCCAAAAAAGTTCAACAACTTCTGCATTGCTTCTGCATCTGTGCGGCCTACAGAGCAAGTGCAGTAGTGACTTTCTCTCGCCGAGTCGGCTACTTCCGGTTTAGCCCTCCGGCTAACTTGAATGGGGATGAAACAATACAATCGTGTGTCTCTTCTAGGCTTTTGAAATGTGATCGGACCAAGTGGATCAAATTCTAATAGAGAGACAAGTCATTTTGTGGGGGTTGTGATGCTCAAAAAAAATGTATCCACTGATTTGCAGACGTTTCTTTCACAATGTAAGTCTATGGGAAAAAGTCTTTTTGGGCCAGTGTGCATCATGTGATGTTGTAATTACACGGTTTGGCCACTATGTCAAATTTGCCTCAAAGCCTGGCACTTTTCCTGTATCCAGTTCTCTTTATACATTCATGCACCTGGTATCGTCAGAAATAACTATTGGGGTATTTATTATTGCATAGTTGCTCTAGGAAGATGGAGTCATTGGGGGACAACCACATGTCAGATTATCCACGGCGTTATAAATCATCAGGGGTCTCTCTGTCCCCAATTTTAAACATTATTAAACATTATTTTTGGTAATTTGCATTAAGACCTCTGTCAGCCTGGTTTAACCCAGATACCGTTGTTCTTACTTAATTCTTCTCCAAACTGTAACCTCTGCCCAGACAGTCATTTTGACTCTTTTGTGCACATGTTTTGGAAATGCAGAGATATAGCCCACTTTTGGAGACAATTTTGTATCTTTGTCAAAGATACTACGTGTTGATATACCTTGTTCTCCTATTATTTCACTTCTTACTAATATATCAACATTAACATTAACACACTCACAGAGATGCATAATGCTAGCTGGCCTGACTGCTGCAAAAAAGATATTGGCCCTCTGCTGGCAACCACAACATGTGCTTGTGTTTTCACAGAGCTTAACCACAGCATTATTATATTTCAGCAGTGATTTGTAACGGTTTTGCTGAAACTCACTTACGCATTTTGATTGAACAAATTTTAGTGCCTGCTAGTGTCAATAATTGTTTTTGCATATAGATTTAAATATTGTTAGCATCTCTAATTGCTTTCTTATTTCTGCTACTGTAATGATATGGCATGCAGGTAAGTAGATTTTTGTTTATTAACTAAAATAATACACATGTAGGATCAACATGATTGTCACTAAAGTAAAACACTTAACACTTAATTTCATAAGCATAATGTACCATACAGCTGTATAGGCTATTTTGGGAGGAAATTAAACATGAATTGGTTTACTACCTCTCAATTTATTTATATACTGCTGGTGTAGCCCTGCACTCTAGTGACTTTTGGCAACACCAAATATTTGAAAAACTAGAAATACTCAATACAATCAAAATACTTGACATATGGAGGTCCATAACATCCGGGCACTGGCATTTAATCAATCGATAGCGTTTAAAAAAAAAAAGTTATGTTCCTTTTTTAATTTCTTTTTTGTCATCATGACAGTGGTAATGTCAAGAAATGTTGAACATAATGCAGTAGGCAGGCTAACTTGACAACCATGAAGGCTAATGCTAAGTGGTTGTCACGGGTTCACCGTCTTAGTGACTATTCATGTTGTTCACCTGCCTGATCTCTAACTCTCCTGTCATTGCAGATCCTGCCACACCCATCTGCCCTGCAATCACCTCATTCCGCTCACCTGAGTTTCCCCACCCATCTCCTCACCTGGATCCCATTTGGCTCATCAGTCATTCCCTATATATACTGGTCCATATTCACATGCCCCTCGCCAGATTGTCTAGCGCGTTTACCTAGCCTTCCAGCATTTCTATACCTACCTGTTTGCTTGCCTGTTACCTTAGATCCTGCCTGTTTCCCGGTCTTGAGAATTGCCTTAATCCCTTGGAGTTGTCTGCCCGATCTGCCTGTCTGCCTGGTTTGTGACCCTGCTCGTTTTTTTTTTGGACTGATTAAAGTATTTTTGACTCTGCTCCTGTCTCTGGTATTGTGCTTTTGGGTTCTGAGGTTCTGAGTCCTTACAGTACAATCTGGCCAGAAATATGAACCCAGCCGAATCAGATTCAGTGCAGCATCAGCTGACAGCACAGGCCGCTGCCATTCAGTCTCAAGAGGATCGACTCACCTCTGTTACCGGGGGTCTTCAGGGGTTCATCGCTCGGCAGGATCGGAGTTTGGAAGCCATCCATGAGCAGATGCAGCAGCTCTTCATGTCACAAGCTCCAGAGGCCGAGCCTCCTCCAGAGTGTTACTCCGGGGAGCCAGGAACCTGTCGGCCTTTCCTCACTCAGTGCTCTCTCCTCTTCGAGGAAGGCTCCAGCCTTCCTCCTATTCGACAGAGAGATCCCGGGTGGCCTCCACTTCAAGCGCCTCATTTGACTCTTCGGAGCCTATGCAGCTGGGAAGAACTCGTCTCTCCTTGGCAGAACGTCAGCGCCGCCTGTGGGAGAACAGGTGCATGAACTGCAGCCAGATCGGCCATTTTGTTGCTTCTTGCCCAGTAAAAGAACAGGCTCACCAGTAGTTCAGAGGGTGCTGGTGAGCCGAACATCTCCTACACTGAGGGGAGATTCTATGTTTGTTTCAGGACTCCCAAGTAATTTGTTGTGCTCTGTGGATTGTGAATTTTTAATTAAAACAAATTGTGCACTCAGTGCGAGGTTTCAAAAGCTGTAAGGAAAAAATATTTTTTTGTTTTTATTTGACTAAAATTTTAGTATTGTTTTAATCAGATGAAGATCTATGTCTGTCTGTGGTGCTTGACAAGCATGAACAAATATTCAACAAGGAGGATTTTTGTGTCCAACCGTTCATCTTTTGAAATGAAAAATATTTGCATATTCCTAAATTCTGGAAATTTTTAACAAGGGAAAAGCAATAGAGATTTTAACATTTTTTGCACAGAAAACATCAGACACAAATTATTATTCAAAGCAGAGAATATTTTATATCCTAAAACATGTCAGGAGGAGAACTTTAAATTTAGATCAGTTTCAGGTTTTGAACCAAGATTAAATCCAAACCAAATGAAATATAAGGTTGCACCCAATATTTAGTCTCATATCCACGGTTCGTGGGTCCCTTCCCTGTGTCCAGGATCATCAACCCTACAGCTGTCCACCTCTGCCTGCCTCGTTCCATGAGGGTCCATCCCACGTTCCATGTTTCTCGCCTCAAACCTGTTAGAGAGAGTCTGCTCCACAACTCAAGTAGGCTTCAAAATCAGAAATGAATGGAAACCAGTGGCTTTCTAGAACAGTAGAACAAATGCATTGAGAATCTGTTACACAAAGGTTTGCATATCGATTAGCTGTGATGTCATGTGATTTGTAGTTATTGGGCTAAAACATGTAAAACCAATGGTATGTTCCTGTAAAATGTCTAAAATTAGATGTTCTGTTTTCAAATTTGTGGTGTATGGCCACATTTCCTTCAGCCAAACCTCACAGAAAATATCAATCCTGTAGGTCTATATTTCAAAATAAAATTTTATTTAATTACTCTTAATTTCTCCTCCAGACTCCACATTTAATTACTCAATGAGCTGTGAACTGTAAACTGCACTTCAGATCAGTAAAATGCACAAATCCCCAGGAAACAAACACAATGACATGACCTCTGTGTTCTCAGTGGTAGTGGCAGCCTGTGGTATGAGCATTCTCTATAAAACAAAGAAATCAGTTTTGCTTTTGTAGCTGAAAAGGCTGTTGGCATTTACAAATTAAAGGTGATAAAACTCTGTGTAAAGTAAACACTAATTGGGTCATCTCTGCATGCAGGGAACTAATTGCAGCATTCTAGTTCTTAATTGTTGAATAGTCAGAGTGCATTTGGAATGCTAATGCAGGAGAGACAGCTGGTGAGAGAGAGTGTGGATGAGTCTTCTGGGATCAAATCCAAATTCATTCATGACTCTCTCTCACTCTCTCTCTGTCTGTGGTATTGGAGCAGTTCAGGTACAAGAATGTAAAGAGAAAGAGAGAGATGGGAGGAAGCAGGGAGTTTGCTCGGCGGTGTGATTATCTCCTGGCTTCAGCCTCCCTCCTCCTCCTCTGTCTCTCCTGCTCTGCCTCTGTCAGACCACACAGCCCACGGAGAGGGAGCCGTGTAATCGCTTAGGCGTCATTTAACCCCATTACAGTATGTCATGCACACATTTCAAAAAGAGGGGGATCCTCTTGCAGTCATTAGGTATAATTAAATTGGTCATGGTAACATTCCAAATAATCGTGCCCCATCCCCCAGACCCTCACCCTCCTCAGATGGACATGCATCAGTATACACTGAGGGGAGATTCTATGTTTGTTTCAGGACTCCCAAGTAATTTGTTGTGCTCTGTGGATTGTGAATTTTTAATTAAAACAAATTGTGCACTCAGTGCGAGGTTTCAAAAGCTGTAAGGAAAAAAAAATTTTTTGTTTTTATTTGACTAAAATTTTAGTATTGTTTTAATCAGATGAAGATCTATGTCTGTCTGTGGTGCTTGACAAGCATGAACAAATATTCAACAAGGAGGATTTTTGTGTCCAACCGTTCATCTTTTGAAATGAAAAATATTTGCATATTCCTAAATTCTGGAAATTTTTAACAAGGGAAAAGCAATAGAGATTTTAACATTTTTTGCACAGAAAACATCAGACACAAATTATTATTCAAAGCAGAGAATATTTTATATCCTAAAACATGTCAGGAGGAGAACTTTAAATTTAGATCAGTTTCAGGTTTTGAACCAAGATTAAATCCAAACCAAATGAAATATAAGGTTGCACCCAATATTTAGTCTCATATCCAAAAGCTATGGATTGGTGTGGCTTATTAAAGATGACAGTATACTATAACTTCAGTGGTGACACCATCTAAGGTAAATTCAGAGAAACTTTAGGTTTGTACAATCTCTTCCATCCAGTCATCCATCCATTTTCTAACACTTGGTGGCAACAGATTGAATAAGGCAACCCAAATATCCCTCTCCCCAGCAACGACCTCCATTCCTCCTTGGGAAGAGATATGTAATCCCTCAAGCATGTTTTGGGCCAGCCCCTGGGTCTCCTATGAGTTAGATGTCCCCAAAACACCCCAAAAGGGAGGTGTCCATACTATTGCAGCCCCCCACTACAAGGTTCCCAGAGGGATATGGTCATAAACCTTCTCCAAGTACACAAAGCACATGTAGGCAAGATGCGCAATTCCCATGATCCCTCCATTATCTCTGCAGGGTTAAGGAGCTGGTCCATTGTTCCACAACCAGGACGAATATCTGCATTGTTTGGGCACAGCCCAAATGAATGACATGGAGCCACCACTCTGTGGGCCCACAGGCTCTGGACATTGTTCTAACAGCTTATAACCAGTGTAACATCTAGTCTAAAGATTGGAGCCATCTGTGTAACCTCTCCAGGTTGTAATGTTAATTACACCCATTATACAAAATTGCAACAAACAACATATTGACAGTGAAGCTATAGAGCCTTCAGGCTACACTAGTAGAAAGGTTATAAAATCAAAAAAAGGTTTATCCTCAGAGCAGGATTAATACATTTCTGGTCAAACCTGCTGTTGCTGACTATTGGTTCTCCATGACACATGGCTGGCCACCCCTGTGCAGAAATGTCAGGAAATCAACAAAATAATTAGAAAATGTCCTTTTGAAATCAGTAAAATCCAATCAAATTTAATGGAAATCTGATTGGCAGTTGTGATACCTTACTGTGAGCCAAAATGTTTCAAGTATTTGACCAAACCAACTAATGCTCACAGCAACATCGCCATCATACACTGTAAAACAAAACAAAACAAAACAAAAAAAACAGTAAAAAAGTCTGGCAGCAGTAGTTGCCAAACACTTACCATCAAATGACCCTTAGTTATTCTACAGAGATTAAAAAAAAACAGAACAGATGTGGACATTGTCTGCATTTTTTTTAATTGTTTGAATCTGCGTGCACTTTCTTGATCTCTGTCTAAAGCAGACTATAGAGAGACAATTTCTGTGTTTACATGTATATGTTTTTTCAAATATTTTGAGGTCTTACATGTGTTTGTCCCCATATTACCCATATTGCTAAGCCCAAACGGAATCTGTGGATTTATTTTACATTTTTTAGTGGTGATCTAGAATGAAAATCTGCAGAATTTAGTGTTTTCAATGTTTTTTGCTTGTAATGTAATAGACAATATTCATTTAAGATGACAAAGATTGTTTTTGAGCAAAAAAAAGCACACACAATACATAAAAAACAACCTAAAATTATCTCAGGCAGGCTGAAAGAAATATTTAGTGGATTTTAGTAGAACCTATGAATTTGAGATTTTATTTCATCACCAACAGTTCAAAACAAAGTGTGAACATTTGTTGGAAAAATCGACCAGCATAAAATATAGGACACATGACAACTAAAATGCAAGGTTCATTGTGGAGCAGAGATAGAAAAAATAATTTTCAAAAACATTAACCATGAATCATCTCCCAACAATTACCACTTAAACACATAAACAAATACATAAATAAATAACTGGTAAGGCCCTTGACCTCAGCTTCACCAAATATCTTTTGAGAACCTCTAAAATCTGCAAAGGAAAAAACATAACACTCAAACACAAACTTTCTCAGATACTCAGATACTTAAAGGTTAAAGCTCTTTGGATATTCAAAATATCCATATATCCAAGTGCAAATCGTCCTACAAAATTAATTTAGCCAGTCCTCCCTGGAGGCCCTCCGGTTGGATTCACAGAACCGGGGCTAACGTTAGCTGGGAGGCTAACGTTAGCCCCAGCTCTCCATGTGGATCCAACCGGAGCACCGAGCCCCAGTTTGTTATTCAGGTTAAAGTGGGAAGAAGCAGTGGGTCTGACGGCGAGTTGAGTGAAGTGGAGCCTGCAGAGGAAGCACCAGGACTGTCAGGGAGAAACAGTCTGTTGAGGAGCTGCTATGTTCGACTGCACAGATAGGAAACACCTCAGCTGACAGGATGTACCACTCTGTTTGGGGAAAAAAAACTTCTTTTTGGTTTATAATGGCAATTGGCAACCAGCGTATTAGGTGCATTACTGCCACCTTCTGCTTCGGAGTGTGGACCAGAGATTAAATCCTACACATTAATCCTGTCTGTCTAATAAACTCAAAGAAAACTCTACTGCTCCACCCACTTAGCAGGTTCACTAAAGTTTTAATGCTGAGCTCCTGAACTCCAGTCTTCCTAAGTTCTTCCTTCATATATCGTCTTTCTTCATTATACTTAGTACAATCTATGCTTGCATGCATAATAGTCTCCTCAGCCAGCTGGAAGAAAATATGCGCATATATTGGTATCAGCATTGGCAATTGGCCACAATGAGTTGGAAATATCGGCATATCGGATATCAGCAAAAAATCCAATATCGTGCATCCCTACTCAAAACCATTAATCAATTGAATAATAAAAACCTATAATATTCCATTATATTAATTTACAGATTAGAGCTTTATTTTATGGTTAGTATTTTAATAAAAATAATTTACTGTTTTTTATGACATTTAAACTTAATGTAGAAAAAACTGTAAAAACAATATGGTGAATTTCTTTGAAATAACTTCTTCTTTTTTTTTTTTTTTTTTGCAGTCATATAAATCTGTATGCAATCCAACTGTCCCGAAACTAACTGGACTACTTTTAACATACATGAGCAGCAGTCAGCCCCTTCATTTAAAGCTTACATTAAAGTCTCTCTGGATGTAGCTACCAGGGCTGCATTAGTCGCTCAGACCTTTCAGATCTCTACATCACGGCATGTCACTTTACCTCTGTAGTGCTGTATGCATAATCCTGCTGATATCATATGAGGACATCACATACTGTTTAACACCATACTGACACAGTGATGTAGAGATTCATCCCTTGGCTGGGTGTCTTTCAGGTAACAGATGTCTGACTAAAGAAAAATAACCAACATCATGTATATGGTTCATAATGTTGCCTACAAATTGACACATTCACACTTATATTGAAATAGATGACAATTTTAGTAATTTAGATACTAAAACATGTTTATTCAATCTTGATTTCAAAGGTTTTCCCCCTTTTAGTAACAGGATTCTCATTTTAGACTAAAATTGCAGAAACAGTGTGAGATTGTGGAGAGGTCTGCTTGTCTGTATGTTGTAACAATGGTTTCTCTCAGCAGGATGTCAACCATGTAACAGTTGATGGAGAGGTTTCTCAGATGTGACACCATCTTTCTATCTCAGACACAGTCCGATAAAATGGATTCATCTCACCACCACTTTTTGAATCCATTTCAAAATTGACTTCAGATAGGCGTAACTATAAACAGCTCTGTAATTATGCACTTAAATTAAATTGCAATAAGAAAGCTTGATTCTATAAGAATGCATTCAGAGATTGTAAAAGTGATTCAAAGACTGCATGGAATATTATACTGGATTGCTTGGAACAGCTCCTTCATCTAATGTTGATGTTGATGGGCACATACCAACAAAACCAAATGATGTGGCAAACTATTTTGCAGATTACTTTGTTACTAAAGTGAATATATTGAGAAAAAAGGATAAACATTTAAGTTCTATGAAAACCATTGTTCAGTCTATTGATGATAATATCATGAAGGGTACAACTTGCTCTATGGCTCTTTCACCAGTGTGTAAGGAGGAGGTGGTTCAATTGTTGGAGACATTTACTGATGGACAATCAACTGGCTATGATTTTGTAGATAACAAACTACTTCGATTGGCTCCTCAGCAAATAGAAACTGCATTAACTTTCCTGTTCAATTAGTCGCTTGAACCAGGACAAAAGAGTTGTCCCAAAGAGTTGGAAGCATGCCAAACTTTGTCCCATTTCTAAAGATGATAAGCAACCTTTGATGGTGGACGACAGCTGCTCTGTAAGCATTCTCCCTGCAATTGGTAAACTGTTGGAAACAATAGTGAGTAAAAAAATCTGGCATTACATGGAGAATAATTATTTACTCACTATTCATCAACATGCATTCAGAAGTGGACATTCTACTTATGTGGCTTTTGCAGATATGACTGACCAGTGGCTGGGATAGATGGACAAGGGTAATATAATTGGGGCTTTATTCATTGATTTCAGTGCTGCATTTGATCTGGTTGATCATAATATATTGGTAGAGAAACTTTTGCATTATAGTTTCCAGGAAACTGCACTCAACTGGGTGAAATCTTACCTAACAGATAGAATGCAGTCTACATTCATTAATGGGTCATTTTCCCTCTCACATCTTGTAAAGTGTGGTGTACCGCAAGGCAGCTGCCTCGGTCCACGTCTCAACTTAATTTATACAAATGATCTTTCTTTACAATTCTGCACACATACTATCTAAATCCAACACTGCAGTATTTGCTGATGACACTACTATGTATACAGCTGGACATTCAGCAGCGCTAATAGAGGAGGCCCTCCAAATAGACCTACTAAATATTAATCACTGGGTCTGTAGCAACACATTTGTCCTGAATGCCAAGACCAAAATTATGGTGCTTGGATTGAAGAAAAAGGGGCTTGAACAAATCCAGTTAAAAGTTTTTTTGTGAGAGGGAACGTATTGAACAGGTTTCAGTTATTAAACTTTCACGTATTCATTTACATAATCATTTATTGTGGACCCCCATATTAGTCACTTATCAAAAAAAGATTACTGGCATAGCATGCATGATTTGATGGATAGCTGGTTATTTGCCTGTGGAAGTATTGAAGCAGTCAACCTAAGCCTTAATTGGCAGTCAAGTCAATTATGGCTCAGCCATTTGGGGCAGTGCAGCTATTGGTGAGATAGGAAAGCTCCAAAAGGGACAGGATAAGGAAGCTAGAATTGTCTTGAGGTGTGCATATGACGCCCCGGTGACTGAATGTGAATGACACCATTGACAAAAGCCTTTTGATTTTATGTTATAAGGTACATCATATGAAGAAACCAAGAGCTATTTATGACCAACTCCATTTGGTGAGAGATAGACATTCGGTCAATATGAGAACAACTACAGAGACAAATGATGTCTTGCCAAAGCTTGGTAAAAGAACATTCTCCTATCAGGCTTGGCTGACACCACTAGGGTTATGGCTATGAATAGTTTTAAAAAATATCTTAAGTTAATTTAAGTAAGTTAATGTGAGACAATTGAAATATGTCTATAATGATATAGTTCATTGTATAAAAGATGGGTTGCCTGCTGTATACAGGGCATCAATTTGTTGTGCTCTGTTGTTTTAATGTTTAAATGTTACTTTGTGTGCTGTCCAATGTATGGGACTAATTTTGGGTTTTAAGCATTTTATTGGTACAAATATTGTTTTTTTTCTGTTTGTATCTATTAAAGTAATGTTTTTATGTTTAGGGACTCCTGGAAGAATAGTGCAGTTGGGCTAAAAAAGATCTTAATAAAAAATTAAAAGATCAAATCACAGCAAACTGTCACCGAGACAGAAACAGTGGCACACAATACCTTTTTTACCTCTATTGTGATTGATACCTGAGCAAAACAAATACCAGGGGGACTCATTATTTACCAGGGGCAGCTGTGGCTCAGGAGGTAGAGCAGGTTGTCCACTAATCGGAAGATTGGCAATTCGATTCCCGGCTCCTCCAGTCCACTTGTCGATGTGTCCTTCGGTAAGATACTTAACCCCTAATTGCTCCTGATGGCTGGCTTAATGTGTGAATTGTCCCTGATAAATAAATGAATATATTTATAAGTCTATAGGTTTAATTAGAGGTCTTGTAAAATATAAAACCAGAATTTATGAGGCTGTCAAATCGTGAAGGCCTCTTAAGAAATGTACAATTATTTACAGGAGAGTAGAGGTTTTTACTATGTATTGCTGTGCCCTTCGCCAGCTCTCATGCTGAGCCTTTTACCTCTTAAATAAACCCACCATTAGTCACACATTCATACTTCCATTGTTAACTGCTTAGCTTAATAAAGATCTCACTCACAAAAATTGAACCATGCTGAAGTGTGAACACTAACTCCTCATTCCTAGCCTTTGACACCAGTCACAGTGGCTCTTATTGATAGTCAGTTGGTTATTGATAGAAATTTGGGGGAACATTAGTGTGACTGATCACTTTCATAAGTGAAACTTGATCAGTCCCACCAGGATCTTGGGGAGTTTTGTTGTGATTCTTGTGCTCCAAAATGCAGTGGCTTTTGTCAAATATATGTTTTAATCCCCTACACTCGCAGTCCACAACTCCTTTGGTCTATAACCGCTTAAAATGATGTCTCTGTGTCATTACACTGAATATAATATGTCAACCAGTGTGATTTTTCCTTCTCAGATTGTTTGATATGAAAGACTTTAATGTCTTATTTTTGTATCTTTGATATAATGGACAATATTGTGAATGTATGTGGTGCGGTGTATTTTTATTCTCAATGTTTTTAATGTTTCCATTGTTCCAGCTCCAGCAGCTACAACAGTAACATGCTGCTTACACACTGATGCTTCAGTATTGGTAATCTAATGATGTCATATATAATAATATATATAATATATGGAAAAATGTAAAGCCATGTAGCTTCCATTTAGCTGAGAATTGCAACTGCCTTACTTGAGCTGGATTTAATACTCTTCCTTGTGTGTTTGATGTATGTATTCCCTATCTGTTTTATTTCTACTTAAACTTTAACTGGTCTGCTGTCTTGGCATATAAATTAAAAAAATATCAGTCAGAAGACCAAACCATTCCTTTATTTTCATATTTTAATTATATTTTTCCCTCTCAGAAGTGGTTCTTAGGATATGCTGTCTGACCATGTCAGAAATCAAATGTTTTTATCATTGTCCTGAATGGCTTCACTCAAAGGCTGAATGAAAAGCCGACCGTCACAGACAGGGGAGGGGGACAGAGAGACGCAGTATCATTTCCATACGGAGATAAGTGAGCACATTTTAATAATAGTGTTGCCCTTGGTCAGCGTTATGGGTCTCTCATTTGTCATTGTGACGACAACGACACTCCTGGGTAACCAGGCTACCTTGGCTAAGCCGGCTAGCATACATCCATGAGCATGCTACAGCTCAGTGGTGCACTGCCAAAAGTTCCAGATGGAACTAGTGCTCTACAATTATTGTTTCACATGTCAGAGTAAGTGGATTTTTAAACTATTTTGACAGTAATTATTTGGGTCACGGAGCATATTCTTCATACGACTGCATGCACCGAACCGTAACATCTGTACTGTGATGGTTCATGATGAATACATGTACCATTACACCCCTAGTCTGTATGGTCCTTTCAGAGGAGACCCCTAGCTGTATGTGGATGTGCATGTTGAACAAGATCCTTGTTCATTCTGATGTTATTGACCACCTGCTGTCTGTGCGTCTCTTCCAGGCCTGTGAGTCAGTGGGACATGTCAACTCTATGCTTTGAACAGCACCTCATCAAGGCCTCGGCTGCATTCGTGCAGACGGAGCTGTCCTTCGCTCTGGTCAACCGAAAGCCTGTGGTGCCCAGATGTATCCTTTCATTACTTACAGGTGAGAGGTGGGCCTGCTGGGCTTAGCACTGTTTGGAGGCTGAAGCATGTGGGGGCATTTTAACACCTGACAGACCTCACTTTGTTGTACTTCTGCATTAGTTTGGTTTGATACTGTATGTAGATAGAGACATTGCCATTGAGATATTTTTCTTGGAGCTTCATGAGTAGATGCCATTTCTAGCCACACCACAAAATTAACAGTAAATCCATGTATCCATGTTAAATAAATATTTGATCCACAAAACTGCAACTCTCCATGATTGCCATGCAACCTTTTGTCATGGTTGAAAGATGCCTAAAAACAAACAAACAAAAGAAAGAGTCAGAGTTTCTCAACCTCAGGGTCAGGACCCCTGATATCAGCGGGCACACAATATGTCTCATATTGATATACTGATATCTGATAGACATATTTTATTTTTTAAAAATGTTTGAATGCTCATTCAGTATCTGAGAGATAAAGTGAAACACAAACTAGGAGACAAAAACCCTTTACAAAGCTTAAAAATATTTTAATCATGTCTTAATCTAAGTTAACATAAACTAATAACCCTGTAAATTACCTAATTGAATGCCTCATTTTTAACTTATTTTGCAAGCTTAAATATGCACACTCTGTGGTTAAAGCCCTTAATCATTTATGTTAAAGCAGAGTGAACAGCATAAGCAACATTAAGGGTTCCACAGTAACATATACAATATTAAATTCAGTTTCTTTTAGTTCTTCCAAGCATGTTTCACCTGAATCTCATTGTGAAAAGTTTAAAAAGGTAATAAGGTTTTAAAGCTATGCACCTGGTTTGGATCTTTGTGAGAGTATGCTTTGTGACTACAGAGCTAAAAATTGATCTTTTTTTGAATATAAATTTAAATATCTTATAGCTGGCTTAACTGTGGGTATCAGTGTGGAAATTTGTCATGCTTGTACTTGCTGGTGTCATTAGAACTTTGGGACCTTTAAACAGGTCTTAGACCAGTTAAGGTTGAGATACTCATTTTGAAATGAACATTTCATGGCAGAGGCTGAATGTCTCAGCTGTATGTACTACAGCTGTTCAATAAGCAGGGCACTTTACAGCAGGATGGTCATCGTTGTACGAATGGCCCTTTCAGAGTTGTCAGGGTGACCTCAGCTTTGTGTTGGCTTGGTGAATCAGCCTGTCAGTGCTTATTTTCTACCAATAACTGGCTTCCTGTACTTTATCGCTCAGCTGGTGTATTATACACTGTCCAAATGTAAAGTAAAGTAAACTAACTGAAGATGACCTGACTGGTTTGACCTGCTGTGCTGTACAAATGACCTAAACCAAACCTCTCTGAAGAAGCAGCTATACTCCAGAACAGGTAAGGACTAATATACTCAGTCACTGTTTGGAGTGGATTTGCAGTGTTTTTTGTTGTTGGTGACAGTGGTGTTTAAGCCTTAATTAATCAGTGTTTATTTATTTTGGGGCCACAGTGAGGTTTCATGCTGTCCAAAATACAGAAAAGTGGCCCTGCTAAAATGTGCTGTTTCAAATCAGTCTGACAAGTACATGTTGATCTTTTACATGATTTTGTCAATGATATATATTAAATAATTCCATCAATGTAGTGACAACAGTATCCTATTCTTTAAATGTAGCAATTTATATTTATTCTGTCAACATAAAGTGATTGACTCTGACAATATAGCCATACCTAAGTGATTCAATAATTTTATCAATGTAGTAGTATCCTATTATTTAAATTTAGAACTATTTATTTATTCTGGCCATGTAGCACATTGTGATTAATTCTGTCAATATAGTGATATTTATTAATTCTTTCATAAAAAAAATGTATAGCTCATTGATAAAACACTTTCTTTTCTTACACACACGCAACAAACACATGCACAGTTCTCCTTTTATTCCCAGCGTCCAGTGTCATAATTTCTCTTTGCAGAAAGATAGACCATTTAAATGTGATCAGGTGAATTAAATATGAAAAGATGGCAATGAATATTTGATCAGAGACAATGAGCTTAATTGTGTCTACTTGCAAACTGGAACAACTTTAGAAAAGATGACAGGCCTACTGTATCTTAACTATGTATATACAAACATCGTCGGCATTCATGGCATTCAACAAAAATCTGTTGCCCTTTATTCCAATAGTGAACAACAGTTTTGTTGATAATCATGGTAATAATTATTACCCCACAGTGACATAATGCGCTGTCCTGCAGTACTTAATAAAAATAAACTCAAAACTCATCAGTGTTACTCCTACCAGTCTTTTTGTTTTTGAACAATATTAACAGACTTTGCAGCTAAATATATGGTGCAATAAATCTAATAAACATTGTATCAAATGAACAATAATGATTATATGGAGTAAATAAATAATAATAAATATAAATGAGGACTCACCAAACAGAAGACAATAATGTACGAACACATTTTTTGTTTTAAAGTGGACCAATTATGCTTTTCCTTATTTTCAGTCATATATATATATAATGTTACAATGTTGGATGTTCATGTAAGAAGTACACAAAGTGTCAAATAATGAGGTAAACGTATGTAGAAGTAATCCCTGTGAGCAAAAAGCACCAGCTTCAGACTGGACTGAGGGGCCAGTATAAGATACATTTTAAAAGTTAAGTTTAAAAGTTTTTTGAACGGTGAATCATGCAAAGCTACTCTAGTGGAGTCCAAAAATAAAAATATAGTGCTTGAAATTAGCATAATATGTCCCCTTTAGGGACTTTCTATACAAATTGATATATATAAAAGTTATTGATATATAAGAATTCTATCAGAAAGAGATTTGTAATTTACGGCCATGGCTGTAGTCCTGCATTTCCCAGTGTTTTCCTGTGTTTATCCCCCCCTCCCCTCTTTTCCTCTGTCTGTCCCTGGGTCGCGTCTCTTCCTCACATCTCTCTCTCTCATCCTTGCTGGAAGGAGCTTGATGTGAGGAAGAGACGTGAGGACAGAGGAATTTAATCCATCAAAAGGGGCGTCCTAGCTCACTCCAGTGTCATTTTGAAGAGACAAAAACTACTCATGATGCACATCACATTAAATGTCAAATATGAATAAATCAACAATAGAAATTACTAAGTAACAGTTTAAACTCCAAAGTTTGCATTTAAAATTAATGTACAATTAATTAACACCATAAACTGTTACTGAATAATTTCCACATAGTGATATCTGGAAGAAAAACACCTGATAACCACGTGGCTGTGCGGTGTCATATTTTCCTGAGGAGCTGAGAAGTACTGAAACATAAAAGAAGAAAGGAGAAGCCTTTTGGCTTATGAAGAAAAATAATAAAATTACAGTGTTACAGTGTTTTCTCTGATTGACTCATGATTCAGTCATTTTTATTTTATGAATAAATATGATCAGGTGCTGTTGGTGCCGTCATTCCTGTTCCACAGGTGATTTTCCTGATCTGCTGTATTATAACAACGACCTGCCAACAACAACGTCCTGCCAACAACAGCCTGCCATCTGTCCTGTCAGATCAGCTGACCAATCAATAAACACATTGGATCAAAGGGGTGTTACCGTCGCGTAAAAAAAAAAAAAAACTCCTCTCTCCTCGCTGTGCTTCCTCTCCTGTGCCTCCTCTTTCCTCGCTCCTTGTCTCCTCCAGGTGCATTTAAGGGATTGGAAGATCCTTTATAATGGCGGAGGGAAATCAGTTTCCGGGTCACGGAGGAGAGAGGACGCGAGGAAGCATAGAAATAGTGTAATGAAAAGCACCCTCTGTGTCTCTGTGGCGTGGGCGTGGCTCTCCTGACTCCTGGCTGACTACATACACTTGGTTGTATCGGAGCCCAGGTTGACCTCCTCACTCAGGCTCCCTTCCCCCACACCAGCTGTTTAGCTCAATCCTCCCGCTGCAGTATCTGCTGCAGCTTCAGCTGCCTCCCAGCCCAGAGAGCCCCACATTACCCCAAGAACATTACTCAGGTGACATAGGTGTATGTAAGGCTTTTTTGGTGCGGTGTTCATTAGTCTTTGAGCAGCAGCCATGCACTTATAGTACCAATAAGTTTGTTTACGTCATGAATGCTTTAGATTGGGCCATAGCTTTTAGGCAGAATCAATCAAGCCTTAGCTCATCTTATAACGAGTTTGTTTCTGAGATGAAGAAAGTTTTTGACCATCCAGTTCATGGCGGCGAAACTACTCAGCATCTCCTCTCTCTTGCTGCAGATTCAGGGTGGAATGAGGGCTTTGCAGAGAGTGTTCTTGAGCGGGCCTAGCGAGCAAGTTAAGGATGAGTTAGCAGCTCAGTGAGCCCAACCTCCTCCCTTTCCAGCCCCCAACCCAGAATGCAGCTTGAAGCAATGCTCTGTTCAGCAATCTCTGCCCCTACACACTCTGGTGGATTCTGGAGCTGACAAACGTTTCATAGACTCTAACCTGGCAGCCCAAGCTGGTATCCTCAGTGAACCCCTGTCAACTCCACTTGATGCTAGTGCACTCAATATTGAGCTCCTTGTCCGTGTCACTCATTGTACAGGCAACCATCATGAGTTCCTTCAGTTTCATTTAATCTCCTCTCCCCACACACCCATAGTTCTTGGCCATCCGCGGTTAAAGATTCACAATCCCCATTTTGATTGGTCATCTGGCAATTGATCAGTTGGAGCTCACATTGTCACTCATCCTGCTCGCAGTCAGCCCTCTCCCCTGTAGAGGCCACTGTTTCTTCTCCCTCTGAACCTCCAGATTCTAGCAGTCTATTCAACCTGTCTCGACCAGAAAGGGAGGCTATGGAAAAATACATTCATGACTCCCTGGTAGCTGCCCTCATCCACCCATCCTCCTCCCCAGTTGGAGCTGGTTTCTTCTTTGTCACCAAAAAAGATCATTCCCTCCATCCATGCATTGATTACGGTGGACTCAACACCATTACAGTAAAGAACAAATACCCCTAACCACTCATCTCCAAAAATTGAAATGCGCTGCTTAAACATAAAAGAGAAGGAACTCAATAATGAATCTGAGTTGCGCAAAATGGAGGAGGAAACTAAAAGACAGTGTCAGGGTGGGTAAGTGAGGCAGGTGGACCCAAATGCAGAGACGGTAGGCAAGGACAATCCGATGCAGATATTTTTTTAATGAAAAAGCAAAAAGTCATGGGAACGAACCAGAACGCAGGCGACACAGGAACATCGAACAGAAGCAGACAACTCGACAAAGACTGAACTATAAATACACAGGGAGTGATTGCAAATGAAACACAGGTGAGGGAAACGAGACACAGGTGAGACACATGAAATAATCAAACACAGGAAGCAAAGTGACCAGACACAAGGAGGAAATATTACAAAATAAAACAGGAACTAAAGAACTAAAGAACTAAAGAACACACAAAAAACACAGGAGGAACACACAAGGGAACAGAGAAAACCAAAACCAGGAAACAACACAAATGAAAGAGACCCTCAAAAAGTCCAACTAAAAACAGAAAAAGTCTGAGGGCATCAGAAAGATAACAAAAACCAAAGAAGTCAAAAGAACAAAAACACAAAGAGTCCAAAAAACAGAAAAAGTCCTGGTAGGACGTGACAGAACCCCCCCCTTAAGGGATGGATCCCAGACGTCCCACAACACCACCAAGACACAGGACGGATGGCCGTTGCAAGACGGGGGGAGGAGGAGGCCAAAAAAGACAGTCCACAGCCCAAGACAAGGTGCAGGTAGCCAGAGAGGTGGCACTCAGAAGGGCTGCCAAAGGCCGGACAGGGGTGGAGCCAGGAGACCCAGGCAAACGACCTAGGGACTGAACAGGGGCAGGGCAAAAGTTCAGGTGGAAGGCCCCTGGGCCAGACAGAGGCAGAGTCCAAGCAAGGAGTCCCAGGTGAACGGCTTGGGGGCTGAACAGTAGCACAGAAAAAGGTCTCTGATGGGCAGCCGGAGGGCAGGGGCAATAGCTGAAGCCACTCTGGAGGGCGACCGGGGTGCAAGGCGGATGGCAGAAGTCACTCTGGAGGGCGAACAGGGTGCAAGGCGGACGGCAGAAGTCATTCTGGAGGATGACCTGGAGGCAAGATGGACAGGTGAAGTCGCTCTGGAGGGCGACCGAACGTGAGGAGCTGCTCTGGAGGTTGGGCTGCAGGCCGGCGGCAATGGCGAGACCCTTCAGGAGGCCGGGCAGGGGGCCGGCGGCGAAGGCGGGACCCCTCTGGAGGCTGGGCATGGGGCCGGCGGCGAAGGCGGGACCCATCTGGAGGCTGGGCATGGGGCCGGCGGTGAGGGCTGGGCCCCTCAGGGGGCGAAGCCACTGGGGATGCTGCTGCAGACTCGGGAGGCGGAGCCACTGGGGATGCTGCTGCAGGCTCGGAGGGTGACGCCACAGGGGATGCTGCTGCAGGCTTGGAGAGCGACGCCACAGGGGATGCTTTTATGTCTTCCTCTGAGTCTCAGTCAGATGAATTTCACATGAACAAATGCATTCATTTGTTTCCTCCATTTAGTGAGGATGTAGATAAGTACTTCATTTTGTTTGAGCATGTCGCAAATACATTAAAGTGGCCCAAGAATGTCTGTCCTTGGCTTCTCCAGTGTGTGTTCACCGGTAAAGCTCAGGATGCGTATGCATCTTTGTCACCTGAGTTGAGTCTTGACTATGAGAAAGTCAAAACTGCTGTGCTTAGGGTGTGTGAATTGCTGCCCAAGGCATATCAGCAAAATTTTTGTGGTTTTAGAAACCAGACAGTCAGACTTATGTTGAATTTGGCTCTGTTTGATCGTTGGTGCCGCTCTAAAGATGTCAAGGATTTTGACAAATTGCGTGCCTTAATACTTCTAGAGTAATTTAAAAACTGTGTGCCAGATAAAATTGTTACTTACATCAATGAGCAGAAGGTATCCATGGTGTCTGACGCAGCTGCCCTTGTGGATGCATATGTCCTCACACACAAGGATACATTTGAAAAGTTTGATTCATCCTCAGAGCATAGTGTTCCTGTGGCCAAATCTTTTGTTTTGCCAGCTAAGCCAAGCTCTGATGAGGAGGTGAAGCCCAAAGGTAAAGAAGGTGTGGGGGCTAAAACAAGTCAGTTTGCTTTTACTGCAAAAAGTGTGGCCACACCATTAACGACTGTTTTGAACAAAAAGAACAAGTCTCCCAAAGCAGTTAATCTGTTGAAAACAGAAACCAGAAACTTTGCCTGGTCAGCAAACTTTGCTAAGTCAATACGTTTCAGTCAAGCCTTGATGTGTACTCTCCTTTTATTATGAAAGGTTGTGTTTCTCTGAGAGACTCTAAAGTTCATGTCGTCATTCTGAGGGACACTGCTGCTTCACAGTCAGTCATCCTGGTAGTGTTATCACCATTGTCAGAAGTCCTCTGTCAATTCTGATGTTTTGGTCTGAGGATTTGGTATGCAATTTGTGAGGGTACCTTTACATGCGTTTCACCTTGACTCAGTTCTAGTTCAATGGCGTGTAGTGGTGGGAGTTAGCTCACAGTTCCCCATAGAAGGTGTGTCTTTTATTCTGGGAAATGACTTGGCTGGAGGTAAAGTGCTGGTTAATCCTGAGGTGACTGCTGTTCCATGTCTGAGCACCCGGATGGTTTGGAGCAGAAATATCTGCAGGTGTTTTCAGTTTGCGCTATCACTCACGCAATGTCAGAGAGGCAGAGGCAGGATTTGTCTAATGAGAAGGAGGGAAAGGTTGAATTGGCTGGCAGTTTTATGGCAAGTTCTGACTGTTTTACCCCTCCACTAGTTGTTTCCCCTCCAGACCCAACCCCACCACCAGCTGTTTCTCCTCCAGGCCCAACCCTCCACCTGTTGTTTATTCCTCAGCTTCGGCTGTTTTTTCTCTCCCGTGAAGGATCAGGTTCCGATGTGTGTATGTCACAGGAGCAGCTTATTGCTGAGTAAAAACATGATCTCTTTTGGATGCTGTTGTTTCAGGATGAAATTGAGAAAATGTCCACTGGTTATTTTTTAAAAGATGACGTGCTTATGTATAGATGGACACCATTGCATGTTTCTGCACAGGATGATTGGAGTGTTGTGAAACAAATTGTTGTTCTGCAGAAATAACAATGTGAGATCCTCAAATTGGCTCATGATAACCCACTTGCTGGCCATCTAGGGGTCAATAAAACTTATGACTGTATCTTGAGATGTTTTTTCTGGCCTGGGCTAAAAGGGGACATGCGGCAGCACTGTAAAACATGCCATGTCTGCCAGGTCTCTGGTAAACCAAATCAGGCCATTTCTTAATATCCGCTCTATCCAATACTGGTTGTTGGTGAACCGTTTGAGCGAGTAATCGTAGACTGTGTTGTTCCTTTTCCTCATACAAAAGCCGGTAATAAGTTTCTTTTGACTATTATGTGCTCTGCAACTCAGTTTCCCGAAGCCATTCCCATGCGTAAGATTAAAGTTTCTGCTGTTGTAAAAACACTGGTGAAGTTCTTTTCTCTATTTGGTTTACCCAAAGTTATACAGACTGATCAGGGATCCAATTTCATGTCGCAAATTTTTGCACAGGTCATGAAACAACTTGACATCACTCACTGCTGTTCGAGTGCGTATCACCCAGAGAGTCAGGGGGTGATTGAACGCTTCCATCAGACTCTAAAGTCTATACTTGGGACTTATTGCCTGGATTTCAACAAGGGATGAGGGTCTGTCCTCTCCTTTTTGTTGCTCATGAGGTGGTCCAAGTGTCCTTAGGCTTTAGTCCAGCAGAGCTGGTGTTCGCACATACTGTGCGAGGCCCTCTCAAACTTTTACAAGAAAAGTGGCTGGGTGATAGTAAACTGCAAAATTTGCTTGATTATGTCTGTAAGTTCAATTTTAAACTTCACTGTGCTTGTGAATTGGCAAAGCAAAACATGTCTGTTGCACAAGAAAAAATGAAGAAATGGTTTGACAAGGATGCCAAAAGCAGGAGTTTCCAGGAGATAAAGTGTTGGTGTTGTTGCCTATTCCTGATTCTACTCTGCAAGCACGTTGCATGTGGTTTGGGAAAAAGTGAATGACAGAGACTACATAGTCACCACTCCAGAGTGTAGGCGGCAAAGCAGATTATGTCATATTAACATGCTTAAACCCTACCTGGATAGAGAGGTTGTCCCGCTGTCTCCTGTCAGAGAGGAAAGCTGTTCTGTCTCTGTCCAGTGCTGAACCTACTGATAAGGCCCCGGTAGTTTTGGTGCTGTCCAGTGCTGATCCCATCGAGACGCAAGCATCTTCAGTGCTGTCTGATGCTGAGCTGCTGGTTGAGGATGTTGTTGGTTGTCCTGTGCTGTTGTTCAAGGAAGGTTGAAAAATTCTGAAATGTTGGTCAAACTTGATAAGTGTTTTCCACATTTGATTCAGTCCCAGTGTGAGGATGTGGTCATTTTAAATGAATCACACGTCTCTATTTTCAGATGTTCCCATGTACCCATGTGTTGCAGCATGACATCAATGTGGGGGGTTCTCCCCTGATAAAACAACATGCATACAGAGTGAATCCTGATAAGCGCCTCCGGTTGCAAAAGCAAGTGAACTACATGTTGGAGAACGGCATTGCAGAGCCTAGCTCTAGTTCATGGAGTTCACCATGCCTCTTGGCTGATAAGTCCGATGGCTCAGACTGGTTTTGCATGGATTTTCGTGAACGGGGTCACGAAACCAGACTGTTATACTCTTCCCTGAGTTGAGGAATGTTTTGATCATGTTGGCAGTGCAAACTATGTAACAAAACTTGACCTCTTAAAGGGATACTGGCAGGTGCCACTGACTCCTCGGCAA
The DNA here is from genome assembly GCF_910596095.1 of Thunnus maccoyii. Taxonomy (NCBI): domain Eukaryota; kingdom Metazoa; phylum Chordata; class Actinopteri; order Scombriformes; family Scombridae; genus Thunnus; species Thunnus maccoyii. The sequence continues at coordinate 1,161,359 of NC_056535.1, read as the reverse complement.
AAGAAATCTCTGCATTTGTGACTCCTGACACCTTCTTGCAATACACGGTGATGCCATTTGGTGTGTGTAATGCTCCTGCTGCATTTCAGCATTTGGTAAATATAGTCTTGTCCGGTCTATCGGGCTGTGAAGCTTAGACTACGTTGTAGTTTATTGAAGTTCATGGGGTACTCGGATTCAACGACTTCATGCAGTGTTTGGGAGGCTGTGTGATGCCAGTCTCACACTTAATCTTGCAAAGTGTGAGTTTGGCCAGGCCTCTGTGACATACTTGGGCAAGGTTGTAAGTCGGGGGCAAGTCAAGCTGGTGCACTCCAAGGTTGAAGCCATTCTGTCATTCCCTGCTGCTGTTTCTCAATGTGAGCTGTGCCGTTTTTTGGGGAAGGCAGCTTATTATAGAATTTTTTGCAAAAACTTTGTTGTGCAGCATTACATAGTATATGGCCAGCAAGCCAGACAAATTTGGCATAAAATTCTGGTTAGCTGCAGATGTGGAGACCAAATACCTTTTGAATGGCTTCCCATACCTGAGCAACGATGAGACGCGACCAGGACATCAAACTCTGGGAGAGAGTGTGGTGATGAAGCTGGTGGAGCCATACGTGGGAAAGGGAAGAAATGTGACCACAGACAACTTTTTCACATCCCTCACCCTCGCCAAGAACCTGCTGAAGAAGAACACCAGCCTGGTTGGCACTGTCAACAAGACCAGACGGGAACTTCCTCCTTCAGTCTAGCAGCAGAGAGGAGAGCTGTTCTCCACCAAGGTGCTCAAGCATGAGTGAGACACTCTTACAGTGTACCAGAACAAACCAAGAAAGAGCGTTGCTCTCCTCAGCACAGTGCACCAGACCGTATCCATTGGGAGTGATCAGAAGAGAAAGCTAGAGACTTCTATGTCACCAAGGTACATTATATGATGGTTTTATAAATAATAATTTATGAAATGTTTGCGCAACTCGAAGACGGCCAGTCGCTGTCTTCTGTAATCTTCTGTACATAGCTGCTATAAACATCCATGTCCTATTCATGCACCTCTACCACCATCCCAAGACAAACCTTCATCCTGCAGTTGGCAAAGGAACTGTGAGCAGATCACATGCATGTCAAGACCAGTCTGGCGGTACCCATAGCAGCCACAACCAGCCAAAAGGAGGCAGTGTCAGGTCAACAGCCACTGTAAACAAAACAAGACCTTGATCTCCTGTAAGGGATGCTAGTGACCTGTGTGCGGGAAGTACACCATAAGGATAGTGAGCTTTTGCCCCAGCTGTGTGTCATAGGTTATTGTGTAATAGTGTTTAGACTTGCTTTTGTTAAATTTGTTTTGTTTAGGCTATTTCTGTTTTTGCTTTCTGATTTTAACTGGATTTCAGCATTTAATGTCTGTGATGTTTGCTCTTTACATAAATAAACTTATTTTACTTATATAATAAAGTATTATTATATTTAGAATAAATAATAATAATGATAATAATAATAACTATTATTAATTATAATTATTGCTATTATTATTATTGTTGCTATTATTATCATTATTACGATTACTTTTATTATTCGATGCGTCATAGGCAGACTGCAGCAGCGTCAGTAAAAAAAGTTTCCTCCATTATTTCGGTGTTTATTTCTTATTCTGCAATGTGTTTATTAAAATACATAATATAGCTTACAATATATTAGGCCACAAGTTTTATATTAGTGTAGCTGTAGTTTAGTAAAACAGATTTCAGATTTTTTGCGGATTTTGGATGTGTCCCTGGTCCTGTCTCTGGAACTGTTATGGCCATGTCCTGCATTTCCCAGTGTTTATCCCCCCCTACCCTCTTTTCCCCTGTCTGTCTCTGTGTCTGCGTGGGTGTGGCGAGATATGGAAGTTCCAACATACTAACTTATCATGTTGCAATGAGAAATGTTTGTTTGAATGAGATATGATCATTAAATCAGAGAAAGTTTTTTGATATAACAAGATAATGGTGGCATGTTATTACAAGAAAGACTTCTTGCTAAAATGGAATAATCTGGTATCTAGAAACAATAAAAAAAAATATCCCAGAATAACATGAAAAATATCTTGTTATAACATGAAAGTTTCTAACAAGAAACTGAGTAAATATTTTTTGTCATGGTGGCAGCAATATGCCATAATTTTGAATCCGGGGTGAGGCAATAGTAAAACTTTTATGGAGATTTTTTTTTAACTTTATCTCCAGTGTAGGCTATTCCAATGAGTTGAATTGTTGTACACAAAATTAAATTAATTTTTTTAGTCATCTATTTTACTTTACTTGTTATAAATAAAAAACTTAAAATGTGTTAATGCAATTTTCTGCCACAGTTGAAGATTGACTGACACATAGAGACAGACAACCATTCATACACATTCACCCTTACGAGCAATTTGCCATTTGAGGTTAGGTTAGAGTATAGACAGCACAGTCAAATGCAACAACAATCACAGGGACATGGTGTCAGTAAATATGAAGATACTCCCCATACACTTTGTGCATGTAGCCTATACATTTTAATGGCTTGTGGATTTTATTTCCTGATGGATGTTTCACAGCAGCCATCAAACTCCCTCTACTAGAAGGAGACACAACTGTGTTTCCCTCTCCTCCACCTCATAGCAGTACAGTAGTAGTTTCATACATTGGTCATGCAAAAGCATATAACCATGTTAAACCATGATCACACAACCTTTTCAAGGTATTTTAAAACTATAGCTGTCTTTTACCAATTAAGGCTGTGTGTCTCTGGAATGATACTGAATAAAATGCTGACAAACAACAGACATTAATAATGACAGAAGGTATAGCTGTAGTGAAGCATAACTGAAGTGTGACTTAATGTCTGGGAGAAACAGGTGTAGTACTACTGTACATACTGTATGTTATTTTAAATGCTAGGAGACATTGTCAGACTGGTAGGGGATGTTGGAGAAAGGATGATTCTGATTCAAATGTCGCTTTTTGGTTTGTCAGAGGAGAATATGACAACTTCAGAGCTGGATTTAGTACCATTCTCAAGCTCATAGGACTTTTGTATTCTCTTCGTTCTTGCTCTTTGAGTGAATAGTATTAGTTAACTGCTGTTTCCTTCCACACAACTTTCCTTGTTGAGGAGTGTGTTTTTAAATATATTTACTGCATTTACTGTTTCACAGCCTCACTGGTCTTTATGGTTTGAAAACATTGACTGTATATAAGTATGGACAATGCATCTCCACTTCCTACCACTATGCAAAAGTGAAGCCAATATATCTTGTTTCCGGGAGCTGCCATCTTGCTTGTGTGACGTCATTTAGAGCCAGAGTCTGTGCAGTAGAGTCGGGTAGCGGGATGACAGCCCCCTCAGCCATTAAGCCGTCTGACGGAGGTCTGTGGCTGCTCAAGCTGTCAATCATGACGCAAGACCCCCTTTGTACATTGTCAAATAACTAATTAAAAACGAACTCATTAGAAAAATTAGCACTTGGACAAACATCAGTGTGATAAGAACTACCTAAAATAACAGAAACCATCTTTGGGAAAGATTTATTTGAGGCATACTTTGATTTTTTAGTTTGGCTCATGTCCCATCCACTAAACTGGAGGGGCTGGGATTTATGACCTATACTGTACCTATACTGGACCATGACATACTACTCTATCCCTTCATACACAGATATTTGTGATATGTTGAAAACATGGAGTTCACAGAGTGGACGTGGGGAAAAAACCCAATCTTGTCTTGTTAGATCCTAGTGCCGCATTTGACACAATTGACCATCACATCCTATTACAGAGACTGGAACATTTAATTGGCATTAAAGGAACTACATTAAGCTGGTTTAAGTCCTATTTATCAGACTGATTTCAGTTTGTACACGTTAACGATGAATCCTCCATGAAGGCAAAAGTTAGACACGGAGGTCCACAATGTTCTGTGCTTGGACCAGATGATACCCAATTATATTTATCAATGAAGCCTGATGAAACCAACCAGTTAAACAAACTTCAAGCATGCCTTAAGGACATAAAGACCTGGATGCCCTGCAATTTTCTACTACTAAACTCAGATAAAACTGAAGTTATTGTGCTTGGCCCTTAACACCTTAGAAACACATTATCTAATGATATAACTACTCTGGATGGCATTACCCTGGCCTCCAGCATCACCGTAAGGCATCTGGGAGTTATCTTTGATCAGGATATGTCCCTTAACTCCCACATAAATCAAATTTCAGGGACTGCCTTTTTTCACTTATGTTAATATTGCAAAAATCAGGCTCGCCTTGGATCAGCCCTTAGTAAAGCTGCTATAGGCCTAGACTGCTGGGGGACTTCCCATGATGCACTGAGCTCCTCTCTCCTCCTCCTCTCCATCTGTATGAATTCATGTAGCATCAATGCATGTTACTAACTTGGCTTCTTCCCCGGAGTTTTTTGTGCTTTCTCATCTCGCAGGAAACCCTGGGTTGCAGGCCGAGCCTTCGCGGCCCTTTGCAGTCCTGTTGGTGTCCTTCCCTGGCTATTACTGCTGTTATTGTTATTGTTATGATTGTTGTTATTCCCCACCCCCCCCTTCCCTCCCCCCTCTTTCTTTCTCTCTCTCAACCCAACCGGTCAAAGCAGATGGCCGACCACCAAGAGCCAGCTTCTGCTTGAGGTTTCTACCTGTTAAAGGGGAGTTTTTCCTTACCGCTGTCGCCAAGTGCTTGCTCATGGGAGAATTGTTGGGTCTCTGTAAATTAAAGTGTTCGGTCCAGACCTGCTCTATATGAAAAGTGCCCTGAGATGACTTCTGTTGTGATTTGGCGCTATATAAATAAAAATTGATTGATTGATTGAATCAGAATTCAAGTTCTAGATGTGACTGTCAGCAAAAGGAAATAATTACTATTTTTTAAGCGATGATTGACTCAAAGCAGCAGAGTGGGGAGTATGACATGACTGTCATTGTACTGATGGATAAAATAAAGTTATAAAACGGGAAATTGGACATAAAGGTCTGTCTTAGGGATGGGTCAAAAATTCATAAATTCAAACAATTTATTTTTCAATGTTGTTAGTAACAATATGTTGGCGCATGCACGTAATTGCCATGGGGACTGGGGGACACGTCCCCCCAATGTACGAAAGAGGGAAATTTGACCCCCCCAAAAATTGTCATCCATCGATACCATCGACACCAAAGAGAACTGGATACAGTGTCTGAGGTGGTTCATTTCTATGAGAGCTGCTCAGTGGCGCATAAAGCCACAAAAGTTCAACTTCTTCCGCATTGTTTCCACATCTATGGGGCCCATAGAACAAGCGCATTAGTGACTTTGCCTGGCCGAGCTGGCCACTTCCAGTTTAGCCTTCTTTAGACTTTAGTCGGGATAAAACAATTAAATCGTGCAGCTTTTCTAGACTTTCGAAATGTGATTGGTCTGAACGGATTAAATTATGATAGTGATACAAGTCATTTCACTGGGTTTGTGACGCTCAAAAAAAATTATTAGCTGATTTACAGACATTGTAATTACACAGTTTGGCTGCTATGTCAATTTTGCTTCAAAGACTGGCACTCTTCCTGTATCCAGTTCTCTTAATACTTCCATGATCAATACAGGTTCAAGCTCATGAAACTGCACTGTCAGTTACTTTTCTGTGTTTAATTACGCTTGGGGGGGTGGAGGTAGCATTGATTGTACTACCTAGTGGCATTCCACAAAAGAAACAAAAGAAGATGATACTCTTTCATGCACGTGACAAAACGCATACTGATAAGATGCGGGTTTGAACACCAAGACATTGCATTACTCAGACAACAACTGCATAACAATATTGTTTGCAACATGTTGCTTTTTGTGTTGAAGTTCATTATTTCAGAGTTTGTTGGGGGTGAGGCAAAAAAGTTTGTAGAACTTGGCTAGCACTCAATCTCCATATCACTTGCTGTTGTCCTGAGGTCTAACGCACTTATATTGCTTCTCCTATCAGTGTTTCAGTGTTTCTGTCTATATATGCTATTAGTTAGTAAGTTAAAGGGCCAAACTGTTTATATCCCTAACAGGCAGGCATGATAATGTTGGTTTTATGTGTATGGTTCTTGTTTGTCAGTACATAAATGATTTAATCCTCTATCACTGCTTGCCTTGCAGTCAGAACAACTCAGCAGCTATGAGTGAGTCGCTAATGAAAAAGAAGGGGCAGATAAAAGGCTCTTTACGAAATAGCCTAAAAGACAAGTGAGTTCCACAAACTGTCAGCATTGTTTAGGATGATTTCATTATCATATAGCATTGATAAAGAGGGAAAGAGTGTCTTCACAGTTATAGGCTATGAAAGGCAATTCTGCATTTAATATTAACTACATGCTAGTGGTTAATTTAAACTGATTCTTTTCACTCTCTGTATTTGCCTTACTCATCCTAATTACAAAACTGAAAATGATGATAAATAACTGTCCAATATGTGTGCATACCTGTAATTTATTGAGCAATCACTGGATGTACAAGTGAGTGAAAACAGATATAAAATTGCAACGTGAATTAACAGAATTTGAATAGAACGTGTGCCTGTACCTATGTGTGCATTTTAAGTTACAAATTGACTGTGGTAAAGATAATTGTGTTCATTTTAATCATGTGAGTCACATATCCATATCCAATGAGCACAAATTTCTCTGTTCTAACAGAATCATACAGGAAAGTCTGCTTTCTTTATCTGACTATAATGCATCTGCTGCTGTAATTCATTTAGGAGAATCAGCAGTAGTCATAGGGCACAGCAAGGAGGAAAGGGATGGCAGGGACAGTGTTGCAGAGAGAGAGCTGGGTTACTAAGTAAAATATCATCCTTAAGGATGATATCCTTTTTGTTATTTCAGTTGCAGTTTGATGCTTTTTGATGTCATATTTTTACTGAATTAAAATAAAGCAAATAATAGTAATGTAACTGAAGTGGAGTGTCACATAGTCTGGAAAACAGCAATATTCAACATCAGTCATGCTGGGAAAAAAACTTTGACAATCGTTTTACAGCTCATCTTTTTATTGAAACTTAAATATATCATATATTAAATATGATATATTAAGCATATTTTAATATGTGATATATTAAAGTTAGAAGCATGATTTTGGGCTTACTTTAACAACTAAAAGTCTGTAACTTCAGTGTCACAAACAGTGTGGGAACTTTGAGAGCTTCACAGTCCTCTGCTTTGAATCTATACTCAGATGTACAAAAGCTGATATGCCACCCACAGATAGCACCACAGACTTTTAAATTATTCCCAAATATCATTTCACAGGATCTGTTGGGACAATTTTTGAGGTGCTGCTAATACACAACTACGAAAGCAAATAATTGCAAAAATAATTTGAATTATATAAGCAATTGAATACCACATTTTGAAATTTTATCACTACTGAATACTTTAATGTTGTTAAATACCACTGAACGTATTGCACTGAAATGTTTGACTTTGAAAACCACCTTTCTGAATGTATGAGGTCTGAATTTCACTTTGTGAAATTCTAAATAGTCACTTCCAAGTTGTTCAATTTCAAAAACTTTATTTCCAGTGTATATTTTAGGGTTCTCAAATTCAGATGGAAAATGTATAGAAAAGTTATATTGAAGTTGCTCAATTAGTTCAAATTACATCAAAAAATTCAAAATTCAAATCCAGTCAAAAACCCTTGGTGAACAACTTCGTGAAATTCAGATGCTAAAATTCAGATCTGAACATAAGGGATGGATGGAAAGTAAATTCTATATCTGAATTTGAGAACCCTAAAATAAATATATACTGGAAATTAAGTTTTTGGAAGTGCACAACTTGAAATGACTATTCAGAATTTCACAAAGTGAAAATTCAGAATGATAGTTTCCAAAGTCAAATATTCCCCCAAAGTCTGAGTGAGCATTTCACCCTTGTGTTGGCGGAACAAAAAAAGTAAAAAATGGAACTCAACCATGAGGGCACAGCGCAGCATCCTGATGGAGTGCAGCATAGCTCATCTTTAAAAAAAGGCAGGTATTTGGAAGAATTTTGGATGTAATAGCTTATTTGGTGAAGACAAAGTGAATACGTATTACATCATCACCCAGACCACTCTGGTCAGGAGATAAAAATAACTTGGTCCTCAGTCTGTTTCAACAACTTCTGTTTTTAGATTTAAAAAAAGAAAACATTAACCAGTGATATTGGTCAGTATATGACGAATTCATTTCATTATTATGGGTGGCTGTGGCTCAGGAAGTGGGTCGTCCACTAAACAGAAGATCGGTGGTTTGATTCTCGGCTCCTCCAGTCCACATGTTGACCTGTCCTTGGGCAAGATACTTAACCCCAAATTGCTCCTGATTGCTGTGCCGTGAATGTGTATGAATGATTAGATTTCCTCTGATGGGCAAGTTGGGACCTTGCATGGGAGCCCCAGCTTTTCAGTGTGTTAATGTGTGTGAATGGGTGAATGTGATTCGTAGTGTAAAAGCGCTTTGAGAAGTTGGAAGACAAGAAAGGTGCTATACAAGTACAGTCCATTTGCCATTATTCTCATGCAGGCAGAAGACTGTAAAATTCTTCTAAATTAATGCAGTTAACTTTTCTAAATTAAAAAGCTGCATACTTTCACACTTTTCTCTGCTTTTTCTTCTTTGTCAGACAGTGGCCTTCATTAAGACCATCCACAGTAGCTTACCTGACAGTTATGACTCATATTGCATCTCAGTGAGTTAAGGACATGAGTGAATGATTTGCTACACATTGAAATGCATGTAAGAGCCTAAAACTAGTATATATTAGCATATACTGAATATATACACCGATATACAGTTCTCTATTTATACATTCGACAGTCAGTGTCTGAATTTAATTGTGATTGTGGTTCTCACCCCTAGTCTGTCTCTAAGCTTGTTAGTCCAATTCTCTCTGCAGTTAACATAAATATAGGCCAGGGCCACCATTTAAAAACTGATGGTTAGTCTTTCAGGTGTACCTAGCAAACACATGTAGAGACATGAGTAAAATAATAGGAGTGAAAAGTGTGCAAAAGGGCCAAAGATTCAAAGGGGTTAATGCAGATTTCATTAACATTAGAGTATTCAAAAGAGCTCTGCTGTGTCTCTGTCCATTCTCCACCACCAGTGTGAGAAAATAAATATAAACATAGCACAAAAAGTAAGGAAATTTGTGTTTGGTAGATTATTTCTTTGTTGTAACAAAGCTTCTCGGCAATAAATCTTATACTGTTGGAAAGCCTGTTTATTTCCCTTTTAAATGGTGCCACATTTGTAAGGAACATGCATTTGTGGGATGAGCAGCAGAGATGAGTATGTGGGTTGCGCCCATGGAAAATATGCCATATCTTCTCTGCCAATGTCAAACAGCTTATTTTGCTGTTGCTATTGACTCTTGTTTTGAGCTTCTGGTACCCTCAGGTGCTGCCAATCAGGTGATAGAGTAACATCTTTTGGTGGAGGCAGTATGATGGTGTGGGGCGGCATCTCCCTCACTGGAAAAACAAGGCTTGTCATCATTGGAGGCACTCTCAGTACAGAGAGATATCGAGATGAGACTCTGTAACCATTGGCAATACCATCTCCACAGTCTGGGACCGAACTCTATCCTCCAAGATGGCAACGCTCGCCCCCACAGAGCGGGGTTTATCAGAGACTACCTCCAGAATTTGGGAGTGGAGAGGATGGAATGGCCTGCCAGCAGTCCTGACCTCAACCCCATTGAACACTTGTGGGATCAGCTTGGGCGTGCTGTTTGTGCCAGAGTGACCAATACAACCACTTTGGCTGACTTGCGACAAATGCTTATTGAAGAATGGGATGCCATCCCACAGCAGTGTGTGACCAGGCTGGTGACCAGCATGAGGAGGAGGTGCCAGGCTGTTGTGGCTGTGTATGGTTCTTCCACAAGCTACTGAGGCTCCTGTTTGTTAAATGAATAAATTGTTAAATTGCCAATATGTCTTGTTTCTTCAAACTTCAATCATTCAATCCACCAAACACCAAACAAGAGTCAATGGCAGAATAAGCTGTTTGGCATTGGCAAAGAAGATTTGGCATATTTTTCATGAGCGCAACCCACATACTCAGCTCTGCTGCTCATGCCACAAATACATGTTCCTTACAAATGTGGCACCATTTAAAAGGGAAATAAACAGGCTCTCCAGTGGTATAAGATTTATTGCCAAGAAGCATTGTTACATCAAAGAAATAATCTACCAAACACAAATTTCCTTACTTTTTGTGCTATGTTTAGAACATGTGGTGGTGTATAACGCAGCGTCCCTAACAGTGATCCGCAGTACTCTCTGTCTTTCATGGTCAAAATCTATCTCAATGTTTCTCTCTAACTTGACTTGAACATCTGCTGCTCAATGTAACATTTCTTAAAACCTCCTGTTGTTGCTTGGCAACAGATGCTGTCTTTGCTGAAGTGAACCTGCCCTTGATATAAAGGCCATATAAGCAGTTATTTACCATATACACACACAAAGTGGATAGACAATAACAATGGCTGTTTGGCAGAATGAAGGTTAACCAGGTCTGTCACTGTGCAGGATTGTTTGCTTTCAGTTTGGGGTTGATCATCATGTTTTCATATGCCATCATAACACCGCTATTTAGTTTACCTTTAAGCAGGTACATGCATTGTGCAGAGGGAGGAGGAGGACATGAATCCTTTTCAACACTTCACTCACTTCTCCTATCATATTGTAGGAAAAGAGAGAGAGAGAGAGAGAGAGAGAGAGAGAGAGAAACTTTACTGTTGTCTATTAACCATTGTTTTCAACTAGGCGGCGAAAAAAAAAAAAAAAATCTTGAATTGATTTGCATGATTTCCATGGCTGATTTGTTTGAATAGTGTGATTATTCACTTTCTGGAATGATAATCAGTTCTTGGCTTTGTGCTCAACTTCTGAAGTGCTGCTCTCGCCAACTCCTCCAAGCTGAGATTAACTTTGGACCAGGGGAGCATTTTTTCTCTATGCACCTCCATTCTGATGCCACATGTTAGCATCATCTAATCAAATTTCTCTCACAATACTGTGATTATCACTCTTGATTGTAGAGGCCTGACTTACTCTGAAAATGCCAGAGAATATGCTGAGTGTGTTTTGTCTCCTAAAGCCTCAGAATCAGTCTGTCAGACAAAGCTGAGCTGTGGCTAAGCTACCACTTTACTGACTTCAGGAAAAGTGTAACATAGACAATCAGATATCACAGGATTCATCTTTCCATTTGAAAGTCCATGCTAGCATGTTGTCACAAAGCTGTGGTACACATCATGGTGGGGTGTATAACAGTGTGTTCACACATACAGATACAAGGTAGTTACAGCAGACTCTGGTCTCTCATGAATCTGTAGTTCTGTATGTTTTGTTGAGCATATAATTTTACTCTGCTCTGACTGGACTGTTGTTTTCTGATGTAGCCAACATAACAATAAACCGACAATGTTTGTTTCCACACATCGTTCTTATTTTATCATATGTTGTTAAGTACATGTTGTAGAGAAATCAGAGATGATCAGGGTTTCTTCCCTTTTGTTATTTCACATAGCAGAGTGGAGCAGTAAACAACTGTTTCTACAGGAATCAAAACGAGCACTATTGGCTCTCACTGGTTGTTGCTCACACTGCATCAGTGGACATTTGCATGAAGTTGAGCTTTTCTCAACTTTCCCCTGTCATGTTGTGTGCTGGACACTTTCTGAATCTTTCAGCACTGGGCTGTAAAGCCAGATCTCACTCACAATGAATAGTAGCTGTCGCTTTCCCAGCTTGTGAGTCTGTGTGTATGAATGCCCCATAACAGAGAGCAGAGGCTGCAGTGAGATAGAATCCTTCTGAGCTCTGTGCATGTCATGCAGACAGAACAGAGGAATATGCTGCTGGAAATAGCAGGACTGGACTCAATACTGGATCATCAACATTGTAAAATCTAATGCAATCCACTGCAACAGTCCTGCAACAAATGTTACCTTTTTGAAGGTCATATTATTATTATTTCTCGTTGGCAGAGTATGTTCATGTTGACGCTGTTATATTACACTGCATTAGCCAAAGCAATCTGTGCAGGTGGATGTACTATTGACATGATGATAAAACAGTTCCACAGTGTCTTAAGCTTCTGTACTGTGAGGTATTTCCCAGTGACTTGACTTTGAACTATTAACAATTTATAATGTAGTACAAAATCAAGAGGTTGTAATATTCAGCACAACAAGCTAGTGAAGTTGTAAATGGAGCTGTGTCCCCGCACACGCTCAGTGGCGTCTACCTTACACAGAATTCCAGAGACTGAAAACGTCATCGCTGTTATTAGTCTTTGGGGCTGTTTCTAAACAAACTAATGTGACCAAACTCTTCATAATAAAGGAACATGTCACCCAGAGCAGCAGTGTGGCTAACTGATGTGTTTTTAATAGTTTAGGAGGTTTAAATCACAGATAAATAAGATATATCAGGCTTTGGATACACACATAATACTTGTTAGTTATCAGTTCTTGTTGGCAATCACCAGCCAAATCCCTTTAAATCAAATCCTTCAGATTTAATTAGACCATCAAAAGATGGGTGTGGCTTTGCAAATACAGTGAGTTACTGTAGAGGACTTTTGGCCTCCACACACACCTCACTCAGCTGATGTGTCATCAGGAGGGAGAAAAGAATAAATTAGACCTCAGCCACTGTCTTTGGAAATGAAAACAAAGTTTTTTCCATATGATATCCAAACACACATCTCCTCCTATGATACTGCTCTGTTAGCTACTACAACCCACAAGCATTCAAGTGTGGTTTTATATGATGGGAGCTGTTAGCTAGTTTCCCAAAATCACCTCTGATTGGATACATTTTTGTATATACCCCTGAGTTCAAGATGAATCATCAGACATATGAAAACATTTTACAGGGAGAGAAAAGACAGGGGTTTTGCTATGAAAATACTTTTTTCAACATCTTTGCCACAGGAGGTAACTGAATAATAAAGTTGTATTTTTTTTTATTTTTCAAACTTGCACTGTGTGTGTGCTATATGGCCCCTGCAGCAGTACTACTTTACATACACCTTTAACAACATTATAGCATTATGCCAACTCTATCACTAGTCAAACCATTGATATTGGAAGATACTGCAAAACTAAAATTTTTCTCAACATTCTATTCCATCATTCTTTTTAAAAAAATATTTATTTCAGCAGCTTCCATGTGTGGCTAGATAAGGTAATGGTTAGGTAAAACTCTTGGTTAACAAACGTTTCATACAAAAAAAAAAGAAAAATATTGTGATGCACTCAGAGGCGTGAGCTCTGTGCAGCTGCTTCACTCCTAGCAATGTTTATTAGTAACAGTAAGATGTATTAGATGAAAAACACTAAATAACTCTTTTAAACCCTGTGGAAATAGTTTGATCCATTTTTTGTAAAACCTTAAGGCCTAACAAACATATTGCATGCATTTCTGTCTTCTGGCCTGGCTCTAGCTGATATATTGCCACTGCCTTTCTTGCCGCTTTACTGCCACCAGCTGTTAATCTGTAGGGTCGCGTGAAACCATCAGCAGGACTGTGTATCAGTCACCTCCATATTCTTACATACTGTATGTTTCATTGTGTACATGCTAGTCGAGCACAAGATACAAAAATAGAGACCCGCTCATAAAGATGTTGCCCTTTAGCACAAGTGGTGAAAAACTCCACACCGGTGCTGGCAATAGACATCTGAGCCAACAGCAGTACCATGGCTGAACACATCCAGTGTACAGCAGACACCGAGGGAGGACTGAAGCTGTTGACATGCTGTTTTTGCTATGTGGCTGATGTAGACAAGAAGTCTCTATATGTAGCTTCTGACATAGTGTGTTTTTCAGTGTATGATGTGTATACCATGTCCTAGAGTGAGCTATTTTCAGTTTGGACAGCCTATTCTACATAGATTCTACATAGTTCATATTTTTGTCCAACTTGAAATCACATTATTATATCTGTCCATGCATCCTGCTGTCCATAATGCAATCAAAGAATACTATTTAAAAAAGATTCCCTCAGGATTACGGATTCTTCTTTGATTCATTTGCATAAAATATTTAGATTGTGCATCTTTGAGATAAACTATTAAAAACATAAATTAATAAATGAAATGTATCTCGTCGCCAGGCAACTTGAATAAATCCAGTAGTGTTTGTTTACTGATGCAAATGTGTATGTAAATGTACTAATGTACAAGAGGCATAGAAGGACTGCAAGCAGGAGGATAATGAAATTGGCTCTGGTTAATTGGTCCTGTATGGTCATTGTTGGCCTCATAGCCTCAGCACTAGCTTTCTTGCAGGTAGCTGTTGTGTGTTATAAGTGTTATTATATCTCAAGTGTAGTTTCTCAGTCTCAGCATCGGGACCTCATATTGGGTCAGCTGATATGTTGATGGGAGATTTATCATACTGATTGCCTAATATTTTAATGATGCAAAGTAATTTTCATAACATGGTCCATGGTATCTGGAGAGACTATAAAAACTATAATTATGTCAATTATGTTTGTTGTGAATATTCATGGTACCCAGAGGATGGATCATAATTTTTTTGGTGACTTCCCCCGACCTTCCTTATAGTGTGACCCATCAAGTCAAAATAACTTGATTCATACACAAAATATCTATCTGATAATCACACTATTGAATTTACTGAGGATCAGCCAGAGGATGAACTCATTCTATTGTGGGCACTGCCTGAGGTTTCCTCTAGCTCTCTAGTTAACATCAGGACAAAATGATAAAATGCACAAAAAAGACAAAATTAATGGAAGTGATAACTCATTATCATGTAAGTGTTTCTGAACCCATCTGATTGTAACTATGCTGTGATATTTCCTCTTATTTCTTTCTTTCCTTTTTTAATGGAGACTGGAATGTGCTGCTTGAATAAATATGCAAGTGAAACGTTAATTATAATGAATTAATAAATTGTTGCCTTAAAAACTCATTCATTAAGTGGTTATTTAAATTTACATTCAAATTATGCTATTTAAAAAGGCTGCTGGGAAAAAAAAAAAACGTTATGAAATGATAATTAAATGTGCTACTTGGAATTCAAATTCATTACTCTGCCTATAAATGACAACTAAATTAAAGACGTTTTAAATGTACTGCAAAATGCTTTTTATTTCTACCTAACCGCCAGTGGTTTAATTTCCTACCTTGCCGTCATGATGTAGAAGTGCACATCAGGGTGTGTCAGTCCACTGTGACATCACAGTTGGGTGTGGCAGCAGGTACACCAGAGCACACTTCTGATCTACCCATCCACACCTGTTAGAGGTACAACACTCCCTCAACCAGAGGGGGCAGTGAAACACTGCTGCCCAGCCTGCTGCTACTCCATGGATGTAGTATTACACTCCTGTAACACTGTTAGACTCAACATTTTTTAAGGATCAAAGTTGATGCAGCTGAACCAAAGATATTGTCTTTTTTATTCCACACATTATAATTGTCATTATTGTCAAAACCTAGCACATATTACCCACAATGCAACCCAACTGCTGAGAGTTGATTCAGAAATTGAGGTGTGTTATGCTAGTGGTGGCTAATGTAGCCTGGAGCTGCTAGCCTCCAGCAGAGATAAGGAGCTACAGAGGTCTGGTAACCTCACTTCTTACTCCACACCCCCAGATTTTTTTAAATTTTCGAACTTGTAGTCTTAAGCCTGTTGTGACTGGTAGGAGTGCATTTGGTTATTAGTAATAATTATGATTATGAAATCAAAAGTATTAATATCAATCAATAATTCAGGCGCCAACTGTTGGATCTGTGAGGAGCACAGTTGATTATTTGCAATAATTATCAATTATCAATGATAAGTAATTAATTATAACAATTAATAGAATTATTAATGTGAATTAACAGATATGGGGCACCACCCGGAAACCGGGACCAATAACCAAAACAAGGTAGTCTCATAAAAAGAGTTCACCTAGAATGTTAATATCTGAGAGATATCAACATTCAAAGGTGAAAAAAGAAGGTATGAATTGCAGCTCTGACTCCTTCAATCAGCCACTTTTCACAATATGTCAAACACAATAACGACAAAAGAACTTTAAAGATATAACGGTATTTATTAAACTTAGCAAGATTAACAAAGTTAACAAATGCTTCATTCAACAAACAACTGTCCTAAAATCTAATTCTACCTAAGCAAACACAAAGCTATGTACAAGGTGAACACATGTGTGTGTGTGTGTGTGTGTGTGCCAATATGGCGACTTGGCCTGACGTGATGACGTCGTGGGCCTGGGACACGGACGTGACTATGGGAGGAAGTCACGTCACGCAAGACCTAAATGGCGGGTGTATGGTGGAGTCTTGGTTAGACAACAGCAAGATGGCGCCGCCTCGTGGTCGGCGTCTTGCACTCACCAATGTCGTGTCTGCCAACGTGTCTGATGGCGGATAACGGCAAATAGAGCAGCGCTTTATCCGACATTATCTGACCATCAGATGTGCAAAAGGATGCCGGTGCGTGTATGTGTGTGCACGCATGTATGTGTTAGTTGAATGAGAGGGAGGAAAGAGGAAGGAAAGCAATTGTGAAGGGAAAAGAAGCGGTTCCTTTGTCCATAGAGAATGTGCTTTCGGACGGCAGTCTGTAACGCATGTTGTCTGGTTTCTGATCGACAAAGCAACTTACTTTCTCACTCACGGTGGCACAAACACAGCAGTAGTCCCGAGCGGGACAAACACAAAAACAGTCTAGCGTGGTGAACACAACTAAACAGGCAGCAAACTTTAAATACTCCTCGGAGTAAAGCAGAGAAAAAATGGACTTGGCAGTCCGTCAATGCACACATCAAAGAAAATGGTAGCGATAAAGCTTAAAAAGCTAAAAACTAACAAAACAACAACAACAGCACTGATGCTGAAACTAACACACAAACTAACATTGCCTCTGCCCAGACTTAAGCCTCTTACTTGGTCGCCTCAGAAAGCGAGCAAGGTGTGTGTTCAGTCTGTCTTTCTGTCCGGCTCCGTTCCTCGGCTCGGATGCTGACAGTGCCGTGCCGCTGTCGGCAGGCTTGATGGTGGCTGATTCTCGGCGGCGCGGCGGAGAAAACAGCAGAGTCGACTCGGTGAAGAAGAGTGGGGCAGAGAAGTTCCGCTTCCCCGTGAAGAAAATCAATTTCTTCCGTCTACTGGGGAATTGAGAGCGCTGGTTGCAGCAGCAGTCTCTCTTGGATCCAGGGATGGTGTTCGGGTGAACACAGGCGAAGTCTCGTCTCGTCCGTCAAGGGGAAAGACTTCGGTGAGAGAAAAACACGTGCGTGGGGTACCTCAGTTAGTCAAGCTGACTCACAGAGGGATAGAAGTTCCCCCCAGTTCAGTTCAACATGGAGTGCGTATTTCTCAGGGTGTCCTCTGATTTTAAAGGGGCGGTTATGTCATGGCTATGTCATCATGACGCTCCGCTGTGCAGGAGCGTCTCCGTCAATTAGTGACTGTATGTCGACTGTTTCCTGTCGAGGTGTGAAATTTGCAAAGCATCACTGGAAATAGAGTTTGCAATGGACCTTCATTGTCTGTGAGCAGTGTTTTTGGTGCTGTTCCTTTGTCTCAGGGGGAACAAAGGAAAAAAGCACCTCATGGGCCTCAGCGGGTAAATGTAGGCCTTCTTTGTGTGACACCATGGTTCAATGCCCAACAAGCCCCAACCCGTGGACTCAACTGACATCAATTAATTCCCAGCTCCACAGCTCCCTCTGGAGACACAAAAGGCTTTATACTACCTTTTACACATATGCAGTAGATCTCCTGGGAACACACTTTGATGTGTTAACTCATTTCAAGTTGGTCTTTGAAGATGATTTTTAAATGTAAAAACATCTAACAATTTAAGGAAGTCAACAAAGCACTAGCAGGAGCTCTGATTGGTTAACTGACAATAGTCAATAGCTCTTCCTCACGACACTGAAAGTTTTACCAATCAGAACCAAAACATCGAAAAACTGTCTTTTATAATAACACACTTCAGATCTGTTTTAACACTTAGCATGCAAAAGTCAAAACAAGAGAAACTGCAGAGCTCAACTGCAGGGCTCTGTATTCATCCTATTCATTATAGTGCTCTGACATCAACAGTCAGAGTGAGTTTATTAGGGTTGCTCTATCAGTTAACACACATTCAATCACAGGGAATATAGAGGGCTCAGGAGCCCTTAATAAATGATTAGGACTAGAAAACATGCTTTACCATGCACTGAAAAAAATTAACACATTGGATTTACTCAATTCAGTGGTGGACATTCATTGTACACAGATCGTTTGCTTTGAAATTTGCTTCAATAAAGTAAATTGAACTCTTTGATCAATTTACTCCAACACAATTCAATCCATTTTATTCCAACACTATTTGATCACTTAACTATAGCAACATTTGTTGTTGGATTATTCCCTTGTCAATTACATGTTTTCATAATTGTAAAAAATATATTAAATATATATATTATATACAAATATATTAAATTTAATAAATTATTTTATCATATTTCTAAATATAATTTAATGTAAATATAAAAACGAATTTTACATATAAATACAATAAATTACAATTAAAATGTCAGCAATCAGTTATTTTCTTGTCTAATACTTTGTAGTTTCTTGATCATTCTTAACATTACCCACTTTTTTCCATTTGAAAGTGATGAGACCATTTTGTTTCAAAACCTTTATTTCAGAACCTGAATGAACAGCAGGTGTCCCCACTTTAAATGTGCTAAGTTAAAATGTCACATATCAAATGTCAAATATTTTCAACATAAAAAGCACTGCACTGCAGGTATCAGTGTTTCTACCTGGTGACACCAATTAGCTACATTACGAAACTACCTTGGGTTTCTATCTTGTAGCCATATCAACCAATGCTATCTCATAAGGAATAACATTTTGTACTTATTTGTCGTCTTAAAACACTCCTCCAAAGTGTTTTAAGCTGTATCTCCCTTGCAGCTGAACCCCCCAACTCATTTATCTTGTTTTCTGTTCTACCCCTCCTTCATTTTAACCTCCTCCCTCCCTCAATCTGCCTTCCCTTTCCTCCCCCTCTCCTTGATTTATAGGAGTCTGTGTACAGTTCACACATATTCCTGAGCACCTTAAATGCACCATGCAACAACGTCAAGATTATTCACATATGTCCAAATAAAATAGTAATATCAAATATGCAGAGAACTGCACAGCAGTTACAACTGTAAAATAGCAAATGGAATATTAACAATCAAATATGCAAAGAACTTGACAGTAATTACAGCTGTAAGACATCAATAACCCTGGACTGGTGGTAAGAGAAGCAGCCATGACTTTTCCAGGAACAATGAGCCAAGAACAAGAACAGTGAGCTTTCCTCACTGGAGTATTTTAGTTTTCAAGCTTTGGGCCTTTCTTGATATTTCAGTCTCATCTGATTCCATTATTACCTTTTGAATAACTTTGAAGGTGTAGCAAAGCTTTTGTGGGTACCTCATATTTAAAGGTAAAAAAAAGTTCAAACAGCATGGCAGATACAAGGCCCACATTCTCCAGATCGTAAAGCACCACCACACCCTTGAGGATTACTCCCACATCAGAATAGTCACTGCTGGGAGTCCCTCTGGTGACATTGATCCCCACTGTTGTTCCCTCTATGACACTCAGTGTGTTGGACTCAGTCATGTCCTTGTGAAAGGACTCAGCTTGTAAACATCTAACTTAATCAATCATTAAATATGGTTACATGGACCCAAATAATCCAATTAAGGTCACAATGTGAATATGGTGAAACCCATGTAAATGGTGTACTTCGATAAGAATAATGTGATTAAGCTCACAATGCAAGTAAATACATTTGCATTACACTATGTGGATTACGCTGATTTTAGTCCCATTATGAAATGACACACCTTGATCGCATTATGAGATATGAGATTTTTCGGCAGTTTGTGACACATCCAAATTGAATAATGGCTGTTGAATGGACGTGAATGTGACAACACATGCCCCAGCAAAATAACAAGAAAGGAACAAGAAAGGCAAAGCTAGCAAAGCAAAAATGGGAGAAATGGCAAAAAAGAGAAAGAACTGAACAACTGATCTGTGGAGGTTGGATGTTGGAGAAAAATGCAGGGAAGTGACATAGAGTTATGGATAGCAGCACATCACATGGATTTCAATCGAATTATGTTCTATCATGTAATCGGTTAATATAAATAATGCAGTTCATTGGCAATCTATGTTAACACCTTAATCAGAGTATTGCATTAATTGCTGTAATGATCATTATCGGATTATTAGTGTACATATAAATGTACTCATTTATACCTTCAAATATAATCTGTCACTTGAAATCAAGAAGCTCACAATATAGTCGTATGTAGGTTCATTATCTATCCCGGGGGTTTCCCCTCCATAGAGAATCCAGAGGTGGGCGCCACTATTAAATTTTGTGCCTCCCCGTCCTGGCTTGGTTTAACACAATTTGCTCTGTTCAATTGAATTTACTAATTTGACTGCAATGTCGGCACACTCTGCCGTGGCACTATACTATAATAAGCCCAGTGTACCCTGAAAGTTGCTGGCAAAGTTGACGACCTGAATTGGTTTTAACCTGTGGTTGGATTGTAGGCCAACGTAGATTAAATCGAGTGAATAAACACTGGTGAAACAACAGTCCAAATGTTCATCACGCAGGTGAATGGTAATTTCTTATGCACGAAAGCAACTCACAACATTTTATTAAAATTGTTTCTTCAATTACATCACATGAGTTTGAAATTCACACTCAGACATTTTTTCAAGTCACAACAAAGGCTATTTTTAACTTTGCAGTTGTGGCAGTGGTATCAAGGACTTTTCAAAGGAGAGTTGGAGAGAATGAAGGCAACAGGTGAAATGCAATGACACTACATACTTTAGACTAATAAGCAAAGCATTAGGTCCTACTCCTGATTCATAGTTTTCAGTGTTCATAGCCCATGTTAATTATAACTAAATATATTATAATCAAATGCAGAGTCATACAAATTTCAGCACTAATGAGACAACACACAGGTATGTCTGGTAAAATGAGGTTCTTATAACTTAGGCTACTTTTTTTAAACATCTTTAAACAAACATTTATTTTTTAGAATGTGGCAAAGGCACACTCACCATGTACGCCTGCACCAGATCCTCAGGATCCTCATTGAGGCAGATGTAGAGTCCTTTTATGACACACTCCCTGCCAGCATCAATGTCATCCTCAAGGATTAAAAAAAAAAGAACATGCAACATTTTAACTCAAATTTTCAGTAGCAGGGATAAAAGTGGGCAAAGACAAAAAAAATTTGAAAACTGTTCTGTGACAGTTAACTTATGAGGCTGGCATCTGCATAAAAAATCTGAAAACCAAATAGAATGCAGAGGTTCCTCTGTTCCTTCTGTTCTCTTATGGAAAATGATCATTGAATAGTTAAATCACTTTGACAAACACAGTCCCCATTACCTGTTGTTACTGTTGTTTGTGTCTTCAAGGACCAGTGTGTAAGATTAATTGGGATCTAGTGGTGAGATTGCAGTTTGCAACCAAATGAATAGCGCTTCCCTCCCCTTCCAAATGTGTAGGAGAACCTATGGTGGCCGCGAAACTCATGAAAAACGCTAAAGGCCCTCTCTAATAGGGATGTGCAGAGGGTCCAGTATTTGTATTTGTATCTGTATTTGTTGAGGCAGCAAAATTATTTGTATTTGTATTTGTATTCGAATAAAAGTGGAAAAAGGTTTAAAAATCCTGTTTTTGTTTTTATTACGCTTTTAATTTTTGAGAAAATTGAAGTGTTATAATAAGTGTTCATGAAGTGTTCTCTTGGGAGCACTTCATTTCTGTCAGTAGCTCAGCTTTATCTCTGGGGAACACCCTCGACTCCAGGAGTGATATCCAAATTAGGAAATGTGCGTCATGTAGCAGGTGGATGTGACTCCCCTCGTTGAAACCTGCTAATAGACATAACAGTGGAGCAGAGCAGAGAGACTGATAAAGTGATGTAACCAACGTGTGCACTGGTATTTAACATGTTTTTTTTTTTCTTCACAAAAACAAATGATTTTTAAAATATTTGTATGAGACAAATATTTGTAAAAAACCCACTATTTGTGCTTTGCCGAAAAACATATTTGTATTCGGGCACACCCCTAATCTCTAGAGCCAGTATTTGGTTTGTCCATTCTGGGCTGCAGTAGAAACATGGCAGTGCAACATGGCGGGCTTGATGGAAGGGGACCTGCTCTATATGTAGATATAAAGGGATCATTCTAAGGCAACGAAAACACAATGATTCTTATTTTCATGGGATTATACACTAATTAAAATATACTTATGAATATTATATCCCATTTCTGCTGAGCAACCTTCCATTGCGCATGGGTCAGCATCTGTGTGTACCTGCCAGAAGGTCTGCGAGAAATTGACTTCTTATCCAGTCATACTCTATGGATCTTGGTCTTTTTCAACTATATCTTCTGACTGAATGAAGACTTTAGTCATCAGATGTGAATTGGAAGTTGTTTTTATGAACTGCCCTCAGTGGTGACACTGTGCTTCTCTGCTCCGGTTGGCCAGACAACAGCAGAGAGGCACTGGTTCTAAACTTAACACTGTTTTATCGAGTGTTTCACCGGTTTTAACCACCTGGCCCACTTGTTTGGGAGAGGAGGATAGCCTCACTGCTGGTTGAACAGCACTGCTGGTTGATGGCTGCTGTTCTGGAACTACAACCATCTGTACACACTTGACGGACTTCATCCAAACCTACACGGGACAAGACTGCTCTCTGCAAACATTGACTATGCATTGGTGAAACTACAGAATGCCTGTCAGGCTGTCTGAGACAGTCCATGCCACCATTAGGTAATCCACACACGATCAAAATAATGTTCACTGCCACCGTAAATCCTCCGGTAGGGTCCCTGTTGTGAGTGAAATTTCTACAAAATCTGGCCAGATTCATCCCCTACCACCCATGGGCATGGACTGTCAAACTCACAATCAGTTGCACTACCTGTAAATCACATCCCAATCCTCCTGCTTCTCATGTCCATCCTGCACTTCTTTGCTCTCACACCCTAAATTCTTCCACTGCCACTAGGTTTGCAGAAGCCTATAGAGGGGCTCCCATCACCACCAGTATTGAGGCTGCATCATCCCATGTGAGCACAGAAGAACTTGTCTCACTTTTTAACAGTACTGTTTCAGCCACCTTTGACTCTGTCACACCTGTCGGAACTAAAACACAAAAGTCTTTAGCCTTACCGTGGCTTAAGTATTAGAGAAATAAGGAGAGCATGCAGAAGGGCAGAGCGGAGGTTGAAGCGGGATAAATTGCAGATCTCATTTCAAACTCTGAAGGATCTTTTAGACAAATTCCAGCTCTCCAGATTGCTAGGGCTCAATACTTTCCTAATCTCATTGACGAAAATTGTCATAATCCCAGGGTACTTTTTAGTGTATTAAAGTCTGTCACCTCCTCCACTCCCCCCTCATATTTAGAAGCGTCTGTCTCTAAATGTGAGGACTTCCTACAGTTCTTTAAAGACAAAGTACTTGTCAGCTAGTAGCTAGTATCATTCCATGTGTAAATAACCTATCCATCTCCTCTGAGAACACTGCAGGTCTAAATTCATTAACTCCATCACTCTACCAGAACTTCATCTCTTCTATGAAAACCTCCACCTGCTCTCTTGAAATTATTCTGACTAAACTCTTCAGAGAAGTTTCTGGCACCAGCATATTTTCAATTATCCATAGCTCCTTGGAAACCAGCCACGTTCCACTATCTTTCAAACATGCAGTAGTCCAGCCACTTTTAAAAAACAGAATCTAGACCCTACAGTCCTCAACAATTACAGATCAATCTCCAAACTCCCCTTTCTTTCTAAAATCCTTGAAAAAATAGTTTTTAATCAACTGGCTCAAAACTGCATTTTTGAAAAATTCCAATCTGGCTTCAGAGCTCTTCACAGCACAGAATCTGCACTACTGAGAATAACCAATGACCTCCTTCTAGCTGATGACTCGAGTCCTTTTGCTCTAACTGCAGCCTTTGACACAACAGATCATTCTATTCTCATTCACAGGTAAAACCAATAGGTGGGGGTCTCTTGCTCTGCATTACACTGGTTTTCTTCATATTTGTCCAACACATCCTTCAGTGTCTCTATTAGCAACTCATCTTCTTCTTCTGCCCCCATGTCCTGTGGTGTCCCTCAAGGCTCCATTCTTGGTCCAATCCTGTTCTCCATCTATTTGCTTCCTCTAGGTCGCCTTATTCAAAAGCACATTTCTTTTCACTGTTATGCAGATGATACACAGATCTACCTTGCCCTAGAGCCCAGTAACTACAACAAACTAAATGACCACAATAACTGTCTTCAAGACATCAAATCCTGGATGGCTGCAAACTTTCTTCAGCTTCAATGAGAATAAAACTGAAGTTGCAAAAGGTGCAAAAGGCCTATTGAAACTGAAGGAATTCTTCCTCTTCCTCTTCCAAAAGAAACCTATTTTTGAGGGGTTAAATGTGCCCAAAAACTCTGGCGTGGCAAAATGGCTTGAAGGCGCCCCCTAGAAAAATTTCAAATTAAAAGAACCCACCCTTAAATTTGACGTAGATGAACGAAATTTGGTAGTCACATGTATCATTTCCAGATGCACAAAAAAGCCTCTTGGAGCCATACCCTTAATCCAACAGGAAGTCATTTTGAATTTAATTGGCAATTTTTCCCAGATTTTGCCATGTATTTTAACAAACTCCTCCTAGAAATTTAACCTGACTGACTTCAAATATGGTTGGTGTCATTTAAAGACCTTTGTGGTGAAAAGTTATCAAAAGCTTGAGTTTTCATTGAATGCCCTTGACGTGGTGACACAGTGAATTTCGATGTTTCACCATGAAACAGGAAGTTGTAACTCAAATGTACATTGTCCAATCTGCCCCAAATTTCTCATGCTTCATAAGGGTCCCGACCTGAATACAACTATGTGTAAATGTTGACTTATAGTCATAGCGCCACCTACTGGCAACAGGAAGTTACAGGTGCCGTACTTGTATGACCTCTGCCTAGGAGGTTGAATGCATCCACCTCAAATTTGGTCAGAAAAAGACCTACATGATGCTATACTGTGAAACTTGTGACTTTTCATTGAACACAATTGAAGTGGCGGCCCTGTAGAGACAGACATATGCACTCAGTTTTGTGTAGTTTTGATGTAAGGGGAGGGACAGATTTCCCCACACTGTGGTAGGGAAGTAAAAAGAATGTAAAAGAAATAGGATGTGATGTAAAAAATGTTGATGAGTAATACCTTTTGAACAGACTCCAGCAATGTCTTTGTTTCTGCTCTCTTCCTTGATATTCAACATATAGTAAAATGTGAAGAGGACAGCCAAGGTGGTGGTGAAGTCAGGTCTCCATCAACAGCATCCCTTTGGTTGCACACAGAATCTCAGGTTCAGGTTCTCCTGATGACTAATAATCACTGAATAATCATTGATGACTGAATTGACAACTATTCTATTACCTTAAAGTACTGTAGTCAGTACTCTGAAAACTAAGGGCCTGGTCCACAAAGAATGGATTGTGCCCACTAATAGCACCGTGAATTGCGTAGCCTTGTTTTAAGGACCTATTCACAAAAGATTTTGCGCTAATTTGTGCAATTTGCCTTTTTTGTGTCTACCTTGCTCCCAGTGTTTCCCTCAGCCCATCAGCTCCCAGCCTTCCCTTGCCACCTATTCCTTGTTGTTTGATTGGTTCAGTTTGTATTTAAGTCTTGTTTTGCAATTAAGTTTTAATGGATCCTCTGTTCTGTTCTGTTGAGTTTGCTCTGTTCCGTTCAGTCGTGTCCTGTTTTCGTTGTTTTGCTCAGCTCAGCCAGTCTTTGCTTTTTGCCTGCACAAGCCCCAGAATAAAAGATCAGCCCTGATCAGCCTGCAGTCTCTGCATTTGGGTCCACCTGCTCTGCTATTCATGACACTTTATACTGTATGAAAAGGGTCTTTAGTTCATTAAATCCCTGCAGCATCTGAAGGCAGCAAGACAGATGTGTTTTTTTTTTTGTTTTTTTTTTTTACGAATATTTGTTTCATACAAATATTTTAAAAATTATTTGTTTTCGGGAAGAAAAAAAACATGTTGAACATGTCAAATACCAGTGCACAGGTCGATTACATCGCTAACTCAGTCTCTCTCCTCTGCTCCACTGTTACATCTATCAGCAGGTCTCAATAAGGGGAGTCACACCCACCTGCTACATGACACACATTTCCTTATTTGGACATCACTCCTGGAGTTGGGGGTGTTCCCCAGAGATAAAGCTGAGCTACTGACACGTGCAAAGTGCTCCCAAGGGACTCTCCATAACCTGTTGTTCCCCTTCTCCTTTCCACAAAGTTAGGTTGTAAAAAATAGGCAGTAAATGAAAAGTGCAAAGCAAGAATTGCCTTTGAAGTTTTTTCCTACATGTTACATGGTGTGCTGTCTCTGTGTTATGGGTGTATAAATAGGTAGAGGTCTGTCTGCAATGAGGCAATGAGTAAAGTTTTAGCTCAGTAGTCAGCACAGTCGTCTATGATCTGGGAGACTCCAGTTCGAGACCTGGTGCGAGGATGCCTTCATAGGGTAGTTTATTCATGAACACTTGTTGTAACACTTTAATTTTCTAAAATTAAAAGCATAATAAAAACAAAAAGGATTTTTAAACCTCTTTCCACTTTTATTCAAAATACTAATACAAATAATTCTGCTGCCTCAACAAATACAGATACAAATATTACAAATTCTGGGCCCTCTGCACATCCCTAACTTCTACACACATCAGAATGGTCGGTTATAAGTTAATATTCTGCTTTTTTATGAAGGGGATGTTGGGTTAACAGGGCTCATCAGCCTCTTTCCCGACTTTCTCTCTAGCAAAAGTAGTGTCTCATGTTTTATCCTTGAAACATATTGCAGTGTAAACAGTGTTGTGTAACATTCATTTCTAAACTATGTGACCATGTACGAAGTGAGATACATTGGAATTATTGCTGAAATAGCGTCGGTCCAGTATAATCATATGAATGGCTTTACTGAATCAGTTTCTTTATTTTTTATTTCTATTGTTGTTATAGTAACTAACTGATGAAAAAAAAATTACTCCGTCTTTGGCCGGATTTGTGATGTGTGTTCATGTTGTGACGCTCTGAACTGTCCGGACATTTCCTGAAGAAAAGCTTTCCGTTTGTTGAGCTGTCATTATCATGTTTAACTGTGATTGGCACAACTGTTTCAGAGCTATGGGAGCAGTGACATGACTGGCTGAGAGATCACTTACCACACCCACTGATCTATATTCACCTTCCCCCAGCCCGTTTGCACATTGTGCTGCTGCAAATAAAGGAACCAAAATAGCAGGTGCGCATGAAGACACCTTCACAGTACATGCATCTAAGACATACCACCTTGCACTTGTCGTTGCACTTGCATGGTTAAAATAGGGCCCATAATGTTAGCACAACACATTTCTAAGCAGCCAGAAATCAATGTCAATAATTTAACTACAACAACTAGTTGGTGTCGTTTGAATTGAACTCTCCAGTTAAATTCTTAGAGAAGTTGGTTACTCAAATAACCTTAGCCTCAACTAATTTTCTGGCAATTACATTATCATTCTGACATTTCACCACCAGTCATTCATAACTTATAACTTGCCATTGAGAATATATTACACTCATTCTGGTTGACTATTCATCCATTAATTCTGTTTGCACTGATACCTCATATATTCACATGTTACCAATTTTAGTTAAATAAATATGCATTTATCAGCATGGTGTTGTCGGTAGCTTCAATTTAAAGCAGAGAATTAAGATCCCTGTATGGTAACACACTACTTCAGACATGAGATTGAAAAAAATTGTGTTCTGGGTCTCCTCCTGGCACAGTTGAAAAATAAAGGGCTGGTGCCCTGGTATTCACAAGGTTTATATTAATAAATGTAGATGTTCCTACTCTGTTGAACAGACATCTTTCAAGCTCTTGGGGAATTGTTGTCTTCCATATCTTCCAGTGCAGATGCATGAATATTCCACGCTTTGTTGCGTCCTTAATTTCAAAGTAGTCTCCTTTTAAATGTTAACTGGTACAGTTAGTGAGGTGTAGGATGTCAGAAAGTCCACTTTATCCATCTATGATACCGTCGGACAACTTTACACTGAGACAAACAGACAAGAACATGAGCACTCTTAAAGAAAATCCTTTAAGGTAAAACATAAAGATAACGTAATCCAAAAAGCTGTTAAGTCTTAAATCGGCTGCAGCGCCACCTAGACTGACTCAGTGATGCTATTTAAATTTGAGATCATATAATGCATTTCTTTGGCTCAACCAATCAGCTCACAACTTCACATTGAGATAAATTTTAAAACTGAAATTACCAGCCTGCAGAAGCATGAACAAGGTCATCTTGAAGTATTTGAATTCTTATGAAAAAATTAATTATTTCAAAGTAATGTTTCAATTATTTAACTTGCACCATGAATTTGAGGGTTTTATTTGAAAGTATTACAAAATAATCTTCAAATTTTCTTTACAAAAGGGAAAAAACAGCTGCTACCTTATCTACAGTAACATAATGGTTGCTGTAATTTTCTACAGTAGCATAATGGTTTCTGCAGTGGGGAAGGTTCTCATACCATATGGGAATGTTTTCTTTACATCCCAAAAGTCCTCTTTGTAACATTGCACTTGCATTGTCACCATAAAATAACCAAAATGGAACATCCCTCTAAAGTCATAAAGGGAACTTTGAACTGCAGCACCTTCATAACCAAAAGTCCCCAATGGGACCTCCCCAATGATCTGTAAAGGTTTGGGACGTTTGTTACCTTTTGAGAACATTTGGGGAACATTATTCAAGGTCCCAAGAATGTCCACTCCTACATGGGAATGATGTCTACTTGGAAATTTTCACCAAGGAAACGTGGCAGACACAGTGATTAAACAACGCAAGAGCAAATGACCTCATGGCAGTTCATTAACTTATGTTGGCGACTCTCAAGACATTATACTACATATGGTTACATTAGCCAATATTCAAATTTATTCTACCCATCCATTCTTACTGAGCTGAGCTGAGTAATGGCGTGACCATGGACATGACAAAGCAGGTCTGTGTTCTTCCTCAAATGCATTGTGCGCAATGCACAATTGCACAAGATATTGTGCAAAAAATTAGCACTTGAATGACTTACTTAATCCAAATATGAGCTAAAGTTCATGTACTCTCTCTGCAAACACATTCCTTACAATTTCTCTACAATTGGTTCAGAACATGAAATAATTGTGTAAAATGCACAAAAGATGCTTAGATAAATCCAACAGATGGCCAGATTCCTTTTTTTTCAGTACAGTGACTCACAGATGTAAACACACATCAGGCGTGACACTTATCTTGCCTGTATGGAATAAACAGATGGCAAATGATTGCTGGATGAACTCTTCTTTATACTCCCATTGAAGTGCCACTGAATAAAAGGAGAACCTATTCCACATGGTGGGATGGAGAGGTGCTCCTGCTTTGTGCCGCTGAAGGTTACACTTAAAGAGATGGACTACAAGCCGTATTCAACCCAGTCTCACATCAAAATGTGTAATAGCTATCTTGGTCCATAGCGCAAAACAAATTAGTTTCACAATAATGGTGCTAAAATTATGAGATGCCAACTTTTTTTTTGGCCTATTCTTATCTATTGCCCTGCATCCATGTCATGTGACTGTCTAGTTTCTGTCTACAAAACAAACTAACAAAAAAAAGGCTGACATTCCTTTTACTGTCAGTGGAAAGTGCAATATTTTAAGTTTCAGCATAAAAATGCATTTTGATAACATTTCTAGCAAACGTGTTTACCATCCCCTTAAACTTCTTAGTGTACTCTCAATTCAGTATTTACAACTTCAAATATATTAACTAATATTTAAAAAAAAACACAACTACAATCCCTTAAAGCTGTGCCGTGCAGCTTGATACAAATCAGCATCACAGTTGTCGATCTTCTGGTTTGCAAAGTAGGGTGCATCATAGAAAGATATATCTTATGAATATATCAAATATCTATATATTTGATATATATAACAGCTGAATTAGTAATTAAACTGCATCTAGATGATCCATGTCAAGAAAAAGTAACAATGTTGGTTTATTTCAAATATTTTAGCTAGTATTCTAGAAATGGGGTTTTGGGTTGGTGTTCAGTGTTGGCGGGAGTGCTTCAAACTGTGGGAGGATCTTGTTTATTATGGATTCAAAACGTTTGTTCAGTCAACATTGTGAGTGTGTGTGTGTGTATGTGTGTGTGTGTGTGTGTGTGTGTGTGTGTGTGTGAAGGGGGGACTGAACCGGCTGTATACAAAACTCTTAATCAGTTTGGAATAAATTCAGCAATTAAAAGTAAATAGCAGATATAGTAGTAAAATTTTTGTAATGTAATGCAAAACGGACTGTCTTCATCTCCATAGTAACGGTCGATGAGGCTCATGAGTAATGCAGCTGCTTCTACTATCAAAAACTGACAAAAAAACTTTATTTCTCAGAATTGAAGGAGAAATAATTAATACTGATGGCCTTAACATTAACCTATCATATTGTTGAGTTATCAAGGACACTTTTGTGTTTTTGTGTTGAGAAATGTTGAGGACATCATTAAAATCCACACTGAGGAAAATGGGTTACTTCCCGGCAGCGGGTCTTCCAGTCCACCCACTGGACTGATGCAGTCTGTCGGAAATCCAAAGTAGAAGTATGTCATCCCTGGGCCACTCTAAAATCTATGTTTTTTTATTGAAAGAACATCATCAGTTACTTAAAATAAAATATCACAAAACAGCTCAGACAACTACACAATGCAAAGACAATGATTCAAACAACATGCAACTATGTGGTTTCAGCGTCCATAACAACCACCACAGCAACGATAGAAAATGTTGCATTCTAACAATTTTCTAGTGAGACCTGAAAAATCTTCATAATAACCAACAAACTAATCAATCATATACATTCACTGAACAAAGATTATAATAACTAAATGCACATGCACTATCTTAAAATATTGCATTTTCCACTGAGAATAAAAGGAATGGCAGCCATTTTGTTTGTTTTCGCAGACATAAACTTGACAGTCATGTGGTGTGGACGCAGGTGGTCCAGGCTCACTTAAACCTGGATGCAACACAGGTCTCTCTTTCCTCTGCCACTCTGCTGTTGCAGCTGTTGCTGCATCCCTGCTCTCATCAGGCACCCCTTGGTTTTGGTTACATTACTTTAGTTATTTGTTTTGCTTTCATGCACCTTACAACACTGGCACACACACACATTTTCCACTCATGCATCACATACTCCACTGATATCACTGATTTCCACACCCCATACTTTAAACATGGCATGGCATCGACATGGTATGTCTCCCTTTTGTTGTGGCCACTTGAGCTGGGCCTTAACAGCATCTCCAAATTTTTGAGCCGTTATTGCAAAGTTAAGATGTTTTGCGTTGTGGACCAAAGCAACAATTACATATTTTGATGTGAGACTGGGTTGCCGTATCAGCCTACAAAATGCCTATTGGCCTCATTCCCCTCCAAGATGAAGCACACTGGGCTCTAGTGACAAAACACCAGTCTGATACTGCCATGCAAATATCTTCAACAACATAAACACACTCTTTGATTAGATATTTTCTCTCAAGGAATTCATTAGACCAAGTGCTGATTACACACATCTAGTAATCCTATTAAAAGGTATAATTAGTAGCATCTTCTATCTCTCTTTCAAGGTTGTGAGTGGTGGGTGGTAAAAACGATTGCAATTAGCAAAGGCACAATGCTGTCCCTCATTATTTGACGATCTTACGACAGACATTAGCAGACACTTAGGCAGGGATTACTGGAGCAGGGGTGTTTTTTCCAGTAACACTTCATTTTACAGGTCTTCAAATTTCATGATAATTTCATGGTAAGTATATGATAATTAGCAAGTAATTTCCAACTAGTTTCTGCCTAACTTCTGCTGATCATGCCAGCTTAACTTCCAACTAGTTTCTGCCTAACTTCTGTTGAGCAGGCCATTAAATTGAAGTGAGTTTTTGCAGCTTAATTTCCAAGTAGTTTCTGTCTGAGCATCACATCGGCTATGGCTATGATCAACAGCCACCCCCTCCCACCACTGTTCATATTCACTGTGTTCTGTATAAACCGTTGAAAATGTTTTAATAAAAACAAATTGCATTTTCCACCAAGGAGCACAATCCTCCACCCCCCCTCCTTCATCTCTCTGGCCCTCATGAATCTGGGATGATAGCGGCTTAGGCCGCTTCATCCAGCCGGTCACTGCTGGTATTTATTATGAGCTCTATTTACTAATGGATTTCTGGTAATGATATGTTATGACTATTTTTAGGTAGAAAAGCCTAACCAAGGACAGGGGTCGCAAATTAGCTTTTGGTAGAAATCCTATATGCAATACATCTATTTCATGTTATTTTAACCTGTTACAATGTTTTTTGGATCATCCATGACAAATAAACTAATAAATAAAAAAATTTAAAAAGTACCACAGGCTACTGTTTGGCTACTCCCTGACTCCCCACACATTCAGCAAGTGTGTGGACATGGCTCTGCAGCCGCTATGTGACCAGGGCATGAGGGTTTTCTTTTACTTAGACAACCTCATTGTCATGGCCAAGTCCAGAGAATGGGACATTTTCCACACAACCAAGTTGGTGCTGCACCTAACCTAACCTCAGCAAGAGAATGAGAGAATTGTGTGCCCTGTCGCTTCACCCCAGCTGTCTGCTGCTTCATGGTGACTGCAGCAGTGCTCTCAGACGAAACTCTTCCTTTTTTCCCAAGAACATAAGGAGTTCATTTAGATTGAGAACTATTCAGCTAAAAGCATTTTGTCCTCCACTCATGAGGCAAAATTGCATCTGTTGTGCGTTGGCATGTTATGTTGAACGCATGGCCCCCTTTCAATGCACTGAACAGCTGTTCATGTGCTATGGAGAGGGAGAGGCTGGTATCCAAGAAGTGCCTAGCTAGTTGGCTTTGTGAATGCATCTCGCAAGCCTGGATCCTGGATGTTCTTATAAGTAGACATTTTCCTGATTCCAGTTTTTATCACAGATTGTTGGAGAGCGTATCAGAGTGTGGCAAGATGGTTAAAACAAAATCATCAGCTCCTTAAAAAGCTCCAAAAGTAGAGATGCTTTCCAATTTGACAACATGTTTGTTAAATCACACAAAGATATTTTAACTCCCACCGTTGCTCATTTAATTAACTTGTCTTTTAAACACAGTTCCTTTCCTGATGACTGGAAATGTGCCATTGTCATGCCTATTTTTAAATCTGGAGACCGCCTTGAAGCCAGTAACTACAGACCATTGAGTATACTGCCAATACTCTCAAAGGTTGCTGAGAAAGTTATCATTAAACAACTGACAACATTTCTTAATACAAGCAATTTTAGTCCACATTGTATGCAATTTGGCTTTAGAGCAAATCATTCCACCGAAACTGCTACCTTGCACTTAATAGAGCAAATTAAATCAAGACTTGATGAAGGAGGAGTAGTTGGTGCTGTATTTTTAGATCTGTGTAAAGCATTCAACACAGTCAATCATGATGTTTTAATATTGAAACTGTCTAAATTTAACTTCTCATCTACAGTACTGGCATGAATGTCTTCATATTTATCTAATAGGAGACAATGTGTTAAAGTTGGTGACACACTGTTCAGTAACATGAAGCGCACAATGGTTCCACAAGGGTCAGTGTTAGGTCCCCTATTATTTAGCCTATATATTAATGATCTCCCTCAACAGTGTCATGATGTAGAGCTGCAAATGTATGCAGATGACACTGTTGTGTACACACATGCAAAAACAGCTGAGTTAACTGCTGCTAAGCTAACAATCATTATTCTCAAATTTGTACCCAGTTTATAAAATTTTAAATGGTCCACCTCTCCTCCACTATGTTAAGTAAGTTCTATTAGATCCTCCAGAATATCCTTTACACAAAATTGTACCATACCATTTCGTCACACTGCATTTGGGCAGTCAGCTTCCTCTGTGAAAGCCACAACTCAATGGAATGCCCTACTTGATGATATGAAGAGCTGCAGTTCCATCAGTACATTCAAAACCAAATTTAAAAATCTGCTAAAAACTATTTAGCTCTGTAACCACAGAATTTAAATTTCATCTGATGTACTTCTCATATAATCTCTAATAATCTTGCTTTTAATTTGACAAGCCTACATTATTAATTTCTAGTTGACATTTTGGGTGTATGTGATGTGCTATTGTGTGTAGCTTTCTATTTTTTATTATGTGTTCTGTTTGTTTTTTGCTTTGTACTGTTTGTTATTGTGCTGTTATATATTTTATTTGTAAGGGACTGCAGATGCAAATTAGCTTTAAAGCTAACTCTGGTGCAGTACATCAAATGTTAACATTTATGTTTAAAACTGTACACTGTCCCAATAAATACAATGCAATACATCCATTGTCAAATCAACCATAGGCAACACTTTGTGCATCCACAGACAGAGTCTCATACACAACACATTGAGAGAGCTTGGCGTACTTATAAGGAGAACATCTAGTGGAACCAATGATTAGCCAAAACCACTGTGATGGAGTGTGACAGAGTGTTGTTTAAAGTGTAAAAGTTTTAATGCAAATGCTGTGTTTTAATTTAAAATCTTTGTAAAAATTACTTTTTTTCTGTTTTTAATTATTTTGTTTATGCATTGTTTCAAAATATGAAAAAATATATTTAACTTATTGAGTGGTGTGAAGACATTATAATCAGGCCTCAATAAGCAAGCAAGGAATGAGACTTTGAAAAGGGCAACTAGTAAGTTGATTCTTGATTATGAAGTTGTATTTGTCTGTAGTTAGCAATTTATGGTGACTTACAATAAAAAAATTGACATTTACGAAATTTGTTACAAAGTTGAACTGATCTGCTGAAATTATACAGAAATCGGTGAGCATGTAAATAGTTAAAAAATGTACTTCAACTTACTGGCCTGCAGAAGTTAGGCAGAAACTATTTGGAAATTAACTTGCAACAAATCACTTCAATTTAGTGGCCTGCTCAGCAGAAGTTAGGCTGAAACTAATTGTGAATGACTTGCTAATTATCACATGCCATGAAATTTGAGGTAAATATTGGGGTAATTCAAAGAAGTTCATTGGAAATTACTTGTTTATTATCACCGAATTACCATGAAATTTGCAGACCTGTAAAATGAAGTGTTACTCTTTTTCCTCTCAAAATAGCCCCATATGTGTCTGTCGCAGTGCTGTGACGGCAACAGAGCAAATGTCAAAAGGCTGTGTAAAAGTTATTTTCCTCTTTTTCTCCTGTTCTTTCTAGACATAACTCTTACATTCTCAATGAGATCCAACCAATGTACCATTCTTTGGCATGCAAATTAGAATGTATTCAATACTAATATTTTGACTTTCTCATTTTTTTTTTTTTTACTATCCATTTGTCACATATTTCTGAAACTTAATTTTCCAAAAAGATCATTGCTGTAGCTTTGAGCTATTTAATCTCAACCACACTACCAGGATTTCTTCAAAAGTGCACTTAAAGTTCTAAAAACTTTTATGTTGTCCTCATAAGTCATGAATCTGCTAGGAGTAAAATAGCAGCTAACATTTCTGCTTGGAATAGGAATAGGTAGACAGGTCATGATCAAAAAGAAGAAATATTTTTCATGGTGACAGAATAGGATTTGAGGTTTAAGAACAGTTTTTTTGAACAACCTTGAACAAAGCAGGGCTGTGGTTGTGCATTCTAATTAACTCAATTTCCCATGTTCATGGGTCAGAAGTCTTGTAACTACACTAGAGTCACTCCTGTAACTAAACAACTGACTTTTGACTTTCTTATACAGTATATACTTGGGACTCGACTTTGTTATACAGACTTGAGACTTAACATGACTCCTAAACACATAATTTGATCCCAGTTCTCCCTCAGATGACATTGATTTACACTTTTATTGTGTCCCAATGTTCTTTTGGGGGTAGAATATGAAGTATACAGTATATACATTTCTATTATTTTATTAACTTATTTAATGGCCTTCATTACAATGAGTATAACATCTGACTTATCTTTATTTGTGTGATCTGAGGGCACAGCAAACTTGTGACAGCTTGAAGTGATGAAGATGATCACCATACTTTTTTAAACATCTATTCAAACTTGCAGAGCTATGACTTTTATCTTTGGTAGTTGTGTGTGCACAGTTTTGGAAAAAGGGTAAATGTACTTTAAATTTGTGACCAAACAAACAATCATGGAACTAATATGAAGGAAGACAAGTAATTATTCAAGCCTAATGATTTTTTATGTGGTCATATTTTCCATTATTTTATTCACCACATCAGTTCTGTGGCTTTAAATGACAAAACCTTTCAATTTTCTTGAATTTCAACCCCCTGCTGCTCTGTTTCAGAAATATAGAGTTGATATGATGCATTCCCCCAAAAAATTGGAAGAATACCTTTCTGGCAAGACTGTGTGTATGCATGTAGGCAGTGTAGCAATAGCATGTTGGCACAAATGTACAGACAGTTGATTTTGAGTGTACAGTTTTAGGTGGCTATGTTCAGAAATAAGGTGGAGTGGAAGAGATTATTCTCCAATATTCTCCCAGTGTCCATCACTTCACCATCCTCCACTCCCCTCATCTGTTCCCTCCTCAGGACACATTATACTGATTGTGACACTCCTCCCAATCCCCCTTCCACACACACAATACGTCCCCATGCCCTCAACCAAACCCCCCATGGCTCTGTCTCCTGTGCACACCCGACTGTACATGGATCACTGGTGCTCGCATGCCAGAAACCACACAAACAAAATCAGGTCATCAGCTTCTCTGAGCTGCAGGAAGTGCTGAGCCTTGACCTTTTTTTCCTTCCCTCGTCTCTGGTGTGTTTACATTCAAATCTGGCCTAGGGGCTTTGTTTGTTGGCCAGGCGGGAGTGAGGCGGAGATTTCAGCCAAGCCCCTGCAGAGCTGTCACAGCCCACTTCTACAGTCTGGACAGCAGGCACAGCAAAGGCCAGCACAGGAGCAGGCCATAAGGGGGGGAATCAATCATACATGCACACATACATCTACCAAAGGTCACTTATGCTGTGCATATATAGTTTTTGCCCTGGGTTTTGCCTTTCAGGCTACATGCAGTCTGCCTGAACTGTGTTGAGGGGTGGTTTGTCTGGCTTGGATTCAGCCTGACAGGAGCTCTTCTGGTTATAAAACTCACATTGGTGTGTTTAAAAAAAAAAAAAAATCAAATCCCACAGCCATTCCACATGCTTTCACACACATAAACTGGTATTTATAAAAACAGAATGTGCAATGAGATTGTGCACACTCATACTGACCAGGTGTACACGTTTTTCCAGAGACAGCTTGTGATATAATGAGTTAAAGATAAATACACAGTGAGACAGAATCTTCTAGTAAGACATGTTTGCTTCGGTTGTTTGACAGTTTCACTGATTGTGTGATTACTTTTTGCCACTGTAAAATGTCCATCAAAGCCATGTTTATAAACTTAATACTGATTACTTTTGTGTGATCAATATTATCTAGCTGTTGTCAGTTAACTCAGAAGATCGCTGAGCTTGAAGATCATAATTCTTTACTGTAGACATTACTGTCTAAGCTGGCAAACAATGGCTACATTTACATACACAAAATATTCAGTTTTTTGCCCTCATTCCGATAAAGGCACTATTCCTACTAAGCTGTTTACATGACTAATGAAAATGAATATTCCACTAATATTCCTGTTTACATTCAGAGGGTTTTCAGGGTTTCCCTCTGCTCCAGCGGGAACGGGAATCACAAGATCTCCGCAGGCAGTGAAGTAAACCGGCAATAATGAAAAACATTAGTGAGCCGCTGCCTGATATTTATAAGTGATATTGATATGTAGGGGTGGGCCCGAATCCAAATACGTTATTCAGCAAAACACAAATAGTGCTTTTTTTACAAACATTTCTTTCATACAAATATTTAAAAAATTATTTGTTTTCGGGAAGAAAAAAAAAACATGTCAAATACTAACACGCAGGTTGGTTACATCGCTATCTCAGTCTCTCTCCTCTACTGACACATGCAAAGTGCTACCAAGGGACTCTCCATAACCTGTTGTTCCCCTTCTCCTTTCCACAAAGTTAGGTTGTAAAAAATAGGCAATAAATGAAAAATGCAAAGCAATAATCGCCTTTGAAGTGCTTCCCTACACGGTACACACTGTGTTGTCTCTGTGTTGTGGGTATATAAATAGGTAGAGGTCTGTCTGCAGTGAGGTGATGAGTAAAGTTTTAGCTCAGTAGTCAGCACAGTCGTCTATGATCTGGGAGACTCCAGTTTGAGACCCGATGTGGGGATCCCCTTCGTAACACTTCTTCTTAAAAGCGTAATAAAAACAAAAACAAGATTTTTAAGCCTCTTTCCACTTTTATTCAAATACAGCTACATATAATTTTGCTGCCTCTAAAAATACGAGATACTAGACAATGCTAGATACTAGATACAAATAATGGGCTTTCTGCATATCCCTAGTAAAACTCCCATATCACATTAGAAATTCTCCCTCCTTTTTACAATTTAAAATCTATAAAGACATTCCTTTCTTCTTAATCAAAATTATAATCACTATAGTCAAAACAGTCAATCTCTTATTGTCCCCTATAAATTCTGTGCAACTTGTCTGCATACAAATAAAATGTGTTCAATTTTTCTTGCTATGTTTTGCTAAATGCTGTATTCTTTTATTGAAAGTGCACTTTTCAAAATAGGTATGTTTTTTTTTAGCCATATGCAGTACCAGTCAAACATTTGGAAATACATTGAATGAGAGAGTGTGCCCAAACTTTTGACTGGTACCGAATATGAAAAATGTTTTTTTGTCTAACTCAACTTTCATTCTCTCCTTCTCTTGTTTTCATGCAATTTTATTACTTTTGTCCTCACTCATTTGGATTATAACTCATTCGAAAGCCTTGTTCTTAGTATCTCTCACCCAACCTGGAAAACCTTACAGCTAATATTTGTTACAGTGTACCATCCTACTGGTCTGTACTCTGAACTCTTATCTGAATTCTCAGAGTTTTTATCAAACTTAGTCCATAGTACAGATAAAGTAATTATATTAGGTGACTTTAATATTCATGTGGACCTCAATAATGACAGTCTTAGAACTGCCTTAATCTCATTGTTAGACTCAATTGGCTTCTCTCAGAGTGTAAATAAACCTACTCACTGTCTTAATCACACCCTTGATCTTGTGCTGACCTACGGCATCGAAATAGAACATTTGATAGTTTTTCCACAAAATCCTATTTTATCAGACCATTACTTGATAACTTTTGAATTCCTATTACTGGATTACATGCCATTAGACAAAAATGTCTTCACTAGATGCCTATCTGATAGTGCTGTAGCTAAATTTATGGAAGCAAATCCATGTCTCAATACTTCAGAGGACTGCTATGCTAATTTTAGTCCCACCCAAATTGATAATCTTGTTGATAGTGCTGCAGGCTCACTGCAAATAACACTTGACTCCATCGCCCTCTTAAAAAGGAAAATAATAAAACATAAGAGGTTAGCTCCATGGTTTAACTCCCAAACCCGCAAATTAAAGCAAATATCGCAAAAATTGGAAAGGATTTGGCGTTCCACCAAACTAGAAGAATCCCGCTTAACCTGGCAAGATAGTCTTAAAACATATAGGAAGGCCCTCTGTAATGCCAGAACAGCCTATTACTCATCATTAATAGAGGAGAATAAAAATAGCCCTAAATTTATTTTCAGCACTTTGGCCAAGCTGACAAAGAGTCATAACTCTATTGATCCATGTATTCCAATGGCTCTCGGTAGTAAAGACTTCATGAGCTTCTTTAATGATAAAATTATACCAATAGGAGACAACATTCAACACTCTCTGCCCTCAACAGGCACCGATTTATCCACAAACCCAGGTACCTTAGAAGCAGCTGTGAAACCTGACATATATTTGGACTGTTTTTCTCCAATTGACGTTTCTGAATTAACTTCAACGATTTCTTCATCCAAACCTTCAACCTGTCTCTTAGACCCCATCCCAACTAGGCTGCTTAAGGAAGTCTTACCCTTAATTCGCACTTCTTTACTAGATTTGATCAATCTGTCTTTAGTAACAGGCTATGTACCACAGTCCTTTAAAGTAGCTGTAATTAAACTTCTTCTTAAGAGGCCTACTCTCGATTCAGGCATCTTAGCCAACTATAGACCTATATCTAATCTTCCATTTCTCTCTAAGATCCTTGAGAAAGCAGTCGCCAAACAGTTGTGTGACTTTCTGCGTAACAATAGTTTATTTGAAGATTTTCAGTCAGGATTTAGAGCACATCATAGCACAGAGACAGCACCGGTGAAGGTCACAAATGACCTCCTGACTGCATCAGACAAAGGACTTGTCTCTGTACTTGTCTTGTTAGATCTTAGTGCAGCATTCGACACAATTGACCATCACATCCTATTACAGAGACAGGAACATTTAAATAAACTGCACTAAGCATGTTTAAGGCCTATTTATCTGACCGATTTCAGTTTGTACATGTTAATGATGAATCCTCCATGAAGGCAAAAGTTAGACACGGAGTTCCACAATGTTCTGTTCTTGGATTAATACTATTCACCTTGTATATGCTTCCTTTAGATAACGTTATTCGAAAATACTCCATAAATTTTCATTGCTATGCAGATGATACCCAAATATATTTATCAGTGAAGCCAGATGAAACCAATCAGTTAACTAAACTCCAAGCATGCCTTAAGGACATAAAGACCTGGATGACCTGCAATTTTCTGCTGCTAAACTCAGACAAAACTGAAGTTATTGTGCTTGGCCCTAAACACCTTAGAAACACATTATCTAATAATCTACATGGCATTACCCTGGCCTCCAGCACCACTGTAAGGACTCTGGGAGTTGTTTTTGATCAGGATATGTCCTCCACGCATTTGTTACTTCTAGGCTGGATTATTATCAGGCTGCCCTAACAAGTCTCTAAAGACTCTCCAGCTGGTCCAGAACACAACTGCACGTGTACTGACAAAAACTAGAAAAAGAGATCATATTTCTCCCATCTTAGCTTCGCTGCATTGGCTTCCAGTAAAATCCAGAATCGAATTTAAAATGCTTCTCCTCACCTACAAAGCCCTTAATGGTCAGGCACCATTATATCTTAAAGAGCTCATAGTACCCTATTACCCCACTAGAACACTGCGCTCCCAGAATGCAGGCTTACTGGTGGTTCCTACAGTTGGAATGGGAGGCAGAGCCTTCAGCTATCAGGCTCCTCTCTTGTGGAACCATCATCCAGATTCAATCAGGGGGGCAGACACCCTCTCTACATTTAAGAGTAGGCTTAAAACTTTCCTTTTGGTAAAGCTTATAGATAGGGCCGACCAAGCTTGCCTTGGACCAACCCTTAGTTATGCTGCTATAGGCCTAGACTGCCGGGAGACTTCCACTGATGCACTGAGCTCCTCTCTCTTCTTCTCCATCTGTATGTATTCATTTACCATTAATGCATGTTACTAACTTGACTTCTTCCCCGGAGTTCTTTGTGCTTTCTCATCTGCAGGAAATCCCATAAACTGAGCTGACATGGGGATATCCTTCCACTGTCCTTCTTCTGTCCTTCTCCAGCTGTTCCTGCTGTTGTTCGTTGTTGCTAGTCATGTATCTATTGTTGTTGTTGTTGTTGTTGCTGTTGTTGTTCTGCTTCTCTGTGTCCCCACCCCCCATCCCTCCACCCTTTTTGCTCTCTCTCAACCTAACCGGTCAAAGCAGATGGCCACCCACCTAGAGCCAGGTTCTGCTTGAGGTTTCTACCCATTAAAGGGGAGTTTTTCCTTACCACTGTTGCCAACTGCTTGCTGTATGTATGGTCTAGACCTGCTCTGTGTGAAAAGTGCCATGAGATTACTTTTTTTTTTGTGATTTGGCGCTATATAAATAAAATTGAACTGAATTGAAAAATTGAACTGTGGGACAGCAAGAAACTGATTGGAAAACAGTTTCTAAACTGAGTCAGGCCAACAGCTGGTAATATTTTACATTGTTCTGGGTTTCCTACAAAAAATAAAATAATGTCCCGGGGCCTAATCATAGCCCCCAGCCCTCAATCCTAACCCTAACCGCCTAACCCTAACCCTGACCCCCCCAGCCTCCAACCCCTCAACCCTAACCCATCTGGATCCTGCCCACCCCGCACTTGGGCACCCTCACCTGGGCTACACACCCAGCCACGACGGAATCTTGCCCACCATCTGAACCTGTGTACCCCACACTTAAGCCCCCACCCCAGTCTCTTTCTTTGTCCCGGGCCCCTGGTATCCCATGCATCCATCAGTTTTATTACTTTTGTCACCGTGGGACAGCAGGAAACTGGCTGGAAAACAGTCTCTAAACTTCCATTTTGGAGAGCTGTCTTCTAGTTCCACCACTGAATGTGTGTTCAGACAGAACATAAAGCCAATTTTAGACAAATACATACTTATATTCTTGATGCACAGGGTTAATAAATCTGTTGCTAGCTAGCTTAAAGTTAATGTACAGTTGGTATTTTAGCAGTTTGGGGTGAACAAAAACAAATGGTCCAGCGGTCAAACCCTTGCAAATGTTCTGTCTGAACACACCATGAGGACCAAATCATAGATCTGCTTTTAATCCGTGTCTTTGTCTCACACGCCCACTGTCATTAAATTTAATGAGAAGATTCATGCTTCCAAAGGGATGAACTACCTTTCCTCTATCGCCATCCTAGGGGAAAATTTGCATTTTTAGAATAATTTATTTTAGTGATCAAATACCTCAATATATATTCAGCTACAAACTAAACTTTCAAACTTAAAATGATGAGTCTTAAGGTTGTTAAAATGGCTAAATCCTCACATTATTGTTCAACACATTGTAAAGTGTTCTGTCACATTGCCAAAAGGAATCATCATGAAGAAAAATGCTACACATATAATTATTATCAATCATTATCAATTTTAGCAGTAGCAGTATCAGCAATAACAGTAGTTACATACTCATACAACGCATGTGTTGTTGTTGTGCTGCCAGCCAGAAACGCTGCCAGAAATGCAGTTTTAATTTTGACTTTTATCCAGT
Organism: Thunnus maccoyii; assembly: GCF_910596095.1. Classification (NCBI taxonomy): domain Eukaryota; kingdom Metazoa; phylum Chordata; class Actinopteri; order Scombriformes; family Scombridae; genus Thunnus; species Thunnus maccoyii. The sequence goes on along the minus strand of NC_056535.1, from coordinate 1,118,064 downwards.
TTTAAGCCTCTTGATACTGATACTGATCTTCATGATACACCTTTTAAATCGTGGTTGTTTTTAACTGTATCTTTCAACATCATAAAGGATTTTAGTCATTGGACAATTGGATTTTAAGTGATTCGAGAATAAGCTGAGCACTTGCTCAAGAAGCCATGACTATGCCTACTATGAACTGTGAAGACTCTGTGTTACTCCAAAAAGCAAACAAAAAGATTGCTGACCTTAAGGAGGATATCTGACGGCTTTCGGATGAACTTAAGAAAAAAGACTCTCTTTTGTCCAGCTTCATGGAAGTGGCCTCTGGGCAGTCTACACGGATTGCCTCTCTCACTGCAATCATCCAGGACACAGTTATGTGGGACCCCTCCCAACACACATGGTGGAAAGAGATAATGCACCCTCCTGCCAGGAGATCCCATAGCCATCATCCCCTCTTTTTAACGTTTTAAGTAGTTGTGGAAAGTCTGCTTATCTCTAGGGACCTATTACCTCACTGGCACGTGGAGCAGGGAGTTTCGGCAGAATCCTTAGCCTCCACTCTTGGCTCCAGTCCATCTGCAGAGTCCACAGCATAGGTTTTATTGACAACTTTAATCTGTTTTGGGATCATTTTTCCCTCTTCAGGACTAACTGAGTCCACCCAAACAAATTGGGCTCACGAATGCTAGCTGCTAACATACAGCATGCTGTGCTGTCCTCTCCAAATGACTGACTGTTTACACCTCACACACCTCCCCCGGAACCTACTTCTTTTTCTCCAGGTTCATCTCAGGCCACTGTTTCCAGTGCTAACCCCCCTGTTGTCCTTCCCTGGAATTAACACCTTCACCAGTCCATTTCCCTATTCGGACAATTGTTTCATATAGGGCCTGCCTCCTGGTGAGATGTTTTGCTGTGCGCGGTGGATCAGAGCTTTGTTACATGCGCCCCTTGGCTTGGGCCTCTGATATTGCCAGCAGTGGGTCTGTGCCCCTCAGGATGGTGCTGTTAAATGCTCACTCCATTGCAAATAAGTCCTTCATTCTGAATTAATTTTTTCATCTCAAAAGGCTTGGATTTTCTGTTTCTAACCCAGACTTAGCAAAGGAGCTTAGACACTGCCCCCCTAATTGAGCTGTGCCTACCAGACTGTACTTTTATCAGCACTACCAGGACCTCAGGCCAGGGTCGAGGACTCACCGTGGTTCTCAGGCACCGCTTTCAAAGTTGGATGGTGAGCACTGGGGCTTTCTCCTCCTTTGAACTGCAGATGACCAAAGTGGGTCGTTCAAATCTGTTTTATTGTATTTTAATTTACTGACCCCCTTGTTATAATATTTCTTTTATGTCTGAATTCAGTAATTTTTTATCCTCTATCATTGTCACTGAGTCTTTTATTATATTCAACACGTGTCTCATCCCACACACATCAGGGGTCATACCCTGGACCTGATTTTTACACTTGGTTTAAATATTGATTCTATCTGCCCTGAGAAGCTGCATGTTACTGACTATAAATGTGTTCTTTTCAACCTGTGTTTTAATTTAGATTCTCTGCCCGGCAAACTTGTAAAGTGCTCTCACATCTTAAATCACCTCTCAGCTGAGTTTTCTGCAGCTTTTGACAGAAGTGCAGTGTTGTCTTCTCACGCTGACATTACTAGTCTGGTCCACTCCTTTAACACACATTGCACCACCATTTTGGATAAAGTAGCTCCTAGTAAAATTAGACTTGTTTCCCCCATCAATTCATCACCCTAATTAAATGACAGTATTTGCTGTTTCTGGCGTAAATGTCGTAGGGTAGAGCAACTGTGGAAGTCCAAGCTCTATGTACACTGTCTTCATTACAAAGAACTTTAATTGAATTTAACAAAATGGTTGAAGATGTGAGGGCTTCCTACTTTGCCAAACTAATCTCCCCCAGTAAACGCAACCCTAAAGTCCTATTTGATACCATCAATAACACTGTCAATCTTGCACCTCCTGATGTGCCTGTCTTTTCAAATAAGGATTGCAGCAACTTTATCTCTTTCTTTGTGGATAAGATTAGAGTTGTCGGGGCTAGCAGCATCCCCTCCTCTACTCCTTTTTATACCTATCCATCCCAGCTGTCAATTTTGGACTGCTTCTCTCCTATTTCCCCGCAAGACCTCAATGATGTGGTGGGTAGTATGAAACCTGCCTCTAGCCCTGCAAATATTTTACCAACATCCATGCTCAAAAATGTATTTCGGTCTATTGGCCCATGCCTGGTCTCTATTATAAATAGCTCCCTGCAATCTGGGCATGTCCTAGCCCATTTTAAACATGCAGTTGTTCAGCCTCTTCTGAAAAAAACTAACCTTGACCCATCCCTTTGCCAAAACTACAGGCCTATATGTAAGCTGCCTTTTATTTCAAAAGTCCTAGAGAAAATTGTTGCCAAACAGCTCACTGCTGCCTTGACTGCACACAACATTTTAGATAACTTCCAATCTGGGTTCCATCAGAAGCATTCCACTGAGACAGCTCTTCTCAGAGTCTCCAATGTCTTAATGATGTCTTCTGATGTGGGGGAATTTTCAGTTTTGGTGCTGATTGATCTTAGTACAGCTTTTGATACTGTAGCTCACAGCATCCTAATTGAAAGGCTTAGGCAGTGGGTGGGTGTCTCTGGGAGTGCCCTGGACTGATTCTCCTCGTATCTCTAGGATAGGAGTTTTACTGTGTCATGTGTTCCCTACCTGTCTGAAACTGCTGCTCTCTGCTGTAGTGTGCCCCAGGGTTCTGTCTTGGGTCCAATACTATTAGGTTTGTGCTAAACACAACTAAACTCAGATAAGACTGAGGTCCTTATCATTGCTCCAGATAGCATAGCTTCCAAGGTTGCTCAGTGTATTGGGTCCCTTTCTTCAGCTGTACAGTCTAATCTTAGAAATCTCTGTGTTATATTTGATCAGGCAATGCACCTCTACAACATATCAAATTGCTAACCTGTTCATGTTTCTTTCATGTAAGAAACATTGCCAAACTCAGGTCTGCTGTATCGCAACCTGAGCTAGAGATGATTATTCACACTTTTATTTCATCCCGGCTGGACTACTGCAGTTCCCTTTTCACCTGCCTCAGCAAGTCATCCCTGGACTGTCTGCAAATGGTCCAAAACATTGCTGCATGGCTGTTGACCAGGTCCAGTAGGACAACTGACATCACACCATTGGCTTCCTATCAAGTTTAGGATTCATTTTAAGGAGGCTGGACTGGGAAAATCATTCAGGCCGGGAAATATAATGTGAAATATAGGCCCAGTCAGGTCACTTTTTAAGCGGGGGGCCTGGGGGTCCCCCACTAAGAAAATTTTAGTTACAAAGATTTGATTTCCTGCATTCTGGTGAATTTTAATGCATATGAATAACAAACTAATGAGCCAACAAGTGCTTAGTACAATTTACTGTTATGAACCTCAAATGAAACCGAACGTACATATCATTAAGGAGGAAGATGACACTACTACTATTACGAGTGTGGCACCAATGCTACTTTCCCCACTTCAAAAAGAAAAAAAAGCAAGAGCACGCCATATTTTTAGTGTACCATTATAATACAGTTAACCACTCTCTCCGCCTATTCAAAGAACAGAGCAAGAGCACAATACCCTATTCAGTTTACTGATATAAACCCGTCAGAATTTGGAGTACACCTGTTTAAAACTATTTTATTTTATAAAATTACCCTTAACTGTATACATTTGATTTTTCTAACATGTCTTGTACCTGCAGGTTGCTCTGAAGTAGTGGTCTTCTGTACTACTGTGGCACCAATGCTACTCTCTCCACCTTCAAAAAGAAAAAAGCAATAGCACAGCACACCGTATCTTTTAATGTACCACTATAATACAGTTAACAACTCTTTCCAGCTATTCAAAGAACAGAGCAAGCACACAATACCCTACTCGGTTTACTGATATACACTACCCATCAAAGGTTAAAATAACCCTTTAATTAACACAAACATTAAATAACATAGATCTTTAAGTTTCACCAAATTATAGTAGCCTGGATAGTGTGACAGAAGATGTTGTGTTGTCTGTAATTTTAAAGTATGAGATCAAAGTATAAACTTACTGTCTGAAATTTTCACCAAAACACATGAATTTTCAAATAATATTGACCACATTAACTAGCTAATATTACCATCAATGTTTTGGAGGAAATTAGAAAGGGAACCACCACTTTTATTATTGATTGTCCAGTTTCTTGGCAGCTTTAACATTGACAGGAGACAATGATGACACATTGGTAACATTAGCTATGTTAGCTAGGTAGCAAATGTTAGCTAGCTAGCACGTTTATTTACTGACTAACCTGGTGGCTGTGGTCCCATGCGTGCCAACATTTGGTCAATTTTGCTGCATTTGGCAGCATCTCCTGCAAGCACCTTTCCTTAATTCTCTCTCTCCCTCTCTGCTCCACCCTTCCTCTTTTTTCCACCATCCATCTTGCTGCTAAGTCATTTAGCCGCACTAAATGCACTTGCTGCCAAACGAAACGCGTAACTGCCAACTATTCTCTCTGTCTCTCTCTTTCTATCTCTGTCTCTCTCTTTCTCGACCTGCTTTCGACTTCTACCATGCCTGGCTTTCAAAGCACACAGGCCAGTGTTGCATTTAGGGTCAAAAAAAAAAGAAAAAAGAAAAAGAAAATCCGCAGCCTGCGGCGGGCATGCCAGGCCATTTAGCAGACCAGGCCACTGGGAAAAGTCCCAGTGCTCCCAATTGCCAGTCCGGGCCTGGATCTGCAGTCTCTGTTGACACCTTTAAAAAACATCTGAAGACTCATTTATTCAAATTGACCTTGTCTCACCTCATAGTGTCTTGTGTTTGTATTTTGTGTGTTTTTTAGTTATGTTGTTGCTTATGTTTTACTGTTTGTTTCTCTTTTTTGTATTATTGTACTATTTTTATGGTCTCATTACTATTTATTTATTTATTTATCAATTTTTCTCTTGTGAAGCACTTGTTCTGTGAAAGGTACTATATTAAATAAACTTTACTTTCTTTTTTGCTGCAGTCTGAGATTGTAAAAAGTGCTTAAATATGTAACTGTGTTCTGTTTTGTGTGCATGTCTGTTGGCATATTTTTTTAGCTTATGTGTTTGTGTGCAGACAGACTGTATGTGGGGACAATGCAAAGTACAGCAGCTCACACTCAGACATTTTCTCTAGGCGACTGAGGGGTGGCCTCTTTTTCTTCATTTGAGACTGTGTTTTATAATTAAAAGCTCATCTCCCATCGGTCTGCTCCAGATGTTCTGCTGAACTTGCCAGCCTCCTCTGTGCCACAGAGAGATAGCACATACAGCTGGACGGCTTGAACTGAGGGAGTCTTGGTCACAAAGCACATTTGTTTTAATACATCCCAGCTCATGCAGTCTCTGCAGGCCAGCAGAATGAGCAGTGGCTGTCTCTTTGCTTCCAGCTGTATGAAAAAAGATTCCAAAAGTTATTATAGCAAAAACAAAACTAACAGGTGTGCTAGCAGCAGAAGCAACCATGTTCATATTTCTAAATGTTGATGAGAACAACATATTGGAGATTTAGCTGTTAACAGTGAGAGTAAAAAGGTAAAAACTGTCCTGAGTGTGCTGCTATATATGTATACACACACACACACAAACACACACACACACACACACACACATATATATATATATATATGTGTGTGTGTGTGTGTTTTCCGGTGATTATGAGAAATATGAGAAATGCATGCCTCCACTCGGTTACAGTACAATCCAGCGGATTTACAAAGCTCCCTCCCCACACTGACCTCCTGTAGCAGACTACATGAGTCTCATGTTTTACCTGTAAGAGTTGTGTGCCATTGTTCATCATCTGTGATGTGAAAACATCAGATTTCCATTATGTCCCTTGCTACCGATTGGCTGGCACAAAGCAAAACAAAATACCAGAAATTCTATAGCCTTTTCATAACATCTATTGTCAACGGTATGAATTTAATTCCATCATCTCTCTTTTCAAAGCTTAACCTCTTAACATCACTGTTTAGTCTCTATGATCCACTTCCATTTACTGAAGTCTTTTCAAACTAATACACTCCATCAAAGGTCACTTTAAGGAAACACTGGACCATATCACATTTTCAGCCTCACTGTGGCAGTGAAGGATTGCTTCTTGTAAAATCCAAGAGAACCATTTTTATGTCAAAAAGCATCATTACTCTTAATTACTTTATATTACATCTAGCTGGCTTATTAAACCTGCCTACACTGATTATTCAAGCAAAATGAGTTTTTTTTATGCTGTGGGGAAAGAATTATTCTAGTGTTTTGTGTCACTCAAGTGTGGGCTTGTTTGCAGATAGTGTGTGTTGTGTCTGTCTTTGAGCTTGTTACCATCTCATTTCCTCCTCTGTATGTGTGTGTGCATTTCTCTTGGCATTTTCATTTTGGTCCTCATGCACTGTGTGTTTTCTCCTCCCTCCTCATCACTCTCCTCTCCCACTCCCTCTGACAGATGACAGTGCTGGTTGGGGGATGATTCACAATGGCCACACTGGGGCTTATATGTGGAAACAGCAATAATGAATTTATGAGCACTAACTGTGTCTCTGCTATTTGTAAATTCAAATTCTCCAAAGGACATACACTCTAACCCCAACTACCACCCTGGCTGGTTTGATTAATATCAGAGGATACATACCACATGAGACGGTGCTGATTATTTTATTCTTTTAAGTCTGGGTGGAGCCAGAGGCAGTTAGGGCTGAATTAGACTAATGTTTTGACATGACTGCTGGAGAATAGGAAGATGGGAGCAGGGAGGCAATGGCCCCTTTACTGATCAGCTGAAAGATTGTGGTAAGACAGCACAACTCCCATAGGCCATCATCAGTTGGATGTGTAGTAAAGAAGCTTGGAGGATATGTCAAGTTAATGTAGCAGTGTAGCATGTAAAGATAATGGATCTCATCCAGCACAGCAGCTTAAGTGACCCATGTGAATTCCAGTCACGTTCATCATAATGCTAAATTGACCCTTGGTTTTCTTTCTGTGGGTTTGGTTTAGTGTGAGTTGATTATGTTTTTGCCAGACTGTGCCCATGGATAAACAGGAAAACTGAAACTGAGACAGAGTTGAGGCTGAGTTAAGTTTCACTCCTGTAGGTGTTTTAGTGGGTATTCTGTAGCTGCTTTGTGTAGGTATTAAGATGTACTGTAAGTGTAGGATTTAACTTGTTTTTCTTGGGAGGACAGTCATGAAGATGCTACAACATGATCAGTCATTTATGCAAGTGCCCCAAAATGACTATATATATATATATATATATATATATATATATATATATATATATATATATATATATATGACTATATTTACATTCAAGTGACATCGTCCTCCAGTGACTTTAGTTATTATGACGGAAGCAAGGGAGAAAATCAGGTGACATTAGTACAGAGCAACAAAGTCACATAATGAAACATATTTACTTTTCAACAGTGATTTTTACTATTTTGGAAGGCACAGACAAGTGATGCTGTTTTGCCATTAGAAATGTCCAAAATGGAAAGGATTCACTCTCTGATGAGCAAGATCGGTAACCCGTCAACTAATTGAAATGTATAGTCCCCAGCAACTCATACCATTCTAAGCAGTTCAGAGAATGGATATTTGGATGCGCTGTGTACAAAAAGCTGTCAATAAATAGTCACGATTACATTTTCTCCACAACTGTGAGGATTTGCACTGGGATGACTTTGTTACATAGCCAAATATGAAACAAAACACAAAGCAGCCTAAACTGAGCAATTACAGTTCTTGCACTCCACACTCCTCACTCCACAGTCCCCACATAACCCTACATATAAAAATTTCTTCTAAGCATTTAACAGGTACAGCTCACACAAGTTCTTCATTGTGGCTATGTTTTTGATAGGGATGTGTTACTTTAGGTACAGGTGAGCAGATGAAATACAATTTTGGAAGTTCTGTGTGAGTAATAGATCCATAAGCTTACACCAGCAGACACCATAATGCTGCACAGCAATTTACAATAAAATGAGACAAGATTTTGCAAATTATCATGAAAACTATAGTTCTACCTACCATCATGACTATTGCAAAGTAAACAATAGAAATACAGTACTGTGCAAAAGTTTTAGGCACCCTAGGTGTTTAGATTCTTATCCATTATGCAATACCATCTGGGAGGTGTCTGATCGGTCCCAAATTTATTCATGACATAACAATGACCCCAAGCATACAGCTAGAGTCATAAAGAACTATTTTCAGCAACAAGAAGAATAATGAGTCCTGCAACAGATGGTATGGTATGGCCCCAACAGAGCCCTGATCTCAACATCATGGAGTCAATCTGGGATTACATGAAGAAGCACCTGAGATGGCCTAAATAATAAATCCACAGAAGAACATTCTTTCTCCAGGATGATTACAACAACCTACCTGCAAGTTACCATGAAAAACTGTGTTAAAGTGTACCGAGGAGAACTGCTGCTGTTTAAAGAGATTTCAATTAGGTTTCTGCTGTTTACTCAACTTTGTAAGAAGTTAATTGATAAATTAAAACAATTTATAGCAATATTTTTGTAAGCATTCTCACTTTACTTTCAGTGCCTAAAACTTTTGCATAGTACTGTACATTCACTGGTAATTACTGGAAACATCTCCACTATACCTCCTTGTAAAGCATTTTGTTTCTGAAGTGCTTTATTTTTACAAATGCCATTAAACTAAGCAAATGATTAGTGAGTGTGGAATTTGTTTTTCAATTTCTGTGTTATGAAGGCAATAGGACAAGTGTGTTATAATGTATCAGAGCTGCAAATGAAAATATGATTTCATTCACTATTAATAACCTGTCTTAGTGCCTGAGTCTCATGTGAAATATACTGTATTGTCCATCCAGGATGTAGAGAAGAGGTTTTTATATGTTATTAACAATTGTTGTCGTATATGTAATAATGTATGTAAAATATAGATCATGTAATATATTTTTCTACATTTCATTGAACAGAAGCCAAATTTGCACAAATGGATAATGTCTTATTATAGCCAATAACATTAAAAAACACTTTGCTTTAAATAAATAGAATTATGATTTAAATCAGGAAATACCCAAGAAATACAAAAGAAGACATAAAGAAGACAAAAAATCTGACCAGCATGAAGCAAAAAATGACACGGGCACAAATCACTTTGTACTTCAGCTTATAGTTGCGTGTAGTGAGTTGGAGATGCAAGAAAAAGAAGCAACATAAAAAGCAACTATTGATCTGTTGTCATAGATGTGATAAAATTATGCATTTTGTCAGAGATAGATCATTATTCACAGATAGATAAAATGCATATTTGCAATTTTTACAAAGATCTACGGATTTGAAGGAAATGTATTGAAAAAAAAATCTTGCACAAGACAATGAGAAACATGTTAAACAAAGTGCACAGGCAGCAACATGGAGCTGTGAAGCACTGCAGCAGCTGATTATTTGTCCTTAAGAAAAATAACCTGTCACCAGTCTGCTTATGATATCTGCACAGATTCATACAGTAGCTGCCTGAACATCAGAAAATTGTGTCAGCACTCCCACCTTCAGTTTTCTCTGAGCTGTATATGAGCCATGTAGCTCTGACTCCACACTGAGCAGATAATTTACACATTCATACCTGCTTGTTATTTGAAGCACTGATAAAAAAACAGAACAAAACAAAAAAAAACCCACCCTGACAGTCACAATTGTGAATTGTGCAGGAAATGATGGATATTTGTTGTTCATGTTGTTCTGTTCTGTGGCATATGGAGGCTCAGATATGACAAATGTCAGTAATGGGCCATGTGAGTCATATGTGTAATTGAACACATACAGACAAGTGACAAATTAGAGGAAAAACCGGTACAGGTCTGAATGCTTGACACCATACAGCTAGGGGATCTGGTGGTTCTGTCATACTGTGGGGGACGTTTGCTGGTATGGTTTGGGTCCACTTGTCCCCTTAGAGGGAAGGGTCACTGCACATCAATACAAAGTTGCTCTTTATCCTTTGAATGAAAGAATGGTGTTCATCCCTCCAGAAGAGTTCCAGAGACTTATAGAATCAATGTCAAGGCTAAGGAACATCATTCTTCAAAAAGAAATTCCCTTATTTGGTGTTTTGATGATGGAGGTGGAGAGCGCTGTCTAACACGTCAGTCTTAAATCTCCCATAGGTGTTCAATTTGGTTGAGATCTGGTGACTGTGAAGGCCATAGCATATGATTCACATCATTTTCATACTCATCAAACCATTCAGTGACCGCTCATGCCCGTGAATAGGGGCATTGTTATCCTGGCAGACACCACTCCCATCAGGATAGAAATGTTTCATCATAGGATAAAGGTGATGACTCAGAACAACTTTGTATTGATTTGCAGTGACCCTTCCATCTAAGGGGACAAGTGGACCCAAACTATGCCAGCAAAATGTCCCCCAAAGCATAACAGAGCCACCGGATCCCCTTACTGTAGGGGTCAAGTATCTAGGCCTGTACCGATTTTTCCTTTAATTTGTTACCTGTCTGTACTTAAAAATCGGGGTAGTTGAAATCCATTTTTCAAAATCAATTTTTATCCATGCTAGCAGTGTGGCTCTAGGGATGATAAGATCAATCGTTTTTGTTGATCGAGTAGGCTAATTGTTTCAGCTCTAGACCATAGTAACCATTACGCCTGCTAAACATCAGCATGTTAACAATGTCGTTGGAAACATGTTAGCATGCTGACGTTAGCATAGCTTGGCTGTAGTCTTAGCCTTGTTGCATTGTCAAGTCAAATTTATTTATATAGAACATTTCATATGACAGGCGTAAACTACATGTGCTTAAAAACAAAAGCAAAAAAATAAGTAAAGCTCATACATGACAAAAACATACAACATTACATTAACATTACATATATAAAACATATGAGATAAAACATAAAATAATGAGATGTTACATATATAATATTGTAGGTCATGAATACAGTCAATGTATGTAATGCATTTCACCTCTGTATGGTCATTTGATGATTTATAAGCCTTACATTTACATTTTTAAACATTAATAATTGATTGTAGAAAGTTCATTTATGGCTGAGGAAGTGTGTTGTTTTACAGCTGTCTTCTTCTGGCCAGCGGCTCTCTTTTGTTTCTCTAACTTGGCTCCTTGCTGAGGAAGCCTGTGTGCGCTGCTCCATCCATTATGTGCTTGGCCAGCGTCGCCTGTTTACACCAATACATTATTTATTTTTATTTTTCACATTTTCAGCATAATTGAGAAATTGTGTTGGGGGATACTTCGCCAGCAGACCAAAATGAGCCATCTCTATTGTCATGGAAAGCAGTCACGGTGCTGGAAATATTTATTCCCATTGGCAGTGAAGGGATGAGTCCACCCGTCTCCCTCACCAGCCTCCCCCCTTTCAAGTCTTCTGCTTTGTGCAGCAGAGACAGTAAACATTTTCTGACTTGCTCATATGGAAAATTTGACATTTACGAGAGAGATCATCTATCTGCCTGTGCAGGGCTGTGTGTCATTTGATGTCCTTGAGTGAAAAGCTGGATTGTGTATACAGTTGATGTGAGATACAGGGCTGGCCCAACACATCTGGGGGATTTGGGAGCAGTATTTACTACTGAACCCCAACCAATTCCTGAGGCCAAGAACAATATCATCCTTTCAGAATTTCACAAAACAACTATGTAATCTTTGATTTTAACATAAATAAATGAAAAAACATTTTGATAAGGTTAAGTTTGTCTTTTAAAGAATTGTTACCAAGATAAATACTTAGAGCGCAGTGCTTAGGACAAATTGTCAGCACTCTCTGGTGGACACACTATGTATTGGAGACACATCTCTCTATATAATGCAAGAAATCTCTGTCTGTCTCTATGTATGTGTAGCAGAATGGAAATGTATTCCTGTCTGGACTGAGCAGGCCTGTAATCTCTTAGTCCCTTGATTACTTGGCGATCATGAACCAATCATTGTCTGTGGGCACCCTATAAAGGCAGGTAGTTGTTTTCTAAGCGCTCCCCTGATGCTGAATGCATGCCCCGCCTCCATTCTCTGCTGCAGGTATAGGAGTAGTTTCTGTGCTGGTCCTTAGAGTACGCTCTTATGCTGTTGCTTATGTTAGTTGTTTATGATTTTGCAGATCCCTCCGTGGTGACTCACCTCCCTCAGAAGTGATCCTCTCATGGACTGCTGTCGGTCGGTTCACTCCTCTCGCTCCGCAAATTTTATTACGTTGCGTGTAGTAAATGGGTGTTTTGTTTCTACGTCCCCGTGTGTAGTAGCAGCATAGGCTCCGTACACTCTCTCTCTCTTCCTGAACTTACAGATGCTGCCTGATTGGACTGTGGGCCCTGGTCAGCTTCTAGCAGCTTACCCGGGAGCTGCTGCGGCAATTCTGGCCCACGCCGCAAGAACGCTGCTGCTTTGCCTATAATTAGTGTTAACAATCATAATCTTTGTTTTGATTTGTTTGGTCGAGTCGGCAGTGCCGCACTTAGTACTCTTTTAGCTGAGCCGTTTTAATGGTGTGAGAGTGAGTGTGCGTGTACGTTGTAAGAGGGGGTTTTTCTTTTCTTTTGTCGTCAGCATTTGCTTATTCTCGGTTTTGCTTAGTTTAGTTCATTCATTTGTCTCTACTTTATAGCTTACATAATGATTTCATATTAATAATATTGTTTTCATAGTTTATTTTGTCATTGTTTGCTTATTCTCAGTTTTGCTTGGTTTAGCTCATTCATTTGTCCCTACTTTATGGCTTATGTAATGATTTCATATTAATAATATTGTTTTCCTAGTTTATTTTGTTTATTTGTTTATTCTTTTCTTTGTTGTGCAAGCACAGGGCTTTTTTCTTAGGTCCTGCGATGAATATTGTTTGGTATAGTTTGTGTTAATTCTGTTCCTAAGTTGCTGGTTAGGTGTTTAATCATCTGACCAACTGATATTGCTTGGAGAAGTGCTTCTTTAGTTAGTTTTGTTGTTTGGTTGAATACTTTATTGATTTTGTATCCCTTTTCATCTTTTTTCAGGAGCTGAGCGCCCACAGTGGTGGGGTTGGTGATCGTAGGTGGTGGTTCCTCCTTTTTCCTGTATGCTGTGTTCAACTGAGCATTCCTGGGTTTGACCCTTCACCATTGTGTGTGTGTGTATGTGTGGATGTGTGTGCACATGTGATTCGGGGTGACTCTCTTCTGGATACCTCTCCTACCTCCCCTCCACTGGTATTTGTGTGGTTGGTATGCTTAATTATTGTTTTTTTTTTACTAAATTTTGCTATTGTTAAGATAAAGAATTGATGTTTGGAACCACGTCTCTCACTTGGTGTAATGAACCTCATTGCCTTTTTGGATTATTGGTACTGGTCTGAGGTAACATTTGTCCCAGGGTAAAACCCCCAGGGTGGCGTAGTTGGATTCTTGTGATTACACTGGTTAGTGCCCTTCATCCCTATTCTCTTGCCACATATGTATGTATGTACGTTTGTCCATTGCATATCTTGAGAACCGTTCATCCAGTCTATTTCATACCCAGCAGGCGGATTGCTGTGGAAACGAGGAAGTGCAATGTCGATGTGTGTAGTTGTTTGGATGAGTGGTTCTCGAGAAATATATAAAAATACCTCATAAATAATGTTGATTTGCTTCTTCTACTGCCTGCAGAGTCAACAAGCAGAAATACGGACAGCACCACTCTACCATTGCAACCGACATTGTGGTCGGGGGTGGGATTACATCCATAGTGTTAATGACTTGAAAAAATTTAAGAGACTTAAGCTACTGTGAACAAAACTCGGCATGTATGTGCAAAACTTAGTTCTTGATGTCTCAGGCATGTTCAGAAATATATAAAAATACCTCATAAACAACATTGCTTCTACAATGTTGATTTGCTTCTTCTTCTGACTGTGAAGTTAACAAGCGGAATACGGACAGCGTCACTCTACCATTGCGACCCACATTGTGATCGGAGGTGTTAATGACTTGAAAATGTTTAAGAGACTTAAGTTCTACTATTGAACTATGTAACGTTACTGTGAATGAAACTCGGCATGTACATGCAAGACTTAGTGCTGGATGTCTCAGGCACATTCAGAAATATATAAAAATACCTCATAAACAACATTGCTTCTACAACGCTGATTTGCTTCCTCTTCTGCCTGTGAAGTTAACGAGCGGAAATATGGACAGTGACACTCTGCCATTGCAACCTACATTGTGGTCGGAGGTGGGATTACATCTGTAGGGTTAATGACTTGAAAACGTCGAAGAGATTTAAGCTCTACCATTGAACTGTGTACTGTGAATGAAACCTGGCATGTACGTTCAAGACTTGATACTGGATGTCACAGGCACGTTCAGAAATATATAAAAATACCTCATAAACAACATTGCTTCTGCTTCCTCTTCTGCACATGGATTCAACAAGCGAAAATACGGACAGCGCCACTCTACCATTACAACCCACATTGTGGTCGGAGGTGGGATTACACTCATGATATAGTGATGAGAACTACCATAGAGAATGAACTGAAAAAGTTTAGAGAGTTAAACTCTATTCCTGTTCCTCACCTGAGGAAACTTTGTATGTGTGTTCAAAACATAGTACAGGATGTCTCAGGCACATTTTGAATGGGTACTACAGTTCATCTGATCAACTTCTGCTCAACTCAGGGAATATCACTAAACTGTAGTGTCTACCGATAGCCTGCACCACAGGCGTTTAGAGAGCATTGGTAAATTGTAGTGTCTATTGATAGTCTGCATAAGAGGCCTTTAGGGGACAGACACAACTCTCTCTAGGTATTGAGAAATCAGTCTGTTCTGAACAGGCACGTTTTGAATGGGCACTGCACTAGTAAATTTCTAGTTACTTATCAACCCACTTACGATGATTATGATACGATATATCTGTAATGAGCTAAAAGAATGGGCTCAGCTAGGTACTATAACAAAATTAGGAACTGTAACTTTATAGATGACATTGAATGAAGGAAGTAGTAGTAGTGTTGACTGATTGTTTTCACCTTTTTTTTTAATAGAAAATATTTGGTAAGTTTTCAAATTTGAAGGATGAGGCTGTTATTACTGGTGTTATTCTGTACTTTTCGTTTTGTCATCAAATCCCATGAGAAGACCCAAAACCTTAAAATGGGTCACATAGTTTCTTTCTTTCTTTTTTTTATTTTAAAGAAAAATAATTTCCTAAAACAGCTGGGCAGTTTAGTTTTTTAGCAAAAATTATTCAAACAGGATGAAATAGTGCATTTCTTGGGGACTATTTTCAGCTGCAGGATAATACCGTTTGGTGTTCTAGTGAGTATTTCCAGCAGCCGGATGGTGTGTGTCGGATTGAGTCAAAATAAACTACAGTGTGTGTGTGTTCATGGTAATGAAGGAACATGTCACCCAGTGCAACAGTGTGACCCGATGTGTTTTTAATAGTTTTTGGAGCTCTAGGCACAAAGGAATAAGATATATCAGGCTCTGGATACAAACACAATACTGGTTAGCAGAATACATTAATTGCTGGTTTTGGTCATTTCATGGGATTTGTTGACAATAAGAAAATATAAAATATTGCCAGTATTAGCCCTTAACTTAGTTTCCTGCAAATATATGGGACAGTTATCAACAGTTCAGTACTTCGGTACAGTTTTCTTTTTACAGGAAGTGCATTAGTTTAGCAATAGCATGGAAATATTTAAACCTGGACAAACCTCACGTTTTTAATTAGTCTGGGGGCTCATAGTGGGTGGTGATCACAGACAGGATTAGTATCAGGTTTGCTTTTTCCTTTGGCTGACTGTGTACAATATGAACTGTGTGACAGATTGTTGAGTTTGGTTTCTCTGTGGTATCATGACGTTGCTCAAGTTTGATTCAGTGACTCATTTTTCTCATGTGAATTTCAGCCCCATTTGCATGTGATTATGTTTCTCCAGCCTTGCTACAAACTGACATTGGGTATTCATGCCACATCCTTGATCAAAGCGCCATCACCACAATGTAAAATCAATAGGAGTATTACACTGAATTACATGGCCCATTCATTTGTGATGCCTGTGTTAAGTGTCTGATTGCTGCTGTGTATTTTAATTAAAAGTGATGTGGTTGTATGTTGTGTTCAGGTACTCGTGCTGTCTTATTTCTCTCTTCACTTCTCTTCTCTTTTCTGTGCTAAAATGAATATCCTCTTTTATTCTTGACAAAACATGATTTATCAAAGTGTTGTTTACCCTAAACTAAATGTGTTTATTGTTTGACTTCACAGGAAGGAAATTTCTGTCAAATAGCTGTGCAGTATTTTTAGAGATGAAGAAATAGTATGGGATGCAGTCAGATGTGGAATTTAAAACTTGGCTTCAAATATTGGAAAATACAAGGGGTCCCACTGGATGTAAGATTTCATTAAACAGACAATTATAATGATGTGATTAAAAATGAAGAAAGAGAGAATGAGAGAAATGACTGTATTCATGAGGCCCATACTGCACATTCTATTAGTCTGCCGCTGCTGCCACCTTGAATAAATATGCTTCTTGATGGGTCCCAACACTACCAGCCATTGTAATGGAGTCCCAAATTAGATGTTGGTTATTCTAGTCATCATAATGAACCCACTGACTGGGAGCGCTCAGCATAGACTCACAAATCCGCAGCAATGAAAGACTGAGCCCCCAAACACAATACTGCAGATAATTAGGCTTTTTAATGAGCTGGACTTGGCTATAAACAGGTCTGAAGGAGCAATTCTTCCACATTTAGAGGCTGTTAAATGTGTTCAACTATCAACCCCCTCAATGTGTTGTTGAAGGGGCTGCAGTTTTTTCTGTTCAGTTCAGGTCCATGGGAGGCTGGAGAGAGAACAACGCTGCACAGTGTAATGATTATTTGAAGGCTATTCATGGATAGCATAACAGGCAAGGGGGCGTTGTCATTTTTACAGTGCCAAAGTTTTCTTTTTTCATCTGCTGTTTTTATAGGGATGAAGCGTTAACTTGTACAGTATGTGCAATTTTAAATTTTAAACACTTACAAAAAAATACTGTATAACCATACATACAATATAATCAAGTGAAGCACATTTATTGCATTATTAGGACATTAGGATATAGAATTGATATTAACTGATAATTAATGAGCAATATGTGGTATGTACCAAAAAATAACTGCAATTACTTAGTAATGCTATGTAATTACTTAATATCTGTAAATAACTAGAAATATATGATAATTATTACAATACATTATTTAGTAATATCTGTACATACTAATAATGTAATATCTAGTAAATACTGAGTAATCTATGTAATTAATGAGGAATATATAGTGACTACTACCTGGTAATTACCAGTTAATATCTGTAATTAATTAATTGTATATGTTGATTACCAAATACTACCTGGTAATTTCTGTTTAATATCTGTAATTAATGACTGGAATCTTGTAAATTGTTAATTACTAAATAATATTTAGTTAATGCCCTTTTAAAAACAATGCTTTCATCAGTAATTGTCAGGTAGTGACTACTATATACTGTAAATTTGACACTTGTCACAACAGGTTGTATGTTCTGTTAGAATGCATTATGGCTCCTATTAAGTCCTAAAAATCATAGTTCCGTATAAGTAAGTCAGTCTGCCAGTGTAATTTTAGCTGTCCCAAATATAAATTATCATTTGAGATTTTTTTTATAAAGTCTCTCTGTCGTGATTCTAGTGCTGTTTACTCTGACTTTTTCTAAAAAGAAAAAATCATTAAAGAGGGAATGCAAATGGGTGACAAAATCAAATGAAAAAAAAAAAACAAGTTTCCAGAACAACTTCAATGCTCCTTGTCATAGATTCTCCAAGTGTCTGGAACTCTACTGGAGGGATGACCAGCACTCTTCCAACAGATATATATATTATATCATTAGGTGCTGATGGCTGATTCAAAGTCTCTTCTAGGTGTTGATTTGGGATCTTGTGATTGCAAAGGCCACAGCATATTATTCACATCAGTTTTCATACTCATCAAACCATTCAGTGACAGCTGGTGTTGGAATCTGTATTAGCTGTTTCTTCTCTCATTTATTCTGTGTTTTTTTTTCTTGAAATTTGTCATCCATCAAGCTAACATCTTCTTAAACCACTGCTAGTGTACTTATTGGGAGGGTGCTTAATGTACTCAAGCTAAAATCAAAATTTCAACAGATTTGGCTGGCAGGCTGGCAAACACTGTCGCAGTTTAAACCAAATATGGTAGTCACAATTTCCCATTTTTACCTGTATGAAGACACCAATCTTGAATTTCTGCCACACTTCCCTACATAGTTCTTGAAAAATCACATATAAGAAATTTTAACTCTAGTCAGTAAGCTTGCATGCGGAAGAATATTAGTCTCTCCTTTGGTAGTTTCTGTTTGTGTTTACTGCTTCCCCCTCCTCTATCTGCAGCCTGTCAGCAGAGTATCTTGGGAGGAACTCCTGCTGTTTTTTTTCTCTTGGTGAACTGGCTTCTTATCCACCAACTTGTCTCCAAGTGGAGCTCTGGGCTTAGCTCTTCGCCTCCGACAGCAACAACCAGAGCTGCTGTGCAGTTGGCTCACAGCTAACTGGCTTTGACATTCACTCACATGTGCTCAAAAGCAGACATGGAGCTTAAATAAAGGCAAGCTGACGGCTTTTGGTGATCATATAAAGCATTTGTAAAGAAGTAGTGACGGTTTGGGCTGCTGCATTGCTATCTGTACTGAGGACCACCAATGCACTGCCTGGAAAACTGTACAATAATAATATCATATCAACACATTAAGTATAATATTACCAAATCCATGGTTCTGTATATGTTTGACAGAAATGCATTTCTGCTGTTTATACAGAATCATTTCACAGTGCGTGAGGTCCCAGCATTATCACAGGCTGCCAGCCATTCAAAATGCAAAAGTGAAAACATGCACATCCTAAATCCTCACAGGTACTAGACAGAAAACAAACATGGTATGTAGAAACAGAATAGTATGAATGAAACAGATGCTCATTTATATGTTAAAGTTCTGCACTGCAAGTTTAAGAAATAAACAAGTCAAAATCAATATACTTGATTTTAAAGAGTAATATAATAGTTAGAGGGGACTTAATATGCTCATTTCCAGCTAATTTTTCAATAGAGTAGCTTTGCATGATTCGCAAAAAACTCTTTATTTATCTTATACTAGCCCTTTATGCAGCCCCTCAGTTCAGCCTCTGTCAGTGTTCATGCTAACGCCAAATGTATACAGGATCAGGTCTGATTGCGCTCTGGCTCAGTCATGGCTCCGTCACTATTTCGGTGTCCACTCAAAACATTTCAGAAGCAGAGCAACTGTTCTTCAGCAGCCATTTTTCGAGTTTACAAGCATGAACACATGTTAGCAGCTCATTTAGATGTGATAACAAATGCTTTTTGGCTGTACTTGAAAATGAACCTTTTGTTGCTTGCTTTACTTTCTCTGTGATCACTCATTTTAGATATCAATGCAGCCATCTCACAGTGCAGCTGCTGTCATTCTCCCTCCCTCCTCACTGTCTCTCTCTCACTGACTGCAAACTCACAAAAGTAGTTTCGCTGTGCATGTGTGAAGACAAAGTCATAAACAGATGAAATGCATAATAATGGACGCGCACCAGCTAGAAAGGCAGTTGATCCCTGTGTACATTAAAAACAAAGTCAAACACAGAGAAGGTGCAGCAATCAAGTCCAAATAAGGTGTGTGTCTCCACTCACTGCCATGTTGTTCTAAAGCAAATATTCAAAACCCATCAATACAGTAAATTCATATTGAAACTATTACATTTCAAAATATATGTTTACTGAAAAATGTACACTTAGTTTTTCAATCATATAGTTGGCACCAACATGATATGCACAAATAATATATAAAAACTGTGTGGTTGAATATTGAACAAAGAAGAATCCCTTACAACCAAATGACTGATCCACAGAACTACAGTACACATACAGATAGTGAACATGATCAAATACTTCCTCTGGAATAAAAGCTTTCTGGTGTCATCTAGATCAAATCAACCTGTGTGTGAGTCTTACAAGACTATTTGTGTTTCCTGTTTAGATTTGCGTAGCAAAGATCCCAAAATTCCATCCATAAATTTAGATGAGATACATTAGATTTTTAAATATAATTTAATATTTCTATAGAAAGTTAGTATTTGGATGCATTCCTAAATATGTGAGGGTGTCTTTATGTCACCCCTGCCACTGGGAGATGTGTGTCAGTGATGAAGTCTTTGTCATTTACAGCAGCTATTTTTTTTTCTTGCAAAAAAGGAAGTGCATTGTATCAAATACATAATATTAATTATCAATTAACAGAACTAATATTTAACGAATAGGGCTTGGGCCAGCCCTGCTTTCTGGTTAACTCCATGTCCAGTGTTGTTGCAGGCAGACGGCCATGCTCTGTGGCTTCCTATCATCAACTAGATAGTGAGTGAGCTGTCTGTGCAGCATCTTTGTCAACTGTCACCAGCAGGGAGATTCAGCCGAGCAGAAAGACCCCGGGTTATTGAGTCCTTTTTATAGTGTCAGTGCACAGAGAGCTTGTAATCTGTCTCCCAAGCCCCAGCCCTCTCATCCAGTCTGTCTTACTCCTCTGCCCGCTGAGCTAGTAGTTAGTACTGCGTCGCGTCAGCCCTCTCTTTGTTGTTTGTATTGACTCATTCAGCAAGACAAAGTTGTTATTTTTGCTGTTCAGGATTGACATTAGCAGGGTCATCATCATCTGCTGAGTTAGAATGATGGCAATCAAAACAATACTTTTTTTGTTTCTTTCAAGCAGATTCAGATCAACTATTTTCTCTTGTCCTGGCTATTTTTTTGAGGAATCACTACACCTCAACATTGCTGCTGCCAAACTGTTTTACAGCATACTGTAGTGATTTATATTGTTGAATGTACCACTGTCATGTGGATGTTGGAATGCATAACATACAATGTTTCCCCTACCATTGCCTGGAGGGGCGCCCCTACAACAGGACTTCCTGCCTCTCCTGAAAGAAACAAAATATGTTTATTATTTTTGTGTTAATTTATGTGCACACGTTACTGCAAGTGCAATAAAAGCTTTGCAAGTAAAAAGCCAACAACAATTTATTAAAGGGAACTTATTATACTCATTTCCAGCTCTATATTGTTAATCTCGGACTTCACTAGAGTAGCTTTGCATGATTCACCGTTCAAAAAACTCTTTATGTATCTTATACTGGCGCTTTATGTACTCCTTCAGTTCACCCTTTTTCAAACACAGTCTATCTTAGCTCCCTCCTCCCCCTTGCCCCCTTCCCAATGAGCTCACTCTGTTCTGATTGGTCATCTTCTGGAAGCCTGTCAAGGGGCAAAAGCACCTTGCTTTTGTGGAAGCTCAGAAAGCAAACAATGAACATACCAAGTAACATAATTTCTGGTTCATGATTGGAAATGTCAACTTCTCAGATGCAACCGTACATGTCCGAGCCTGAATCCGATCTTTGAAAATGAGTTTGGACAGCATGAACATCCACAGCAACAAAGATTACTGCAGGGCGACTCTGTCTGGTAAATATTACGCTCAATACCTGATTACTGTGTGACATAACAGTGGATTTAGTCTTTTAATCATAAGCTGTATAAACAAATTTTCCAATATATTCCCCCTATTACCAGGTGTACATGTGGGAAATGCACTAAAATGCCAATTGAAGTGGATGAAATATCAAAGGTAACGTAGCTAGTAAAATGTTATTCTGCTGTTGCCAAACGACTGTATAGTATCTCCCTGCAGGGCTGTTTATTTTTTGCTGGAGTACATTAAATGACTACTCAAGTAGACTGTGTTGCAAGAATGTGTACATACTTTTACCAAGAAGACTGTAGTTTGACAGGCTTTTGGTTTGGAATATCTTCGCTTGAGCATAAATGCTCTTGTTATTATAAAAATTATATTTGATTGCTTTTTACATGAAAATTGTTCATTGTAAAGATGAACATGCGTCATCTTTCCCACACTGTCTTTGTCTGGATTTTACCAATTATCCATGTTACTTTATTTTGGATGAATCAAATGACAAATATTTACTTGACAATGTCACTAATTATCTACAGCAGAAAGTATTCTGAAATATCATGTTGAATATTGTAAAATCCTTACAAATTATAAATAAATAAATATATATTTCAATTAGGAGATAGGTATCTTGAAGCTAATAGAACATGTAATGTTTTTGTTCCTACAACTTGAAAATATGGCAGTTTACGGTTAGAAATTGATATATTATTATATGAAATATAGTATCTGTAACATGGTGGGAACATGGAACGGTCTATGTAAATTCCTGACTGAATCTGCTATTTTCTATATTTGGTTTTATTTTTTCCACATAAGGTTGTAAGATCAATGAACCAAGAGCCAAAACCTCCGACATGCATGACTGATCATCCAGGCCTAGAACCAAACTGCTTAAATGCATACACCCTACGAAATATAAATAATATCTACAGAGAAAACAATGGACCTCTTAGGAGGACAACAGAGGAAGAGTAAGTTTTCGTCCTGTTATAAAAATTGTTATAACATGAAATCATTTTTCCCTCTATATGTAAAAACAGATTATTCCAAATTTCAAAACAATAAATCACTCAACTCAAGAAAAATAAAGTAGTTTAGTTACAGGAGATAGAGTGCACACTGCATTCATAATAATATTGAAAAAAGATACAATCAAATGTGGTCAATATCAGAGTTAGTATCCTGTTCTCTGGGATTCACAAGTCATTATTTTCTGCATTTATAATGTCCCTCACTGGATTCAGCAAAATCTCTGTAACACAGAAAATACAGCTTACAAGCCATACAGTGAATATTTTCTGTAATGATGATGTCTTCTTTCTCTTTCAGACATTACAGGCACCTTACATACCACAAGGTGTAAGTTTTGTAAGTTGGTGTTGGCCAAAAGTTGTTTTTGTTATAGCCAAATGTTACACTGGTTGTTTTACATTTGTATACTGGATCATTTATAATAAAAGTTCTGTTTTTAACTTACTGAATGTTGGCTTTGCTGTGCATTCTTCCTTGTTGGACTTTGGGAACATTATCCTGTAGACAACTTTGACCTTGGAAGTTGTTGCTTGGTCTCACTCTGCATTCTTGTTGAAATGCATGGCAGCCAGGTACAGCCTGAAAAAAAGTTAAAGTCTGAGTCTGTAATTCAAAACATGAATTATTTTTAAAAGTACATCTCTTTAAAGGACACAACATAAATTTATAGCAATATCAAATTTTAAACAAGAGGCTTTCTGTCGTACATGTCAGCCAGCAGATGCCATATGCTATTTTAATGCTATTTATCCAAACAACCTTGCACAGCATTCCAATTAAAGGGAAAACCACATTCTTTGGCATGAAGCTTAGAATGACACTGTGGAAGGCCTCCAATGATGAAGTTCGGTGGTCATGACTGAGTTTTTTCCACATCACAGAGAAGTCGTTTGTTCAGTAGGAGTTTCTCCACTTTGTAAAGGGCCATTGAACCTGGAATGAAAGACAGATAAAATTGAAATGGTCTAAGTGCCCACTGAATTTGTTCTATAACAGATACTTTTATTTTATAGGTATTAGGGATGTGCAGAGGGCCCAGTATTTGTATTTGTATCTGTATTTGTTGAGGCAACAGAACTATTTATATTTGTATTCGAATAAAAGTGGAAAGAGGCTTAAAAATTCTGTTTTTGTTTTTATTACGCTTTTAATTTTAGAAAATTAAAAGTGTTACAATAAGTGTTCATGAATAAACTACCTTACAAAGGAGCTCCCCACACCAGGTCTCGAACTGGAGCCTCCTAGATCATAGATGACTGCGCTGACTACTGAGCTAAAACTTTACTCATCACCTCATTGCAGGCAGACCTCTACCTATTTATACACCCGTAACACAGAGACAGCACACCGTGTAACGTCAAAGGTGATTCTTGCTTTGCACTTTTCATTTATTGCCTATTTTTTACAACCTAACTTTGTGGAAAGGGGAAGAGGAAGAACAGGTTATGGAGAGTCCTTTGGGAGCACTTCACATGTGTCAGTAGCTCAGCTTTATCTCTGGGGAACACCCCCAACTCTGGGAGTGATGTCAAAATTAGGAAATGTGCGTCATGTAGCAGGTGGATGTGACTCTCCTCGTTGAGACCTGCTGATCAATGTAACAGCAGAGCAGAAGAGAGACACCGACCGAGAGACCAACCTGTGCACTGGTATTTGACATGTTCAACATGTTTTTTTTCTTCCCGAAAACAAATAATTTTTAAAAATATTTGTATGAAACAAATATTCATAAAAACGAAAAACTATTTGTGCCCCCAATAAGTATTACATATTATTATTATTTTTACAGTCATTTCCTCATAGAAGCAGTTATTTTTGTTGAAAAATACTTGATACAAACGTGGTTGAAACCACTTGCTGGGGTCTCTGGAGACTCTGTCAGGATGAGCACACTTGGGGAAGCAGATCATCATGTGTGGACATTCTGACTGTGGTTTATAAGGGACTTCCATTTTGCAACCTTCTCTGGTCCAGACTTTAAAAACATGGCTGTCTAATAAATGTGGTTTTTGATGCTAGACAACCACTTGCTCACCACCACACACTCCTTGTTTTAGCCAGCATTTCCAACTTTTTGGACAAACCTGACAAGATATAAAGTTTGCAAAAAAAAGATGTAAAAAAATATGCACAACTTGAATATGTTGAATTTGTTTCATATGATATTAAAATTCTACAAAAAAATTATAGTAATTACCTTTCTCAAGGTGCCAAACATCATAGTATTGGGTGACCTTGGGCTCCCTCAGAAATTTCTGAGGGAGCCCAAGGTCCCTGATTAGACACAAAGAAAATATAACTTTTAGTTTGTGATACTGTGATGCAAGCCAATATGTCTTTATGTGTTTCTAGTTTATAAACTAATATGATCTTTTTTTTCCTAACTCCTGTAGTAAATAACACCCATTTATTGCCCATATTACATACATTACCTTTGCTTCTCAATGTACCATAGGACAACTGTGTGGCAGCAGATTTTGTAGAAGCAGAGTATGACAACTGTGTGCCAAAACGATACCATCTGAGGGAAGAACTGCATTTCACAAGAGACTGTAGGTTTAGGGTCAGTTTGGCATCCCATGTGTCTGTACTGTACAGTAACATGGGTTGTGTGGGTCTGTTTAGATGTACTCTAATTGGGAAAAGACAATGAAATGAATAACTTTAGTTCTCAGACATAATGGTGTGTTTGCTAGGAACAAATTGATGGTCCACATAAATCCCTGCATTGTTAGTTGCAGAGCATTTTTACAGCATGGTTAACGAAAGAAAAAGCTAATATTGTTTTAAATCCTTTCATTACTACACAAAATAACAATGCTGACAAAGAAATATACTTATCATCTTGTTTTCAGGAATTAAAAAACACAAAACATGTCTAATATCAGCACACAGGTCGATTACTTCGCTAACTCAAGTCTCTCTCCTCTGCTCCACTGTTACATCTATCAGCAGGTCTCAACGGGGGGGAGTCACATCCACCTGCAACATGACACACATTTCCTAATTTGGACATCACTCCCAGAGTTGGGGGTGTTTGCCAGAGATAAAGCAGAGCTACTGACACGGGTGAAGTGCTTTCAAGGGACTCTCCATAACCTGTTGTTCCCCTTCTCCTTTCCACAAAAATAGGTTGTAAAAAATACGCAATAAATGAAAATTGCAAAGCAAGAATCACCTTAGAAGTTCTTCCCTACAGGCCTATCTGCGCAGTGGTGATGTGCTAGGTTTTAGCTCAGTAGTCAGCGCAGTTGTCTATAATCTGGGAGACTCCAGTTCGACACCCAGTGTGGGGAGCTCCTTTGTAAGATAGTTTATTCATGAACACTTATTGTAACACTTTAATTTTCTAAAATTAAAAGTGTAATAAAAACAAAAACAGGATTTTCCACTTTTCCACTTTTATTCAAATACAAATACAAATAATTTTGCAGCCTCAACAAATATAGATGCAAATACAACGCGCAAATCGCCATTAGCTCCATGTAAAACTTTATCAACATTGTATACGCCCATTCTCTGCACTGAAACTGTATTCACAAGCAATTTGGTCCAATTATCAATACAGGACAAACACATCAGTGATATAATGTTACTTAAAGCTTGTGCTTCTGATTCCTCAACACAGCCCTTTACAGATGGAACAGCCCCCCCCCCCCCCCCCCCCCCTTCCATCTGAGATATCAAAATTGCGACAGGTAAATCGTGGCAAAATGGTGTAGTCTGCACCAGGCATAAGCTTTCACAGCTGAACTCTAAACCATTTGTGAAATTTTGACACATTCCCACTGGAAGTGAAAAACTATGTATTCTCTCACAAATGCTCAGGAAGCAGCTTCTTATCACAACAGTTACAATCAGCCAGCTATGGCTCAAAAATGTGTTTAGGTGAAGCTCTACGTAAGCACACATTTTACAGAAACCAGGTTGCTGCAGGGTATGTAAATTGGTGTTCCAATTTTCTGCTTTAAGCTGATATCTCCCATTAACTAACAATGCCAGTGGTTTCTTTGCAAGGTACTAATGTGTTCACCAAAGCAGTTTGCAGTCAGTGTCTTGCTTGACACTTTGTTCCCTCCAACTTGTTTTTGTATTGCAAGGTAATGAACATTGCAACCTTTAGAGGACATTAACTATAGACGTTTAAGCCTAATGTTGCTCATGTGAAGTTTTTTTATCATAAACAAGTTATTAAATTGTCTATAGAGCACTTACAGTAAAGGCTACCCTGACCCACAATTAAACTAAATTGCAGTGACATCACTTCACTGTATGGAATAGACATCATTATATCCCCTTCATTATCAAGACAAAAAGGATCAGAAAGTGCAGTACTTATTAGTTGGCTTTATCCTTCACAGAGTGTTTCTTTTCTCTCAATATGCCTTCAGAGATAACTGTACGTTTCCATGTCCTGCAGCAGTAGCAAGAGCAACAATATTACCACTAATATTTATTTGAGGGTCCAGAGGGTACTTCAGTCAGTGGGCAAATGGACAGGAACTTGAGCCACTGTAGCCACTGTGTGTGCAGGTCCCGTATGAGAATATAAAACATACTGACCATAATCTGCTGCATCAGATCACTGTAACTGGAACAGTTGTGCATTATATTATCATGTCATAATGGATAACATAATCACCATCATGCATTTCTTTCTTACATTTGATATGCAACACTGCTCTTATCTTGTTTGGTTCCAGCTCTGTGTACATACTAATAATAATAATAATAATAATAATAATAATAATAATAATAATAATAATAATAATAAAAATATCAGCAAGGGTTTGCAAATGTGTTGTTCACTTTCACATTTTAGGTACATTTTTTGTTTACCTAAAATTTTTAAATTATTAACACTTTTGGCTATAACATAAATGTAGTCCCCAGGAGACTCCTGTGTTTCTGTATTGAGGAATATTGAGGATATCATTAAAAAGAAACTGTAATAGGAATTTACAGTGGGGAAAAATCCTTCAGGAAGGACTTCACAACTTGACATTGATATGCAACCTCACTATGTAGCTCATGTTTGCCACACAAACTTAATATTGATGCTATGCACACAGTGATGATTTTAATTCAGCATTATTCACGCGCATGATACAGCTAGTGATATACTGTATGCTTTGTTTTGCAAGCAGCTGGTCAGTTTATAGACTAGCTAGCTTGAGTTACCTGAGTCAATTAATATTTGGAGAACATGATTACTTTCCACTGTCAACATTAAACAATAAGCAATAAACACTCCACATTACTCAATATATGACTTCATATGTTATTTCCTACTGTATCAGTTACTTAGTGTGTGGTAAACTTGAAAATGATTAGTTAAATACATTCATAGCTTAATAAAATGGTTGTAGGGAAATCATATTTGCATTAATTTTTATTGCTTGCAGGTCATTTTTTCATAACCACTGTAGGCTTATTAGTTACCTAATGAATAACCTTGAAAAAGCATTAGGGGTTGTGGAGAAATGGTGTTTGTGTAATACCATTGATTGCTCCTTTAGATGAGAAGCAGTAGTAGTGACTGAGGTGTTAATATGATATGCAGCTTCAGGTTTAATCTCTGAGCTACTCAGCTGCTCATCAGTTACGCAGTGGGTAACCTTGAAATTTGCTTAAAAACAAAAGCATACAGGGTTGCTGGTGAATAGGCCTGTTTGCATATATTTCCCTGATTACACCTTTTAAAATTAGTACCAGTACAAGTGAGTGAGATGTTAATGTAGCGTTATTAATTTGTCCTTGCCTTACTCCTGCATATTTACCCACGCATTATGGAACAGTGTGTTGCCAGAGCATTGAGTGATAATGTGTGTGGGTGGGACTAACTGAGTACATATAGATTTGTAAGCCTATCAGAAGAGTAACCCATGCGATTCCAAACCTCTCACTTTTCTGATAGGGTGTGGAAGACTTGTCTGGGATCTAAACCCATTTTGGTAAGATTAATTCAAGCTTTAGTGTGACAAAGGGAGGCTCATTCGGTTGAATTGGATAGTGTGTGACCATTTTGGTTTGTGACCATTGTGACTTGTGAATGCTAAAATTTAAGTGTGTTTCAGGAGAGCAGATGTGCTTTTGAGAATTAAGCATTGTGAATTTTTGGGAGCACCAAGCAAGGTTTTTGTTTAATTACTTTTGTGGAGTTAGTTTTAGTGGATGTTGGAAGGGAGCAGCCATCCCCAGTTTGCTTGAAAACCCAATTGTTTAGAAGTTGTATGTTCTGGTGCACGTCATTGGTGATTGCCACACTAGTTGGTACAAGCAATGCATCCCCCAAGCCAAAGTGGTTGGTCTCCTATTGAGACCAACCACTTTGGCTTGGGGGATGCACTTTGGCTTGGGGGATGAGTTTGTTATTTTCCCTTTAGTGTGACAGAGAAAGTGAGCAAAGAGTACATCTCGGGAGCATTTCCCTGGTTCTCTGAAGGTCACCAGTTTTCTGGTTGCCTTCTGGTTCTGATGGAATCGGTGCATAAGTACCCCCACAACTATCTCTATGAAGACTACGGTTAGACTAGACTAGACTAACTATGACTAGCTATGAGTCAGTTGCTGTGATTAGATAGATAGGGCTGGGGATCTTGAGCTCTGCTGTGGCTATTTTGATTTCACCACTGTACATGTTCCCAGTACATATGAGTGCTTGTTGGGTTTGTAACTTCCTAGTATGGTTTGATAAATCCATACCTCTCAGTACCATGTTTTTGTATGAATTACTGTACTGGAGCATAGCTATCCATACTATACTTTGGATAATCACAGAGTATCCTCATCCTACTTCCTTACATACCTTATAGACTTGACACTAAAGGAAACTTACACTTCCATTAAAATGGATCAGTATAAATGCAAAACAAATTGAACATTGTTTTGGTAAAAAATCAATATCTTCAAAAAATTGGTTTAATAACATTAACAATTACAGGTTCAACCTGGAAATGTATTAGCTTGCCTTTAAATTTAAAGAGTGGGTACTGTCTTATACCATTTGGATATTCATCTCAAAAGGTGCAGGAAAAGCCATGCAGCTATGAATGAGTCTTGTTATGATTCTTAACTGGCCAATTAACTAGCCTCTCTGTTTTGATGGGTTTGTGTACTCCCTCTAGAAGTGCTCCTCAGGATCCAAGTTTGCTGGGTGGGGATTCAGGTTTGGTGAGATGGTTGGCAGTGGTTGTGGTTGGTATTTGATCATTATTCATATGGATGAACGTGATCACCATTCTAAGATTATGGGGAACAGTTGTGAATTTTAAATTAAGGAAATGTAACCCCTTCTCTTTCTATGAAAGACTATATTGTTTTGACTTTGTAACAACTTTGTATTGATTTGGATGTCAAGGTGGAACCTTAATCTTAAGAGGGGAGGTATGATGCCTCTCCCACTGTCTTGGAGGATGCCTTCTGGATATTGGCTGACAGTGGAGGGTCGTCAGTATAGTATGGTTCACCTGGGCCTGCCAAGATATAAAAGCTAGCCCATGTGGTCACTCTTTTTCCCTTCCTCCTGCTGACATCTACCCTGCATCATCTTCTTTTGGTTTTGCACTTTGTTCTAAACACCTTCTTTTGCTAGCTGTAGTTTTAATAAATATTTGTTTAGAGTATACTCTTGCGTGGACTCCCTCCTTGTCAAATTCCAGAGCCAGTTTGTGACAAAGTCCCCGTGGACATTCATTGCACACTCTTGCTGACTTGTTTAAAGCTGAGGCCAAATATGTGCATTCCTCAGAGACGGTGGTGCTGGAGGCCAGGGTAATGCCATCTAGAGTCGCCATATTATTAGATAATGTGTTTCTAAGGTGTTTAAGGCCAAGCAAAAAAACTTCAGTTTTGTATCAGAAAAATGCAAGTCATCCAGGTCTTTATGTTCTTCAGGCCTGCTTGGAGTTTAGTTAACTGATTGGTTTCATCTGGCTTCATTGATAAATATAATTTGATATCATCTGCATAACAATGAAAATTTATGGAGTGTTTCCTAATAACATTACCTAAAGGAAGCTTATATTAGGTGAACAGTATTGGTCCAATCACAAAACCTTGTGGAACTCCGTGTCTAACTTTTGCATACATGGAGGATTCATCGTTAACATATACAAACTGAAATTGAACTGATAAATAGGACTTAAACCAGGTTAATGCAGTTCCTTTAATGCCAATTAAATGTTCCAGCTGTGTTGCATTCTGGCTGCAATGCGGCTGTCAAAGCTGATCACGGTCACTCTAATCAATCCTTGCAATCCCACCAGACGGACCATAGTGCGTTTCAGAAGCGCCCCAGAAGTGTGCCAGAGTTGGTTCTCTGCTTTGCTCTGCTAAATATACATGCCTAGTCTATTTTTGACGGAAGCTGCATCAAGCTGCACAGAGCAGATCAAGCCAGGCAGGAAGTCAGACACAGAAGCAGCATAGAGCATCTGGTCATTTTTCAAAATAAAACACCCTGTGCAGATTACCGATCGTATATCAGCAATAAACACAAATTAAACACAGACATAAAGAAACCATTTAACTACATAGCCTACTTACCCATAGAAGAAGCACAAAAATCAAGGAAAAATAACTAAATCAATAAAATCTGAGCAAGTCAACATAATCGGGCAGTTCAGTTGTGCTTCTACTGCAATAATTACAGTAGCCTAATCACACTCATTCGGCTTTCTCTACTGTAATTATTGTAGTAGCCTTGTCGAGCACCTATTTAAGCAGCCTAGTTGGGATGGGGTCTAAGAGAGGTTGTTGGTTTAGATGAAGGCATCGTTTGTGAAGGTCAATTGGAGCTAAACAGTCTAAATATATATCAGGTTTTACAGCTGTTTCTAAAGTTCCTGTGTCTAGGGATAAATCATTGTCTTTTGAGGGCAGGAAGGGATGAATTTTGTCTCTAATAGTTAGAATTTTATCATTTAAGAAGCTCATGAAGTCATTACTACTGAGAGCTATAGGAATACATGGATCAATAGAATTATGACCCTTTGTCAGCCTGGCCGATGTACTAAAAAGAAACCTGGGGCTGTTTTTAACTTCTTTTGTTTTATTATCTTCTTTTTTAAAGGGGTGATTGAGTCCAGTCATTTGCAATGACCCTGCGGCACTATCAACAAGACAATCAATTTAGGAGGGTCTAAAGTTAGCAAGAGTCCTCTGTTGTATTGAAACATGGCATTTAATTCAATGCTGATGAAATTGCTTCCTTAAATTTAGCTACAGCACTATCAGAAAGACATCTAGTGAATTTTCATCTAATGGTGTGTAGTCCATAATAGGAATTCAAAAGTTATTAAGTTATTTTTAGATCTTGGTAATTTTAACATCTTTTAACTGGATAAAGCATTTTACTAATTGGACGTCTGGATTTTAAGTTAAGCTTCTGAGCATATGCTCAAGAAGCCATGACTCCACTTACCTCAACATCTGGCTGCGAGAGCTGCATCTGTCTCATCGAGAAGATGACTCAGTTGGAGCAAAGAATTTCCATGTACTACAAATTCCAGGAGGCTTAGAGGCACTTGGACACTATCACCTTTGGCCCTGCACAAGCCATCACCACCAGTGCTGAAGAGCTGGCTGTCACGCTCCCTATCCTGCTGACACTGCTACTTCTTGGGCCGCAGCCTCTACTCCTCCCACTGCTGCTGCTCCAGCTTCTGCGTCTTCTCCGGCCACTGGTTATATTATGCTCACTGCTGCTGTTCCAGCCGTTGCTTCTGTTCCTGCTCCAGTCACCGTCACTGAGAACCCCTGGCTCCAGCTCAGGGCTAAACTTAAAGCCCCAATCAGCTCTACTCCATCATGTCCAGAGCCAAATCACCTGCCCTGAGTTGTGGTTGGCGACTGCAAAAAGAGGGGGAGACTCTCCTTTCATACTCCTACAACCTGTGACATCCAGCTAGTGAACTGATATGACATCCTTGATTCACATGAGTTCCCTTCACTGGTTGGAAAACCACAGCCTCTTCCACCTCCCATGATAAAACCCTGGTTTTGGTGTTTCTGCTAGACCGGAGGTTCTGGACGAGCCGGATAAACCTTCATTCCCAGTTCAGCTGATGTCCGGTGACAGGGGGACTCAACATCGGGCTCCGTCTCACCACCGCCATACCAGGCCAGTCACACTGGTGACTCACAGAGCTGCTGGCAAGATCCGATGCAGAAATATTTAATGAAAATTCAAAAGTCACAGGAACATACCAGAAACGTAGACCAGACACTGAGACACAGGAACACTAACCAGGAACACAGAATAAACGCAGTACAAATGCAGAACAAAAGCAGACGACTTGACAGAGACTGAACTGAAAACTGGACTGTAAATACACAGGGTGTGATTGAAAACTGAACACAGGTGAGTAAAACGAGACACAGGTGAAACACATGAGGTAATCAAACACAGGAAGTAAAGGTGAGAAGAGAAAATATTTATATATAACAGGAACTAAAGTAAACAGACAACAGGTGACACAACACACGGGCAGACTGGGAGCAGATAAACTGGGGAAACCACTAGGAGCAAGGCTGGGCTAACAAGGGTGATGCAGGGCAGGTGAGAGGAAGTGCACATAAACACAGGAGGAATAAAGGAATACACAAGGGAAACAGAAAAAACCAAAACCAGGCAACATAAGTGCAACACAAATGAAATAGTCCCTCAAAAAGTCCAACTAAAAACAGAGAAAGTCTGAGGGCATCAGATAGATAACAAAAACCAAGGAAGTCAAAAGAACAAAAACACAGAGTCCAAAAAACACACAAAAGTCCATTCAGGGTGTGATAGTTTGTAGGTTTAAGGCAAGCAGCATGGATGATATTTTAAAAATAAAGTAACGTTAGGAACCATTGTTCGGTGCACATGTTACTCACCCCTCTGCTTAAATGTCCTTGTTGCTGTCACTGTTGGAGCAAAAGCCTGTCGCGCTGTGCTTTTTGGTGAAGTGCTGCCCAGTAAATGCTAAAGCAAAAGCGACCTTTGGGGGGAGAGAATTGGTTGCTTTGTCCACAGAGAGCATGCATATGGACAGCAGTCTGTAACACACGTCTGACGACATACAACTTACTTTTTCTCACTCATGATGGCACAAACACAGCAGTCCCGAGTGGGACAAACACAAGACAGTCTAGTGTGCTGAACAACTAAACAGGCAGTAAACTTTAACTACTCCTCAGAGTGTAATATTAGAAGGCAAAAGGACTTGGTGGTCCGTCTTTATATGCTCCCATTGGGAAAAATCGGCCAAACTCATAACATCTCTTTTCACTGCTACGCAGATGATGCTCAAATCTACTTCTCCCTCAACTCCAAAAATCAGGCCAATGTAACCCAATTACAAAACTGTCTCAAAGACATCAAAGACTGGTTAGCTCATAACTTACTTCAGTTAAGACAAGACAGAGATCATACTCTTTCCGTTATGAACCTGGGTTACCTGTTATATTTGATAATGATCTAAATTTCAACAGTCAGGTAAATTCCATTGTCAGGTCCTTCTCCCAACTCAGAACCATTTCCAAAATTAGGCATTTCCTCTCACCCTCTGACCAAGAAAGAGTCATTCATGCACTAAGATCATCCAGGCTGGACTCCCTCTACTGAGGCATCTCTGAGGCTACCATTTCCCAGTTACAACAAATCAAAAACGCTACTGCCCGGTTATTAACAACGTTGAAGAAACAAGACCACATTACCTCTATCCTTGCACCCTTGTACTGGCTCCCCATTCATTTCAGGATAAACTTCAAAATTCTTCTAATTGTTTATAAATCTCTCCATTGTCTCAGACCTACATATATCTAAGAACTTCTCACCCCTTATAGCACCACAAGACCCCTCAGATCCTCCCACCATTGCATGTTGGCTGTGAAGCACTTCAATACAAAACTTCTTTGCTTTTTAAAGTGCTATATAAATAAAATAAACTTGAAA
Source organism: Thunnus maccoyii (assembly GCF_910596095.1). Taxonomy (NCBI): domain Eukaryota; kingdom Metazoa; phylum Chordata; class Actinopteri; order Scombriformes; family Scombridae; genus Thunnus; species Thunnus maccoyii. The sequence continues at coordinate 1,083,478 of NC_056535.1, read as the reverse complement.
CTTGAAATGTTCAGTTTCGATGTCATTTGTCAGAACAAGGTCAAGGGTGTGGTTAAAACAGAGAGTGGGTTTATTCACACTCTGAGAGAAGCCAGTTAAGTCTAATATTGAGATAAACGCCGTGCTAAGGCTATCATTATTGACATCCGCATGAATATTAAAGTCACCTACCATAATTATGTTATCTGTACTAGGGACTAAGTTTGATGAACTCTGAGAATTCAGATAAAAATTCAGAGTACTAGCCAGGAGGGCAGTACACTATAACAAATAGAACTGGCTGTAAAAATAAAAGATTTATTAGGCACATTGCATATGAACCCTACCAACATGAACTCTGTCTTTGCTCTATTTATTCTTCTTTACATAAATCTGAATCTCCATCTGACACCACCAAAATGAATTCTTTCTTAGATAGTTTCAGTTTCCCTATGATAAACCCAGATTTTGGTAAAAAAAAAAACAAACAAACCATTAACTGTGGAGGAAATTACCCTCGATATGATAAGCATGCAAAATAACAAAGCTCCTGGCAACGGTGGATTTCCAGTTGAATTTTTCTAAAAGATCTCAGGCCAAACTGGCCCCACTATTGCATTCTGTATATAAGGAATTGCTGAACCATGGCTCTCTCCCTCCTACTTTAAGACAAGCTTCATAAGTCTGCTTCTAAAAAAAGACAAAGACCCAAATCTCTGCAGCTCTTACAGACCTCTCTCCTTAATAAATGTGGATACTAACATTCTTGCTGACCCATCCTTTATACATCCCCACAAGCAATATCTCAACCAATGGCATTATATTATTATATATAGTTTTTTCACTTTGTCTCGTGGCATCCAACAGGGATGTCCCTTGTACCCCCTATTGTTTGCACTAGCAATAGAGCCCTTGACAATCTTTCTGAGGTCCTCTCCCATTTCACTGGGATATCATGATTGGGCATGGAATTTAAGCTATCATTTCATGATGATGACTGACTGTTGTATGCCTCAGACACAAGCCATTCCATACCAGCAATTCTATCCATCCTTCCAAGATTCGACTCATTCTCAGGCTATAAAGTAATTATCTCCAAGAGTGAATGCTATCCTATCAGTGCTCTGGCATTACAACTTAAACAGTCTAATATCCCCTTAAAATTGAGCCCCTCTGGCTTTAGGTCCCTGGGGATCAATATAATTAGAACATCAACTTCCCTTTTTTCTTCCAATTTCTCTCCTTTAGTGTCTAATATTAAATCTGACCTTCAAAGATGGGGAAGTTTACCTTTGTTGTTGATTGGAAGAATTAACATAGTTAAAATGAACATCTTGCCCAAATTCTTGTTTCTGTTTCAATGTCTCCCCCTATTCCTGCCGAAGCTTTTTTTTTTCTTAAAACAATTGATCAAGGTTTCTCTTGTTTTTTATGGTATGGAGAGGCACCCAGAATCCGTAAATCTGTACTTCAGAGATGCAAATTCAATGGTCAATTGTCTCTGCCAAATTTCCAACTGTATTACTGGGTGGCACACATCCATAAAATTTTGTTTTGGTTTAAAATCAACAGATCCACCATGGTGTAAGTTAGAGGCACAGTCATGTGTTTCAGTTTCCCTAATAGCTCTACTTACCTCTTCTATTCCAACCAGCCCCTCTGACTTTACAAATAACCAAGTAGTAAGTTCCACTCAAAATCTTGTAACAATTCAGGAAGCATTTCAAATTTATTTCAGCATCTACTTTAGCTTTACTAAGGAGTCATTTATGTCAGCCTATATCATTTCTTTCAACCTGAATCTCCTGCACATGCACCACCATTGTGTGTGCCTGTCAGAAGCTCTGTCATAATTTGACATTTCATTCAGTTTTTTAGCCACATCTTACGTTATACTTTTAGATCCTAGCTGTTTTTATCTATTTGTTTTAAATAAGCAAAAGATTTTAATCATCACATGCTCGGATTTTAAGTTTTAGTTTCCCTGTCCGGACAGCCTGCTGAGGCTAGCCCAACCGGCTTGTTTTTAGCCTTGTGAGCTAACTAAATGCTAAGGGAACTGCAGAAACCGGGTTAAGACGAACTACGATACTGGCGCTAACTAGCCAGCGGGGGCTATTTTTATGCTCTCACCACCAACCGGGAGGAAATCACAGCCATCAAACCTCCTTACTGGAAGCTGATCTATTGCAGCAGGCCCAGTTTTTGGGCCTGTGCCAGTAAGTCTTGATCCGAGTAACTCAGGACCTCCTTTGTGTAATTTTTCAAGTCTACTTTCCCATTCCCATTGTGGAGCCCTGGTTAAGTCTCACTGTGTCCCTGCCTGCCTATTACAACACCAACAATAACAGTAGCTTTTCCCCTTATTGCAACTCCTTTACTGGCCACAGCTGTTTTCTTTCACCAGCAAGTACCAGCATACACAATAACATATGCCTCCACTCACCTCACACCGGATGCGATAGCTGTCTCCGTCTGACCCAGAGAATCTCTGAGCTGGAAGGGAGAATGTCCACCCTATACCAGCTGAGGGAAGAAGAGCGGATCATCGACTCATTGGTCGTCGCAATGGGTCCTGCTGCCAACACCACAACCACTGGAGAACTGGACTCGACTGCCCCACTCCCATGTCTGGAAGTCACCACTTCCCCGGCTGCAGACTACTGGTCCTGGCCATGGTTAGCTCCACTCCCTGCTCCCCATGGGCGTTAACATGGTCATACCTGTCATTCACATCCATCTCAGCCCCTCCAGCTGACCAACAAATTTTCCATCCTGGGCGAGCAGCATTTCTCCCTACTCACTGATCACCACATCCCCTCTCCGGAGTCTGCTGTTTCAACCCACTTCCTACAACTTTTTTTAAAACTGTTTTTAACTGTTTAAATACAGAGATACTACAAATTTCCAACTGCTCCCTCCAGTCTGGTATTTTCCCAAGTGCTCTTAAAACTGCTGTCATAAAACCATTTCTAGAAAAGAGCAATCTTGATACTTCAAACATGAGTAATTACAGACCAATCTCTAATCTCCCATTTCTCTGTAAGATCCTCGGAAAAAATTGTGTACAATCAACTGAATAGCTACCTAATGATAAATGACCTGTTTGATGTTCTTCAGTCTGGTTTTAGATCCCACCACAGCACAGAAACTGCCCTTGTTAAAGTTGTAAATACATGAACATAAACACAGACTCTGATAAACTCTCAATCCTAGTACTCTTAGATCTCAGTGCCGTGTTTGATACAGTTGATCATGGGATTCTGCTTAACAGACTACAAAACTGGGTGGGAATGTCCGATCCTGTTCTAAATTGGTTCAGAACTTACTTACTAGACAGGAATTTCTTTGTCTCCATTTGTCTCCTTTGTATCTGACAAAGTTATTATGACCTGTGGGGTTCCACAGGGCTCAATGCTTGGCTCACTCCTATTCAACTTATATATGCTTCTGCTTGGACACATCATAAAGAAACACAATATACAACACCATAATTATGCAGATGACATGCAACTTTACATCTCCCTCTCTTCTGATGATTTGAGCCCCATGGAAACACTGATTAGATGCATCAAGGACATTAACACATGGATGAATCAAGATTTTCTGCAACTAAATAGTGACAAAACAGAAGTTATTATTATAGATGTAAAAGCAAAGAGACAGGAAATTGCAGCCCACCTCAGTTCCTTTTCCCTTAAGGGCAAAGAACATGCCAGAAGTCTTTTCATACATGCTGATCTTAACTTTCACTGTCATATCAACGTCACAAGATCAGCTTTCTACCACCTCAAAAATATCTCAAAATTCAAAGGCTTTCTCTCAAATTCAGACGCTGAAAAAAACAAGTACATGCATTTGTCACAAGCAGACTTGACAATTGCCGAGGTCTCTTTTCTGGACTCCCCTGAAAAATTGTTAAGCAACTGCAGCTTATACAGAATGCTGCTGCACATATATTAACCAGGACCCAGTAAAGTGCACACATCACACCTGTTCTTAAATCCTTGCATTGACTTCCAGTAAATGCTAGAATTGATTTTAAAATCCTCTTACTTGTCTACAAGGTGCTGAATGGCCCTGCTCCAAATTATATTTAGGAATTGCTTGTGCATATGAACCAACAAGTAGCCTCAGATTATCAGCCAGTGGTCTCCTTGTTGTCCCCTGTGTGCACTCTAAAGCAGGTGAAACTGCATTCAGTTATTATGCTCCATGCAGTTGGAATGCCCTTCCATGTGATATTGCCCCAGTGCTTAGTTCCTTTAAAAGTAGACTTATTACATTTCTGTTTGCTGTTTTTAACTAGGTTGAGCAACTGTTTGCTCCTGTTTTAAGCAAGCATATGTTTGCTTGCTTTTATGTATGATGTATTTTATGTCTAATTGTATCACTCTTGCTTTTGTGAAGCGCATTGTATTGCTCTCTGTATGAAATGTGCTATATAAATAAATTTGACTTGACTTGACCACATGTACAGACTCCACCTTTTCTGTATGGCATGATAAAGGCCTGAAAATGTATAAAGACTTCTATTAGAATGGTGTTTTTCAAACCTTTACAGATCTATCAAGCGAATTTCATCTCCCATCCTCTCATCTCTTTTGATATTTTCAAATTAGACACTGTATTAAATCTTTGTTTCACATTTTTCCCTCCTCACCTCCTCAACTGTGAGATGAGTTTCTCAGCTCTGACCCCCTTCAAAAGTCACTCATTTCAAAGGTTTATCACAAACTCCTGTCCTATGACAGTTCACCAGCTACAAAACTGAGGTTGAACCTGGAGGATAACTGGTCGGCCGTTGCCCTTAACAATATTCACGCAAGCTCAACTTGCACTCATCTCACACTCATACAGTCCAAGGTACTGTTTAGGATTCATTTTTCCAAAGCTTGATTGTCACAAATTTATCCCACTATCACTGACAGATGTGATAAATATCATGCTTCATCCTGCAATCTAACTCATATGTTCTATTCTTGTTCATTATTATCTTGTTTTTGGCAGACTTATTTTGATATTATATCAAAAATACTTTAGATTACTATAAATGTCTCTCCCCATATTGGCATATTTGGGTCTCCAGAAGACAACAACTGATACACCTCCAACCAATTAGATATTCTAGCTTTCACTTCCTTACTGCAAGACGCCATCTTCCTCTTCACTGAAAGTTTACTAACGCTCCCAGTCAGTCAGTGGCTCAGGGATATTGTGTCATTTCTAAAGCTAAAGAAGATTAAATTAATTCATTCTGATAAGTTCAACAAGTGACAGTCTTTTTTAACGTTCTTCTCTATTTATCGTTGCCGTTGTGGGTTTGTATACTGATGTTCATTAATGTGCTCAGTCCCTATCAAATAAACAAATTAAATAAATGAATAAATATAATTAGTAAAACACTGTGTATGAATTGCACTATATAAATAAGATGTCTTGCCTCATCTAGATGAGTGACAGATGTCAGCGTTTGCCCATTGGAGGGCAAGGAGGGTGAGAATAACAATACATTTATTGTCTGAAGGTAGAAAATTCATTAAGTCCTCATACATAACAATAAAATACATTGTTTAACAGTGCATTCCAAAATAACCTGTTTGAGCATTTTCTGATCTGAAACCTTTGTGATGCAGGTCTTTTTGAGTTTAGGCAATTAAAACTACTTGGTGAAGGTTAGGAAAAGATGGTGGTCATGGTGAAGACACCAACACTGGCTGTTGGTATGAGACATTGTTTGAGTTCTCCCCCTTTTTTACCAGCTGTACTTCACCACCAGTGCTTTAGTCATTATACTTGTATGTATTTCATGGAGTTGGTCTGGCAGTATATTGTTGCAGTCTTCAGTATAGTCCTTACATTATGTATCTGTATTGCGCAACACTGAGATTACATTTCTCACCACTAATACATGCACAACCAAAGACAGTTTGGGAAAATGCCTGTTTCTTCAACAGCTTGTACATCCCACGATTTAGAGAGGAAATGATTTATTCATCCTGCATCCTCTGGCCACATATGTATGTGGACAAGTGGACAACCTCTGCAGTAAAGGTCAGCAAGTACTGTGCAAAGACAGAACAGAAAGATAGGTCATGCTCACTCCTAATATTTTGTGGCTGTATAAATGAACTGGAGTTGAGCCTGCTTCTCTAACCTTTAGATCATCACTGCTCCCATTTCAGTGAGTTCAAGCTTCAAAATACTTGTACTGCTCTTGTTCAACAGACTGTGTGTGTAGTATTAATTAAAAAGACTACATCAGCATGTAATTAGGGGTTTTATGGGTGAAGTCAAGGGTCATAACTTGGATCACCAGAGGGCTGCAAACTTTCTTTTAATGCTCCTACTGAAGTTTAACAACTTGCCACCTGTACTCCTGTGGAGCTTTTTTTCTCACCATAAAAATGTTCTTTACCTCCTCCACCACCTCTGACACAAAGTCTGACTCATTAAGGCTAGATTCACCAAGGAAAACTATGATTATGCTTAGATTTAGTTGACAGATTTCAGATGAATGTCATTATTGCATGAAGTTGTCTAATCCTAGAATCTATAAAACTTATTTGCTATGTGCTTTGGTAAATTAAGACATAAAACAACATGACTTATTTAAAACTTAAACTGCTCAGGTCACTTTCGCTATTCGCATGAATTTAACAGTTTGTCCAATCCTTGGTTCCAAATGAAGCAACAGTTCAATCAGAATCATCTTCATCATTACTGTGTGTTCAGACAGAACGCAAAGTGAATTTTAGATGATTATATAAAAAGTCAACGCAAAGACACAAGTAGATGTGAATTTGCCTGGAGCGACGTGAATTGACATGAATGTGCATCCACTCAATTTCAAAATATTTCAACTTCAGCAAAAAATGCATGTGTATGCTGGAGCTTTATGAATGTGCTTCATAAAGACAAGAGGAAAAAAGAGAGAGACTGGAGGGAAATAAGAAAGAACCGGAGTCTGTGGTGAGTTCAGAGTCCAGTCAGAGGCTGGACTGAATACAAACATTTCCCACACTCCCACAGACACAGTCAGTGTGTCCATTGCTAGCTAGCTTTCAACTACTGTACAGTAATGTATTTTGATTGTTTGGGGCAAATAAAATAAGTATCATGGATATCATCTGCAAATAGATGATAAACAATGTTAAATCTGTTTATGATCTGTCCCAAGGGTAGCAAATATAAAGAGAATAACAGAGGCCCTAGAACTGTGGGACACCACCAGACAGTGGAGAGGAAGCAGACACGAAGTTACCAATAGAGAGAGTGAAACTCCTGTTAGTGAGATAAGACATAAACTAGTCTAATGCTATGCCTGATATGCCCACTTAATCACATGACCTCTTAATCAGGATACAGTGGTCTTCTGTGTCAAACACAGAACTGAGGTCAAATAGCAATAGCACAGAACAATGCACCAGAGGACATTAAAATAATAGGAACCCTCGGAAGAGCAGTTTCAGTAGAATGCTGTTTCCAAAACCCAGACTGAAACTTGTCATAAATATTGTGCCTCTCCAACACAGCAGTGAGTTGATTGGCCATTTTGAAAAAAATGGGAGTTTTGATATAGGCCTATAGTTCTGTGCAAAGCAGGATCTAAGTTAGTTTTCTTTGATATGGGCTGCATAGTAGCATGCTTAAAACAGGAAGGGACACATCCTGAAGACAAGGAAGAGTTAATTATAGTTGATACAGTGAGGCCAATTTTTGGCAAAACTTTTAGAAATAGTGGAGGAGATATCACATCCAGAGGGCAGGAAAATAGCTTAATCTTCCTATTCAAGTCCATCAGATCTGGAAAGGATAGGTTGGAAAGAGTCCAGAACAGAAGGAGATAGAGAGGGGCTAGAGTTGGTGGTCAAGTCCAATGGTGAATACTGGACCTAACAGCGATTACCTTACCAACAAAGTAGGTAAGGAGCTTGTAACAATCATCAACAGAGGAACATGGTAATGTAGAGAGCGGTGGTGAAACAATATTATTTATAGTATTAAATAAAATCTTGGGGTTTCTTTTAGAAGAAGAAACTATGTTAGCAAAGTAAGCAGTCCAGGCTTCCTTTACTAGTGCATTGAAGGAGTGTGAGAGATCTTTGAGATATAGGCGGTGCTCCTCTGGCCCAGTGGATTTCCATAATCGTTCAGTCCTGCGACACTTCCATCTCAAGCAGCCGACCACGTCGGTCATCCACAGGGAAGTATTACAGATAGCCCCAGTCCTAACCTTTAAAGGTGCCGCTTTGTCTAACAATGTGGAGCAATGCTCATTAAAAGACTGCATTAGTGTGCTGAGAACTGATCAGTTGTACTCTGGGTAATGATGCGGAAACTAAATGTTTGTTTAGGACACAAAGGGTCAGCATTTACACAGAGATCAAAAATACATTTATGATTACTGATCAGTAGGTCCTCACAACAATTCTGATCAATATCTAGTCAATAATACAATAAGGTCCAAAGTATGACCACCAGTGTCAGTGGCGCCGGAAACATGTTGCTTGAAATTACAAGATTTAGTAATATTAAGAAATTCAGTGGCTACACATTTAGTGGTGTCATTAATGTGCAGGTTAAAATCATCAACTAATAAAACTATGTCCAGTTCAATAATAGAAGTCAGAAAGTCATTAAGTTCAGATAAAAACTGACCTGCTGGACGAGGAGGTCGATAAATTAAAACACAAAACAGCTTTTGCCGACCAACTTTAGTCAATTGTAATTTAAAAGTAGTAAAAGGTTCTGTGCTCACCAAATGGCAAGAAAACCAATTTTTCCAGACCACAGCGAGACCAGTACAATCGTTTTACTCAGCTTAAGGAAAGTTTTACAAATATAAAACCTCCATGGATCATAATAGAAAGACTCATAATTGACGTTGTTTGCAGGTCGACATGTCCTGTCAACAGTTTTACAGATGTCTGTTTTACAGTGGTGGTCTATAGGGAAAATGCTTTTTGGGCCACAAGGGGATTTTTCGTTGCAATGCCATGAGTGACCACTGGGAAAAAAATTGGCTGCAAGGCTGAGCAGCATTGCCCTATCCAGCTCTTATTATACATCCATGGGCCAGACAGACGTGGAGTCCCAATATATGAACAGTCCATAGGGAACACTTCATTAAAATGGATAAATTCTGTATTCCGTTGCCAGGTTTCAGTCAAGAATATAAAAGCCAGATTTTCCCTTTTAAATAAGTCATTGAGTATGTGAGCCTCGTTTGCCACAGAGTGTGCATTAATCAAACAAATTTTGATTGAGAAGGCTGTGTCATTATCAGCACAGGTTGCTTTGGGGTGTGTGCAATTGGATGGATTCCTTGGGCACCACAGCGATCCCAGCCATAAGAGGGGCGTCAGCACAGGTAAGTGATTCTGACTGGGATGGTTATGGGTATGGGAGAAAAGCAAAAACAGTGACCAGGGGATAGCAGTATGAAGCCCACTGGGCCACAAGGGGGAGCTAGTGTGGTTTGTAGGAGAGGGACAGGTTTGCAGGTGGACACTGGAAGTGACCTGGAGTTGTTGCTATTGACTCTTGTTTTGAACTTCTGGTGCCCCAGGTGCTGCCAATCAGGTGCCTGATTGGCACCTGATTGGCAGCACCTGTGAGCATGGGCCCTGCTACAGTGGTCAGTGTCTGCTCCAAGAATCGGCATGCCACGTTTGACTGATCTGGATAGGGCCCATGTGATAGGGCAACTTCAATCTGGTGTTCCGCAAAACCAAGTTGCGGCATTATTTGTACCATCTTCAAAGTGAAGGCCAAGTTCCATATAATGGGGGATGTCAGAGACAGGCTGCGAAGTGGGCAACCCAAGAAGACCGTTTCCTCACCCTGTCAGCACTTAGGTACCATAGGCTGTCTTCTACAGATTTGCAGTTTATCAGAGACTACCTCCAGAGACTATCAGAAATTACCTCCAGAATTTGGGAGTGGAGAGGATGAAATGGCCTGCCAGCAGTCCGGACCTCAACCCCACTGAACACTTGTGGGATCAGCTTGGGTGTGCTGTTCATGCCAAAGTGACCAACACAACCACATTGGCTGACTTGCAACAAATGCTGGTTGAAGAATGGGATGCCATCCCACAGCACTTTGTGAACAGGCTGGTAACCAGCATGAGGAGGAGGTGCCAGGCTGTTGTGGCTGTGTATGGTTCTTCTTCATGCTACTGAGGCTCCTGTTTGTTAAATGAATAAATTGTTAAATTGCCAATATGTCTTGTTTCTTCAAATTTCAATCATCCAATCCACCAAACACCAAACAAGAGTCAATGGCAGAATAAGCTGTTTGACATTGGCAGATAAGATTTGGCAAATTTTTCATGGGCGCAACCCACATACTCTGCTGTTCATCCTACAAATGCATGTTCCTAACAAATGTGGCACCATTTAAAAGGGAAATGAACAGGCTTTCCAACGGTATGAGATTATTATTATTATTATTATTATTATTATTATTATTATTAAGATATTGCCAAGAAGCATTGTTTCAACAAGGAAATAATCTACCAAACACAAATTTCCTTACTTTTTGTGCTAAGTTTATTTTGGTTTGTCGCCTACTGAGGTAAGAAAGCTAGCATACGAATTTGTGGTGGCACAGGAACTCCAGTTTCCACCAGCCTGGGCTGAAAAAGAAAAAGCCGGCCGTGAGTGGTTTACACGCTTCTTGAAGCGGCACCCTACACTCTCTCTTAGAAAGCCAGAGGCAACTAGCCTTGCCAGGACAAGTGCCTTTAACAAGGAGAATGTCAAGGTTTTCTTTGACAATCTGGATAAGGTGTTGAGCCGACATTCACTGGGACCAGGGGACATCTGGAGTATGGTTGAAACTAGTGTGACGACTGCATATCCTCTGGCTGCAACCCCACTGAATATTTAGGCCGGCTTTCAGGTGACGGGGGTTCAACCTTACAACAGGGATGTGTTCTTGGAGACAGAATTTGCACCATCCTACATCTCAGATCGCCCCTCTCAGGACCCAGCCCTGCCAGGCCCCAGCACCAACCCAGCACTTCCAGGCCCCGGTACCAACCCAGCACTTCCAGGCTCCCAGCACTTCCCCAGCACTTCCAGGCCCCAGCACTAACCCAGCACTTCCAGGCCCCAGCACCAACCCAGCCCTTTCAGGCCCCGGCACCAACCCAGCCCTTTCAGGTCACAGCACCAACCCAGCCCTTTCAGGCCCCAGCACCAACCCAGTCTTGCCAGGCCCAAGTATTAACCCAGCTATGCCCATTAGCACCACCTCAACCTTGCCTAGTAATGCTAGCTCCACACACCAATCAACTCCAGAGGACATTTGGCCATACCCAAAAGCTGGTCCAAGAAAACTAGCCTTCCAATCAAAATAAAAACAAGAAAAACTGCTATTCTCACTGACACACCAGTGAAGGAGGCACTTGCAGCTGAAAGGCAGGCACAAGGTAAAAATAATCCATTCCAAAAGAAATGCACAGGAACCAAATCTAAAACACCAGGGAAAAATAAGGCAGGTATAAAAAGAAAGACTCTACAGGCCTCTTCATCAGAGGAAGATGAGTGCCTGTGCCTTGTTTGTGTGGAGCCATTTGCGAACAGCCGTCCAAGAGAGGCTTGGGTCCAGTGCGCGTAATGCAAACAGTGGGCCCATGAAAAGAGATTTGAGACCTGGTTTGAGATTTCTTTGAATGCTTGATATGTTTTATTTGAGAGTTTGTTTGAAATGATTTTCCAGTTGTTGTAGTTGGGACTGATTTCCATGTTCCAGTACTGATTCAAGTTCAAAGACTAATCAAACTGTTTTTCTGTAGCTGAATTTAATTTTGAATTTGAAGTAAAAAAAATAACCCAACAATGAATTGATTCTTGCTTTATTTCTTACAAAATCCAGTGTGATGTCTTACCTCACATAGTGTGACGACTTACCTGCTGATGGGCCACTCACTATTTTAATGTCTATAACTCTGTACTGAAATAAGATGAAAATGAAATGAACACAAAATACATGCCTGAGACTTTGTTCTTTCATTTGGTATGCAATTTTAACAATATGATGTATTGATCCCAAGGTATATAAAAGAGTGTGAAAAGTGTGACAAGATGCCCTTGTCTCCCCTACTTCATGTCACATTGTAAACAATATATTGTAAAACCATTCAGAAACACAATTTAGCATTATACATTCATTTCATAATAAGTCAGTCCTTCCTATCAATATACCAAACATTAACATTCATATTAACGCTTCTCATAATATTTAGACATTCAACCTTCATGGATTTAACCTTCTCCAACTGTGACTAGATTAAACTTTCAAAAACATAATTTCAAATAAATAAATTCAACATAACTCTTCATAATTAAAAAATGTCCAATATGACTATTATTTTATAACAAGAGAAAATGTTGAACTGGAAATTCTTCACACATTATATCTTTGCATTACATTACTTCACTAACTTCATTCTTTCAATATGACTTCTTATCTAATTTAACTAATAATATATGATTGTCGATAAGGTTATTAGAAAATTTTATTTTTATTTTTTTTTAAATTTTAAAATATCATAGTTACCATATAAACATTCATTAACTCTTATGTCACATGTATGTATGTATTGTCACATGTAATAAAATGTAATAAAATCAAAAATAATATATTTTTAATAGACTATCGCACAGCTATCAAAGTTATACCATTCTTTATGTATTTTTATGACAACAACATTGTATGATTTACATAATGATTAGACATTTAATTCACACAAATTCAGTTTTGGCTCAGATTTGCAGAAAGACTCAATGAATGTCCTCCAGGAATGTGAGAGTTTTATGACTCTGGTCTGGGAGACAGGGAGTTTTTCTGTCCATGTTTACTAGGCATTGTTCAAATGACCCCAAAGGTGATTTATGCTTTTGGTTCAGGCCATAATTTAGTTATTGGTCAGCAATGGCCTCTCAGCAGGTCTGTTTAACATCCATTTAGTCACAGTGTTTAACTTTGTTCATCGTCATACTGTTAGACCATCACTTGGCAAAGAGGTCAGTTCAGGGAGGGTCAGTGCACTTCCTTCGGTGTCTGCACTCACCTCCATGTCTCTGAATCAAAGAAAGGTTGTTTTATTCCATGGAATTAAAGAAAAGCAAGGTTTGGTGTGTACATGGTCTGCACATTTGGAATTTTCTTCAGGGTGGAGGTCTTTACAATTTAGCTCTGTTTTCTGTCAAAGCTAATACCATAGGTTCAGTCCTCTGAAAGAAACATATTCAAAGGTTTTGACATTTAAAGAGGTAGAACCTGAGTGGGGACACTGTTCATATTTAAACCCTGATACACAGCCTCTCTATGAGACTGTTGTTTACTGTGGTTGAGTGAAAGCTATAATTTTTTCCATTCCTGAGCATAATACCTATTATACCTCTCAGATGAAAATGGCTTCTATCAGAGGGCCACGTGTTTTTTAGAATACAAACTGTATGCTAATTCCTCAGTCTCAGTGCTGTGTAATACAAACTAATCCCTCTTCATTATGAGAGCAGAGCAATGGCAGTGTTGGCGCTCGCCTCTTCACGGGATTTAAAAATGGCAAGTTTGGATTTCAAAGTCATCTGGGTTTATCACTCATGTACAATTTCTTTTTACAACCACTGTCAATAATTCAGTTCTTTGTGTGTAAACTGTCAGTTGCCAATTAATCAGATACTTTTTCAAAGTTAGAACAGTGCATTTTTTTCAGATTCAACGTCCATAATGAAGTAACTTTTTCATTGATTTTTTTTTGGGGGGGGTTGGTATATTTGTCTTTCTTCTCAATTTTGTCGTTCCCTTTCAAGTGGCAGAATAAAGAGCAGTCTTTGATATCCACCCAGAAAAACATGAGCATCTGGGAGATGCTAAAAAACAAAACACCATTTGAATTATTTGTCTTTGAAGCTCCATTCATGAGCACTTTTCGCGTATCAGCCAGTGTGACTCGAGCTGCATCTCCAAACTTTGTTGTTGGGAGAACAAAGTCTCTGTGCTTTGGGCTCTGTACACATTTACATCCTGTGTGTGTGTGTGTGTGTGTATGTGTGTTTGCGTCTGCACATGTGTGTGTACGTATCAACCTGTGGTAGGTCTACGTGAGTCACCAACACATGGGGGTTATCTTGTTTGTTTGGGTGGCAAACAACCCCCTAATGCCCCCCCTCCAGTCTGCTGGTAGATAGTTTTAGCAATGAAATGGCATAACGCCTCTATTGGGCAAAATAAATTCTGCTCATGGCAAGCGTGTATTCCTGTGATAAGTTGATCATAAACCAAGGGATTTATGATACCAAATTAAAGAGCAACATTTGTTCATTCAGCTGTTATTTCGCAGATAATGGCGCAACTGAGAGGAAAGAAAGATTTTTCAAAGTCAGAGCAGTGGGTGGTAGGGTTTAAAAAGACAAAGGAGGAAACTGACTTCAAGCTTTTATTCAAAGCTTTGAGACATTTATATTTACTCTAGTGAGCTCAGATATGACACCACAGAAGAAAAAACCTCTAAACAATCTCTCATCAGCAATAATCTCTCATTTGTCACAAGACAGAGAAGGAAATGTAATATAATTATAATTGGAAGCTGCTACTGCCTCTTTCTACAGGCAATGTGAGAGGATCTTCACCAGCCTGATTACAAACCACTGTTGAGTTAATGGTCTTTTATGTCACCACCACAATTATTTAATGCTTGTATTTCAAAACAACTTGTGGACAAATTAGATTAGATTTTTTTTTTTACTAGTCCAACTGAAATAAAATTATATGTTTTTTTTGTTAATCAGCTGCAACATATATATCTGCTCTGTAAATCATATGTCCTGTGTTTTTAATCAGGGGAAAAAAATCAGTACCCAGATAGCATGAATTTACAGTACCAGTCTAAACCAAGTTTAGACACCATCGATGTGTCCAAACTTTTCACTGGTACTGGAAAGGTTTTTGTTTTCATGGCAGCGTCCCCTGTCTGTGTGTATACTATATTTTAAGATTGATTTGAATAGATTAGTAATGTCACTTCTCAATAATTTGATAAAGGTCAGACCAACTGCAGCCTGAGACTTGACACAAAGGGACTTCAAGATTGTCCTTTCACAGCATTTGTCATCTATTATAATGCTTAAATATGACTCTGGATCTTATCACGGGACATTGCTTCCTGCATTGCATTTCCATCCAGTATCAACATCGGATTCTTTTAACCATGACAATAATCATTTTCTAAGGTTGACCAAGCAGTTTTGAATGAAACCACTCCATAGACACGGTGGGAGTGTCAACGCAGAGGGCTCTGGCAAGAAAAAGTAGGGTCATCTGGGAAAAAAAGTTTAACCTGGTTCAACCTGGAAACATACAATTATTGCTATTGTGATCACTTTCAAGAGTGAGCTGTGAAATCTTTATAAATCGCTTCAGATAAAGTGTCACTGATCAATCTGCTCTACTTCCTGGATCATATATTACCACATTCTGTTTTCAATCTGAACACCATTGCTGAAAGTTCTGTAACTTAAATGAAATGATTTAAAACTAAAACACCATGTTTACCAAGTAGTTATTTTAAGTAATATTATTACCCTAACTAAATAGATTTTATGCATAAACCTAACCATCCATTAAACATCCACCAGGTTGCCGGTGACCTGCTTAAGCCAGTTCTAAGCACATCATGCAACAGAACATCATGCATAAAGATATAAATGTTTAAACTTTTGCCACAATTGTTGTCCACAATTAAATAATTCATTTCATTTTATGAAAACCATGAGCACCAAAGTGAAATTCATTCAGAATTACTGGCAAGATAATCATAAAGTTTGAATATGTGTCCATTCCTCAATTATTTATATTCCTTTAGTCTGTAAGGGTCCACTGATCAAAAGAATCAAAAAGGTTTTTCATAAAATTAATCCAAGTTGTGAATGTTGTTGTTTGAAGTCCATTGCTCACTGTCTGCCAACTTTGTTCATCAAACAAAAGATGCACTTCTCCAGATAGAAAAAATATTTTCTCCTTTTCCAGAATAGTGTTGTTAGGTATGCTTTTTTTTGTTAGGTTGGTGCCTACAAAATGGAAGTTTCCCCCTGTTTCTGTTTAGTTTTTACCCCAGGACAACCCCTGTAGTACAGTGAGCACTCCCAGTTTGGAAGGCCAATGGGCTCTGGCATCTCATCTTTGATGCTGTGGTAGAACAAGCTATTATTAGCTATCAACACGTCAGTCATTCATTATTGTAGCCAATAATTCCCTTTCCAACACTGAGTGGCATGGGTAGTTTAGTTGCATGGGAGCCAAGCTATTTCAATGCATCTTGGTGCAAAGTCCCTTCTTTAAGATTTCCTTACGCAGCTTGAATGCACACAGCATATCACTAACAACAGAGATGCACTGTCAAAGGCAGGCTCACCTCTGCAAATAGGATTTACTTTTTTAATAACTTGTGCATATTTTGCAATTCGTAAGGCCACAAAGAAGACAATGTTTACCACAGAAGAGGCCTTGGGGATTATAGTAGCCTTGTCAGAAGAATACACTGAGGACGGTGCATATAACTAATAACACAGCACCATTTTAGATCGGTGGGTAATGATCTGAGGTTAGGCTAACCCATTGTTGCTAACTTTGGAGCTAATCCCCTTCACTTTTCCAGCAGTTGGGGAAACAACAGACGTGGCTTTTCTTGGTCTTGACAAGCTGCAGCACTTAACTGACACACTGTAGTCTGTACTGTACATTTACTCTCAGACTGACAACTTATTGCCAACCTTTTCCTCTGTTCCACTCACGTTCACCATCACTTTTCTGCCGCTCGCTGTCTCACTCAAACACTCACTCACCCGCTTTGCACACATATCACGCACTGCGTTATTCCTTAAAAGGAGTTACACTACCAAGAGTTTCCCAGGCAGTGACACAGAGGTTAACTCACGTTTTGGGACAGCACTGCACAGAGGCTCCCAAACTCTATTGATTTCTGAATTAATGGATATTTGGTGTTATTTTTGACATTAAAGAAATATTTTTTTGGTCTGGCGGGGGTTCTTATTACCTGATGAGTGAAAAACACTGATAATGCATTATAAAATGATAGATATGATACTTTTATAAGTCATTATATAATACTTCATAATGTATTATGATCATTGTTGTAAAGCATTATGAATATTTATGAGTGCATATTACTATAATTATATAATGCTATAAGCAGATTATAAGTATATTTATAATGCATTATAGACATGGGCATCATATTAACTGTTGCCATGTTTATTTTAGTCATTGTAAGGGTTTAATTCTGTGTGTGTGCAGATTTAATTCTTGTAATTCTAATTTGATGAACAATGAAACAAGGAAATTCAGACTGTGATAACTGCTCTGCACACTTGTGTTTGGGCTGTTTTTCATATTTTTGAGGGATGATTCTATCTGTGAGTGGAGCTGCTTCGTCTGTCATCCAGATTGTCATCGCTGCTCGTGGATACCTTCATCTTGGTGGGATGCTGACATGTGGATGTTGCTCTGTTCCAAGGGGGCAACAGGAATCAAATCAAAGGGAACCGAACTAACGAGCATTCTATTTTATTTTAATTTTTCCTGAGATCTCAGATTATTTTTTTCCTTCTTGGGACCAAGACAGACTAAAAACTGACTACAACTGATGTCATAAAGAAACTCAAAGTTGACAAACAGGAACATTAAAGGAACATTTGAAGTGAAGGAACTCAAAACAAGATAAGACTAATAGCCTTAAGGTAACTTAAGGGAAAACAAAGACTGTCAAGAACTGATAACTGATAATAAGTGCATTTTGATCCAACAGAGGATACATTTCATTTGTGTATCAATCACTGAGAGTTGAACACTTCTTAATTTCTAATGTACTGCAATTTTGGTTGTACATTCTTTTGTTTTTGATTTTATTTTTTGTGGTATAATTGAGTTGAAAATTTGCATCAAACAAAGAAATTTTGTTTTTTCTGAAGAGATGCTTTGAACGTTTAAAGAGAAGCTATCAGGAAAATGAGACATGACAGAATGCCTTTATACATATATTTTCTATTATTTTTCCTAAGTCAGCAGTCATGTGTTTTGTGTGGCCTGGAGGTCTTCTCTCTTTGTAGAGTCTACTACCACCAATCTTCTTACGAGTAAAAATGTAGACATAAAACAAGCATATATTCAAACACACACAAACCCACACACACAGGTTATTATAGTTTTCTCTTTTGAATTAGCCTGTTATTTCTATACTATTTTTTAATTCTATAATGAAACTAAACCAATTTGGTTTAGCTTCAGTTTAATTTTCAGTAGTTTGTTTTTATTAATTTTGTTTTTATCACAGAATGTTAGAGAGCATATCCAAGACTGTCGCAAGATAGTTCCATCCATTATCATGTCAACCATAGGCAACACTTTGTGTATCCACAGACAAGGTCTCATAAACAACATATTGAGAGAGACTGGCGTTCTTATAAGAAGAACATCTACTGCTTCAGGGGGAACCGATTGGCCACAGCTCTTAAGATGAACCTCAAATTCATTGAGTGGAACCAGTGGTTAGCCACAAAACATAATGGAGTGGTTTGACGCCTTTTTAAAGACATCAGAGTGTTATTTAAGGTGAAAAAGTAACACAACACAACAATGCTGTTTTTTCATGTCAGAAACCTTGTATAAATTTAATTTATTTGTTAATGTATTGTCTCAAAATATAAAAAGTGACATTTAATTTGTTGAGTGGTTTGAAGACATTATTATCAGGCCTCAGGCAAATTTTGAGGTAATTTCGGGGTAATTTCAAAGAAATTTCAAAGAAGTTACTTGCTAATTATCACCTAATTGCCATGAAATTTGAGGTAAATTTTGGGGGTAATTTCAAAGAAATTTCAAAGAAGTTACTTGCTAATTACACTTAATTACCATCAAATTTGCGGACCGGTAAAATGAAGTGTTACCAAAATTGTTTTTATCGAGCTTGTAAACAAATTTATGTGTTTTTTTTTTTACTGTACTGAGATTGCATTACACTTTTGATTGAGATTATAAATTGTGAATGACCAACTGGGGATATTTTGTTAACAATCATCAGCTGATGATTTTGGTTAAAATTGAGAGCCTGACACACAACAAGACAAGCTCTCCTTGTGCCCCCCACAAAGCGGAAAAGCAGTGGCATACTGTGGATGACAAGGATGTTGAACTTGTTCCACTGGTCTTCATACAAGAAAAACAGCCTGGAACGCAGCAGGGGACCAGGGTTGCTCACAGTCCACTGCAGTTCTTTAGACTGTTTTTTACAGATGCTGTACTTGACTTTGTTGGCAAACACCAATGCATAAGGTGCAAAGAAACAAGAAGGGAAGAGAGGAGCTTGGTGTGACACTACCATCAGTGACATTTTCTCATTGCTATGGTGATTTACATGGGCCTGGTGAAGTGCTCCATGCTGGTGGACTTCTGGAAAGGATCCCAACTCTACAGTCTCCCACTCCCCTTCTCTGTCATGTCACAGAACAAAGTCCTCACCATTTGCCATGCTCTGCATATAAGTGACATCAAACCTGATGAGGAGAATGATGCCAAGAGGGGGACACCTGGATCTGACTGTCTTGGCAAGATAAGGCCCCTTTACAAACACCTGTTGACCTGTCTGATGCTCTCAGGTATTACAGTGTCATCCCCAAGATGAAGAAATGAGACTGGACTTTATTTCTTCCACTTTCTGGACATTGCTATGGTGACCGCCCACATTCTCCATCATCAAACTCAGAGAGAATCTGTTATGACAGAAGGAATTCCTGCAGGCCCTTGTTGAGGAGCTTGGAGACCGTGGCTCTGAGTCAACGTCTCAAGCCTCTAGCAAAAGATACACTGCACCCCCTAACCCACTAGCTTTGCACAAGCTACAGTACTTTTCAGAGGGACTTGATGTGCCTAAACGGAATGCAGGCATTAAAGGCAGAAGGAGCCATACACTCTGCCACCAGAAAACATCAGTTGGCTGTGTGTCATGTGACATGCCCTTGTGCTTTGTGGCACAGAGGGACTATTTCAACACCTGGAACACACAGAGAGGACTGTAGACATTTTGTAGTTTTTTGTCACATGACAAAAGATGAGTCAATATGGCCACTTGGAAATGTGCGGGGACCCCTCCAGCTACCCATTAAATTAATGTGTTGTGTGAGAAAAATGATGATCAACAATGTTTTGAATAATGGTGAAGGGTTTTATAGTCATCAGAATGCTTCAGTATGTTGTCCAGTGTCACAGAAATGAGTAAAAGTAATTGGCACAATTTGATAGGTTCGAGGACACCAGTGACACCACAAATTAAAAGCTCCCTATCTCCCATAAGGTTAGGCCTAGATGTCTAGAATTTCGTACAGGTGTAGTTGACAGAGATGTAGAAAGTATGTGGTGATTTGCATAGTTCTGGCCTAAAGCATGTCCTAGTTATTGTTATTCAGATATGACTTATTATAGGATGAGGGACAAAATAACTTTTTTGAGCCACGTTTGAACTGATGTAGTTTAGGTTGTGTTTTACATAAAACACACATTTTCAGAAACTAGAAGATGTTATATTTCAAATGAAGCCCCATACATGCGTACATACATGTTGTACCAAAACTCACATTAGCTTTCTAGTTAAAGTCTCTACAAATTTGTACGTGTCCTGTGTTGCATCTTATAGCAGAGCAAGCTACAAAACACACATCCACCAGGGAAAATTATACTGTGGCAGATTCAGATTTTTTTCTTTCAGCCCCCTAAATTGTCACTGGGCTGGATTCAATGATTCATCTGCATCCTAATTACTGGCCAGCACCATTCTGCACTATATCTAGGCAGGTGACCCCCACTCGAATGGATGGACATTTCCTACCTCTTCTTGGAACCTGGTTTCTGTACTGGCTGGTATGTCTGCAGTTTGGGTTGACTGGCATGTCTGCCATGTCTTTTCATGATCTGATTTCCCAGCAATTGAAAGTGTAGCCAGCTCACCTCCTGGCTGCAGATCCAGAGTAAAATTGCCCCGCTTTGAGCTATTGCTTAAGGCAGCTTTGTTTGTGTCGAGTGAAGGAGCCGCAGCTTTGTGGCTTTCACCCTCCCGCTGTTTGAGAAGCTGCGCCTCCACTCTCTGGTATGTATATGCGAATTTGCATTATTTTTGATTCAGGTATAGTTCCCAAATTGGTAATTAGTGTCTTCATGCAATTGGCAGGTACTTGTAGGCCAGGCTGTGCACTAAGATGGGTGGCCCTTCGCGCAACTGCTGTTTTGTCTCTTTGGGGTTTTTTTGCACCGCAAGTGGTTCAGCTCTGTCCCTGCTTGCTTCAGCCAGGAATGAATTGAAGCTGTCCATTTAGGGCACTAGAAATGCTACTGGTTTCCCTGTAACAATATAAGCAGTGTGTGTTTTCAGCTTTTTCTTTTTTTCATTCTCCTTGAAGTTGATTGAACTTGCAGATCAATTCATATGGTGCTATTTACATAGGACCATATGAATTAGGACAGCTGTGGCTGAGTAGGTAGAGTGGGTCATCCACTAATCGGGAGATTGGCGGTTTCTCCAGTCTACATGTAGAAGTGTCCTTGGGCAAGATACTGATGGCTGTGCCATCAGTGTATGAAAGTGTTTGAATGGTTAGTTCCTTCTGATGGGCAGGTTGGGACCTTGCATGGTAGCCCCTGTACCCATTCAGCATATGAATGTGTGTGAATGGGTGAATGTGACACATAGTGTAACAGTATATCCTGCTGGACAGTAGCTGTTGGGCCTAAGCGGGTGACAGGCTGATTCTCTGGTGGTGGTGTCCCTTCACTGATCCCTTACTGTAGAGCATGTTCACGTGTGGTGTGTAGCATCAGGACCCTTCCCCCTCAGCTAGTTTTTTCTGTTGTGGTAAGCCCCCAGTCCTGCTCCTTACATCCAGCTAACTCGTTGCATTGCTAATTTGTATTTTGAAGTTTGGATTACCTGTCATTTTAAAAAAGAAATAAATATTGTTAATAAATTTTATATTTATTTTTTGGAATCATGTCTCTAGTCAAGTATTTTCAAGCCTGTGTCATATGTAATTATATTTTTTTCTGTGTCCCAAAGTGGTCAAACTTAAGAATTTCCTTGAGGTGAAATTCTCCTTGGTGGCGTTGTTGACACTACTGCAAACTACCACCGCTCTTGCCACACTACCATTAATGTAAGTTTGCAGGCAAAATAGCTAATTAGGTAGTTAGCTGCAGCGCACTGAACAGTTGAATAACATATCTGCAGAATAACTAAACACAGTCTGTCTTTGGTTTGTAAGCTACAGTTACCAGAACAAGTTTGCTTACATTATGTGTCAGTGCTCCTGCTGACTCAGCTGTCAATCAAACACATACACTTGCCTGCCCACATATAGGTCTTACTAAAGGAGCATTTCTTTCAGACCTTTTCTTTTCCTTTCAGTATGAAAAAATGTTAGCAATAAATGTGAAAATCTCTATTTTTTATTGGGAATAGAGATGATTGATTATGATTTCAATTGCACTTGAAAAGCCCTTGCCAGCAGAATTTCTCACAGGCATATTCTTTATACACAGACCTGTGGAAGTCATCTTGTTTGCTGTCTAGGACTGAAATCAGTTTCACATTTCATTTGTGTCCAGTAGAGGGAGGTCTAGCACAAAACCTGGAAGCAGGGGTAACTGCTAGCCCCAGTCAACAGTGGAATAATACAGTACTGCAAAGCTGTCTGATTTACACATTCATCTAATTCTCTTTGCAAAAGCTTATTTCCCAAAATGGCATGACTTTTCCTTTAAGCCATTTTGCATCTTTGTTTTGCTGCACAGTGATATTGCTGTGGTAAAAGTACTGACTCACCGGGTTCTTATCATCTATTATTGTATTTCCTCAAATAGTGGCCGGGGCCTTTAATTAGCTCAACTGCAGAGGATACCAGGCCTTTTTTGGAAGCAGGCTTATATTAGAGAGAAGCCTTTACTTCTAATTCCCTCTGTTAGATAAGTACATTTGGTCATATTTTAGTACAAAGCCTCCTCGTTTTCTGATCTGCTTCCATTTGCCGTGTTAGAGTTTTGTTACTGCATTACCGGTAATCCACTTACTCTGTTGTGTCAAACCATTATTCTAGTGCTTGACTTCCACCCGGAACGTGGCAGTGCACCACTTAGCAGTTGCATGCAGGTAGCATGCTCCTGGATGTAAGCTTGCCAGCTTAGCGAAGTTACCCTGATTACTCTGGTTACTCTGGTTAACCATGCTCATGTAGTGTTGCTGCCATCGTTATTATTAAAATATGTGCTGTTATGCCTGTATTTAAACAATATTGCGTCTCCTCCGTCCCCCTCCCATCTCTGTGACGGTCGGCTAGAGGGCTACGGAGGTACTCATAGAACCAGAGTTACATCCTGGTGACTGCTATTTATGCATAACTGGCATGCATATTATATAGCAGGCACCAGGAGTTTATCCACCTTCGTTTTGTTTTGTTTTTCCATCCCAGCCTTTTTTTGGGGCCGGCCTTTATTTGTTCGTGTCGACCACACCCCCGGCCATTATCAGAAACCCAGCTTTTAATTGACTACTGTCTTTTATTTGAGGAAATACGGTATTCACTATCTATTTTGTGTTTTTCTCTGCAGCCCACATCAGTCCTCACAGATGCCTGTGAATGTGTCATATATAGAATCCAATCTAAACACAGCTTTTCTCTTATTTTATTGACCACATTATTTGTGCGTTGCCCTCGCATGCTCTGCCATTCAGGGCACATGTGCCTCAGCCTCCTCTCCTTCATCAGTGCACAACAGGAAACATACTTGTACATCTGTCATGAGTAATGGATCTCATGGATCTGCAATTTGACTTTGGCTTGATGTTTTGTCGTATATTTTTTCATTAGGCTTTGTGAAAACAAGCAAGGCCTCTTGTAAAATTAAGTGAAATAAATGAAAGGCAGAGTCCTGTGTGGTGACAGTTGAAGGCCGCAGTGTTAAATGACTGAAAGGTTTGTCATTAATAAGCAGTGTGCTGAAACAGCCAATGTAATTACTTTTTTCCATAATAACAGCAGCCAAAGAATAATGGCCACTGTACAATGTTCCTCTTAATAAATGCATGTTTCTTTGAAAGGTCATCTACTCACTTAAAAATAGTTCAGTAGAGTGACCTGCATGTGCAGCTGTGAACTCTCTAAAACTGTTGGACACTTATTATCAGATATTATGCATATACCAACTGTCCCTCCCACAAATTCCATTGATAGCCAAAATTTGAATCAGATAAATATGTTTTGGATGAAACAATGCCATCTGCATTAGGTTTTCCTTGAAAAACAATATAGATCAGTATAGAGTAGTAGCGTTTTTCCCTCCATAATTTCATGTTTTAAAGTTTACTTGTAACAATAACCTTGATGTATGAAGCTGGAGTTTGCCACCAGAATAATTATAGACTTTCTCAGTGTTTAATGATGATCAGTTAATAAATAGGTTCATAAAAAAGTAATACAAAATTCATTAAATAATGTTGAATTTAAATGATGCATAAAAACACATGGCTGAATTGTAAAATGGAATCACTAAACTTAAAGGCTTTTAATTTTGAAATTTCATTTCAGTCACTTAGTGGCTCATTAAATTTGTTACATGAAGAATGTGAGAAATACAAACTCATCAAATGCTAGGCAGTCTATTTTACAACCTATAAGGTGGGATATAATTATGGCAGGCACAACATAACAAAAAATGGATTCACAATTTTTATTGTTTTCTGTTTGCCTGCCAAAATGCCAAATTTAAAAAATTTTTGGACAATTGTGCAATATTAATAAAAGACCTGCACCATCTGCAAGGTTGTCTTCATTACACATAAAATACAGGTTATCCCACACAGATACTAACTTGCTACCAGTGCCAGTACCAGAAGCTTCAACTAGAGCACAGGCATTCAGTTTAATAATCACCTTCAGCACAAACAGAGCAGAATGCTCTGCTGTGCAGCTGTGACTCAGGAGGTAGAGCGGCTGTGCCACCAGTGTGAGAATGTGTGTGAATGATTAGATTTCCTCTGATGGGCAGGTTGGGACCTTGCATGGTAGCCCCTGAACCCATTCAGTATATGAATGTGTGTGAATGGGTGAATGTGATTCGTAGTGTAAAAGCGCTTCGAGTGGTCGGAAGACTAGAAAGTCGCTATACAAGTACAGTCCATTTACCATTTAACTGATCTGCTGCTGTTTGTGTTTCTAAAAAAGACATCAGCCTGATATCTGCAGACTGCTTCTACCTAGCGTTAGCTACCCAGCAGGTAGACACCAGCTGAACAAAGTAGAATCTCAAAACGGTTGAGTCGACTCCCACACTTCAACTAGAGATGATACCTCGTCAACTAACAAACTGGGGGCACAGATCAGTTTTTGTCATTTTGAGTCTGTCCTTCTCATAGATGTGACCATTAAATTCAATACAAGATATCCAGAGACAGCTCTCCACCTGGAGTCACCGCAGTCCCATAAACTGTGGCAGGTGTGCATGTAGTGAAACTAATCACATTACAGTTTACGGGATTGTTGTGACTCAAAAGAGCTAATGTAGCAGCTATCTACATTATTTTTTGACTGAAAATGAACTTTTTGTGCATACTGTAATAACTTAATGTTCATGATTTAGACATTTTACACACTGTGCAAAAAAAAATCTAATTAATCGAATTGATATATCACCCAGCCCTAAATCGATGTGAAATTAAAGATGGTGCAGAATAACTTTTTTACACACATACTGGAGTGCTGCTCAGTTGCAGTGCACTCAGTGCTGCAGCTGGTGGCCAGAAGCTGTATTACACCAATTAACTACTACTATCAATACTGCTGAATAAAAGGTAGTCTCCTTTATATAGACTCAGTGACTGAAAGATCATGAGATAGTGGTGTAGGATTGTAATTGGCTATGACTGTCCAGGATCAGGGCTAGGTGGCACACAGCTTGCAGTTTGTCATTAAAATTGAAATGTTAGAATCTAAGAAAATGCATTATGAGATGAGATGGAATTTGTGAATGGAATAACTTTTTTTTTTTTTCTTCAAATTTTGTAATTCCATTTCAAAATTCAATCAACATTCATTTCCATCAGCATGCAAGCTCATGCATGGGTGTCGTTTGTATATGTTTGTGTTGCTGTTTCTTTTATTCTTGTAGGGATTTAGGATTTACCCACCTCCTGACAGAATGTTGAATCAACTGTTCAGCTTATTTGAGGCACAGGGCCACATTACTGAACAACTCCTAACTGATTGAGTTGTGCCTGCATGTTTTTTGAGGGTACTTGCTTGTTTAGTTTGTTTCACTGGGGCTGGTGTAACAACTGTCAATCAGAACCCTTCTACTGATTAAACAACCAGACTGTGACTGTTTGTTAATAAGGGTCTCGGTCTGCTTCCAAGTGACTTTGTTGCAGCGTGTCTGTGGTGTGTACAATATCATTTTGTAATGATGATGATGAATATGTGCGTCACCATGTGAGTGCTGGGAATTTCCTTCATATGTCAGAAAGTGAAAAGGACTTAAACCTGACGTGTGATGAGCTTGTATCCTAGTCTGTTTATTTTAACAGTTCTCTAATTAAAAATGTGTGAGAAAAAGCAACCCTACAGTATGCTTCCATAATATTATGGTACAAAATGCTTCTTTCTTGGTTACAGACACAGTCTTGTACCTTTGAGTTGTAACAAATTAAACAGAATCTTTTTAATGCTAATGTTTCACTGTTTATATTGATGATTGAACCAGGAGAGTATCCACAAAATATTGAGCATTTATAGAATAATCTCCCACACCACAGGATTTGTTTATAGACGTGTATGTCTGTATTTAGGCCAGCAGTTATTATTTGTACACAGATGATTCCTAATTATCCTTCATAACAGAGCCAGATGTTGGTGCTCAGAATGCACTGATGCGACAGCAGAGCTTGTCAGGTTAGCTCCAGCAATCTGCTCCTGCCTGTCCTGGTGGTTTGGGTTTGGGCTGTGCAGCCATCAGCAGCTGGTAGAGCATTGGCGTGCTGGCAGCTCCTCGTGTTCTACCTGACCCCATGTCACCCACTCACTCTGGACGCATGTAGATGAGCCGGGCGACACAGCGGTGTGAGGTTACAGTGTTACTGTTATTAGAAAGGAGGTCAGAGTGCTGTAATGACTTTCATGCTAAAAAGCCTGCTTCCTGTCAGCAGCACCACAGGTCATCAGATACATCATCATCATCATGGGACTGGCTATTTACTGTGGCCAGACAATGTCAGGTCTGCATGGAGCTGTGGGTATCAGTACAGGTCACGCCTCCATTTTTACTCTAATTACACTGGAATTAAACAAGGAAAGGATGTTAACTGAAGGTGACCTGTACACCACAGGGGAGTAAAACTGTCCACTGGAACTTGACATTGTATAAAGATATAAATCACATTAATACATTCTTTGTAAAACTAATTCAAATATTATTCTCAATTCCATTTGAGGAGTAATCAGGTGTTTCTGTATGTTGTTGCTCCTTAACTGTATTCATGTACTGTATAATTTACTGCCCACTGTTTACCAAAGCATGCTGTAGAGTTTCAGCTTCTTAAGACTTTTTCTAAATTCCAGACAGCCAATCATATCAATATTGATGTTTTTTTTAAAGCTGGCAACACATTTTAAGGGATTTTAAGGGTCTGTAATTTCCTAATAATTCCCTAACATTAAATAAAAAGTTTCCTCTAGAGAACTGTGCCAATTAAATAAACACTGTTCAGTCAGGACACTGCTGATTTTTTGTTATTCCAATTAATTGCTAATGTAACCTCACTCAGAAAATAGAAAAGAATAAATAAAAAATAAAATAAAATAATAAATAATAAAAAAATAAATAGAAAAATCCTGTTTTTGTTTTTATTACGCTTTTAATTTTATAAAATTAAAGTGTTACAATAAGTGTTCATGAAGTGTTCCCTTGGGAGCACTTCATTTGTGTCAGTAATTCAGCTTTATCTCTGGGGGACACCCCCAACTCCGGGAGTGATGTCCAAATTAGGAAATGTGCATCATGTAGCAGGTGGATGTGACTCCCATCGTAACAGTGGAGCAGGGGAGAGAGACTGAGATAGTGATGTAACCAACCTGTGCACTGGTATTTAACATGTTTTTTTTTCTTTCCGGAAACAAATAATTTTTAAAATATTTGTATGAAACAAATATTCACACATTATTTGTGCTTTGCCAAATAACGTATTTGTATTTGAGCACACCTCTAATATATACTTGGGTTTAAATTAAACTGTTCTTTCAAGGAAATCCCTATTTTCCCATGCTTCTATCCAAGAAACTTCCTAGGGAATTATTTGAAAATAAAAGGAAAACAGAGCGGAAAAAATGTTTCCTCTATTTTTTGCAATTTCAAGTGCTGATTAATTAAGTGTGTATTTTCAAGTCAAAAATAAAATCAGACATAGGGCCCTATTTTAATGATCTAAAGCACATGGTCTGAAGGCATTTAGGGTGTGTCTAAATCCACTTTTGCTATTTTAAAGGCGGAAAAAATGGTTGATGCGCCAGGCGCATGATTCAAAAGGTTTACTCTAAATTAATCATGGGTGTGTTTTCGGCGTAACATGCAATAAACCAATCAGAGTGTCATCTCCCATTCCCTTTAAAAG
Organism: Thunnus maccoyii; assembly: GCF_910596095.1. Taxonomy (NCBI): domain Eukaryota; kingdom Metazoa; phylum Chordata; class Actinopteri; order Scombriformes; family Scombridae; genus Thunnus; species Thunnus maccoyii. The sequence continues at coordinate 1,054,767 of NC_056535.1, read as the reverse complement.
CCAGGTGCGCTTGCACCTTGGTGGATTGCGATTGTGATGGTGCGTTTGCCAAAAAGTAAAAAGGAACGCTTCTCTGCAGAGGAATGAGATCTGCTCGTGCGCAAAGTGAAAGAGCACGATCCATCACGAGCACACTGGCCCCCGCTGGTCCTGAACCAGTCCCAGACCACCAGTTCAAGATCCTGTTTATTAATTTGTTGCGAATGTATTTTCTTTTGGTTTTTGAAAAGGTTTATTTTTTTAATTACAGCTTTGGTTTCTTTTAAATCGTTTTGCTCAGTCATGGAGTAACAGATAAAATCAGCGGGGTTTTAATTGCTGAAAGTATGGAAACCTGATCACTGTACTCTCAAAAATGTTAAAGAATATTTGTAAAATATTGTTCAAAAATTAAATCATGAATTTTAATCATGTAAAAAATCATCAACACAGTTATCAGGACTTGATCAGTTCTCCAAGGTGTTGATCCTGCTGCTGGCAGCAGCTAGAAGCTGTGCAGATTTATTTCCGTCTTTAGTTTAATCACTTTCACCTTATTTATTTCCTCATGTGTTCCTCATGTCCTCATGCATTAATGTAGCAGGAAAGTCGATCTGTGTCTGATCCGTTGTCATCCGTCTGTTCAAATATCTACGTGTATTGCCACGATTTGGTCAAATAATTAGACAATTTCATCTGTCATTACTGTGATTAGTTAATTCTGATGAACATTATGACTAAGCATTATGACGTGTATTTTTTAAAATATGATGATGTACACAATAATAATCTTTCACATTCTAATCCTTTTATTTGTAATCTTTTGCATGTTTGTGCACTGCTACACATCCTATATGTGTAACAAGCAGAGTATAGGTGCGTTGTGCACCCGCCTATGTAGGCGCATATTACTATCCTCCCTTAAAATAACAGTGAAACACTGTGCTATTGACTTCAGACCAGTCAACAGCACAATCACTCTCTCCTGCCTCAAGATAGCAATGTGCCAACAATGCTCCTGACCACACCTCATTTTAAGACCAACACGCCCATGGGTACTCTGATAGGCGCAAGAGCATTGGCTTTATTCTAGAAATGATTCTTATTTGGAGGAAGCAGGACTGGACAACTTTTTTAATGTGTGGATTAAAACTTAAATCTGAATCAAACAGTACTCCTAGATTTCTGGCAGTGGGCTTCATGTAGGTGGATAGGGGACCAAGACTGATGGGTTTTTTGGATTAGGGGGACTAAACAGTATAATTTCTGTTTTTGAGTTGTTGGGTTGAAGGAAATTTTGTGCCATCCAACAGCTGACATCATTGAGACAATCTACAGCAGCAGCTAGGCTTCTTGGGTCACCAGGGGGGGGGGGGCTGAGTCTATTATTAAAAATCCTAGGGTTAGAATGATTTGCTAAAATTAAACTAAAAAAAATGTTTTAGCTTCTTTAAATGCCTTTTGATAATTTGTCATAGCATCTTTCCAGATCTGATAAAAATACATGTAAACCTGTTTTTTTTCCCTTTGCATTCCTTTCTCCTACAGTCTCTTTTTAATTCTTTGGTGGACTCATTTAGCCAGGATTGCGGGTTCTCTATTTGACTTTTTATCCTTGTGGGGGGCAACAGAGTCCAGGACAGACTGACAAGTGTGAGAAAAAAAGAGAGACCAGCTCCTCTGTATTAAAATGAGGATTAAAGGCAGTTAAAAAGGCAGTGGTAAAAAGCTCAGAAAACTCACTAGCAGACATAGAATTAAAAACACCACGACGGATGGGTGTACTGTGATTAAAAGGTACTTGGGTTAAAACCGCATTGAATAAAACTGCTTTGTGATCAGACACACAGATATCCTTAATCTCAAAATTTGTCGGGGCTGAGACCACTGTATAGAACTAAGTCAAGAATGTGACCCTTGGAGTGTGTGGGTTCTTGTATTGCCTGAGTGAGGTTAAAAGATTCTAAAGTGTCCATAAAATCAGTTACAAACATCTGCGAAGGGTAGCAGATATGAATGTTAAAATCACCTAAAATGAGAATTTTGTGATACTTTGACATGAAGTGGGATAGTAGCTCGGCAAACTCTTGGATAAAAACATTGTTTGTATATTGTGCCTTTGAGTTTGACCTAACTCCGTTACCTCCAGATGCCATTGAATTCCAAAGTATGCCAAAAGCCCAATGCCAAACATGCAAAGCGAGTTTTCCTTTGCAGATTTTGGCCTTTCATGTTAAGGAGTGCATGGAGTCTCAGTCGGCAGCAGAGGATATTGAGGTAAATGAGGCTATGAAATATGTGATATTGTATTGTGCAAGTGCAACTTATTTAAAAATTTATTGTAGTTCAGTGAGTTATAACACATAATATTTGTGGGTCATTTGTAATATCATAGACATGTCAAAGTGAGGTCCATATAGTTTCTGTGACAGCCTCCCCTGTGCACCGTGACCCAGAGACATCTGTTGAAGAGGTGTGATACTTAATGTTATGGTATTGCATTGTGAAATGCCTACATTAACTTTTTTTGTATAGTGCAGTTGCTAATATTCAAACTCTTCTATCTCAATCAGAAGGTTCCGTGTCCTATCTGTTTCTTGAAATTCACACCACAGTTCCTAGAGATCCATGCTAACATGTGTGGAGAAAGGTATTTGAGATGGTGGACATTTATGTTAATTTTAAAAGAAAATGTTAATACTTGTTTTTTCTACTAGTACCAACAAATGTCTCTCTTGTACTTTTCTAGAGGAGAGGAAGATCTTAAGGTTGCTGACACAACTGCAATGAGCCAGGACAATAGAGAAGAGCAGATCAAAAGGTAAATACCATGTTGTCTAAATACATTAACTTCTTTATCCTACAAGGATCTTCATTTTTCAGAGCTTTTATATTCAACATTAGTAGTTAACATCCATTAATTATGAGTTTTTTTTGGCAGTGTTGATGATTTATTGGACATCATTTGTCGAAGAGTTGACATAGAGAAACAGTTCAACATCCAAATCTCAAGAACAAACATTCTGGAGAGAGGCCGTCTGCAGTAGCAATGTCAAAAAAAAATTCACCCACTGCTACTCTGAAAGTGACCTTCTTTGGGGAAGCAGGAGTGGACACAGGTGCTCTCTGAAAAGAAGTTCTCACGGGTAAAACAAGATCGGAGATATTTGCATTCTTATATAGACTCTGATAAAGCAAGCGGAAAATTAGAGTTTATTGAAACAGTTCTAGATTTCAGCATAATAATGACGTCTGTCATACTTTGGTTGTGTGTTATGCTGTTGTGTATTAGTTTTTCTATAATGTACACAGAAAAATTGAATATAACCCCATTCATTTAGAGTAGTGGCAGTCTTCTCAACAACTCAAATTAGACAACCCCTACTAAAACTATCTGGATGACTACATAGAAATATGGTCAGACAACTTTTACATTTATAATTTGGTTGAACTTCCAATTAAACTATTCCCATCTAAAGTAATTGGCTAGTAGTTCGTTTCTTTGCTGTCACAGGTGAGAAGGCCACAACAGCACAATAATAAAATACTACTTGACACAGAAGGCCCTTGAGCACCACAGTAAATGCTGTTTGTACTTTTGTGTATAGAAATGGTGGCAGGAATCGAGGGTCATTTCTTTGAGGGACCACAACATCCCACAATACTCTCTAACTGACTTTGACAGTGGCCTCTATAGGTGTTTATTTTTATGCAAATAAGGACAAATTGTTCCTTTTTGTTAAATGTTTTCCAAAATAAGTGATACAGTCACGGTCAATTTGTGTAAATAGGACTGTTGGAGAGATTTTGGCTGTTAGTTTGGCACAAGGTGGCCCAGCCCCTGCCTTTTTCAGCCCATGGTCTTACAGTTACCTCTATAGTGGGCAGATAAACCCGACGGTTCTCAACAGTGATGCAGTGGCAGATGTCCAGTTGCGAGGGTTCAAAAGCATTTCTCGTTGAATGATATTGTCATATGTTCACATGGAATATTGCACAGAAATATTCTTACTGTTAATTTTTTTTTTAATTTTCAGGTTGAGTTGTCAACTGAGCATTCAATTGAAGTCCTATCTGATGAAATCCTAAATTGTGGATATACTGGCGTTATCTCAGTTCAGAACAAGGAGTCCATTGTTTGGTATGCCATGACATGTATTTCTGTTTTTATAGAAAAATATAATACACAAGTAAGGTTTTATAGAATTTTTTTTCCTTTCTAATGTTGTAGTTCCATCATACTCCACGCAGTGCTGAGGTTGCAGCCTACATTGGGACAACTAAGGGAAGGCCTGCAGCTGTATGACCTTCTTTCGCTAATCAGGGAGCACCTTGATATCTGCCGACCCCTGTTTGTTCCAGGGGAAGATGTAAAAGTGAGCAGAACAATATTGACTATTTATTATTATGAACAAGAAACACTTGCTATGAAATTTCATGATTAAAGGGTAATATAATTTACATCTTGATTTCATCTCATTGTAGGAAAATGCAGAGTTTATCATGGCATCCATTCTTCCTCAACTGAGTGACAAAGGGACTACCAGGGATCAGGTTGAGATGGAGATGATTAATTTTATTCAGGACTTCCTTTATGAAGCTGAAGATATATAGTTTCTGATTTCTTGCAAATAAAGAAATCAAAAGCTGTCAAATTTGAGTGTTTTCCTGACAAATGATTGAAGTTTATGACTGCTTGTAGTCTTTTAAAAAAGCCAGCTGCCACCTGTGATTATACTGGTATTGAACAGGTTAAAGTTTTATTCTCCCTGAAAAATCTTGCTGATGGTAATAGGTATTATTTGCCAGGGTACTTTGTGTTTTAAAATCAGAAGCCAGCTCTCTGTCAGTTTTTTTTTTTTTGTTGTCTGAGCTAGGCCATAATCACAATCAGCATATGTATAGGTAGTGGTGGAAGACGTATTCAGATCTTTGACTTAAGTAAAAGTAGCAATACCACAATGTGACAATACTTTGTTGCAAGTAAAAGTTCCGCATTCAAAATCTTACTTAAGTTAAGGTACAAAACTATTAGCATCAAAATATACTTAAAGTAGCAAAAGTAAAAGTAGTCATTATGCAGAATGGCCCATTTCAGTATCATACATATCATGTAATGTACAAGTACCCCTAAATGGTACTTAAGTACAGTTCTTGAGTAAATGTACTTAGTCACTCTCCACCACTGCATATAGATGATACATACAAATATTCATTTTTTTCCTAAACCTGTAGTTCTTAATGAAAACGGCCAATCTATATCTCCATTATATGTAGAAAGACTTATTGATGATAATGATAATATAACACTTACTTGGCTGAAATAGTCAATTAGCTCCAAGCCTCATGGAATCACACAAACGTTTGATTTGTTTTGGATCAGCTTTTGTGGCTGAGAGAAAATTAAATTTAAATTGTCACTTAACACTTGTTTTTTTATCTATCTTCTTTATAGTTGAAGATTAGGGGAATGGAGATGACAAAGATGGCCCACATTCCATCACACCTGCAAGGTTTCTGCAGTGGATCACATGCCAAGGTCACATCCCACTTCTTCCCTCAGAGAAGAAGGATTTTGCTGTTATGATCAAGTTTAACCATGACTGCAGTGCAGACTTTGGGCATCACAGTGTCTGTTACCCTGTTGTGTCAGCATGTGCCAAGGCTATTGTGTTACCTGTATGACATATGAGGTCCTATGACCAGTTCAAAAAGGTTCTAATGGAAGCTTTTCATCTGGGCCAAGAACTTAACAATGTGTAAACAATTACCATCAGCTGCCTCTGTGTTTCAAGGTTACACTACTACCTAATATTTACTTGATAAATGTTTAGCACCAACTGATACTGTTTTACTACTCTATGTTCTGGTTAAAGAAACACATTTCTTAGTATTACTGCGTTCAAAGATCTTGCCATATTTGGAAAAGGGAATTAATCAAGTAAACATAAAAACACTGTAATGGCAGTACTGTTGAACATTTGTAAAAGACAATCTAATGTTAACGAATTAAAGCAAATCTTGCAACAAGATTTCATAAGATTTATTAATTTACATAATTTCTAGATGGCTGACTAATCATCAGCATGTTGTCTCACAGACATTTTGCTACCCAGAACTCTGAGAAGCAGTTTGAGTTTTTCTTTATCCACTGTTGTCATTCAAAAAAAAAAACAAAAAAAAAAAAACATTTAAAACACATCATTGTAAACTTGTTGGTGGTTGAAACTGGTTGAACCCTTGAAACACATGTTTGCATCTAGGGTACATCATTTAGCACATAGTTCAATACAGCTAAATAAATGTCTCGGCCATAGGACTTAGATGGTCTTGTAACATAGTGGCCCTAAGGCCTGCCATATCCTATTCACAGAGGGGACATTCAACAGGTGGAAGAATCACTCCAGAACTGGTGGCATCTATCTCACTGGCAGTGTTGAAATCAAGATCTGCATCCTCGAATTTCTGCATTTAAAAATAGGAGATTTCAAAATTAAAACTCTGTCATATAGAAATCTGGGGACATAAAGTGAAACTATAAAGGCAAACAGATTTTACGTAGTCAACTTGTGAACAGAACTGATAGTAAGCTGATGCAAGTATCAACATAACATCAGTTCTTTGTTTTTTTCAACATGGCCAAAGAAATACAAGCCTCATTCAGCTTTTGAACACTTCATCTATCAAAAGAGGTTATTTACAGGTCTAACTTTATACATAATATTATTGTGGTTATATGCTGTGCATATGTTGCATTTTAATAGTTTTAAGCATCACCTTCATTGTAAGCAATTGTTTTCTTTTAAGTTCTAAGCAATTTTAATATGAATACAATTAATTAATTTATTTGATGCTGGTGATTGGAAACCACTTTGAAACATTTTTTTTATAAATGACAAGATAATACAAAAAAATTAACATTACATTTTCCTGCCCCAAATTTTAATTACTAGTGTAATAAACAGTTAAAAAATATTTTTTTCATGGTTTTGAGAGTTTCCTTTACAGTGTTGTAAAGCTGTTTTAAGAACAATGCTGAACTGTAAAATTGCAGCAGCTATACCTATACTTTGTGAATCTGGGGTTACGCCATGGTTATGTTATGTAATCAATGTTGTTACCGTGGTAGTGACTTCAATCACAATGCAGCCACGCCCTAAAAAAGCATATGCTGTTTTATCATCTATTTCACTCTAAATGGGGCCATAATGTACAAAATCAATATCATGATACATTGAAGAAGACTTAATACTAGTGATTGAGACCATAAACTCATTAGGAAAGTGTTTACTGAGGTAATAAATCAAGTGAGAATTAGGGTCATTTTGTCATAGACGTTGATACAATCAGGCTTCTTTATGCAGCCAGTGGAGTCACCCCCTGCTGGCTATGAGAAAAAATGCAGGTGTAAGGCACTTCTGCATTGGTTTCACCTTTCAGACCGGGAGCTACCCGCTTGGTTGATATGCTTACTGAGGAGCGAAATTTCCTCCAGGAGAGACTTAGAGAAGGTAAAGATGATTTGAGGAGATTACAAGTTCATATATTTGCATGTACTTGATTGTGATGACACAATTGCTGTTAAGTGTGATACATTTGTAATTTGTTTTGTACAGCTCTTGCATTCAAAAATGACAATGGAGGGGAGGTAGCACTTAAGATCCCACAGAGGAAAGAGGATTCAGATGACTGGTTCTCATCTACCAATTCATCTGATTCCAAAGCAGATACAGATTCCTCTGAGGACAAGAAGTCAAAACAGAAGTTTAGGTCCACGTCCAAGCCGAAAAGAAACAAGGCAGCAAAAGTATGTGTTTGTATTTGAATAAAAGTGGAAAGCGGTTTAAAATCCTGTTTTTGTTTTTATTGCGCTTTTAATTTTAGAAAATTAGAGTGTTACAATAAGTGTTCATGAATAAACTACCTTACGAAGGACATTCCCACAACAGGTCTGGAACTGGAGTTTCCCAGATCATAGATGACTGCACTGACTACTGAGCTAAAACCTTGCTCATTGCCTCATTGCAGATACCCTCCACCTATTTATACACCCATAACACAGAGACTTCATTCAGACTTCATACATTGAAACTTCAAAGGTGATTCTTGCTTTGCACTTTTCGTTTATTGCCTATTGTTTACAACCTAACTTTGTGGAGAGGAGAACGGGATCAACAGGTTATGGAGAGTCCCTTGGGAGCACTTTGCGTGTGTCAGTAGCTCAGCTTTATCTCTGGGGAACACTCTCAATTCCAGGATTGATGTTCAAAGTAGGAAATGTGCATCATGTAGCAGGTGGATGTGACTCCCCTCGTTAAGACCTGCTGATAGTGATAGGGCTTGGGTGTTGCCAGTGGGCTCCATAGCACCCCCAAACACAGGGCCATTTTGGAACAAAGTTTACTTGATGTGCATGAAATTTGGTTGGTTCATTGCTCTCATCATTATTGACATCTCACCATATTTTTTTCTATTTTTTTCACCCAACAGGAAGATTGAAGATTGAAGATTGAAGATTTAGTTTATTGTCATTTTCTTGTGTATTTGCACACAAAAAAATGCCAGAGAGGATAAAGATATACTGTCTATCTAAAAATTCACTTAAAAAAAAAAACAACATATAAATCCCAAGAGAAAAAAACAAAACAAAACAAAACAAAAAAGAAAGAAGGAGCAGTTAGCACCCAAGTGCATTAAAGTGCATTTAGAGAGAAAAGTACATGTCTCAGTTCGATGTAGACAGCTCTTGCATGTCAATGAGTGACCAGCACTGTCCAGAGAACATTAGGCAACATGACTGTTGGAACTGCCGGTTTGTATGGGTTAACAGTTAGCCTAGCTTGCACTCCTCCACGCTTGCCGCACTTCCACGTTCTGTCGCACTGCTTCTGATGTTTCCTCTCTGGTGCAGCTCCAGACAAGGCCGCGGTCTCCTTTGCGTACACTGGGTGTAGCAGACCAAGTGCGCTCAGATGATTAATCTCTTCCAGCCAGTATTTCTGTCTGTTAAAAGTCTGTTATGAATGTCCAAAAGAACAATCATAGACATATTTCCCTTGCACTCCACATGATGACACATACGTAGACATAGACATGGAAAAAAACATTGCATAGTTAGACCTAGGAGTGGCCGCCGCAAACGTTGGTCGCATTGCCATCACACCAGCTCATGGAGAGAGAGAAAGACCACTAAGTCAGCCATGTTAGATTTTGTGCGTCAATTTTAATTTTATGAACATGTTTGAGGCCTTCAGGATGTGCAAAAACTCATGAACCATGGCACATATGCTCGAACTAATAAATGCTTCAATTAGTACCAAAATTGGGCTCGGGAGTGGCTTTTTGGCTTTTTAGCGCCCCCTAATTACTTTTAGCATTGTTGAGGTGCAAGGGGTGCTCGAAAACTCACAAAACTTTGCACATGCACATTTTGACCTATTTTTAATTTTAACCTGAGTGACTTCAAATTTAGTAGGTAACATCTAAAGACCTTTGTGATGCTAAGTTGCAGATCTTTTTAGTATTCATGGAACACCCTTGGTGTGGCATGCCAGACAATTTTACCCAAAACATGTTTGGAGCATTAAACAGGAAGTTGTTGTAACTCGGCTTTACTTTGTCCAATCTGCCCCAAATTTCTCATGTTTGATAAAAGTCCAGGCCTGAACGTATCTACATGCCAATACTTAGTCATAGTCATATCACCACCTATTGACCACAGGAAATCAGTGTTATGAACATTATCCGATTTATATGAAATTTACGTGATGTGGTGTACACATGATATATAGGAACATGACATCTAGTTAGTGTCTGTTCTCTAGTGCCACATAGTGGACCCAGGAAGTGATAGTTATATCCTCATGCAATGTCCAATATTCATTAAAATGTATATCCATGTCAGTTGCGCTCTGGTAAATCTATTGCTGCAATAATATTTCACCTATGTAGTTTTGTGTACAAGCAACAGGAAGTGAAGCCTAAATAACACATAGTTCATCAAATGTATACAGAATTTCTAATAAGTCATCTCCAGTGCCACATACTGAACACAGGCAATAATATTTTACCCATTCACACAGTGTCCAATAATTCTGACAATTCAGAGCCATGTCAACAGAACTCTCCAATAATGATACAACGGCTGCAGCTCCCTATGACATGCGTGAGCTGCGAGGGCTGTTCATTGCTGCTTGCAGCTTTAATTTATTATGTTTTTGTTAATAAAGAAAATACGAAAAGACCTTATACATCTGCCATACATTTTGTGTAAATTCATTGTCCTTAGTATCATATTGCGAAGCCATTCCATCAACGCTGAATATATAATTTCATGCCACCATTAGTCATATGATATGAATCAGTTAAAGAAGGACAAGGTTACCATTTTATTTGAAGGGACACAAAGATGACAAAGCCATGAAAAAGTAAGGCTTAGTTAATCATGGTTAAAATACTTTGACTTACAAATGAGTTTTCTTAAAAGTGAGCTTTGTGAGCTTTAAGGTAATACTCTATGATACATAAAAATACATTATACATATTAAAATATTTACACTTTTTCCCAAAGACCAATAATTGATATGTTGTCCGAGATTATGATTAAATTTACATTTGTAGTTTTTCAAAATACATAATGTCTAAATAAACAGAACAGTTGGATTTGAGGGGTCACAAAGATGATTGACACATAAGAAACAAATGGTTAATACAATTATTGATTTCACAAGTATGCCACCATTAACCATTGCTATCAGTTTTAAAGAAGGACCGGGACATCACTTTATCTGAAGGGCCACAAACATGATGAAGTCATGAAGAAGTTTTGTGCAGTTAATTATGATTACAACATTTAGAATTCAACAGAATACACAGACACTACTGTTACTGGTCAGTTTTTTAGCCCGTCCCTTGAACTGCAGACCTGACTATGAATTAGTGTGTTGTTCTTGCATTAAGACATGCATGAGACAGTGTTAACTCATGTATGTTTCTCATAGTTCATGAAATATTATATGAATTAATTAATGCTTCCATGCATGAAGTCATGCATGAAGTCATGTACTCTTACTGTAAAGTGTTACCTGAATCTGTTTACTTTTACTACACTTACCTCCATGAGCCTTAAGACCTGAGTGTTGGTACATCTTGCCAACCTGCAACAGGTGAACAAGATGAAGGGAGCCAGTGTGGTGGTGCTAATGAGTTGACCTGGAAAACAGTAAGGCAGAATTCCCCGAAAAAGTCCCAACATGTTGTCTACCCCAGGAGAGCAACAGATGCAATGCCAAGTTGTGCACCAGCAAGAGTTTAATATGAGAACTGTAATACAACCCACTAAAATTGTTCAAAAAAGACTAATTTGACAGTGACACATATTTGTTAGCTGCTGCTGTAATTTCTCTGTACATCAGCACATTACCTTTAAAAAGAAACCATGACTATGAGGTTAATATTTCCTCTTTACTTTGATGGTGTGTACATCCACAGATGGACAGTGTAGGAATTGTAGCTTTAGTCCTCCACTTTTAGTGGACCAAAGGTCATTTGACCAGTTAAGACAAACATTAGTCATGAGATCTAATATTTCGTGTCAAATAGTTTTCAATCATTGACTGTCTAAATCTGAACTGCAAACTGGACTTTTGCCTTCAGTCAGATTTTTGGCGAGTGACACACTTACTCAGCTGGACTGAGGTCAGGTGAATGTCAATGCCAGTCAAGAACATCCCACTGCTGGGACTTAAAAAACTCTGTGACTGTATTTTCTATATATGCAGAAACGTCATCCTCCTGCATTGTCCTAAAATTGACAGACTACTTATAAAACGGGGCTAGAGTGGCTTTGCTGTTCACAGTGTCAGTATGGACGTGAACACAATAAAACTACTTAAAACCAAGTCAATTTCAGTCATTGTTTCATTCCAAATCAAGAGCCAAAACAACCTAAATGTGTCACTATCTAAATGATGGACTCTACTCTTCTCTCGACTTACCAGCTGCTAGTTTCCCTCTGGCTGTTTCCGGGTTATCCTGGTGCAATCATAGGGTGAGTTTATGCATCAGCCTACCAAAGGAGGATCCACACCTCTCAAATAGGGACACATGACATTTATTATATTATTTAAAACATTTCTTTACTTTGTAGTCTGCACACACAATGCACACACACACAACACAACACACACACATTGCTGGTATTTTACACATTTGTGAACACAAAGACAACACTAGAGCTTAATAAATCAAAAATGCCCAATGTCAAAACACCTCTAATCCTTACATATATGACTGAAGAGGGTCTAGTTAACTAACTTCTACCATAAACTTAGACATTTCACACAGACTAAGATGAGCAAATATGCAAATGAGGTCCAAAACAGTTGATAATAATAATAAAGTAATGTTAGCATACTGGCTACAACAGCCAGCTAGTTTACCTGTTTTTTAAAATGTCGTGTTTTCTGAAATGTTGTGTATTTTGAAATGTTGTGACCTAACTAACATGTTAGTGACCTAAACTGATGTTTAAAGAGTGATGAAATGCTTAACGCTCTATTCTTGTGACCTGGGTACAATCACATGCACCAGGTCTGGGTGCCGCCACACACACACAAATGGCCAGTGCATTATGTGAGATGCCTTTTGTTGTCATGCATGTGTGTAGCAGACCTTTTTTACTCTGTGTGTAAAAGGTACTCTAGAAGTTTAGTTTTACACGTCCATAAAGTTGGGAGACAACAAAGAGAAACACATATGCACTAAAGGATAACTAATTGAAACATAGACTCTTAGTGGGCATAAAGCATAATCTTAGTGAAATAGAATCATTAACATATCTGAACTTATAATTATAATTTTGCAATCACTGTAATGTGTGTTTCCAATTTTGATTATAATTGGTATGTTACGATAACATTTTACTCATCAATTTCATCGCTGAGTTCTGAGAAGCAACAACTCCACTAGTTATATTAACACACAACAAGTAATACAAGCACTCAGACAATCGAAAAAACACAGGGTAACTACATTATCAAAAAACCCACCTATTCATATAAAAAAGAGATTAAAAGAGAGATTAATATCAAAGGTGTTGTTGACTCCAAATGTTGGAGTCCACAGAGACACTCAGTGGTGGTCCTGGCTGGTTTGGTGTGAACTTTCCTCCCCACAAGCTCAATTTTAATATATGTGGCTAAGCAACATACAATTTTTTGTTTTAGCTTGTTCATAACATTTTGTAATTAGCTAAACAAGCACGCTGTGGTTGTGTAAAACAGTGGGAAACTCTTTTTTGCATGTTTATTCTTGTTGAACAGGTGTTATAATAAATTACTCTTAGTGACTTTTTACTTGCAAAAGTTTTATGACACTTCCAGTAACGGGTGTAGTTGATGTCAAAGGGAGTAAAAAGTTACCTTGCACTCTCCAGTGTGGCCTCTCTGCTCTGCTGTCCACTGTGTGTGTGTGTGTGTGTGTGTGTGTGTGTGTGTGTGTGTGTGTGTGTGTGTGTGGTGGAGAAGCTCAGTTCTGTCCTCTGCCCTGTGACCCACCTACACAGGAGAGGCTGCAGTGTAAATACAGTTTCACCTCACTTTCCAATTTGTACCAAAATGGCATTAAAAAAAAAGGTGAGAACAGATTCAGTTTATGCTCAGTGCTCTCAGTTAGTTGTAAAAAATCAGACAATCTCTTCTGCTAGAGAAGCCTTATATCCTCACAAAAGGCAAATACATGTAGACAACCATGGCAATGTCAAGGCCAGAGCAGGAGGCGGCTGCTGCACCCAGTCACACACTACACAAAGTATGTTTATGTTGTGTGTTCATTGCTGGACTCTAAACCTGAGCAGAGGAAAGATATATCTGTATATGAGTTTCTTCAGCGGTGACGAAACCTTAAGAGTAATCTCTGACTCTGTAGGAATTTATGTGCATTTTGAATGGCCATAGAACTTAAATGGAGTGTATGCAGACATGTACACATTCACAATCTAGATTAAAGTGAACTGGGCATTCCACACAAACACAGAGGCACTGGTTAAACACCTGGTTTGAGTTTTTTGATTTTGGTATCTTGAACCTGAAGTTCAAGTACACAGTATGTTGGCGGCTGGATGTTCTGACTAGAAGGTGTGTTGTATATGCACTCGAGCTCTGTGTGCTACATGGTAGTAAGCTGGAACAGCCTGAGACTGAATCTGCATCTGCGTTGATTGAGTTCAGCAGTAGTACCAGGGTTGGAGATTTAGTTCATTGAGCCTGCTGTAATTTCAGTGAAGGTTGAGGAAGGACCTGATATGTAAAGGCTCAGGCCCTGGAGCCACTGCATAAATACTTTTAGATCTGTCTTTGCTATTTAAGAAAAAATCTGATTTATTACACTTCAGATCTTATTTTTGTAATTTTATGGTATAAATTCATTCCTATCAGTAATAACAACAGTAACAGTAACTGATGACATGTGGGAACACGATGACATCATTAAATCTGATGGGGCAAGTTCTGGCTTGTTTGCAACCTGTCTGATCATTTGACTGCTCTTGTTTCTGGCTGTGTTAGACTTCTTTCTAGCAATGTTGAAACAAACTGCAATCCTACTTTAGGGGGAGAGGTGATGGCATCAAAGGGAAGTTCTGCTTTGAGGCCCAGACATGACTGTTGATGTGAAGGTGCGTATGTCTGAAATTAATCAGATCTTATAGAGAATGATTCTTCATAGTTTTAGTGACCTCTTGCCCCTTTGTCTAGTGCCATCATTAGGCCCTAATTTCTTCTTGACCAGCACTTTGATCTATGACAATTTATTTCATGTTAGATTGTGAATATTCATGGTCCCTAAGAATGAATTCTAATGTGTTTGTGACCCCTGACCTTTCAATCATCGGGCAAGAATTTCCAGTTGTACAAAATGAATAACAGATTGAATGGGCAGATTGTAATTTACAGAGCATAATCAAGATCCCCGGTTGATGAACCCCTTCCACTTTGGACAGCCGACTGTGCATTAACTTTTCTGTCCTCAGGTCAAATTTTACATTTTTAGCATTACTGATAAATCTCTAAGAACTGGAAAATAACCATTTTTTTTCTGAACAAATGAACAACACTTTAGTATTGTGGAGAAAAAAAAGTGAGCTGCTGAAAATATAGAAATATTTAATTTATGTTAGTATAGTAGTAGTAAGATTTATTGAAAAGTTGTAAAAAAAAAAAATAAAATAAATAAAAATAGTGATTTGTGAGTGCATCTCTACTTTTCTGCATCCCAAGAGTTTCATGTTGATGTCAGAATGATGGGATTATAATATCTGTCACATCTAAAAGGAAACTTCCCAGCTCTCACCTATAGCGGCCTTGGTATCTTCAGATCTCTGCAAGCTGTGAGTTTTCCCACAGCTTCTACTATCAGTCTTTTTGTTTACTTTGCTGTGCATGGCAGAATATTAAAGTTTTTAAAGAAATATACAAGTATTCCTGGGCTCATTAGTGAGGGAACAGCTTTATTTACTGACAGTGTAGGCAAGCAGTAATATAATACTCCTTCCAGGAGGATGATGGCTCTGCTTCTGCTGTGATGAACATCTCCCCTTTTCCCCATCAAACCTCTCCCAGCCACTACAAACCCTGTCATAATGTGGCCTCGAGATCCCACGTCAGATCAATTCTAGTTCCCAGCCTGGTTATTTTTCTTTTTCTCCTTTTCTTCTTCTTCCATGTGTGTGTGTGTGTGTGTGCGCGTATGCTTTCACCTGTATCTCTCTGTTTCTGCTCCCCTGTAGCAGTGTAAGCAGGATGATGTTTAGTCATAAACAATAAAGCTGATTTCTCCAGCACCAAGTAAACCTCCAGTACTGCAATCGTTTATTTGAAAATGAGCACATGCTGTGCCTGTTTGTGTGTGTAGAGTGGGGTGTGTTAGTCGAGCTGGCACTGGGCAATATTGATCAGAGGTAATGAGGACAACGACGTGGGGCAACGCAGCCCACACACAAACACCGACACATATGTGCATTGTGGGATCATGTGTGTGTGTGTGTACACACTCACACACACCCAGAGAAATGCCACAGCTCTACAGGAAGATGAATGGGAGAGTAATCGACTGAGACAATACAAATAATTTGTGGCTGTAGAAGAGCATGAAGATTGATGGTTGCTGGGGAAGCAGCTCCTAGTTTTTGGAGGTAAGGAGAGTTTTTGAGGCGAGGAGGTAGCATGATCCAAACCAGAGAGGAAGAAGACGAGAGTGTGTGCAAAGATGACATGAGATGGAGAGAGGGCTGAGATGAATGGAGATGAAAGGGGGAGCTGGCCTATAGAGGGCAGACTGCTCTAGCTGAATTGCTTCCTCCTCTCCTTGTCTCAGGTTGATTAACCCTGTCATACATTATGCATCCTGTGCTGGAAGTGAAAATGACTTTTGGAATGGAGAGATGTGTAAGACAGAGCCAGGCCCCGCCACTCAGATTGTCTGCTGCAGGAACAACCATTCTCAAGTAATCCTTTTACCCCTGAAATTGTATTGACTTTTTTGACACATCAGCTTTTGGCATTGCAATCCATGCATTATGTGTCTCGATGAATAATATCACACTTCCATTCTTATATTTTAATATAATTTCTGTGAATAAGGGATTGTCAGAATAGTCCCTGTATGGCATTCAGAGATGTCAGATTTTTTTTTAAACATAGTGTGGATAAAGCAGAGGTGTGAAGGCAATAAGTGTATTAGCTCAAGAACTGAAATACATTCCTGAGACATTGATACTTTAGGATTTTGGTATAACATTTCCCTGTTGTAAGATGTAATACTTTGTATTCATCTGATGACTGCAGTTGCTCCCTACTTTGCAAAATATTTTAGAAACATATGATGTGCTTGTAAAATATGTAACTCCTTGTGCAGAGTTTAAATTGGCCAACAGCATACAGAGAAGGCAGACATGTACTGGTTGGGTATTAATACTTGTGTTAAGGATACTTATACTTTTTTACATCTCTGCCACAAAGGGGTTCCCTCTTTTTTTTCTGCAACATTATGCCGTGCAGTTAGAAAAGGAGCTCTTCTCCTCGGGCGGAGAGTTATTAAGGGTGCTGAGGGCCTGAATGCTTCTTTAGCCTAACTGTTGGAGAGTCTTGGAGGACTTGTCAGTTGCTTGGTGTTCAACAGTTTCAATTTTTCACCTTTTTTATAGTGTCATATTAGAAAGATGAACTGAGCACTAGATTTGATCTGAATGGCTTTAAGACTTTATTATTCCTATTATTTTTTCTATTATTATACATATAAAATAGATAATGTGTGCTGTTTCTGACTAGCATGGCCACAGAAAATACTTGTTTCTGATTGGCTGGCAGGTTTCTGATACAGAGATTTCTCTGGAACATAATTCCAGTCAACAGTCTTCTCCACTTGGTGGATTGGGCGGATTCAAAGGTCTGGAGCCAGGCAACAGTTTAATCACAGTTCTAAATCAGTGCACAAAAATATTCTATGAACTGCAGGTAACTATAGCAACATACTACTGGTGAAACTGACCTAACCATGGCTTTAATGGACTACAATATGAATGATGATTGACATGCAGCCTGTCTTTGTTTTGTTTTCTTTGTGGTGATAATGCACTCCCAGGTGTCGCCATAAAGAAAACAATACTGCAGGTAAAATAACTTGTCCATTGTATTTTCATACAGATGCTTCATCACACATTAATGCTCACATGTAAAGGTCTCCATGACCATTACCCTGAGACATGTAAATTATATGTATATGCTGCATTTCTACAAGTAACCATTTAAGTTGAATGGCAAGAGCCAGTGCAGGGGTTCTTATAATTGCAATTAGAATGGACATTTTTAACAACCTTTTTTTTTTTTTAACCTTATGCCATGATCATAAATCAGGCTCAACTCTCTCCACATTTCACCCCACCCCCATCCTTAGACTAAAGAAGTTCGAGAAATAATGTAAGGGGCCGGTATTTGTATTTGTATCTATATTTCTTGAGGCAGTAAAATTATTTGTATTTGTATTTGATTAAAAGTGGAAAAAGGCTTAAAAATTTTGTTTTTATTATGCTTTTAATTTTAGAAAATTAAAGTGTTACAATAAGGGTTCATGAATAAACTACCTTACAAAGGAGGCCCCCACATCGGGTCTCGAACTAGAGTCTTCCAGATCGGGCACACCCCTAACATCCACGACATTGATACACCACAATATGCCATTCTAATGTCATTTTCCTGACTTTTAGCTGCAATCTGATGTCTACACTGTTCAGTCCTCTCTATTGTGCTGTTGTCATAGCCATGTCTAAACTTGCTGCAAGCTGATGACCTTTGACCTGTGATGGTCTTGTGCTTAACAGAAATGGTGTTCATTAAAGGGTGCTTAAAAAAAATTAAATTAAATGACCAACGATAAATCATATGCAGAGATATGAAGTGCACCACTCAACATGCTGTTGAGCAAGATTCTGCTCCAAGGCTGGGTCTTTGTCATCTGTGTCATTGAAGTGTCAGTGTGATTTTGAATGAGAATTAAGAAATTCTCATTATCCTAATAAAATCTGATCAGTTGTTTGAGCACAATCTTGCACAGACCCCCTCCTTATTTGACTTAGTCCAGTTCCACAGGGCAGCTGTGGCTCAAGAGGTAGAGCGGGTCGTCCACTAATCAGAAGATCGGCAGTTTGATACCCGGCTCCTCTAGTCCACATGTCGAAGTGTCCTTGGGTACTTAACCCCAAATTGCTCCTGATGGCTGTGCCATCAGTGTGTGAATGATTAGCTTCCCTCTGATGGGCAGGTTGGGACCTTGCATGGTAGCCCCTGTACCCATTCAGCATATGAATGTGTGTGAATGTGACACGTAATGTGAAAGTGCTTTGGGTGGTCGGAAGACTAGAAAGGCGCTATACAAGTACAGTCCATTTACCATTCCAGTTACTCCATTGTGAAGTGTGTCTGTGGCAAACCAGTTCAAAAATCACTGAGAATACATCTAAATATACATTTTTATTAGAATAGGGGACTTTCTACATCATCTTCCCCAAGCATTAAATCACTGCCAAGCTAAAAATTGCTCTTAAATCATGTTTTACTTGCTGTGTTAAGTATTTGAACAGCATCTGAACACACCTTGACAGCGCAACATGCAGCGCAGTGAGTCAAGTCAAAGCCAGCCTTCTCATTTCCATGAGGCTTTTGAAGACGTGAGCCTGGTGTCGAATCTGATCCTCATGTCCTCACCCACCGAGCACAAAAGCCTCTATCTATCTCCTATCAGTGTTCTTAATACAGCAAATAAATCCACCTCCTCTCTGTGATCTCCCCTACCTCTCACCTGCTTCATCTGTAATCCTGCTCCACATGGAACTGTTTGTGTGTGTGTGTGTGTGTGTGCGCGTGTGTGTGTAGAGAGGCATGCAGTGTGCTTCAGCTTTGTGGAAATTTGCATGTGTGCTCCCTTGTGCCACATACACACATGTACGTACTCACAGAGGCCTTAGCTAGCATGCTAGGTGCTTATGGTCTAGATACCATCTTTAATGCCTGCCTGGCATTGTCATCTGCTCTCACATCTGATAGATAGTTCCCATCGGGCTGACAGACGGCTCAGCCCTGACTTATTAATGACTCCTTCCCTCCACAACAGCGCAGCGCTGATCAGTGCAGCTAATATATAAAGCATGGCTGTTAAAATAACATGTGATGCCATCGAGAGGGAGATGTCACATTAACTTGGCACTAACAACAGTGGTGTGAGCCTTCATCAGGTTTCAGCTCAGTCTCAACAGTGCCAGGTCTCTGAGTGTATGGAAGGGTTTTAATGGAAAAAGAGCAGGTTGATTAGGCTACTAAAAACTTGGGATACGTTACTTCTTATTCATTTTAAATTGTATTCTGTTTACTCACAGCTCCCTCATTACTGCTTCTCTTACATTGTTTTTCTACACCTTTTACACTATTCACTGAATATGTGATTCAGTTCTCCTGCTTCGTAACCTCCAACTTAACCTCTTATCAACTATATTTTGTTTTAGCTAAATGTGAAAATTTTGCATTGATTCTTCAGTCAGACAAAACATATTCTAACATCTTTCTGCATTGTGTATTATGTGCATGATGTAAGTTGTTCATGCTAGTTGTAAAATGCTGGTGCCTTGTTTGCTGTAACCATAATGTGAAGGGTGTCCTGAGATTCAGGTAAAGCGATCTAAGCAAGGCCAATGTGGAAACATAGCAGTGCCAGCTTTGGCATGTCTGGCACCAGTCTAATCAGTAAAACCCCATCACCACACAACAACACTGACACTGGACATTTTTGCAAACCCAGATCACATTCAATGATATTATATACATAGATATATACAATACATATACAATACTATTGTATCTATACCACACTTTTCGATATAATGCCCTCCACAGTAAACCACCACCATCCACTATGACCTCAGTAACAAAAAGTATTGTTATCACATTTCTGACAATATCAACAAAAACTGAAAACAAGCTTCATAAATGTAGAATTTATGGCAGAGTTGGTGTATTGGATTGCATTAGATTGCACAGGTGTACCTTATAAAGTGGGCGGTGAGTGTGTATATATATATATATATACACCATATATATATATATATATATATATATATATGTACACACACTCACCGCCCACTTTATCTGGTATATATATATAAAATAAATTGCTAATAGTTCCACAGATTAACTGATTAAACTGATTAACTGATAAACTGATAAACTGATTAAAGGCTGATGCAGATGTGTCATCATCATCTCCAATTGTTGGCAAATTTTCCAAAACCAGTGACAGGTGATCAACTTCAGCAAATTACACATCTTTGTTAATCAGTTTTTAGTGTTCCCTGGAATTGTCTTAAGTGTTTTGTTCATTATGATTGGCAGTGTTTCTGTATTTGCAACACATTTTTCCTTATTCTGCCTACGACTTATCAAATTGTGTTTGTGCAGCATTTTTTTTAAATGCACAGTCTATTGTTGAGAAGATATTTTCCTCATTTTCTTAAGTTGTAGTCATGAGAAGATGGCAAAAATGTTCAAAAGTGCCTTTTTCACAATGTCCTTAAAAAATTCTGATTCCACACAAACAAAGTAATCAACCATTCTTAGTCCATGAATTACTCTCCACCAAATTTGAATTTTGCTAGCAGGTTTGTGAGATACCTTGATAACAAACAAGCGCTCTTTCTTGGTCAGCCAATGCAGGGTTGGTGGCCTCACTACACTGATCTCATTTTCTACTGAAACACAAGAAAAACCTGCCAGACTTTTATTAACACTGGAACTGCTGTTTGTTTGGGTTTGGATGGCAGCTTACAGACAGATCACTGGTTTTAGGGAGGAAATTATTAACAGAGTGAACACACACACACACACACACACACACACACACACACAGATGCAGTCTGGTAGAGCTTTCCCTCCTGACAGCTTTATCAATATTCCCTCTCATCAGAGTGCTCGGTCAGTGAACGTCACTGAAAGGCCACCACTGCACGGCTAACTGCCTCATTAAAAAGTTTGGAGGGGCATGGGGGGCAGCTGGCAAAGCCCAGAAGGGGCCCAAGGTTGACGGAGCTCGGAGTCCCTGAGGCTGCAGCCTCCAGAGATCAGCTCACATTGGAAACTCTGACCCTAGCCGCTGACCCTGTCTATTTACACCCCATTCAGACAGGCGAGAGGAGGAACACCGTGCTGTCTCCATCTGTCTCTCTACCTCCACCTCTCCACATCTCCGTCTGTCTCTCTCTCCTGGTGACTCACCTAGCTGCCTGAGAGGAGAACAAGACAAGACAGAAGGGATAATGATGTGTAAGTGAGGAAGCGATGAAGAGATTAAATGCCTCAGATTTTTATTTGTCCACACTGTCATTTCCTTACAGAATCATTAAGTAAAAAACAATTCATTTAAAGATGTGAATTTTTACTTCATTTCACTTTCTTCTAGTGACCCGTCACAGGGAGATACACAGGTGGTCACAAGGGAGTGGGATAAAATGGAGAGAAAACATTGAGCACAATGCAAAACAATAACGCCAAGCTATCCTCGATAAAGGAAATTGAATTCTGAAACACCTATTGTGAGGAGGAATCACCTTCTTTCATTGTGTACCTCAGGGGCAGGCACTGGAAACGTTGTGAGCACAGTCATAAATAAGCCATTATCATAACATGAATCTCGTTTTGCATTACTTCTGTCTTTATGGTGGCAAAGAAACCGTCCACACTCAGTCCTGATGCCCTCAAAAGAGCCATTTTAGAAGCAAAGCAACAGAGCAGTGAAGTATAAAGTAAAAAAAGGATTCAGAGGGGATGAGTTGGAAGGTACAGACGCAATAAAGAAAAAGAAAAATGTAGGAAAAACAAAAAGAGGGCACCATAGATTTATAGTACTAGTTAGTACTAGAGAGATAGGAGGAGGAGGAAGTGAAGAAGCTGTACCAGTGGTGCGAGGAGCACTTTCTCCAGATAAACATGAGGAAGACAAAGGAGCTCCTCATAGACTTCCAGAGGAAGGCTGACCCTGTCCCACAGCTGACACTAAAAAGAGAAGGTGTGGAGAGGGTTAGCAACTACAAGTACCTCAGGACCTCTATCGACAGCGGGCTGATCTTCAAACAACAACACAAAAACCATCTTCAGAAAGCGCCAGCTGCGATCTACCTCCTACAGAGGCTGAGGCATCTGGACGTATCACCTCCCATCTTCTGCAGCCTTTACATCTGCCATATAAAGAGCCTCCTCACCTTTTCTTTTCTGGCTTGGTATGAGGGGCTCTCAGAGACCACAAAGGCCAAACTGTGGCGGGTGATCACCTTGGGGTCCAAGTATTGCAGGAAGCAGTGCTCAACCCTCCAGCGGCTCTATGAACAGAGAACAGTGAAGAAAGCAAGTAAGATCGCAAAGGATTCAATTCATAATCTCTGCACCTGCTCTCAGACCCTTCCCTCTGGTAGGAGATATGCTGCCCCTGTATTCAAAACAAACAGGGTTAGGGCCAGCTTCATCCCCTCTGCTATTAGGCTTCTTAACAAACATAATCCCTTGGAACTCCCTTGCCCCCCTCCACCTGGATGAACTGGATCTGTTGTGCTAACACCCCCCATGCAGGCACATGCATGCATGCACGCACGCACGCACATACACACACACACACACACACACTCCCAGAATTAGTAGAAGGCATTACTTTTCTTTTAAAAATCTTTTCTTGTAGAATCATACCTGCTATCCTATCAACATCTATCAAAATACAGAACATCTATCTATCTATCTATAGAAGATATCTAAAGAGTGAAGGAGAGCAGAGGGAGTTTGAGGACAGCTTGCTTTCCTTTCTCCTCGGCTCTACTGAAGAGTGTTTAACAGATGGAGGATGACAGTGGATGCTTAATGAGGTTTCAGGCACACACGCAGTAACCTGCGCAGCCAGGAAAAGAAACACATGGCTAACTATTCCTCAACACTTGGAGAGTCCCTCCTACTGAGATATGCACATTTGTCAATTACTTCACACCAGCCAAGGCCACCGTTTTCCACACTTCCCAAGAGGTTGCTCATCAGAAAATAATTAATCTAATAATGGTATATTAAATAATGCAAATAATTACTATTATTAAGTAATTTTTAGACCCCTATTTTAAGAGTATAGCAGCAGGTCATGTGTACATGGAGAGTGAGGTTGTTTCCAAGTGCTCCTGCTATTTTTGCTTATAAACACTCAGCTGGCCAGAGTGTAAAAACCTGGGTAAAGTGGAATATATAAATCATTTTATATCACCACTCCCATTAGTAGTCCCATATACAGCTTGTTGTCTGGAAACTCCCAGTGGTAGCATAAATGACACTGTAGCAAACACCAGTGTGCACTGCCGTGTTTTATTTTGCAACACAGTGATCTATATGCTGTATGCAGCATATAGATGATAGCAGTTAGGTGCTGGTTGCACTGCTCCCCCATATACCACATCTTTTAGAGGTGACTGCAACTTCACATGATTGTGTCTCTTTCCTTTACAAAATATTAGCTCATGTTACAAAGGATTTATCTGGCAATATCCTATATTTCTCTTACTGTCATTCATTCTCATGAAAGGACCCAAATCAACAATTAACTGATCTACTTAAAAGTATTGTGTGTGTACCCAAAGCCTGATATATCTTATTTCTTTGTACAATAGAGCTCCATTTCATTAGGGTTAAAACATTAAGAACATGTGAGTGAGCTACACTGTTGCACTGGGTGACATGTTCCTTCATTACACATTACACTTACACTGTCCTGCTGCCCCAAATACTCACCAGAACACCAAATGTATAAAAACTACAGCTGCTTTACGAAATTACAGAGCCTTCAAAATATTATACCACTGTTCATATTTGTGACACATTTTAAAGATTTACATCTTCAGAAGGAACCAAATGGCTTGAGGCTGAGAGCCACAGACAGAGTAGTGAAATACTGAAAGTTTTGCGAGACCAACAAACACATTGTTGATTTTGGTCTTTTCATGAGATTTGTTGACAATGAGAGAAATAAAGAATAATACAGCCATATCCTTAATAGTAGAACATTTAAACTGTTATAATCACAGTTTGACTACATTTTTTTAAAGTTCAAGTACAGGTAACACTTTGCATTAGAGCTGAAATGATTAGAATGATTAGGTGATTAATTGGATAGTCCATCAAAAGGAAATTTTGATGGACAATATTTTAGTTTTCATATTTTTTTTTTAATTAGTTAAGCAAAAAATACCAAACATCATCTGGTTCCACTTTTCAACATTTTCTGTTTCTGTCAGAATATTTTGGGGTTTTAGATACAATTGGCATTGTGAGTGATTGGATGGCAAATATGAATGTGTAACTCTGAAACATTAGGTTACATAAGATTTAATAAGAGGCACAAAGTGAGATTACCACACACTGCACACATGCCTGTGCTGTCTAGTTTGTTGATGCCAGATAAGCAAGATGTAGAACAGATTTGCACTGAAGTTGTCCAGACAGAAAGACTGGGAATGAAAAGCTGAGGATGCATCTGTGCTGCAAACTGGTCTGGTGACAATTGACTCTGAACCATTAGGAAGATGTGAACTGTGTGGCATGGAGCCACACACGGTGGCCCTTACGCCTGGGCCACACAGCCTACCTCTACCTGAGCAGTGTGTTTCGCAGGCCTGCGGTGTCCACACAGACAGCGTTGCTGCTGACAGCTCTGTCTTTCTACATAGAGTTTGACTTTGATAATGGCCATCAGCAATAGAATGTTTCATATCATTATGAATTTCATTTATATTTAATTTAAACTGAAAAAGATTAAGAAGCATGTGCTCAATTGTGAAAAATAAATAAATAATATGTGAGGTGTAAGCGGCTTTCTTTCTGACAGGCATGGTGGGGTCTGGTTGGGGATACTTCTGTGTCAAAAATAGTGGAAAAAATAGGCGAGACCCTGAATCTCTAGATGACACGCTGCAGAAGCCATGGCTCATGTGGGCTGTGTGGCTGCTCTAATCTTTTAACATGGGCCCAAAATGAAAAGCAAGAGGTTCCGTGATGCACACGTGCTGCTCACGCAGGCTGTGTGTCCCAGGCATCATACTTTATGTGCATGAGACAAAGGCAGGCCTGCATGCAGTCACAAAGCCTGATAACAAGCAAGGGCACCAAGTCAAACAGAGGGAGTCCAAAATGGACTCCATCTCCCAGCAGTCTTTGCTCAGTTTGCACCTTGGCATGATCTCTGTGGGAAGCCCTGAACTCTCATCTCTCACTGGCAGAGACACACCAACATCACCAGGAAACATGGCAATGCAGCTGTAATGTCACCGCCCCTTTAAGCACGTGCAATACCCCACACCAAGATGCTGGACAAGTTGAGACTTCTCCCCGTGTTCGACCGAACACAACCACCGGATCCAAGAGACAGACCGCTACTGCAACCCAGCACTCTCACTGCCTACAGAAGGTAGAAAAGGATTTCTTCATGAAGACATGGATAACTTCTATGCCCCACTCTTCTTTAAGTAAACCCACTAACAGAGTGTGAGGACGGCCCCATCAGCAGCTGAGGAACCGAGCCGTACCCAAAGACAGACTGAAACACACACCCTACTCGCTTTCTGAAGCAACCAAGTAAGAGCCTTAAGTCTAGGCAGAGATAGGTTATGAAAGTGTGCTTCATTGCTGTTGTTTGTTGTATGAATTGACAGACCACAAAGTCCTTTTGCCTGCTAACATTACACTCTGAGGAGTACTTGAAGTTTGCTGCCTGTTTAGTTGAGTTCACCATGCTAGACTGTCTTGTGTTTGTCCCAATCGAGACTGCTGTGTTTGTGCCACCATGAGTGAGAAAGTAAGTTGTTTGTCCATCGAAAATCAGACGTGTATTACAGACTGCTGTCTGTACGCCTGCTCTCGGTGGACAAAGCAACTGCTTCTCTCCCCCTCACGGTCACTTTCCCTCCTCTTTCTTCCCTCCCTTGCTAACCCACACACGCGTGCACACACATGTACACAACACATGCACCTCTCTTACACATCTGACAGTCAGATAGCATGGGACACAGCATCACTCTGTCCCTCGTTATCCACCATCAGACATGTGTGTTTGATACATTGAATTGGGTGAGTGCAGAGTAGGGATGTGCAGAAGGCCCAGTATTTGTATTTGTGTCTGTATGTGCTGAAGCAGCAAAAGTATTTTTATTTGTATTTGAATAAAATTCGAAAGAGGTTTAAAAATCCTGTTTTTGTTTTTGTTTTTGTTTTTATTATGCTTTTAATTTTAGAAAAGTGTTACAATAAGCTTTCATGAATAAACTACCTTACAAAGAACATCCCCACACCAGGTCTTGAACTGGAGTCTCCCAGATTATAGACGACTGTGCTGACTACTGAGCTAAAACTTTAGCACTCATCACCTCACCGCAGACAGACCTCTACCAATTTATACACACATAACACAGAGACAGTACACCGTGTAACGTGTAGGGAAGAACTTCAAAGGCGATTATTGATTTGCACTTTTCATTTATTACCCATTTTTTTACAACCTAACATTGTGGAAAGGAGAAGGGGAACAACAGGTTGTGAAGAATCCCTTGGGAGTACTTAGTGGGTGTCAGTAGCTCAGCTTTATCTCTGGGGAACACCTCCAACTCCAGGAGTGATGTCCAGGAAATGTGTGTCATGTAGCAGGTGGATGTGACTCCCCTAGTTGAAACCTGCTGATAGATGTAACAGCAGAGCAGAGGAAAGAGACTGAGATAGTGATGTAACCGACCTGCATGCTGGCATGTGACATGTTTTTTTTTCTTCCCGAAATCAAATAATTTTTAAAATATTTGTATGAAACAAATTCGCAAGAAAAAACAAAACAAAACAAACAAACAAAAAAAACTATTTGTGCTTTGCCAACTAACTATTTGGTATTTGTATTGCTTATTTGTATTGCTAATAACCAGCCATGCTCCTCCCAGATCCAACAGAGGATAATGAGGGTTTTCGATGTTAGAGACTACACACAGCAGATGGACTACTCTTTCACTATGCTGCTGCTAGTGTTCACCCACAAAAATTAGGCTTAGAATGGAGAAAATATATAGTTAGGGATGAAGTTTTTGCCAGCAGTTATTGTGCTATGTAATTGATGGCTGATTATAGTCTACAGTCTGTTCTACATAAAAAGTTATTCCTGCCCACATGGCTGCTCCTTTTTTTTTAACTGAACTCCAGAGAAGTGGCTGCACTGGGAGTGAACTCCTGATTAAATCTCAAACTTGGACCTAAAAAAGTGGAACATTTTGCAAAATAACCTTAAATAATCTTCAGAAAGGACTCTAAAGAAGAAGTAATAGCATTGATCAGAAAGAACAGAAGAGAAAACATCATCTGTGGATATATTTTTCAAATCAAAACAACTAGCTAGCTGTAAACTGCTAACTGCTACCTCCTGTTACCAATATTCCAAAGGAGTTACAGCACTAAAGAAGCTAACAGAAGAGTTATTTTATGAAAACAAGAAGTAAAATTAAAGGATCCTTGCTGGTAATGTAACCCATGCATGCAAGAGCCTTTCTATGCACCCTGGACTCTAGAAGGTGCGGACCTATCCAGTCGCCTTTAATTTTGAAACTCTCTAAATTTAACTTCTCATCTAGAGCACTGGCATGGATGTCTTCATAATTATCTAATAAGACACAATGTGTTAAAGTTTGTGATGCATTATCCAGAAACATGAAGTGCACAATGGGTGCCCTACTATTGAGCCAATATATTAATGATCTCCCTCAACAGTGTCATGATGTACAACTGCAAATGTATGCAGATGACACTGTTGTGTACACACATGCAAACACAGTTGAGTTAGGTGCTGCTAAGCTGACAATTACATTGGAAAGGATCACACATAGGCTTGATCAATCATGTCTGAGTCTAAATGTAAACAAGACAAAGGGTATGTTTTTCTCTAAAACCATGGTACAACCTCCTAATGCTGATACTCTCATCAAAGGTGAAAGTACTGACATAGTCACTGATTTTAAATATCTTGGTGTGACACTGGATCCAAATTTGAACTTTAAGAAACATGTTTAAAAATGGTTAAAACCACAAAGTACAACTATGCAAACAGTCTCTCTTTGGACACAGTCAAGATATTTATGCATGCTAGGATTCTTTCCCATATGTCTTATTGCATCACATGTTGGGGGCAGGCTGAAGAAACAACCATAAAACCTCTTGAGTCCTTACACAAACAAACTCTAAAAACTCATCACTGTAGAGTACTGGTGAAATACAGTTTACTGAGCTCCGAGAATTTTAGATTATTCTCAAATTTGTGCCTATTTTATAAAATTTTAAATGGTTTGGCCCCTCCTCCACTAGATGACTTTGTGTATACTCGCTCAGTAAGTTCTATTAGGTCCTCCAGTATATTCTCTGTACAAGATTGTACCATACCATTTAATCGCACTGCATTCTCTGTGAAAGCTACGACTTGGTGGAATGCCCCACCTGATGATATGAAGAGCTGCAGTTCCATCGGTACATTCAAAACCAAATTAAAAAATGTGCTAAAAGCTACTCAGCTCTGTAACCACTGACTCTAAATTTCATCTCATGGGCTTCTCATGAACGCAAATAATCTTGCTTTTAATTTGACAAGTTTACATTAGTCATTTCTAGTTGACATTGTGAGTGTATGTGATGTGCTAATGTGTGTAGCTTTGTATTTTGTATTATGTGTCCTGTGTGTTTTTTGTTTTGTACTGTTTGTTATTGTGCTTTTATGTTTTAATCGTGACCTGCCGAAGGGACTGCAGACGAAAATTAGCTATAAGCTAACTCTGGTACAGTGCATCAAATGGTAACATTTATGTTTAACACTGTACATGGCCCCAGTGAATACATTAAATACAAATTAAAGCACTTCATTTATCTATGCTGGCTCTAACACATACAATAGTTACTACATTTTAACATCTGTTCAAACTTGACTAGTATTACCTGTGAACTCCACATCAGATGGAACGATTGCAGAGGTCATTTGTGTTTGTAATCTAGTGTGAATCTATCATGTGCATGAAAATACTGACCACCACACAGAGGTCATCTGATAAAAGCAGCCCACTGTGAATTGCTATCTGAGTAATTTAGGGTCAGAGCCCTTCTATGTTTGTGCCTGTTTATTATTATTATCATTATTATTATTATTATTATTATTTGTCTTCTGCCGCGTCAGCTTAAATTGCCATGAGCTAAAACCAACTTGGCCCAATAACTAGAAATGATGCGCATGAGCTTCCCAAGAAACATGAGCCAGATGGTGGCGATGTAATTAAGGCTCAAAATTTCAATTTTGGAAAGGCTATGCGACCTCACACCATAAGTCCGATTGACTTGAAATTTCACACACAAGTCCAGCTCAATGTGCTCTACAAAAAAGCCTCTCAGACTATACAGATGGATTTTTTGCTAATTTCCATAAACTGACAAACAGTAACATGACATCTACTTTTTGGATTTTGACTTAATCAACACCAAATTTAGTATATAGCCCTCAGTCGAAAAACATGGACGCCATCAACCAAAATATCTTTGCAAAGGGCAGGGCTAAGAGAATATTGGCCATAGCTCCTAAACCATTTGTCCAACCATCATAAATCTTGGTACATAAGTTCTATCTGTTATTGGGAATAGGTCTATTAAAGCATTTTGAGCCCAACCCATACGGGACGCCACAAATGCGACAAATGTGTATCTGAAAACCCGGACAGAATTTGACCAAAATTGGTGTGCATGCAAGTATTAACCAAAATCTGAAGTGCCATATTGATGCAAGTGGGTGTGACCTATCACATATTTGCTCTTAACTCAAGTTGCCTTTGAGCAATCCTGATTATACTCACTGGAGTCATCCTGCACTATCTCCTGAACATACAAACCAAGTTTTGTTCAGATCCAATGAAGGGGGGACAAAAGGCGGAACTTTGAGTGTGCGATTATTGAAATGCTGCAGGCTTTGAAAGAAATATGTGATTGGCCTCACCCATTCTTTAAACAGAATTAAACTAGCTGAAGTGACCTTGCTTACCAATGTGAAGCCTGAAGCCCACTTGTCGCACTTGTCGTCACAGCTTTAATTTTGGCCGCTTTCGCTGCTTCCTTCTATTGAGCACAAAAAGGTTTGAACCCATGAATTGCCGCTTATTTATATATATATTATTATACCTCAG
Organism: Thunnus maccoyii; assembly: GCF_910596095.1. Lineage (NCBI taxonomy): Eukaryota > Metazoa > Chordata > Actinopteri > Scombriformes > Scombridae > Thunnus > Thunnus maccoyii. The sequence continues at coordinate 1,023,995 of NC_056535.1, read as the reverse complement.
ATGGCTCAGATGATGAAGAATTCACTTCTTTCATTGTATCATTTGTGTTTGGTGAAATATGGTCAATATTTTCAAGTTCAGATCCACCAAAAGGGTTAAAACAACAAAATAGGTATATTTTAACCCAAACCCTAGACTTAACCAAGAGGTTTTTGTGGCTAAACCTAACCAGACCTTAACCACAGCATTGTCACATCATAAAACATCATCATAAAACATTAATTTCTAAGAGATTTGGAAAGCACAGAAAAATGATGTCCTGCCAATTACTGCCAATAGGGTTGCCAGATTAGAAAATGCTCCTTTGTGTCATTCTGGAGTCACATGATCAAATCATGTATTTGGTAATTTAGAGGACTGTTGACTGGTCCCTCCAACACTTTTTGGATCAACTGGGATGCTGACTGTGAGCCAGACCTTATCACACAATATCAGTGTCCATGCTCAGGTGTTCACTTACTTTTGACTGTGTAGTGTATGCTTTGAAGCACTATCTTTTTTAAAATAACCATGGAATCAGTTTGAGAAAAACTGACATATCTGGCTTATCAGATTGTGTGTTTGGTAAAGCATGATCAGTAATATTAATTGGAATAATTACTCTACACAATAAGTTAGACAATAAGTTCCACACATTGTACTAGTGTCACACAGGGCTTTAGGCAGGGCCTCATCTTCTGCAGAATCCTGAAACCCATACGGCATGAAGTAAACTCTTCACCCTGCTTGTCACATACACACATCCCGGTTATTTTTCATGTACTGGTATGTGCCATTTGTCCTGATAGAATTTCTTTTACAAGCACATCTGCAGTGCTCGTTGCCTGTCAGAAATGATTGGTGGGAAATATGTCCTCCACTGTGGCATCAGTCGACTGTGACGCCTACAGTACAGAGACTTGCTGGGGAACACATGTCCTATCTCAACACCACTGCGGCATGTTTTTGCAGAATCGGCAGCTTGCTTTCCAGTATAATGGCTGTCCCTGCGTGCAGGCGTCTCTTTGTGACATCCATAATTAGCCGGAGTGCTGCTGAGGGGAGCGCAGGAAAAAAGTGGTATCACCTGAGGGTTAAGCAGAGTTCAGCTCTGGAGGGAAAGTGAAAGGGTCAGCTGGAGAGGTGACAGACTTTTTTCCTACTCTCTCTCTCTCTTTTGACCTGACAACCAGAGCATTATCACGTAATTATGCATCACATGAATCATATGTGCCTTGTGCTCTTGGCAAGAAATCAGACCTAAATAGAGCTTAGAAAAAAACTGAAAGCTACGAAGAACAAAGGTGGTTATAAAACTGGAAAATCTAATGAACATTAATATGACTTTGCTATCTATGTAGCAGTAAAAAAAGAGTTATCTCTGAAACTACTCAACATGAAGAAATGGCAATGAAGATATTCACGACTGCAGGTGAGGAACTTAATGTGACCATTCTATACAGCGTTTTTTCCCTACATGCCTGTCCTCCATATTTACTTTCTCTCCAGGGAGCTGAGTGAGGGAAGTGATAATCTTAGTGTCTCATTAAGGCTCAAATTAAAACGATAAGCAGGCTAGACTGTTAGGCATGTAGGTGAGTTATTAAACTTCTTCAAAGCTTAAGGACTGCAATTCAGCTTCTCCTTTGATCAGTAATTGCTGGCAACTTTCCCACAATGAATTGATTACTCTTGGGAAAACAGGATTTTTTTTTATTCACAATGTGTATGTGTGTGTGTGTGTGTGTGTGTGTGTGTGTGTGTGTGTGTGTGCTTTTTTGTCTTTTACTCAACCTTTCCCAAGGTGATAAAGAAGCACAAACTTAATCATAGAGCCCCAACCCTCCTCTCCCATTGGACTTAAGACTTATCTTGACTTGTAACTTTGTTGGAATGTCATGGTCCAGATAGAGTTACAGACTGAGGCTGGTGGATACTGTAGGGATAAGAAAGCAGACTGCTGCTGTTTCCCATGGGGTCCACTTGCAATCTGCTGGAATCCCTTATTTTCCTTTTCAGACCCTTAGGCCCACCTTGTTAAAGTGGGTCCACTGAGAGCTGTCATCCACTTGGCAGGTGAAGATGAGAAGACAGCAGATGATCTAAGTGGAGCTTAGAGTGGCTAGAAGGCTTCATGTGTGAACTTGTCATGTTGCTATAGCTGCTGTCTAGATGAACTTTGTTATGTTGTTAGAGCTGTTGTTTCCCCCTAATTCCTTCTTTCAAAGACTGGAGTGCTTTTATCTATTTTTCAGCCCGTTTCCTATAAACCACATGCACTGTAGTATTTACTGTAATGTTTATATCAGGGTTAGTGAATAGAGGCAAGCAGGCAGTCCCCCAAAATGATTTGGTCCCTGTTTTTCATGCTACATCAAGATTTTGCATTTTTCAGAGATGTACGATAAATATAAAGCATGTAATGTACGCAGGCTTTTTAAATAATTCTAAATATTTTGTATAATAAATATAAAGCCATTGCAAATGACTATGCATCACCATCTAAAAATCATCAAAACCTTCCTTGTGGAAAAAGAGATGTCAATAAATACAGTTTCTCACCCTGCAGTTTAATAGACTAGTACAGTGTCCATTCAAAAACATGTCTGTTCTGAATAGGCTGATTGCTTAGCCTCTGGCTGCAACTTGCAACAATGCATAGAAAAATCAATGCAGTTGATGTGAGGTGTAAATGATTATATACACCGACAACATGAAAGAAACTGACATTCTGTTATACGCAGATGTTAGAAATAAGTACACTAATAGTAAATAAATGTTCTTTTCTCATTTCAAGTAGCCTAAAAAAAGGGCTGCATTTAAAAATAAAATAATGTGCATCCTAAAATAAAGTGGATCGATCATATTAGACTCTTAGATCATTCCTATTTTCTGTGCCTTCAGTTTGGATTTGAGTGGGTATGTTTACTCCAAAGATTTGTGCTTTGTCTGTAGTGGTGCTTCACAATTACCATGATCTCAGAGCATATGAGACAAACTCGTTTTGAACTGCCCGTGGAAGTATTTCCTTCGTTTTATGCATGTTACGACAGTCATTGTGTATTGGGCTCTGAGTGCTTCCAAAAAGCTAGGCTAACTGTTAACCCATACAAACCGGCAGTTCCAACAATCATGTTGCCTAATGTTCTCTGGACAGCAAAATGGATTATATAACTCCCCCATCACTGCTGGTCACTCGTTGACATGCAAGAGCTGTCTACATCAAACTGAGACATGTACTTTTGTGCATATACTCTCTAAATGTACTTGAATGCACTTTGCTGCTAACTGCTCACTCTTTTTTTGTTCTTCACTTGGGATTTATGTTTTTAAATAAAATATGGACATAGTCACCGTGACGTCACCCATCGGTTTGTAAAGAGCGGTTTTGAAGCTCAAATGAGCTACTCCGGTCATCGCCATCTTGGCAGTGCGTGACTCTGCCTGACTCCCAGCCAATCCAAAATGGGCAAAGAGGCAGGCCGAATGGCTTAAACAAGCCACCTAGCAGCTGGCAGACCTGTCACTCAAAGCAGCCATGTCCTTCATTATACATAAGTTTACGGCTTAATAAAATTTAAACAGGTGAGTTATAAAAAAATTCACCCCCTGTACAGTTGTTATGAAAGGGGAAATTAGCTACAAAGACCAAAACCGTTTTTTGTACCAGGCTGTAAACATGTTTATTTCTGCTGTAAAGTTGGGCAATTTAAAATGGGGGTCTATGGGTATTGACTCGCTTTTGGAGCCAGCCTCAAGAAGCCATTCGAGGAGCTGCAGTTTTTGGCACTGCCGCATTGGCTTCATTTTTCAGCCTGAAAAAAATGAAAAAAGCTAAACGTGCTGCTAACACTACACTTTCTGTCTAGACACAGGGTAAGAGTGTCCATTCTTGATTAAAAGCTCTGTTTTTGTTGTCATGCTGGAGTCAGTCAGCAGAGCCCTGAAGCTCCACCCTGCCCCTGCACAGAGCAGAGAGGCTCGCTGATCACTGGTTTATTCAATTAATATTAAATGTATCGCGTGTCCAAATTGCACCAAATTCGACACTACAATCCGTTGGGTCCCCAGCCATACACCTGCTACGTCTGGAGTCGATCAGATGAATGGTTCAAATGATATGTGAAGCACACACATACATACATACATACATAACTGGTGTCATGATATACCGCTATTGATGATAACCATGATATTTAAAAAAACGAAATGAAATTTATATCATGTTAATAATACACATATGATAATATCATGGAAATAATCCAGTGACTCTTAAAACCTGTCCCATCCACGGGCTGTTGGAATGTTAAGGGGTTAAAATATTCTTGTGCTTCAATTGATACAAACCATTTCAAGATACAATCACAACAGCAGGTACAATCAACACCTCTGTCGGACCACCAACAAACAAACGACTACAAATTCATGCTACTCACCTAGGAAGCCTCATATTACTTCACTGACTGATACAACTCCAACACCTTGTTACATTGGCAAAGGTCCAGTCGATCCAATCCAGTAAAATGGGAACAGATTCTGCCAATGACTGGTGCTTCAAATAGCCAGCGAAATTCTGAAAATGACCATATGCTGCTTTATTGCTTTTTATAAAACCACAACATGAAAATTATGTAAATACTAATAGTTAGCTGTGATTTACTTTTTATATGAACTGCTTTTCCACCATAGCACTTGTTTTGACTCTTTTATATGCACAAAGTTTCAACAGTGCAACAAAGAACTATAATGTGTTTATGCTTCAGTTACTCTGAAGCAGGGGTTATTTGGTGTTTCTAAATTGTCTTTTTTTTTTTTTGAAAAAAAAATATTCAAAACATACATACCCTTAGAAAAATGTGTAAAATATTCATTTTCTGTGGTATTGTTATTCAGTTTGAACTTGGACTAGGTAAGGCTCCATGCTGTGGTCCCATTGTGTTTTCCAGCTAATAAGTACCAGCGCTTGGGCCTCATACTCCATGTGCATGAGACAAAGGCAGGCCTGCATGCAGTCACAAATAACAAGGAAGGGCACCAAGTCAAACAGAAGGAGTCCAAAATGGATTTCATCTCCCATCAGGCTTTGCTCAGTTCTTACCTCGGTGTGAACTCTGTGGGAAGCCCCAAGCTCTCATCTCTCATTGGCAGAGATGCACCAACACCACTGGGAGTCATGACAATGCAGCTGTGACATCACTGCAGCTTCTTGTTTTTTCTCAGACTGCACTGTGACATCACCATCTTCTCGATGATCATGCTTTGTTGACTACAAAGAACATAATTGGCATTTAGATCAAACATTTTAATGGCTGAGGGGGAGACAGTATATATTTGTGAATGAATGACATTTCACCTGCTCAGAGTCAGTCAGCTTTCCAGCCAGTAACCCCTTGATCTGGTCAAAGACAGTAGCACAGTTGTCCATCTTTTGTTTGAAGCATGGGTCTAATGCAGTTAGCATTCAAGGAAGTTCCTGATGTCATCACTCTGTGAAACATAAATCTTCTTTAAATATACAATGAAGTCACAGGAATAGAATTATTTCCTGTATTCTTCAATCATTTTATTTACAGACTCTTTTATCTGGTACCACTTGGACAGGTTTGCCCGCACTTGCTAATTAAGGTTGGATACAAATACTGTGTCTCCCTCTTCAACAGCAAAATGCATCTCAAGCTTTTGGAGAATTGGCAGGATCTGATCACATGTGGGGTTCTTTTCAGGAGAAACGCAGACTGTGGATGTGTATAAAACTCTCATCAGATTGATGAAGTCCTCAGCCTTCCTGAAATCTTCCTCAGTCAGCCGAGCAAGTCTGTGTGAGAAAAAAAATGCATTTTCTGAGTTCAAAATATTTTTTTCTCTTTGAACAAAAAACAGTGCTATTTGAAAAGGGAGTTTACCTGTTTATCTTTAAATTCACTACGTAATATTATAATAATTCACTGTTCTTTCTTAACTTATGCACAGTTTGCATTTGTATTTGTTTATATATTTATCTTCAATTTGAATTTTATATTATCCACAGTAATCATTATTCTTGCACTGTTTTTAATTTTTGATCACCTTACATTTGCAATACCTTTACTGTTAATCACCTAACATTTGCACTACCTCCATTAGCACATACTCTATTATAGTGACAGCTCTCTGTAATTGTTCTGGTGGCTAGACTATCAGTTCACTGCTGTGTGTTTTTATTCTTATACTCTTGTCTTTATTCTTATATTCTTGTATGTGTTCTAAAAGCTACTGGATCTTAAATTTCCCTCAGGATCAACAAAGTACCGACTGATCTATCTATCTATCTATCTATCTATCTATCTATCTATACCTGTCCCTCTCGATATGCTTTCTCAGCTGTTGATCCAAGCTGGCTGCTTGAATTGCAGGGTATTGTTTTAGGAATCTCTCCAGCATTAGGTAGAGAGAAGTACATCGAGCTCTCACGTCAAGAATGAGTGAGTGTTGAGGCAGCTCTGACACAAACAAGAAAATCACAAATACATGGAGAAATGAGATTATATTGATATGACATGCAACTTTTAAAGGTGGTTACATAGATAGATATGACATTTATGTTATACTGTGTTGTTTTACAAATGTTAATACCTGCAAAATGTACATAGTGCAGTGTACTACTAAAAAAAGATGCATTACTTTAATTAGATACCATGCACCAGGGTCAAATGAAGGGATCCTGCTTCTCCCGCAGAACAATCTTGGCCATGGACGACCTCTTTGTCCACACGACGATGCCACAGATCTTCACCATCCACTGAGTCACTGCGATCAGTGAGTAAAGACTGTGCAGCTAGACTGAGTGTATGAGCAAAGCAGCCTAGCTTCACAAATTGCGGCTTTTTTTATGGCTAGTCCATATTGGCCACATTATCAACTGTGGTGGCCACCACTTTGTCAAAAATGCCAAACTCTGTCGGGATGTCACCAATTTCCTCTGCCACGACAAGTCCTGTCTGGGCTGTGTAGACACGTTTTGTTTGGAGCACTTTTTGCCTCATTTTGCCCTCCACTAAATAGTGTGCTGTGACAGTAAGGTAGGGCATTGAACAATGCTAGTCAGGCCATCACAAGTGAGGGCAATGTAGTGGACTTCACTAAGCTTACAGATTATATTGGAAATTTTCTATCTGGTACCAGGATGGGAGTGCCAAGTAGTCCCTTGTAGGGGGGGTGTACCTGGGGTTTATAGAATCGATCATATCCCTGCAAACACAAAACAAACATAACATATAATGTTACTGATACTGTAAGTCAGGGGAAGGTAGCTAGCTTATTTAGCTAGCTTAAATCTATTCTTATCTTTGCTTACGTAAATGTCGGTGCATCAACTTCTGAGAAGGTATGCAGCCTTTTCACCACATAAGCTGTGACTTTTCTGTGGCACTCAACTTTCTCTGCTGGCATCTTTCCCTTTGCCGCTCAGGCGAATTGACTTTCACATCGCAGGATCGGTGGCTTGTTAGGTAGAGAAGTAACTTTAGGCGGGCTACTGCTAGCAATCCGGTTTTCGATGTGTTTAACTTTGCATAGCTGTTGTTTTATATTATTATTGCTTAGGTAGAATTAGATTTTAGGATAGTGATCTATTGAGAAAAGCATCAGCTAACTTTTTTAACTTTGCTATTGTTTAATAAACACTGTTATATCTTTAAAGAGAAGTCTTTTGTCATTATTGTGTTTATATATTATATATCATCTCTGATAATTATTAATTATTGCTAATAACCGGCCGTGCTCCTCCAGAGCCAACACAACTATAGTTCATCTGCAGGCATCTGTTTGCAAAAAAATATTCAGGAGGAAATAAAAACATACTTTAGTGTGTTCAAACCTCTTTCAAACTATGTACAGTTATGGATACTGACTCTCTCCACCTCCCTACACTTGTATTTTGAGTGTATTTCATTTGTCAGAAAAGAGGCAAAACACGCTATAAACAAAGTTAAAGATGATTTGACTGATAGCATTTTTTTTTTTTTTCAAATTTTCTATAGATATCACGATAATATGGTTATCATGAATTCTTTCGGCCACAATAATGATGTTGTGAAAATCTTATATCATGACAGCCCTAACATACATACATACATACAGAGATTCCTTCTTTTAGTATGGAGCTAGCACAGTACCCGTTCAAAACGTTCCTTTTCGGAACAGGCGATTGCTTATTATTTCTTGAGAACTGCGTATATATGTATCAAATGACAATTGTATCAATTAAAATGGTAAGGAATTAATACATTACATGGTTTAAATCCAGACAGAAACTTCATCAGTGAGACTAAACTGAGGTTGAACTGTAGAAGCAGTGTACATTGGTTGATTCTACTGCCAATCAAACGTGTCTGCACTACTATTGGCTAGTTTTACTGCCTCCGCCTCTGATTTTTTCTCCTGTGTATGCTCTTTCTTCTCTCTTAGGCAGTTAAACTGAGAAGGGTGTGTGCCGTTGTCAGTAAGTCATAGCCCAGAAGCCCCACCCCACAGTGATGTGACAGTGTTTATATCAAACAGCACCTGCTACACTCAGACACGGGGCTGAGCGGCTCGCTGTTTGCTTGTTTATTCAAAGTTTATTAAACATGTCATGTGTCCAAATAACTTCACGTTCCTCACTGCACTTCCCTGAGTCCTCAGCAGTACACCTGCCAAGTGTGAAGTCGAGTCAGAGCGCGGAAGCCCTGCCCCAATGTGATGGTGTTTATATCAAACAGCCCCTGCTACACTCAGACACAGAGCTAAGCGACTCGCTGTTTGCTTGTTTATTCAAAGTTTATCAATATTAAATGTGTCGCATATCCAAATTGCACCAAAAGACCATCTGTTCTTCAGTAAATCATCTGTTGAGTGTTTGATGGCTGTTTATTTGTGCTTTAGAACATAACCACTGTGAAACAATCAGAAAATAGAGAGAAAAGAGAAAGCTTTCCAGTCTGTCTCTCCGTCGCTCGCTCATGCTCTCAGCTCGCTCGCCCTCTCTCTCTGTTTTTCTCTTGTCTTTTTTAAATGAGTTGGGAAACCCGCAACAAAGCCTAACTTTTAACATTATCAAACAAAGAGAGATGTCATCCCTTCGTATCTCTCATGGCAGGTTTGTACAGCTCTGTACAGTTTACATTTCCAAACATGAAATCAGTCAAATGCTAGTGTTTACAGTAGGCTAACATGACACTAAGAGAATTATAATTATTGTATACTTGAACATACTTTTTTACATTATTACATTATCCATCAAAATTATTACATCATCAGTTTTGAAAAAAAATCCCCCACCTGAAAGGTATTACATTATTGGGTCTTATTACATTTTCAATCACTCTAAGTGCATCTTTTTTCTACATTTTCAGGAAATTATTAGTCAAACTCAAGAGGAGGCCTAATGATCAATCACAAAGATCGTATGCAATCCCTTTACATCTAGCTATGTGCTAGCTGCTGGATTTATAGGCTGCTGTGCGTCCCAGGACTGCACTTAGGACTCAAAGCAACAATAGAATCATAAACTAAAATTTTGATGAATCAATTTTATTGACAGATAAATCAACAAACATGTTTTCATGATCAAAAATACTTATAACATAGTCCTGCACACCCCCTAATGAAAACCATCCATTACAGTGCATAGTTCTAATTCTTGCATGTAGAGCAGCACTGATTAGTTGATTAACTGATAAGTCAGTCGTCAGGAAATTACTCAATTTATCAGTTATCAACAGTTTGATCATTTTTAATCATTTTACTCAAATCTCAAGCAAAAATGTCACTAAATAGCTGCTACAACATGAAGCTCTTAAATTATACTAAAGTAAGTTTTCTCTCTCTCTCTCTCTCTCTCTCTCTCTCCCTCTCTCTCTCTGTGTCTTTTGAACAAAACAAGTAATTTGAAGATGTCACCTTAGGCTCTTGGAACTTGTGATGGGCATTGTTATTTTACAATGTGATGACATTTTATAGATCTAACAATGTATCAGTTCATTGAGAGAATCATCAACAGATTAATCTATAGTGGAATAATCATTAGTTGCAGCCCTAGCTGCATGCAAATGTAGTGCAAACAAATCAATCTGCTCTGTCAGCTGCAGTATCATGCAGCCAGAATATACTTTAATTTTCTCATTCTTATACCCGAGTGAAAGAAAATTCAACCCATTGCTGCCTCAAATGGAGGCAAAACACATCTAAAAATCCCAAACTCTGAAATAGTAATCTGTATTGTGTCATTTTCTTGTTGATTTGGGGTTAATGGGCTAAAACATGGAAAAGCACTGATATGGGTCTGTAAGTTGCTTCCTATAGTTGAGCATTTTTCTTTACATGTTGGACTACTTGATGAAAGGCTGTGCTGTGAGAGTGTTTACCGTCACGACATGTGAAATATCTGAAAGCTGAAAGGCCTCTGTACCTTAAATTCTTATTAGGATTTGCTGAAAAGCATAATCAGCATAAGTGTAAACCTAACATCCAACAGTCATAGTAATTATGACTCGTGTCCTTCTGGAGCAAAGGAGGAAGAAGTATGCCATCATTATAGAGCCACAAAGAGGGAGGACGTCAGGTTAGATGAACAAAGTATCAGACTTTAATACAGGGGATTGCTGTTTGTTTCCTGTTTGCAACAGTCAATGTTGATTTCTTTTAACCCTGGCCACAGGTACCCTAACCTTTTAAAAAAGTAATTTTGAACCAAACTATGCCCTTTTTCTAAACCTAACCATTTGTTTTTGTGCCTCAACCTAACCATAGTGTTGTGACATCATAAAATGGTTTATTTTCTTCAGTTTTGGAAGGCACTGACAAATGATGTCTACCTGTCCTGTTATTGGAATTACCCATTAAAAAACAACAACATCATTGAATGTAATCAAGGGTATTGATATTATTGTCATATATATATTATTGTCACATATATGTGTAATAGGGATGTGCAGAGGGCCTAGTATTTGTATTTGTATTTGTATTTGTATTTGAATAAAAGTGGAAAGAGGCTTAAAAATCCTGTTTTTGTTTTTATTATGCTTTTAATTTTAGAAAATTAAAGTGTTACAAATGAATACACTATCTTATGAAGGAGGTCCCCACACCAGGTCCGAAACTGGAGTCTCCCAGATCATAGACGACTGCGCTGACTACTGAGCTAAAATTTTACTCATCACCTCACTGCAGGCAGACCTCTACCTATTAATACACCCATAACACAGAGACAGCACACCGTTTAATGTGTAGGGAAGAACTGCAAAGGTGATTATTGCTTTTCAATTTTCATTTATTGCCTATTTTATACAACCTAACTTTGTGGAAAGGAGAAGGGGAATAACAGGTTATGGAGAGTCCCTTGGGAGCACTTCGCGTGTGTCAGTAGCTCAGCTTTATCTCAGGGGAACACTCTCAGCTCCAGGAATGATGTCCAAATTAGGAAATGTGTGTCATGTAGCAGATGGATGTGACTCCCCTCTTTGAGACCTGTTGATAGATGTAACCGCGGAGCAGAGGAGAGAGACTGAGATACTGATGTAACCGACCTGCATGCTGTTATTTAACCTGTTTTTTTTTCTTCCCAAAAACAAATAATTTTTAAAATATTTGTCTGAAACAAATATTCATAAAAAACCCACTATTTGTGCTTTACCAAATAACGTATTTGTATTCGGGCACACCCCTAATGTGTAACATATATGTTACACATTATATAGCTACATTTAGTCACATATAGCTAACCTAAAGGTTCTACTCATGTGCTGAAAATCCCTTCATGTTGCCTGTAGAGGTTAATAAAGGTCATGACCTTATCGCTCATTATTTCCCTTTAATTTAATGTGACTCATAGTATTGTTGACTTGGCGATCCAAACAAATGTAGCTCTCAGAGGCAGACAGCTCTCTAGATTACAGATCCCAGATTATTGGTGCATTTGTTAAATGGGAATAAATGAATAATATCGTCATACCAATTCTCACTCCTCAGCTCCTTATCTCATTCCCCCCAAAACAATTCCCTTCCCTTTAATGAACTACAGTTCCTGCTTTGTTACGTCCATAATATGGCTGTTGTCATTACGTAATGACACTCATCCATTATGTAAATTACTTTTGGGGTGATCACAAGAATTGGAGAGGAGTTTGGTCCATACAGATTGATGGTAATGACTCTGAGAGGCCAGGTCTGACAGGGAGAAGCCGATATGTCACAGCTGAAGTGCTTAAAGAGCAATCTTAATAAAGACATGGCCTAATGCAGTAGGAATCAACTGTGCTCTCAGTCATTCAACTGTGAGTTCTCTCTCAGTTCTGCACTGCACAATGCTTTTGTTGTACTGCATATTTGTATATGTTTATTTCAGAATGTGGATGAAAGACAATTACAAAATGAATGATATTCAGTAACTTTGCAGGATTAGACACATTACAGACCATAAGCACACTTCAGTCAGCCAAACAGCTAAAGCAATAATTGTTCATTTATATTTGCAATGTCTATTTTTGTGTTTTCTGCCTTTGGTTGTTTTTCACACATAGTTAAAAGTTTTCTTTTACTCGTTGAGTTTGCTGAGGAGATTTGAAGGACAAACTTTAGAATTCCACTTTAGGCTTATCATGTTATCGTCATTAATTGAGGACAATTCATTTTAAAGCAACTATTTCACACTTGAGGGGAGACCATGACAATGCCTCTGTATATGTACTAGGTCATCTCAGCAGAGGTCTTGCACTTCAGAAGGAAGCTTCTGATGTTTAAGTTTTGGGATTTCAGGGATTGTTAAGGGTTGGGACAGGCATTGGGTGACTAGAGTTCATTTCTCTCTTACCTTTGGTCAGATGGTAGGTGTATGTATGGTGTAATACGTGTTTATTTTCCTGTGTCAGTTTTGTCTGTGTGGTCTCCCTGAGGAGGTTGTTGAAGGAAGTGATTACTCCTCAGTCGAGCCAGTCTTTTCAGTATGTTCTAAATTCAAAGCATATCCAAAACTCATTGAATGCTGGGGCATTTGAACTGCATATATAGACCTGGGAATTTTTTTTTTCATTTTGCTACCTTTTATGTTTTGAAAATATTCAATTTTCCAAGTGATACTTGTATATATTTAGAGGACGTATTTCCACAAAATATAGCATGTAGTAAGTATCCACTGAGGGTTCAGCACAAAGGAACAGTCCATTATGTTTCTTTTTGAGTTGAACAGGCTTAAGCTGCTCTCTAGTATTTTTGGTTCAGCTTTTGGCCATTAGATTAATCTGTTAGTATGAACTGGGTTAATGCTACCGGGTAAATACCTGCCTTTTGGGGGGCATTTTTGCCTTTATTGGATAGAGGAAAGTGTAGTAGCAGACAGGAAACAAGCAAAGAGAGATGGGTATGACATGCAACAAATGTCCCTGGTTAGAATTACCAGCAAAGTTGCGGTAATATGGCATGCACAGCAACCATTCAGCTACTGGGGCACTCAATTTTAACCAAAATTTCAGGAAATTGAAAAGAAAAGAGAGAGAAGAAAATGTAAATAAATGAATAAACATTTCCATCCACTACTGTTTTGCACATATTAACAGTTGAGCGCATCAAAGTAAACAGCATTGATTCTCCTATCGAGTGCAGTAAACCACAAAAAGAAGAACATGGCATTAGCGATGATGTAATTAATAGAGCACCAGCCAAAGCTGAAGCTATGGAAAATGTGAATACGTGAATCCACCTAGTGGCATGACTGACAGTGATGAAAGCGGCACTAAAACTTATTGGAACTAGAACAGCACAGTATAGAACATCAGAAAGAAGTTCATTAGAAATGTTGATGCACAGTTCCAGTGGCTACTATAGAGTGCCCTAAAAGCAGACTTAATTTCTCTTCTGTTAGGTAAAGCAACTTTTACTAAAATAGTTATATAATATACGGCTATACTACCTACTACTTAGTATACTTAGTGAAGGGTTAGTTTCTTCAACAAAAGAGAGATGAGCTATTGCATGTTTAAAATTGGTGTGGAAAATGTCTGATTTGAGAGAATCTCAATAGGCTAAGGCTGATGAAATAAATCCCCAGAAGGAGAGCTGAAATCTGGTTTGGTAAATGGATTATCACAACTAAAGCCACTACGTGCAACATGTTGTATCAGTGTACTATTTTCATGCCGTTAATATGTGTGCTATTTTTAACACTGACACTCATTTTCCATGAACTACTGCACTACTGAACTAAATTCAACAAATCTGGTACATGTACTGTATCACATTCTTTGTCTACCATAAAGAATGATTTTGATGCAGATCTGGATCCAGATGCAGATGAACAATTTTCTATTTAATTCTTGATCAGATATTTTCTGACTTTACTTGCATGATTTTGTTTAAGTCCCTCTCCAGTTAAAAAGATGTTTTTCTTATTGTTGCATCACTGCGGTGTTGTTCTCTTCACTGTGTAGAATGATGTATGGGCAGATTTTGTTTTCAAATCCATCTGCTGAAGGAGGAAGGTTTCTCTGTAGTCACCTTAAATTTAGTTTAACACATGTACTTGCCAGCATGATTTATGATTTTATCACAATTAGTTTGAAGCCAATCGTGGTCCACTATACAACTTACACAAGTGTGATGTTAAAACTTGAGACCTCCTGTGCACAAACACTGAGAATGGACTTTACAGTGAAGTAGGAGAAACCTTGTGTCCAGCAGGAAAACTTAATTAAATCAACAATATTTGCATATTTATAGATTCTGGATTTTGAATTTCTTGGTGGAATAATCATTTCAGACACAAATTATTATTCAAAGCTGGGTACTTCTTGTATGTCTTAAAACACGTCTGGAGGGGAAGTTTGACTTTATAATATCAATGATGCATTTGAAAGCAGATTACAGTATGAGGGTAGAAGTAAAAGGTATTGTTTAAGTATTGGTTTTGAAATGTCATATTGCCTCCTGAATTATATTTTTTGCAAATAAACACAATCCAAACTACAACTCCAAATACTTTTCTGAATAGTTGGAGTGTTGGTTGAAGGAGAAAGCATCTAATTTTGGTCTCTTGCATCTGAAAGCTCCCATCTGCTGTGGAGATTCACATATACTTCCCTTTTCAGACATATAGGTGTAAAAACACAGACGGCACGCACACCCACGTGCATGCACGCACACGCCGTCATGCCTTGTCTTGCTAAACAGATTGCCTGTGATGCAGAGCATGTGGGCTGGGTCCACTGAGAGATGTCTCTGTGTGGTGATGGAGTGTTTGCAATGCCTGGTGGAAAACAAATGGCACTTCTTGTGTGCACAGACATGGGTGAACAAATTCCTCTTATGGTAACACACCCAGGCGCTGACAGAGTGATGCACACATGCACATGCTCATGTACTCTCTATGCAGACACGTTTGCATTCTTGTACTTCTGTCTTTCTGAGGACCATGCACAGATAGCATCACCCCCAAAGCCCTAATTCTGACTTTTTTTTCAGTTCTCTTTCTCTGGTTCCACCTCCACTGTAAGGACCTGCTGATTTTCTCTGTTTCATATCATTGTAAACTGAATATCTTTGGGTTGTCACCATGGGCTCAGGTGATACCCATTTCAGTAATTGAGAAGATAATCTACAGATTAATCAATATACAAAATAATCATTAGTTGCAGCTGTTGGGCCTCATACTCCATGTGCATGAGACAAAGGCAGGCCTGCATGCAGTCACAAAGCCTGATAACAAGGAAGGTGCCCGTCAAACAAAGGGAATCTAAAACAGACTCCATCTCCCAGCATGCTCTGCTCAGTTTGCACCTTAGTGTTAAATCCGGAAACTGTCGTCTCTCAATGGCAGAGATGCTCCAACACCAGAGGAAGTCACTGCGACACAGCCATGACATCACTGCAGCTTTAAGTACTGGCTGCACACAGAAATCTCCACCATTCAATTGTAACTGTGCTGGGGGGAAGCTTTGCTCCCTTCGTGAGCCAGTTTACTAAAGGAGGTGAACCCGTGCTTGTGTACTTTTTCCTCACCGAATGGAAGATTCTCCCCGTGCTGGATGAGCTGAAACTTCGCCCGTGTTCAACTGACACAAAACGATCCAAGAGAGACTGCTGCTTCTGCAACACAGCACTCTCACTGCCTGCAGAGGGAAGAAAAGGATTTCTTCATTGAGACGCGGATAACTCCTGCGCCCCGCTGTCTACCGACTATCAACGTGCTGTTTTTTCCGCCATGCTGCCAAGGATCAGCTGCCATGAAACCCGCTGTCAGAGCGCGAGGATGGCCCCGTCAATGTCTGAGCTGAGGAGCCAAGCCGGACCAAAGACAGACTAAAACACACACCTTGCTTGCTTTCTGAAGTGACCAAGTAAGAGGCATAAGTCTGGGCAGAAACAGGTTATGAAAGTGTGTTATTTTTAGCTTTTTAAGCTTTATTGCTCATGTTTGTTGTGTGAATTGATGAACCGCCGAGTCCCTTAATGCTGCTTTACTCTGAGAAGTATTGGAAGTTTGCTGCCTGTTTAGTTGTGTTCATCACGCTAGACTGTTCTGTGTTTGTCCCACTCAGGACTGCTGTTTGTGCCACCATAAGTGAGAAAGTAAGTTGCTTTGTTGATTTGAAATCACACAACATGTCTTACAGACTGAAGTCCGTATGTGCGCTCTCTATGGACTCTCCCCCTCATGGTCGCTTTACTTCCTTTTTCCTTCCCTCTCTTGTTACTAACCCACACGCACACATACACACACACACACATCTTTCTTGCACATCTGACGCTCAGATAACATGGGACACAGCACCGTTCTGCCCCTCGTTATCTACCATCAGACAAGTGTGTTTCACATGGAATTGGGTGAGTGGAGAGACGCCAAACTCCAGGCGACGCCATCTTGTTATTGTTCTAACCAAGACACCGCAGTCACTTCTGGTTCTCACGTGACATGACTTCCTCTCATTGTCACATCCGCCATCTAAACTCTTTCATGATGTCATCACACCAGATCACATCGCCATCTTGCCGTCCACACACACACACACACACACACACACACACACACACACACTCCTGCTTGCATGTGTTTTCACTGTACCTGGCTTTTGTTATTGCTTAGGTAGAATCAGCTTTTAGATAGTGATTTATTGATCACAGCATCGGCTAATCTTGTTAACTTTGCTATTGTTTAATAAACACTGTTGTATCTTTAAAGAGAAGTCTTCTGTCATTATTATGTTTATATATTGTGAAAAGTGGCTGATTGAGAGAGTCAGAGCTTGACATCAAACCTTCTTCATTCACCTGTGAATGTTGATATCCCTCAGATATTAGCATTCTAGGTGAATTCTTTTGAGATTACCTTATTGTTTGGTTATTGGTCCTGGTTTCCAGGTGGTGCCCTCTTATTATTAATTAATATTTATTAATTTTATAATTAATACATTAAACCATGAAAAATTATCTCTGATAATTATTAATTGCTAATAACCAGCTGTGTTCCTCACAGATCCGACAATTGGTGTCCCCATGTGAGGCTCTCTAAGAGTTGGTGCACAGTATTACTAATTAATATAATAATTTATTGATCTTATAATTCATAATTACCTTTGATAATTATTAATTATAATTATAATTCATACTTATCTTTGAAAAATATTAATTATTGCCAATAACCAAACACACCCCTACCAAATCCAACACAGTCCCAATCATTATTTACTTTGAATAAAGTCATATTGTGTGTTTCTGAAAAAACATATACACTCAGGTGTATAAACACTCACATGCACACCCATACACGCAGACATGATGTCGAGCAGAACAGTAGCCAGTGGTATCTGAGGGGAAAACCCAGAGCCTCCCCTTTGTTTCCATGTCAAAAGGCATCACATTAAACAGCCAGATGCTTTTCACTTGACATATCCATCAACACTTTAACAGAACAGTGAGCCCTCCACTATGCCTGTCCATCTGGTCTGGGCCTTCAAGCCCTCTGTGGAAAAAAAAAAGAGATGTGTGAAACACATGGCCTACACGTTCCACAGTGCTCTTGCTTTGACACATTTGGCTTCTACTGAAATACACATTCCACAGTGCTCTTGCTTTGACACATTTGGCTTCTTTTGAAATACTGCACAGGCAACCACTTGCTTACCACTTAATTGAGACAAGTGGATGGAGAATATATTTAGTCTGTTTGTTGTATTGTTCCACTGTGTCTACACATTTTTTCCGCCATAACCACTACAACTAAAAGTAGCTCTAGTATCTTACCTCATAATCATTTCCTGTTCTTTTCTAGTTTAGTCAAAGAAGGGATAATGAATGATGAATTGTTACATTATTTAAAAAAAAAAAAACAACACACAATAAACCAATCATGCCTTGTTGCTGCATTAGATCAATCTGTGCCAAATATCAGGAGCAGGTTGTTTTATGAATTCAAATAAATATTGAAAAGATTCCTTATGAGCCTATTGTAAAGCTTAGACTTCCGTCTTTTCAGCAGTCCTCACCATTTTATGTTATGTTACAATAAGGCATTGCAGGCAATTGGCTTGGCTATAACAAGGCCACAGGCCACATTTTGGCTGAAAAACTAACATCTATCATCTAAGTTTGGTCTCATCTTGAACCAGAGCATCTGCAGATTAATTCCATACCCAATATGTTATGATCCCCTTAAGTTAGGCATGATACAAGATGAAGAAATCCCAGTTTTTGTTATCTTCACCGTCATCTTGACTGTACATACCTGGCGGAGATCTGCACTCTACTGAGTGCACTCTTCTAGTTGTTACTGGTTTACCCTGACAAGACTCTGCCTCAGCACCATGAGAAAGACCAACTAGTAGCTATGGCTATGGGGCAATTTTTTTCCTTCTCTTCTCACTTAGTTCTGCACTGTGACCTGCAGATGTGCTTGTCAGATGGTTGAACAGCATCTGAAACCTTTCCCCCCTACACCTTCTCAAAATCACAGGTGGGGGGTGGGGGGTTTGGGAGCTGTGTCACTTAACTCGCCCCTCACTGCTCACCTGAACAATAGTAAAGAAATGGGCATGGAAGAGTTCAGACCAAATCACTATGGGCTCTATTTTTGTAAACCTAGCGGCACAATCGCAGTCAAGTGCATCCTATGTCATGCCAGTTTCAGTACACAGCCAGAGACCTGCTGTTTATTGTGGTTGATGTTACCGTCGTCAGCCCTGAATGTCTTGTTAAGCTCTGAATACAGCACAGTGACTGAGTCTGCCTAACTCCCAGTCAGTCCAAAATTGACAAAGAGGCGGGCTGAATGGCTGAAACAAGCCACCTAGCGGCTGACGGACCTGTCACTCAAAGCAGCCATGCCCTTCATTATGCATAACTTTACGGCTTAATAAAATTTAAACAGGTGAGTTATAAAAAATGTCACCCCCTGTATAGTTGTCATGAAAGGGGAAATTAGCTATAGAGACCAAAACCGTTTTTTGTACCAGGCTGTAAACATGTTTATTTCTGCTGTAAAGTTGGGCATTTTAACATGGGGGTCTATGGGGAATGACTCGCTTTTGGAGCCTCAAGTGGCCATTTGAGGAACTGCAATTTTTGGCACTTCCGCATTGGCTTAATCTTTCAGCCCCAGAGGTTGCCGCTTGGTGTAGATATAAATAATGTATTCATTTAGACCCTTAGTCGGATGATTGTTTAGCTCATTCTGCAAAAGCTTTCGGCTTGTTGCCACAGGGGTGTGCGGCTGGCCCCTGGAGTTAGGCCATCATTTGTCTGATCACCCATTTGGCCATTCTGACAGGTTCTGGGTACTTTTTATTATTATTATTTTTTTTAATTTTACCTAGCTGGTAATGCAACACACCTAACAGGCCTTAAGTGCATACAAAATAGAACTATTCTCAATGTCAGCTTTGCACACAAGATGATCTATGTAATGAAAATTAGAGCCTCTAGGGGACACAAGACTTTCTGAAAAACTGTGTTAGAGCTGGGAGGAGCACGGTTGGTTATTAACAATAATTAATAATTATCAAAGGTAATTATTAAAATTAATACAATTATTAATATGAATTAATAATAACGGGGCAACACCTGGAAAGCAGGACCAATAACCAAACAGTGAGGTTGTCTCATAAAAGATTTCACCTAGAATGCTAATATCTGAGGGATATAAACATTCATGTAAATTAAAGAGTATGGTCTAGACCTGCTCCATGTGAAAAGTGCCCTGAGATGACTTGTGATTTCGTGCTATATAAATAAAATTGAATTGAATTGAATTGAATTGAATTGAATTGAATTGAATTGAATTGAATTGAATTGAATGGGTGAACGAGGAAGGTTTGAATTTGAGCTCTGACTCTCTCAATCAGCCGCTTTTCACAATATATAAACAAAATAAGGACAAAAGATTTCTCTTTAAAGATTTAACAGTGTTTAATAAACAATAAAAAAGTTAAAGTTAACCGATGCTGTGATCTATAAATCACTATCCTAAAATCCACCTAAGCAATAACAGTAGCTATGTACAGTGAAAACACATGTAAGTGTGTGTGTGTGTTTGTGGGCAAGATGGCAGACATGATCTGAGAAGATGACATTATGCGAGATTCAAGATGGCGGACGTGATCTCATGAGATGACGTTACACAACCTCAAGGGTGGCAGACGTGATTTTGTGAGGAAATCACATCTAGTGAGAACCAAATGGTGGATGTGACCATGGTGTCTTGGTTAGAACAATAGCAAGGAGGCACCAACTGGCGTCTCTGTTCTCTACACTCACCCAAGTCAGTGTGCGTTACCAAATTACACGTGTCTGATGATAGATGACAAGTGTGTGTGTGTGTGAATGTTAGTTTGCTCATGGCAAAGTCCCATGACCGTGGGGCAGAGAGCAGCGGTTGCTTTGTCCACAAAGAGTGTGTACGGACGGCAATCTGTAAAGCATGTTGTCTTAATTGTCAATTGACAAAGCAACTTACTTTTTCACTCACGGTGGCACAAACACAACAGTCCCATGTGGGACAAACACAAAAACAGTGTAGCATGGTATACACAATTAGGCTTGACGGCAGCTGATCCTCACAGCGTTGCGGGGAAAACAGCGGAGTTGTCTCAGTTAAAGATGAGCGGGGCACAGAGGCTGTCCTTCGTCTCTGTGGAGAAATCCTCTCTTCCTTCTGCAGGCAAACACAGAGCGCTGGGTTACACAGCTTCTGCCCTTCAGATCTGGTAATTGTGCTCGGTTGAACACAGAAAGAAGTTTCAGCTCATCCAGCGAGGGGAGGATCTTCAAACTCAGTGAGGGGAGTTACACATGCATGGAGTTATCTCCTTTAGTAAATTGGCTCACAGAGAAAGCAAAGCTTCCTCCAGCGCAGTTACAATGGACAGCCAAGGGTGTCTGTGTGCAGCCAGTACTTAAAGATGTGTTGACGTCACAGCTGCATCGCTTTGATTCCCTCTGGTAATGGAGCGTTTCTGCCAATGAGAGACAAGAATTTGGGGCTCCCCCAGATTTCACACCAAGGTGCGAACTGCAGGGGCAGGCTGGGATATGGAGTTTGTGAGAGCAGCCTTTTGGCTTTGTTTCAGGGGTTAAAGGACAAAAGCAGCCTCTTGGTCAGGCTTCAGAGTTTACAAGTAGGCCTGCCTTTGTCTGACCATATGGTTGAGGCCCAACAACTGTCATGTCCTGATGAGGCTGATGTCTTTGTAGCAAGTGTGCAAACGTGTGTTCCTTTCAGTATATCTGCTTGCAGTACGTATTTCTGTGTGTGTGTGTGTGTGTGTGTATTGTTCTATTTGCAGAACAGCTTGAAGTGTCTTGATTGCTCTGTGTATTTTGGGAGGAGTGTGTGGCACTTTCACAGGCTCTGTGTTTGTATGTTTGACCCACTAAACCACCACACAGCCTCACCGCTGTTCCCACATGTTTGCCTACATCTCAAGAATTTAGCTGAGTGCTGTAGTGTGGCCTCCATGAGTATCACATGTACTGCACAGTGAATGACTACTGATGCTATGGTTTGAGTATCAATTTTATACAAAGGATGTGCTGTAATTAGGCATTATCTGACATGATGGACAGGGACAGGGTTGCAAAAATGTCATTGAAATCTATTTTTATCGATCTTTTAGCACTATGTTGCATTGCAGCTGTGATATCCTGGCTTACAAGGGCCAGGCTCAGCAAAAATGTTGAAAATCAAAGAAATATTAAACATGTCGATGTAGTTATGTTGAAATCTCACATGCACGTCCACTATTGGATACATTTTGACATGACACTTTCTATGATCAACTCACAGAAGTCTTGAAAGAGTGCAATCTCAACAAAAAATTAATACTTATGGGTGATTTTGGTGTGAACTGGGAGGATAAAACTAAGAGGAAAAACTAAAAATGATCACAGATAAATTCCAACTAGAACAACTAACAAAAGGCCCAACTAGGATTGCAAAATGCTCCAGTACACAAATCGATCAAATATTTACTAACAAACCAGAAAGAATAACTGAAAGTTATAATTTAATCACTAGATTATGAGATCATAACCTAACCCTATGTGTGAGAAAATTGACTAAAAGTAGATTTAAGACCACGGCAACTAAGACAATGATCCTTCAATGCATACCCAGAGCTAAGCAAGAAGAATTTACCAATGAAATTAACAGCTTGAACTGGGGTGATGTACTGTCCTCTGATGATCTGGACTATGGCTGTGATACTTTTACTCACTTTTACTTAATGTGAAGATACAGATAAAATCTAAAAATAAAAACAATTTACCGTGGTTTAATGAAAATTTATGGAAACTAATGAAATCTAGAGATGCTGCACTAAGGAAGGCAATTAAAACTAGAAGGGACACTAACATGCTGATTTATAAAGGTTTAAGGAACAAAGTTATCCAAAAGCTAAGAGAGTAAGTACAGTAAGTGCAGGGAAAGTTAATTGAAGATCATCTTACTGTTGCTTCTGTCTTTAATATTTTTTTTCTTGAGTCTGTAAATGAGTTAAGAAAAAAATTTACAAAAAAGAAAACAGGATATTGTTCCTATAGTTGCTACAGGCCAGGTTTTCGAGCTGGTAGAGACTAATGAGTTACAAGTAAACAAAATCATCAACTCCTTAAAAAGCTCTAAAAGTAGAGATGCTTTCCAATTTGACACTATGTTTGTCAAATCATACAAAGATATTTTAACTCCCCCATTGCTCATTTAATTAACTTGTCTTTTAAACACTGCTCCTTTCCTGATGACTGGAAATGTGCCTTTGTCACGCCTATTTTTAAATCTGGAGACTGCCTGAGGCCAGTAACTACAGACCTGCCAGTACTCTCAAAGGTTGCTGAGAAAGTTGTCATTAAACAACTGACATTTCTTAATACAAGCGATTTTGGTCTACATTGTATGCAACTTAGCTTTAGAGCAAATCATTCCACCGAAACTGTTACCTTGCACTTGATAGAGCAAATTAAATCAAGACTTGACAAAGGAGGAAAAGTTGGTGCTGTATTTTTAGATCTGCGTAAAGCATTCAACACAGTCAATCATGATGTTTTAATATCAAAACTCTCTAAATTTAACGTTTCATCTAGAGCACTGGCATGGATGTCTTCATATTTATCTAATAGGAGACAATGTGTTAAAGTTTGTGACGCACTGTCCAGCAACATGAAGTGCACAATGGGTGTTCCACAAGGGTCAGTGTTAGGTCCTCTATTATTTAGCCTATATATTAATGATCTCCCTCAACAGTGTCATGATGCAGAACTACGAATGTATGCAGATGACACCGTTGTGCAAACACATGCAAAAACAGCTGAGTTAGCTGCTGCTAAGCTAACAATTGCATTGGAAAGGATCACACATTGGCTTGATCAATCATGTCTGAGTCTAAATGTAAACTAGAGAAAGGATATGTTTTTCTCTAAGACTATGGTGCAACCTCCCAATGCTGATATTTTCATAAAAGGTGAAAAAATTGACATAGTTACTGATTTTAAATATCTTGGTGTGACACTGGATCCAAATTTGAACTTTAAGAAACATATTAAAAAACGGTTAAAACCATAAAGTACAACTTTAAATTTTAGACATATTAGAAACTGTCTCTCTTTGGAAGCAGCCAAGATATTTATGCATGCTATGATTCTTTCCCATATGTCCTATTGCATCACATGTTGGGGGCAATGTCAACAAAAACTGAAAATGTATAATCTTCATAAAAGTGGAATTTATGGCAGAGCTGTTGTATGGATTGCATTAGATTGCATAGATGTACCTAATGAAGTGGCCGTTGAGTGTATATGATGTGTCCAATATAGAGGTAAAATAAATATAAATAGACTAAGAAAAATATCACATGCCATGTATACTGTTGGGCAAGTTACTTAAAATTAGTAATTAGTTACAGTTACTAGTTACTTGTCTCAAAAAGTGATTGAATTACTTTACCAATTACTGCATATAAAAAGTAATTAGTTACTTGGGAAAGTAACTTTTGTGTTACTTTTAATGCAAAAGTGTAACTCGTCCAACAGTCTCAGAGTTCAATCCACTCGGTAAAGTGTCCGTTTTGCTTTCCCCATAACCTCAAATCAGTTCAGTTCAATCCAGTTTCACAAACATAAAAGAATCACAACTCAAAAGTCCACTCCGGGTTCTACCACAGATCTACAACTTAAACCAGGAATAGCAAAGGCAGTTCACAGCATTATATATATTTTTAAACATTAATTGCTACATTTGATGTGTTAAACATAATAATTAAGCACTGAAAATGATTTTAAGCCTTATATATCTAATAGCACAAGTTTAGACAAAGGATTTTTTTAAAGTCACTGTCCATTACAATGGTCATCAGGTCTGAAGAGCTTAACCTGTTTTCCTTTTTAGTGAACACCAGTTCTAAAGAGATGTAATCTGAACAAGTCGATTTATATCATGAAAATTAAGTTTGACATTAAAAAAAAATGTATTAGCATAGTATAAAAAGTTAATATTTGTCCAAAAGATTTTCATATTCAGGGTATACAGCAAAATAAATTCTGCTCAGGGACAACACAGGTGTATTGCAACAAATGCAAGATGCACCTGTGTTTTGTGCCTCACAGCAACAATTTCAAGGCTGTTCACTGAAAGTAGAATGAGAAAATGAGCATGTGACAGTTCTGTTACTGTGGTCAATTTTTCACTGATTAGTCACTGCTAAAATGTTGCATCGCCAGTGTTTTCCAGTTATTTTTAAGAGGAAACTACAAATATCAATAAAAATATAGATGGGAGATTTCACAACTGTTCTGTGCCGACATCTATTACAATGCAAATTAAGAGATTTTTTTGGCCTCATTTCTACATGAGAAAAAAGATATAAAAAAAGAAATAATTTTTCCCATGGCTAGAAATAATTCAGGTCTGAATGGGTTAAGACTATGTTAGAGGCACTAGAAAGAAATGTACGGTATAGGCCATAATGATAGGATAACCTACAAGAACGGTTTATTATCACAGTCCTCATTTAAGCCCCCTCTAGACTTTTTCAATGCCCAGATATCTCAATGTGCTCACATTGTGACCACCCAATTTGAACTGAGCTGCGAGGGGACTACGCATATCACCTGTTCTGATATTACTCCTGTGTTCACAGATATGAGTGTGCAGGGTTCCACTTTGTGTCATTTACTGGACTGACCCACTGGAATGGTCCTTTAAGATTTGCATTATTATTATCATTATTATTATCATTAGAAATTCAGTAGAAATTTCCATCTTCACATCCAACTTCCAAGCTTCTGAAGTTTCAGTATAATCATGTATAAGGCAGTGATAAATTAATGATATCAAACCTATACTGTTGAAATTTTAAATAATATGTAAAAGCACATGTTGCAGCACTCACAACATGCTTATTTTAATTATTAAAATAGTGGATGGCATTTGTAATTTTGAAGTAAATGTATTTACAATTTGGTCATTTGAGGAATAATTCTGCGCACAACCTGGGCCACCTTCCACTCAGTGATCAACACAGATGAGGAACATCACAGCATACAGTATTGATGCCCCTTTTAAATTGATCAATTATAACCCCATGTAAGCAAAATGTGGCTCATGTTCAGTAAACATAAGACAATAGCTGCATCACTGACCTTGATCACCATCACTGCCACATGTGCCCTTGGCTTGGCCCATTCCTGTGAATGTCAATGACAGACTATTAAAGGGAGGTTGAGGCATGTATGCTGCATTTTACCAGCACCACACAACCAAATTAAAAGGACATACATTTTAATAGGCACTGGCCTCATCCGTGGCAGTTACTACTATCTGATTAATGGCTCAGCACTCTCATTTCAATAGCCCATGAATAATTCTGCTCCAGTGCCAAAGTCATGATTAAGTGTATTCATTGAGGGAAAAAAGGAATGAGAAAACATAGATGTGTGAGAAGAACAAGGTAAGAGGAGATTCATGTGGCATACCTGAAGACAAAACTGTCAGTTTGAATCTGACATCATGTCTGTAAAAATTTACAACAGTAAATCTAGAAACTCATTTTATTTTCAGTAATAGCTTCTCCCTCTATGATATCATGTCCTGTTCAACTGTTAAAAAATCCAAATGTCAGCATCACTCAGCCCATCTTTTTCTAATACTCTTTGGACCAAGTGGCATCAAGTCCTGAGGCTCCAAACTTAATGCACTGAATATTCCCTCCCTCCAGAGGACCTGTCTGTCCAGTGACTCCCAGCACGGGGATTTATAACCTCATTATGTCAATGTATTATGTACACATGGTGACCACAAATCAAAACATTAATATCATTAGGTGTATTTGAGGTGATCGCCATCAAGAAATTACATGTTCATGTTTCTTGCCTTTCATTTTGTTCCTCAGGATTCGAGTCACCTTTAACAGTGAATGACCTAAGATTTTTCATGAAGCTTAAAGGCCAGTCGTCTAGCATGTTTTAGCCCATGTCCTTATGTGACATCATGTTTCCATAAATGTTCCAATTTCCATAAACATTTTTGTTGCACAAATACTTTTGCAGCACAAGCTCTTAAAAAAGTTCCATTAAAATGTTTTAAATAGACATAGTGTCTTTGACAGAAAAACGGATGTAATGCTGTGTCAGTAATGGGCATGGTGAGTATTCAGAGACCTGAAACTTGCATCTTGACCCACAACTTAAATAGAATAGATTGAGACTTGACCTGATCTGCTACCAGCCACTGAAAGGACATGTAGTCCAGAATACAATGTACTTTATTGCCATGATGAAGCCCTAACAGGTCTGTCAGTTCCTCAGGCCCATATAGCATATGGAAGTGGGCCACTTCAGGCAATGATGCAGCACTGCTGGCCTTCCTCTGGCCCGGACAAAATGGATGTGAACCTGAAATGGCCTACATGTAAAATAACAAATATGGCTAAAATATCACAAAACAAATGTGGGCCACCTTTGGCAAAGATCTGGCACAGTTGACAATAGTTAATGTGGGTGCAAACCAAAAGTGGCCCACATATGGTGCAGCAAATGTGACCCGGTTATCTTAAAACATACCTAGGCCAGTTCTGACAAAGATACAGCACAGTAAGCACTGGCTTGACTTGATGTGAACCTAAAGTGGCCGACATATGATATGGCAAATATGGCCTAAATACTAAACAACAAATCAGGCTCACTTTTGACAATTGTACGGCTATGCATAGCTGTAGGATATGGAACGTAGGCCGGATCAGGGCCAGAATAAAAATGAACTGTGGTCCAGATTTGGGCCAGATCTGGTTTATTTGTTTAGTTTTTGGTTTACATGTGGCATTGCTATGGTTTGCTTGTGGCCCGGATCTGGCAAACAGGAGTGGGCCGCCCAAGTACCATCATTCCATGCAGTATGTGGGCCACATGAAAGTGTCAGGTGTGGGCCGGATATGGGCCACAGCAATTTTGTTATCTGGGGGTGTATAGCTACCCACTCCTGCTGCCACAGCTACACCTTCATGAGATAAATAAACCCCTGTCCCCTTAGACATCAGGAGAAGAAATCTTCCCCTTTTTTTGCTGCTTAAGATATTCTTCACTCTTCCCCCCCTTGTCTTGATTGTTTTTTTGTTTTTTACTGTGTGTCAACTGCTGTTGCATCAAATCAACTTAGATTATAGAATATGTGTTGCTATTTAAATGCTAATTTCACTTCCTCTGCTGGAGAAAAGTTTCCCCTCGCTGGTGAGGTGGCTGTAAAACAGCCAGCTTATCTCTTGCAGGGCTCTGTTTTATGTTCAGGTAGCAGGAGTTAATACCATATGCAGATGATGACTACATTGGGAAAAATACTGGAGACAGCTGCTTCAAGATAAGCACACCCTTCAATTAACTGTCAAAATCAATTCTTTATTGGTGAAAATAGGATACAGAACAGCTTTCACATATGCATGCACATACACAGGACACCTACACACATCTTTTCACTTTAATTCCCAGGGACCCATTGTCCTCGTGTGCTCATGGCCACACTACAAAAGCTGTATACTGTATAGATGTGGTGGCAGCAGAGCCAATAAAATGCTTTGCATATACAATGCCCATATCCACAGAGATCTGAGTGTACAGTAAATTTCTGAAGGTGCCTATCAGCAGTGTTTTTTATTTGTGTTTTTTTGCTATGTTGTAGATAGAACCATATGTTTTCCTCAGCAATCAGCCTCCCTCGATAACAGCATTGGAATATAGTGATAGTGTTCTAGTCTTGCGCAGATATTGCAGCGTTACACCCAGGAATTGAATCTCTGAGCAGCTGGAAGGCATCTGCTACTAATGTGTGGTCTTCTGTGTGTGTGTGGCACATCACAATGTGTTACTTATTTGCAAATGCCTGTGGTTTTGTTTTGTCTTAACTCTCATTTGTGGTGTTTTATTAACTAGTTTTTGGAGTTAAGAAGTGCTTCTTGAATCTACTGTAGAGGTTGTTTTTGTTTGTCATAAGCTCCGTAGTTTTTCCTCAAGACTAAACTTTTTACTCTCATCTGTTCTCTCAGTATCACCTACAATTAAACCAGTGTGTGTGTGTGTGTGTGTATTTGTATGCAACAAGCCTTGTCCAATACATTTAATCGCTGCTTCGATTATATTCACTGCATTCACTACATACATTGCTTCAACAATACAACTGCTTCAATCCCAGCCTTGAGGTTAATAAAACACTTTGTTAAGGCACCATAACTATGTGTTGGCAAATTTTTGTGCCTTGACTACAGATTATATATACATGCTGACCATGTTCAATGCATTTTATACAGCTTTAGATTTTCATATGATTCGATAATTTTTCAGGCAGCCTTTACCTTTCATTAATTTCCATAGCTGTGGTATGATACACATTACCAGGCCAATTCAGTTTGCTTGATCTCTGTAATCCATCACAGTGAGTGTTAAGTTGCATTGTTTCTTATCAATGTTACATTAATGCAAATTGATCGAACAGTTTGGACTACAGTAATGTAACTCTGACACAAATAATACACTTACACTACCTCTAATCTAAATTAAGTTGTAAGAGTATCTTAATTGATGGTCATACTGTACGGCAATTCATGGACATCAGTGAATGCTTGGAATGGTGTAAAAATTACAGTACAGTACAAAACATAGCAGCTTGTTTGAAAAAGTGGTTGGTTGATTTCATGTATACAGAATTTATAGCAAATGGCCTAAAATATGCCAAACCACTGGCATGAAAGGAAAGGGTAGTGGCTTTGCATAAATATCGAAAGGTTTATCATGCATTGTCTTGAACTGCATAGTCAGGAAGTATGTGTGCCAATTCAAATTATTTCCTAAGTGCTTCTTGATTGACATCTCTAAAGGACAGGGCTGATATAAAGAAAGTATTGGAATAAAATGACTTTTATACAATGTTGGATTTTGTTGGTTTTGTAAATAACACAGGACTTGACTTTATCAATTCTAATGGCGCTAGGCTAAACATTCGCCTCTGCCTCTAGTCTTTTAGACTTTTAAACATAATCTCAGACTTATCTCTGTGGTGGACACAGAGATTTAACTACTGATACTTACATCTTGTCAGACAGTAAACAAGAGGATTTCCCCAAATGTCAAACTGTTCCTTTAATTTGATGTCCAAACAGACAGGCTATTCTAAGTTTGTGTTGTTGTGAGCCGCATCAGCCCCACAGGACTACAAAGTCATTTAGTCACGTACTGAAGTCAGACATGGTTGCAAAGTCTGCATGTTTAGAGCTTGGAAGTGCACTACAAAGGATCCACAACTGAGTCATCCTGACTGTTAACGACTCTGGCTTTTATGATAGATTTCTTCTTATTCAAATTGGGTAAACAAATGGCTGCCAGAGAGATGAGGCAGTATGAGCATTTTTCATCTCCTTCCATTAATGCTGTTTTTATAGCCGTGCTCCAATCCTCAGGAGACATCAGGAAAGCATCTCAAAATGCCTTGCAATCAACATACACTGCATAACTAAATTAGGACTTCAGCATGACTTTGAATGTGCCTGTTGTGTTTTTCTTTCTCCCCCACTTCAATCTCCTCTTCGTTCTCATTTTTTCTTCTTAATATCAAGGACTTGCTGAATGACAGTCCTCTCTCTGGCTATATTTTCAAAATAGACTGAGGCAAATAAAAAATTAGTCTTGAAGATCTTATTGCAGTTGCTTGTCTCGGTCATCGGTTTGGGGGACATTCTGGAGATATGGAAATGTAAAGACACGCAGAGTAATTTTGCTGTTCCTGCACTTTCCCCCCATTCATACATAGGAATGAAAGAAATCTGAGCAGAAGTGTCTGCCTGCCCAGTACTGCAGCTCCTCATAATGCTCACTGTTTCTGCAATGGACTGTGCAATGCTATTTGATGTAGCAATCTGCAATCTGCTGCCTGCGTTTTTACTCATATGGTATTGACATAGACATATTATTACACTGAGTATCTGAATAGTATCAGTATAATGTAGGTTACTCAGTATAATGAGTAACCTTAGTATCCTTTGTCGTACTGATACTTTTCGTAGGATCTTGTCAACTACATCAATATGAGCTGAGCTGCTCAGTGGTGAATAAGAACTGAATGAGGGCCATTAAGCCCCAAGCATACTCTGTGCATAAGTATATGGCAATTCCCATGCATCCATGAAAACCTGATTATGCTGGAATACTTTAATGTGATTTCCAGTCATAGAATAGAATAGACGGGGAAATGTGTTTTCTTGAATATATTCATATATACAAAACCAGATTTTTGTTAGAAATCAGGTTAAGGTATAAAACTGGATAACATGCTGTAAAAATCTGATCATCTATTACAAAATGTTTTTAAGCAGTTGGAGGCTAATGGCATTTCTGCCCTACCCCCTACCATACTGCTGCCATGGTGATATTTTCTCTTAATGGGTCTTTGTCATGCAAATGCTAACACTTCCAAACCCTGTCCAACGAGCCAGCCTAATTTGAAAACACATTTTAGCTGTGAGAGCAGTATGCATCCACACTCTTTTCATAAAGATCTTTGTTCAATAAGGACGATGATGAAGAGGTTAAATGGCAAAATCTCTACTTTGTCATCCTTTTTCAGTTGTCAAACATGGAAACTGTGCATTACAGCCAACACGTGGTAAGAATTAGCACAAACCAGCCCAGGATCCCAGGAATTACATTGCAGCACATGATTTGCATGATTTTATTTGGTGCACGAGACCAGACTTTGCATCCTGTCACAGACGTGCAATTAATGTTAGCTTCTTTTTAATCGTCACCACAATCCTACCCTGACCTTCACGATGCTGCAGTTACCATGCACAGGTATTGTAGAAAGAAATAGTTTTAAAAACCTTGTCATTTGTTGTTATTTAATTATTATTATTGTTGTTATTAAATGTAATCTGGTGTTTTGGTCTATTATCAACATTGTCTCTGGTGATAGGGATGGGACAGATAAACCTCTGTTCTGTCCCCTCTGACTATCTGTGAGTTTTTCTACTTAAACACAGATAAACTCCCAATGCAATTGTTCTAAGTGACATACTGTATGTTTCTATTTCTGTTGATGCACAACATAAAATAGCATGAAATCTTGATCATGAAAATGTTAATAATGTTAATAAATGTTATTTTCAAACCAGGCAAACAATGTCAATAAAATCACATAATAAATTAAAATAGAGATTGTTGTTAACAGCTGAGCTGCAGTATGGTGGGCTATATTCACATTTGTGTGATTATAGAGAAGGCTATAGGCTTAACAAAGTGGGTATTTTAAGTCCCCCTATTTAGCATCCATAAGCACCCTAACCCTAACCCTAACCCACAAGCATTTAATAAATGGCATATGACATGATGTAAATATTTAAGCAGATATAAGAAAATACATGTTTATTAATGTACAGTGTTAAGGACCATCCACACCAAGAATGATAACTACAACAATAACTTGTTTTCAAAAATCATTCTAACTCAAGTGGATGGCAGAGTCCACACCACAACCACAACAACAGTGGCGAACAATATCGTTGGAATCACTTTCAGAGCGATTTGATGAACGATAGAAACACTGACAGCCAATCAGAATCCTTCCCCTAAACCATACGGCATGACAAAATCTCCATCTAGCCTGACATTCCCAGTAAAACTTCAAACCTGCATATATCATCTTAATTTTGGAAACTGACTGATGACTTTATTTATTTATATTTATATAAATAAATAAAGTAAATATGTGGTTTTGCTCCTTTCTCACTCTCAGACTGATGCGCTGTAAATTGGGGCATTATATCTACATTATAATGTAAAAAAAACAACAAAGGTAGTGACCCTTATAATCTTCAGATCTGTGCTCATACCAGGTGTCCCTGCCACAGTGTAATAAAAGCTGGTTGTATGTGCACTTTTGCACATTGTGCTTCAACATTTGCTAGTCGGACAGTGCAGTTTCGTCTGTAAATACTGGAACATCAAAGCAACCAAACATAGAACAAAAAGTAAGGAAATTTATGTTTGGTAGATTATTTCTTTGTTGTAATAATGTTTCTTGGCAATAAATCTTATACTGCTGGAAAGCCTGTTTATTTCCCTTTTAAATGGTGCCACATTTGTAAGGATCATGCATTTGTGGGATGAGCAGCAGAGCTGAGTATGTGGGTTGCACCCATGAAAAATATGCCAAATCTTCTCTGCCAATGCCAAACAGCTTATTCTGTCATTGACTCTTTGCTGTGGGATGGCATCCCATTCTTCAACCAGCATTTGTCAGTTTGTGGGGTTTATCAGAGAATACCTCCAGAATTTGGGAGTGAAGAGGATGGAATGGCCTGCCAGCAGTCCTGACCTCAACCCCATTGAATACTTGTGGGATCAGCTTGGTTCGTGCCAGAATGACCAACACAACCATGTTGGCTGACTTGCGACAAATGCTGGTTGAAGAATGGGATGCCATCCCACAGCAGTGTGTGACCAGGCTGGTGACCAGCATGAGGAGGAGGTGCCAGGCTGTTGTGGCTGTGTATGGTTCTTCCACATGCTACTGAGGCTCCTGTTTGTTAAATGAATAAATTGTTAACTGCCAATATGTCTTGTTTCTTCAAACTTCAATCATCCAATCCACCAAACACCAAACAAGAGTCAATGGCAGAATAAGCTGTTTGGCATTGGCAGAGAAGATTTGGCATATTTTTCATGGCGCAACCCACATACTCAGCTCTGCTGTGTGGGCACCATTTAAAAGGGAAATGAACAGGCTTTCCAATGGTATAAGATTTATTGCCAAGAAGCACTGTTACAACAAAGAAATAATCTACCAAACACAAATTTCCTTACTTTGCGTTTAGTATCCAGAAATACTTCAGAGCAACACATTGAATCACCACCCACCTGTGAACCCTTCTCGTTTTCTTTTTCTTTCTCTGTGCAACGTACAGCAGTAACAGGTCATCTATATGTATTTTTCTGAGCTGCCAACACAGCTGGAGCATGCAGCACATGCTTGGTGTTACTGTTTACAGAACATTATCGTTCATAAGTGTGGATGCTCACATTATTGTTACTCTTATGGTTATAGTTCTTGGTGTGAACAGCCCTTTAGCCAGTAATTATAAGTTCTCCTATGAAGACATACTTTATTACTATATTGTCATTCATTATCTGTTTATACAGCAGCCTCCATAGGAGGATTTATAGTTGTTGACAAATACATTAACAAATACCTAAATCTGCTTACAGCTAAATAATCGTGTTATAAACCATTTATTAACTGTTTGTATACAGATTATAAATGATAAATGGGGAGACTTTAAGTAAAGTGTTTCCAGAAAGTGTTTTTCTTCATTCAACCCTGCCTCCTGGAAATTATGTTTATGCACTACTAAATTGTTTTCCCAATTACTTTATGTTAGCAAACATATTTGATGCCTGGATTAGGGGTAATATGGTATGAAAGTAACACGGGATGAAAGTAACAAGGCAATTTTCTCTGAGTCTATAGAATTTTGATATGCTTATCTGTGTCAGCACATACAGCACACAACCATTACCAGAACCTTGAAAAATCTCGTGGATATGCAAAGTTTTACCCAAAAAGGTGTTTCTGACCAAAATAAATAAATTCACTGAGCAGCAAATGTTTTTGAATGACAAGTTGAGTTTATCTTTTCATGTGTCATAGTCATGATCATTTGACAGATTATTTGGTAGTTTAACACATCCTGAAGTTTTTCAGTTAAAAAGCAAGTCAGGCTTAACTTTCAGGAGTCATTTTTGGGATGATAGTAACAGCTGTTTCTTGTGTCCCACCGCTAATGCAGTCACACTGTCTGTGAGCAGGCTCTACTCTGATCAAACCACTGTCACAGCTGTGACAATTAAAAAAAGAGAGGGCATTTATGTTAGTAATACAACCAATGAAATGCATTATTTTTACACTATTATACTGTTAAATTTTCTTTGAAGTTATACTGTTCTTTTTGATGAAATTGAGAATGAAATTTAATATTTTTTTATTAAAATAAAGGACATAATATGTTTGCAATTACATATTAACAAGGACATTGTCAGATATTTTTAATAAATACAAGAATAATATAAACAATTCAAGTGTATACCGTTTCGTCTTTCGTCTTTCTACTTTCGTCCCAACTGACGGGGTCGAAAGTAACAATATGCAACTCCCGTTCAAAGTCAAATTATACTGAAGTCATTCTACATTTGTACAAAATAGCACCTGGTATTGATAGACCACACATGTGAGTTGTTGAACACAACGAAAATTAGTTTCTGTCTGTAACGTTATATTATAAAATGACGTTTATCTGAAAAGTGTTACTTTCATACTGGCTTTCCCCTATGTTTAGAGGCAATGTTCTTTCATTGTTAGTTACTATCAGTTGATATTTTCTTGTAAGACCACTGAACATTTCACTAACACTTTCAGTATCAACGTTTTTGCAACTTGCCAGATTAACATTTTCTCACTATATCGAGAGAAAACATAACTCAACCAGCATTACATCTCTAGTAAAACATATCTGCTGTTGCAGTTAAGTTATGTATAAAGGTAATATCTAGCAGACAGGTTTTACTGCCACACAGCTCCTGTGTCCAGACAGGCATACATCAGTGCTTTCTAAAAGCTCAATCGTCCCAATCCACACTAAAACAGGCAACCAGCGTTTTCACTTTTATTTACCATAAAGAGTGTTTTTGAAAAGCTCAGATTTTGTGTGGGAAAATGCCAGCTTAGTGTGGACGAAAGACCAAAACCAAGTAGAAAAGATGTGATTTCAGATGTAGATGTGATTTGGTGTAGTGTGGACATGGCTTTTATCTTTAAGCCTGATAAAGGAATCCTGGATTATCATGTAATATCTTGGATGAGTTTAGAAAAGAAAGGAGAGAGCAAGTCCAGTTTCCTTTCAATTAATACAGCTCAATGTCCCAACTTTATTCAAACTTCCTTCAAACTGAGTAGTTAATCACAAGCTGTCCTCTGTGACCTTAAGGCTCCTGTGGGCTCCTTCATGAGAACATACACATTCCGCTTTTGATCATTCATCTTTCCAATCCAGAGAAGTCTTATTTACCTGACACAGTGTCTCTCTTTGCACTGTAAGCTGACCAAGCAGGCCTGGATTGTGACTGGTCTCTTTCTCATTAACCCTCATAAGTGAGTGTGCAGTGGCGGTGAGATTGATGTTATGGCTCTGATGATGAGTTTGGTTTCAGAGTAATCCCTCGAACCTTCACTAAATCACTGGGCTTGAATGATCAGGAGCATTTTACACTTGGAACATCTGTCGCAGCAGGCCAGTCTTGAAGCAGCAGGGGTTTTAATGATTAGTTATCCATTGATCAAGGTCTGTTTATGTTTGATCTATCAAAGTGGGAGTTTGTCTAAGATGAGGCATATAGAGAGACTGATTCTGTCTGATTCCCTCTGATTAAGGGGCCACTCTGAATACCCCAGACCCCTTCCTCTATGAGATGATATAGTGCCAAGGATTGCCTTGATCAAATAGAAGGAGGTGATTGATTATTCATGACTGAAGTCTCTGTATCTGTATGTGCGTCTCTTTTTTGGGGTCACTCAATGTATGTTTGATAGAGATAAATAAGAATTTGTATGTAGGATATCATGATGAGGAAACTCCTTATTTGTTGCTTTTAGTATCATATGAAGCTGGTTTTATTCCACTATCACAAAAATTACATCAAGCTAAACTGTGATGTAGCACTGTGTCAAAGCAACAAAACAAATCAGAAGACATCCAGCAGAACGACTAAAAAGTCTGGATTCCATCAGCAATGTGAGGTAGTGAAAAACGACTGGGAGTGAATGGGGCTACATAGCAAGGGGTGAAGCAGTGATTTTAAAAGTGTGGTGGTTCTAGGGGTAGGACATGAGCACCGCAACCACTCACACCCCCCGACCCTGCCTTCGGCCCTCGCTCCAGTCTCCACAACATGCCAAATCAAAATGAATGCCATGCCATTTCTACATTTTCCTCAAAGCCATATGCAAATAATATTGAGTTCAAAATGTACATTGTACCACCGCACCCTACACTCCAAGATACTATATTCATACAACATTCACATGTCCTTAGACTTTTTAGTCTGTTAAAAAAAATCTGTTTTACACAAAAATATAAAGAATAACACTTTAATTCTCTTTTTTCTTATTTCATCCATGACACACAACAAGATGAAAACTGAGCTATACTGTCCAACTCGACCATACCCATTACTCCCAACCAGTTTCAGTGGGTGAAATAGGCAAGAACACAGCAGCTTTCACAAAAACAGTGCTCTACTCAAAATCAATGTCAGAAATAACAAAGGGTAAAAATGTTATTATTTCCTAGTATTAAATAGCTGTTTAATACCTCTGATCTGTTATTCCCTAATTTGTCAACACAGCTAGCAGCGAGTGACAGAAGCACGTAACTTTACCATAATTCAACTGTTTACTCTTCCTTGGCCTGGTGGGTTGGTCAAATGACTGTGATTGGCTGGATAACCATTTAATCAATCTATCTTGACCAATAGGTTTTCATGGAGCGTATGGGGAACTTTCATTTCAATGGGTTCGCTTCATCAGCGACTACCTCAGGAAAAAGTGTGGGGGAGGGGGTCATGTTTCTGTTAAAGTGCAGGTAAATGGATTGTACTTGTATAGCGCTTTTCTAGTCTTTCAATCACTCAAAGCGCTTTTTACACTACGAGTCACATTCACCCATTCACACACATTCATATACTGAATGGGTACAGGGGCTACCATGCAAGGTCCCAACCTGCCCATCAGAGGAAATCTAATCATTCACACACATTCACACACTGATGGAACAGCCATCAGGAGCAATTTGGGGTTCAGTATCTTGCCCAAGGACACTTCGACATGTGGATAGGAGGAGCTGGGAATCACTTTACCTCCTGAGCCACAGCCGCCCACAGGTGTCTCAATACTCTTAACACTGGCAGCTGCAACACACCTGTACATGTCTGAAGAGGTTATTCATCACACTTGAATCCAGATTTTTGTCAAATTTTGTAATATGTTCTTTGCAGATCTTAACAGTCATAACTCCTAAAAATATTTTAGACAATGGGTTTCAGCCACATGTCTCAGTCTCACACACAGCTGACGGAACAGACACGCTTCTATTTAATCAATTCAGCTGTCTGCCATAAGTAGCAACAGGGGTGGGCTAAAGGTCCAAATATTTACTGTTCATCACATGTGGAATTTTCTGTCATAGCTGCGATGGAAACAAAACGCTTAGTGCCTGTCATAGGAGTACAAGCCCTGACAGTCACACCACTAAAATGAAGCAAATAAACACAACATAAGGACGTTATTTACACAGGACTAAGTTGTTAAAGCTTTAAGAAAAAAGATATTAACAGAGTTAAATGTGCCAGTGTCCTTTAATTACCATTGCACCGCTCAGCAAGTTACGTAGTCTATTTAATGACATTCCCAGTCCCAAAGCTGATTTTTTTTATTATTTACTTATTTTTTTAATATGAAAACAAGCAACGTATAACGGAGCACAAGACAATAAAAGGCAAAAAAAAAAAGGCAAAACAGAAGCAACAATAACAACGAAACAATGACAGAGAAAACAAACCAACAAACAAATAAATAAAAGAGGCAAAAATGTTTGTCTTAGATTTCCTTATTGTAGCATGTATGTGTTTAGGTAGGTGTGTGTGTGTTTATGTGTGTGGGTTTTCAGTGTTCCACAGCTGATTATAATGTTCATTTATTAGCTCTTATTTCAAATTGTGACAGGAATATTTGTTTGAAACTGGATTTTACTTATTCTAATGCATACCTGGATGGCTATTATTTTGACTTTACTTATGGGATATACTGTTCCATAAGGTATGCCATCGTGAATCAGTAGAGCGAAATAAAACAATTCAGTCAGATTATCAGATAGGAACATTAAACATTGTCAGCTGTTTTCATTCACTGTATGTTAAAAGAGACAAATACTGCTTTTTTTTGTAATAATAATAAAAATTATTATCATCATCATCACAAAGACCCAGTGTCTTTTTTAACTTTCTATTTTCTCCAGTTTTACACACATAATTTTACAGTTTACAAACAGTGACCGTAAATTGAGTCCTGAGTGCATCTGACTGCACAGCATCACTTGGTTTTTATACATATGGAGCAAGCATCCTCGTGATCTGTGATCACATACAGTAAGGCGTGTGTGTGTGCTTGACTAGCTAGTAGCTTAGCTAATGTTGCCAATTAAAATAACATTGTCTGTGTTAGATGAAACTGACTACATTAGACTTTATATTAAATTCAACTTCTTGTAAAATGTAATCAATTTTGATTTTTTTTATTATTATTATTTTATAGTTTTATTTATTTAAAAAATGAATATTGGATAAAACATAACAAAACAAAAGTCCAGGAGAAAATATCATCATTAGCGCACACTGCATTGTTGTTGTTATTATTATTTTTTACTTAAACACATAGTCAACAGCTCATTTGTGGTTTCTCCCCACTTTATGTCACAAGATAAGCTTGTTTACTGTGACGTGCAGTGATCAGCATCCTCTTGTAGCAGAAACACAGTGTTTGGGTGTATAGGCACATAGCATGTCTAGGTGGAAAATACAGATGCAATCATACATCATACATTTATATCTGACCATGTGACTACAGTGAGAGTCATCAACCTTGATGGCCTGACAGTATCCTCAGACAGATGAGGCAGAAGAGGAGGGGTCTGAATTTGGTTGAGATAAAGTACAAGTTAAGGCTGTAACACCTCCTCCGTACACGTGGCCTAGTGAAAGCAGCAAGTCAGTTCAGGTGTTCAGAGTGTAGGTCGCCCATGTTTTGGAAGTGCTCAGAGAACACAATGACTGTAGTTGTGTGTATAAAACCAGAATAGACTTGAAACTTGAAAATCTACTTCAGGTTGCAGCTCTGCATGTGAAACATGGGTAAGCAGCATGTGTAGCCAGTTGTACTGATTAAAATAGAAGTATATCTGTTTAGTCAGATGTGTGTGAGACAGGCAACTGAAAATCATGGCTTTAACGCCCCCCGTGTAGACACACCTTAACCTTCACTTGCAGTGCTACTGATGCCAGGACAGGTGCAGTACAGTATGCAGCCCAAAACAACAGCTGACAGTTTGTGGTATTTGAACAAATATACAACATCAACAAGGTTAAACTAAAGCAACTCTCCACAGTAGATAAAAACACTGGCTGTTTTTTGACAAGCATTGCATTATGTCTCCATGTGGACAGTGTGTGCAAAATCAAACAGAGCTGTGAGTAATCAGTATTTGCTGCATGTGGTCCAGTTTCAGCAGCAGTGTTTGATTTAAGTGTCAAAACATATTAAAGTGAATGACACCAAACAAGAATGCCTGGGCTTTTTATTCTTATAAATGATGTGTGAAAGTGCCTGGTGCATTGTAAATGATTGAGATGGTGGGGGCGAGCTGATGAGATAATTGTGATGGAGGGACGGGCTGATGGTTTTAGATGGAGAGCTCAAGAAAAACAAGTGCACAGGGACTTTGGATAATAGCCACTGTATGGTGGAGCAGTGTTTCTGTGGGAGTCCCACGTGGTTCAGGCTCCCTTCACACTCATCCACAAAGCCAGCCCTGAATATTATGCATGATCTCTCCCGGCTACAGCGCTAACACATTTATTTATTAACCCAGCAGTGTCACACAGACGGCTGCAAAAATATATGAGTACAGCGTGAGCAGAGCGATGGGTGTCAATGTTCATTAGTCTGATTGTCAACTGACTCATCAAGCATGCCACCAACAGTCACAGAAAAGTTGGGCTTCGGGGGAGGGTTTAGGGGATTCTATTGGCAGAAATTGAAAAAATATTCATGTTTTAATTAGTGTATAATCCCATGAAAATGACACCCTTTTGGTATTCATTTAGTTGCAACATGCAACCTCATTGCTAGATGCCACTAAGTCCTACACACTGGTCCATTGTACAGTTCTCTCCACAATTTAGACTGTATTGTTTTTGAATGAGACTGAAGCATTCTGCATGTTTTTTCTATTGTGCACAGACAAAAATCTGGTGTTTAAATTTAGTAGTAAAATATGTTTTTATTTCTAAATTTCTTGTTTTTTAATTGATTGTCAATTATTATTATCATGAAATTGCCACAGAATACTTAGAAAAGCCTACATTTATTTGCAAAATTTCACAGTAGTTAATTTCCGTATAATTCCACAGTAATTGTTTTCTGCTTATATGAATATATATGAGGATTTTCCGGTATCCAACAGTTTATTTTTTAGGATGACTTTTTAGTTTTATAAAATGCAATATAAAAACTGAGAGGTTATTTAGAAGATTTCAAGCTATACTCAAACATTCTAAATTCCTCTTCTGATTATTCTCTTTAATGTTAAACTAATAAGTGTGCATGTTTTAAATGCATTGTTTCTTTTTTTTAAGCTGTATGTATTTTTCCTACTCATGTCTTTGTTGAGATATCTTGAAGTCTATATGAAAGTGCTAACTGACTAAAAAATGATTAAGTCACTAAAAATATGTTTATCAGTTACAAACACATGTGGAATTAAAGTCTGACTGATGGTTGTTTACTTTAAAAAAAATCCTGATCAGAAATTAAACTCAAATCTAACTTTTTGTAATGGCTGGAGATTCTTTTTATTTTTTATGCAATTTTCATATTCATATATATATATATATATATATATATATATATATATATATATATCAAAGCTATTATTCTTATGAAAATGTTCTACAATATTACTGTCTTTTTCCTACCACCACCTCAGTCATTTTAATCTTTATGCATTGCAGCCCTGTCTCCCCACATTACACACTGCCTAAGGTACATAATGACAGTCACTGCAAAAACAATGGGAAGTCTCATTTTTATCATTTATCATCATAAACTTAACAATCAACAATAGCTCAGTAAGGATCTGCAATGTTTATGGCCCAAAAACTGATGACCCATATTTTTTTCATAATTTTTTTCCTTCATCTCAAACATTTCCAATTGCCCAGTCATAATAGGAGGCAACTTCAACACAGTTATCGACCCATCACTAGACAGAACAAATATTTCACGCAATAAACATAACTGGCAATCCTCAGAAACAATAAAACAATTCATGAACGATTTTGGCCTTGATAGTACTGGTGATTGCAAAACCCAACTGCTAGAGAGTACACATTTTTCCAGTTCACCACTCATTCACACGTTGACTTCTTCCTCACCAGTAAATCAATTATATTTAATATTTCAGACTCAAAGATCCACCCCATCATTATTAGCAACCATGCCCCTATATCATTTACATGGAATAGCACCGATCTACATAAACACATCACCAGATGGCGCTTTAACACATCTCTTCTCAAACACAGTTTGACAGTTACTTTAAAAAGGAGTGGGCATACTTCCTAGAAATAAATGATTCCCCAAAGTCATCACCAACTTTTCTATGGGAAACAGGAAAAGCAGTACTAAGAAGTAAAATAATTTAATTCTCCGCTCATAAAAAAAGAAGAAAAAAGGAACAAGAAGCCGAACTGAACAACTTGAAAATATTAATGCATGTAACCCAACAGAGGAAACCCAGAATTAAGTATATTTCAACTAAATGAAATTATAAAAAGAAAACTCAATTCATGATACACAGACTTCAACAAGAAAATTTTCACCATAACAATAAATCTGTTAAATCAAATTAAACAAAGTAAAGAAAAAGCAATACTCTCCACCATTAAGGACTCAGCAGGGAAGCCCACAAACAAAAATTTTCAAAAGTTTTTATGCCAATCCTTATTCATCAGAAAAAGACAAGAGGTCAAGAGGACATCTCATTTCTCAAGAGCATTGACCTACCACAGTTTAATAAAGAATAAACCAGCATACTTAATTCACCAATAACACAGGATGAACTTCTGACTGCCCTCAATCTTATGCCAGATAACAAAGCACCAGGACCCAATGGCTTCCCTGCCGAGTTCTATAATCCCTTCTGGTCCGTCCTAGTTTCGCTCTTTAACAAATTGATTATTGAAATAAAACAAAATTCAAGATTTCCAACAAGTATGAACAAAGCCACAATTTCACTCCTTCAATAGCCTGACAAAGACCCAACTTTTCCATCAAGTTACCGTCCCATTTCTCTCATCAGTGTGGCTATAATAATCATCACTAAGGCACTAGCTCACAGACCAGAAAAAATCACTTCAGATCAAACCAGCTTTATCAAAGTTAGACACACATTTAGTGATGCAGACTGTTTAATTTACTGCACTATTCATCACTACAGCAAGCAGGTACCATCATAGCCACCTTAGATGAAGAAAAAGCTTTTGACAGAGTAAACTGGAATTTTTTCTCACCACACTAGAAAGATTTGGCTTTGGGGAATAATTTATTAACTGGGTCAAGATTTTATACACCACTCCTTTAGCCACTGCCATCACCAATGGACAAACGTCACTGCACAGGGGAACTAGGCAAGGATGCCCACTCTCTCCCTCTCTATTCACAATTTTCATTGAACCTTTAGCAGCAGCCATTCATCAGAATTCTACATAAAAGAAATCCAAACATCCAAAATGCATCATAAGATCAGTTTGTATATGGATGGTATATTGCTGTTCCTATAAGACTCTCACTAATCACTACAAGAAACAATTAAGCTTATTGAATTATACTCAAATGTCTCTGACTACTCCATTAACTGGAACAAATCTTCCATCCTTTCATTACATAGTAACAGCTGGG
Source organism: Thunnus maccoyii (assembly GCF_910596095.1). Lineage (NCBI taxonomy): Eukaryota > Metazoa > Chordata > Actinopteri > Scombriformes > Scombridae > Thunnus > Thunnus maccoyii. The sequence continues at coordinate 980,212 of NC_056535.1, read as the reverse complement.
ATGTGCCAGTCCATACACCACCTATCCCCACCCTTATGCATGGATCACATCATGTATTTAGGTATTTATGTTTCTCCCAGGCTGTCAGAGCTGTTTGGACTCAACTTCACTCCACTACTCAAAATATTAGCATGACCCCCACCGCTAGATGAACCTACCACTCTCCATTTTGGGAAGAATAGCAACTGTTAAAATAACAATACTTTCAATTCTTTGCTCCGTGATTTGACCTTTGACAATTGAAATGCATCTACACTTGCTGGGCTTGAACTTCATCCTTGCCCATGTGATGTTTTGATGAAGCTTTTCCAGAAGTCTTTTGGTGCAGGGGACAGTTGTCGTCAGTGTTGTTATATCATCCATATAGGCTCATATTGGTGTCACTGATCAAACTTCAGCTATTGTCCTGCCGCAACCCATTTTGAGGCTCTGATAATGAGCTCCATTGCCATAGTGAAGGCCAATGTAGAGATGTTGCATCCTGCCATGATACCTACTTCCAGTGGCTGCCAAGCTGTGGTGAAGTCTGATGTTGTGAAACAAAATTGCAGATCCTGGAAGTAGTGTTTTACCAATTTTTTTTTATTGTTGCAGGCACCTTAAATAATTCAAAAGCAGTAGGGAATGAGGAACTGATCCATAGGCGTTGGCCAGGTTGAGAAACAAGACATGCAGATCCTTTCCTTCTTTCTTAGCAGTCTGGATTTGATGCCATATAATGCTGGTATGTTCAAGACATCCTGAGAAGCCTGCTATGCCAGCCTTTTGGATTGTCATATCAGTGAAATGGTTTTGTTTCAGATACTTTGCAAGTCTTAGCGCCAACACACTGAAAAAAGATCTTGCCTTCTATGTTCAGAAGTTTTATTTGGTGAAACTGTTTGATAGTGGATAAATTCTTGTCTTTTGGGATTACCACTCCCCCCACTCATGGCCAGGCTTTGGGGATAACTTACTTTTCCCACACAACCCTCAAGTCTCTCCAGAGGAGTGTCAGAACATCCGGGTCAGTCTGGGGCAGATGCCAATCTTGCCTTCTTCACTGCCTTTTTCACCTCACTCAGCTTGAGAGTGATCAAATTGATCAATTCATCTTTTAGCTCATCAATGTGGATGAGAAGGATTGCTTGAATGGTCAAGAAAGAAAAAAAGAAAACTTGAATACAGATCCATGCTGATTTTCAAGTTCAAGGTACAATAGTTTCAAGTCGCACCATCCATTGCTGTCTGAATGAAAATGGGCTCCATGGTAGAAGACCAAGAAAGACCCCACTTCTGAGAGAGAGACACAAAAAAAGCCAGCTGGGATTTGCCATAATGCATGTCGACAAGCTACAGTCCTGGGAGAATGTGCTTTGGACAGATGAAACAAAATTAGAGCCTTTTGGTAAATCACACCAACCCTATATTTACAGAAGAAAAAATGAAGCCTTCAAAGAAAAGAACACCATGCCTACTGTGAAACATGGAGGAGGCTCAATGATGTTTTGGGGTTGCTTTACTGCCTCAGGCACTGGGTGCCTTGAATCTGTACAGGGCACAATGAAATTAGAAGACTATCAAGGCATTGAGGCGAAACATACAGCCCAGTGTCAGAAAGCTGTGTCTTAGTCACAGGTCATGGCTCTTCCAGCAGGATAATGACCCCAAACATACATCAAAAAGCACCCAAGAGTGGATGAGTAGAAAACCTTGGACCGTTCTGAAGTGGCCTGCTATGAACCCTGATCTGAATACCATTGATTATCTGTGGAAAGAGCTGAAATTTGCGGTTGGGAGACGGCACCCATCAAACCTGAGAGAATTGGAGCAGTTTGCTTTGCCGAACTACTAGGGAGAAGTGTAGAAACCTTATTCAGAGTTACAGAAAGAGCTTGACTGAGTTATTGCCTCCAAAGGCGGTGCTACAAAATATTCGGGGTAACAATATTTTTGGCCATGCCATTTTCATTTGTTTAATTATATTAAATAATATGTTGAGTTGTACATCAAAAGCAAAGTTTCAGTTATAGTCAATGTGAAATAAAGAATGATGGATACCATATAATTCTGTCAATGTCATTTTAATACAGAGAAAATTTCTTTTTTTTTTAAAAATGAAGTTTTTGATTTGATAGAAATCTATCTGTCAATAGATAGATTTCTGCACTTGGTTGCACCAGCTATGTGTAAGCTGGCATGAGCCACTTGGCATCGTAGCACATTGTAATAACGTTAAGCTAAAGTTAGATTTATATTGAAATATCATATCAAGAAATTAGGTCTGTACTGGATTACTGTGTTGTAAAATGGCATGCAGTTAATGAAAAAATGATGATGTGTGGCAGAAAAAGTGCTGTTTTACCATTAGTGAGTTCTGTAGCATTTTATGATTTACACCTATCCTAGGGGCATGTGTGTGAATATTTAATTGGTACTTAGAATTGTGTTGTAACTTATCTCTGTGGTGCAAGCTTTTATTATACAACAGGTAGTTCCGATCAAGTAATTTTATTGGTCAACTAGATATTTAGAATGTGATCAAATGAGCATGACGGCACACCTACTCAAATGAAAAATGCCTCATCACTATAAATATTACTCCACCATTGATTACAACTATAGACTGTGATGTCGCGCTAACAACAGTCACTTCCAGGTAGACAACTGGCAGTTGATTTGAGTTGTGGAGATATGTGAACTCGGCAAACCTGTTTATTTCTGTTGTAATTTTCAGCTGTAACTGTAACATTTGAAGATATATAGTTAAAGTGGTCCACAGTGGTCCAACCCATCTGATGTTTCTGCTGTGCTTACTTTTATGTACTCCATCACCTGTGCTGGTAAGTTGGTGACACGGCACTACTAGCTTAAAAATGTCTGTGAAGTTTGCGGATGTAGTAGCGAAATCTGTCCATGGAAAAAAAAATTTCAGCAGATATCTTAGTTACAAGACTGCGGTAGCAAATCAGTTTTCTGTTTATAAATGTGGTATTTATTCAGTGTGGGACATCCCATGATCTCTAGAAAGTATTTATTCAAGTTGGCTGGCTGACTCAACAGGGACTAGAAATTGTCTCTGTTGCTAGGTCATTACTAAGGGTTGGCATACTTGCTGGAGCAGTAAACTATGTTTCATTACATAGGAGTGTACTGACATTAGTCATAGCCCATGTATTTCCATGGAAATGGAGATAACACGAGCAAATTTTTTTTTTATTTTTAGAGCCAATGCCTCACAATATGAATACATTTTGTTTATATCTTTTATTTTGTTGTTAACTGTTGTATAATCGCAATATTACACTCGAGGGTGTGCTTTACTGTCATTGTTGGCACTTCAGTGATGCTTATGGAATCTGTTCATCCCTCCACAAGAGTTCCAGAGACTTGCAGAATCAAGATTTAAGATTAAAGATTCAAGATTTAGTCATTTTCTTGTGTATTTGCATACCCAAAAAAAACGAAATGCTGTTCCTCCCAGCCCACAGCAGTGCAACAACAACAGAAAGGACATGTCTCAGCTCTTGAATGTCAACGAGGGACCAGCACTGATGGGGGAGTGAAATAATCCATTTTGCTGTCCAGAGAAGATTAGGCAGCATGATTGTTGGAACTGCCGGTTTGTATGGGTTAATAGTTAGCCTAGCTTGCACTTCTCTGTGTTTTCCCAGTTTTTGCATCCTGTCGCATTGCTTTTGATGTTTCCTTTCCGGAGCAACTCCAGGCAAAGCCGTGGTCTCCTTTGGGCCCATTGGGCATAGCAGACCAAGCACGCTCAGCTGATTTAGCTCCCAGCCAGTATTTCTCGTAGCAAAAGTCTTTGTTACAAATTTCCAAAACAAACTGACAATCATAGACATATTTCCCTTGCATTCCACATGATGACACAGATGTAGACGTAGACATGGACAAACACGGAATTAAAAGTCGGAATTAAGAGAGGCCACTGCAAACGTCAGTCGTGCCGCCATCAAGTTCATGGAGAGAGAGAGAGAGAAAGAGAATTCCACCAACAAGGGCCCCTTCATATCTCTTCTTATCTTCACAAAAAAACTCTTCTGTTAGCTTCCTCAGTGCAGTTTCTCCTTTGGAATGTTGGTAACAGCGGCAGGTAGCAGTTAGCATTTGCTAGCTAGCTAGTTGTTTTCATTAAAAAAATATATCCAAAGATGATATTTCCTCTTCTGTTCTTGCTGATTAATGCTGTTACCTCTTCTTTAGAGTCTTTTCTGAAGATTATTTGAAGGTTATTTTGCAAAATATCCCACTTTTTAGGTACAAGTTTTAGATGTATTCAGGAGCCTGAATCTCTGGTGCAGCCACTCTCTCTCATTCCAAGGCTGAGGAACACCATTCTTCAAAAAAATATTCCCTCATTTGGTGTTTTGATGATGGTAGTGGAGAATGCTGTCTAACACGGCAGTCCAAAATCTCCCATAGGTGTTCAATTGGGTTGAGATCTGGTGACTGCAAAGGCCATAGCATATGATTCACATCATTTTCATTCTCATCAAACCATTCAGTGACCCCTCTAGCCCTGTGAATTGGGGCATTGTCATCCTGGAAGAGACCACTCCCATCAGGATAGAAATGTTTCATCATAGGATAAAGGTGTTGACTCAAAACAACTTTGTATTGATCTGCAGTGACCCTTCCATCTAAGGGAACAAGTGGACCCAAACCATGCCAGCAAAATGCCCCCCACAGCATAAAAGAGCCACTGGATTCCCTCATTGTAGGGGTCAAGCATTCAGACTGGGACCAATTCTTCTTTAATTTATCACCCGTCTGTATATTCCTCAAGATTGATGTGGTTCTCCTGAGTGGAGAATGTAGATCTTAGTCAAATCAAATTAAGTTTATTTATACAGTGCTACTTTCTATGCAGTAGAAGATACAAGTGCAGTGGTGTAACAGTAGGTATATACTGTATGTTTGAATACAGCTGCAGGTCAAGTAACATCAAGCACCACATCCAGCACTCCAGTTACCTGCAGTGAAACACAGCCAGCAGCAGGTGAGTTCTGTTCATTGTATGTTACAGCTGCAGTTATGTAACTAATGTCAATATGAACAAATCCAGACACATTTTTGCTATAATTTTATCAAATATTCAGTCAATCAATCAGTTATGAACATACGTAACTCATCCTGTCCATCTGGAATGTTTTGTCCATTTGTCCACAAATGGATACTAGGGAATCTTTTTTTATTATGCCAGTACTTTGACCAAACCTTCACCATTTTCTAACCGTTGGGGGGGGGCGGGGGGGGGGTGGTTTCACCAAATCCTAATCTCGACTAGGTCACCAAAATAGCTGGAGTCTTTGTCTATGTTTTGAAAAAAGTCCAGTAGATGGCGATATTGCCTTAAAAATGAATGAAAAAAATGAAAAAAAAAATGAAAGAAATTAAATCTGTGTGTGAGCTGTTACCGGCACTGATTATTTGATTTTGGTTTGATCCTTTGCTGGTGGTCACTGAAACTGCAAAAATGTGTGGGTCACAGCCACATTTGTGCTGGAAGTTCACTTTTGTGTTGACATTGCACCCAGTTTCAGGAAAATAGGGCCCCGACTGTTTAATCATCAGCAATGTGATGTCAAAAACAGACATTGCATGAATAGTTGCAAAATAAAATCTACACAGTGACTGATTTGACCATGTTTTTTGCGAACAATGACTCACTCTTCTGCAGTCTTCTGGTAGTGGTAACTATGTATGACAAAACTAACAAGACATAACTCAATTTATCTCACACAGTCCAATTTTGCAGATGGTTTCCATAAAATATGACAAATGTGGAGTGTCCACATGATGCTTAAAGAAATTAATGAAAACTCAGTCTTTTCATATAACAGCTGTGTATAATTCCACCTCTGTGATCTCACACCATTCTGGGATTAAATATTCTGAAAGTTCTTCTCCCTGTTCCAGGTGTGAAGTCTTTGAACGGTGGATCCTGATATCAGCTAAACTGGAAATTATTACACAAGCACACTTCTTAACTGATACTTTACAGGAGTTTGCACTTCAGCACCTTTCTTATATCCACAGGCAGTAATTACTGACTGGATCAATCTTTATGCAGATATATTCTAATCTCCCTGAATAATTGTCATTATATCATGACACTAAACTGTCCATCAAGCCCAGTGCAGAGTCACCTGGAGTCCTCATTCTCCTCCTTTAGTCCTTTAAAGATATGTCTTCTCTGTCCCAGTCATGCAAATCAGCCACAGGCTAGGATTGAGGTATTTAAATATATTTAAATGAAATTGAAATGTATTGAGATGAGCGGTTTTGCTGCCTGCGAGCAAAATCACAGTGATTGCTGTGTGCATTCATGAGGAGATGTATTTTTTTCTCCTGCACCCTCTGAGGAGATCTGCACTGTCAGACACCTGCAGCTGACTTATCTAACAGACTTTCATTATACTTCCTCACACTGTCACTGACATTCCTGTCTCTGCTGATATCACACGCTTCTTGTACAGAGACCTCCGGAACACTGATGTATGTACTTTAGGATCAACATGACTGCACATTGTACTATTAATCATAATAATAGTAATGACTTTGACATGGCATGAACAAACAAAGCCGCGTCTGCTCCTAAACATTCAGCCAGGCGAGGGTGTAGAGGAAAATAAAAGAAAGTAGAGTTCCTGGTAACTTTGAAAATTAGTCTGTCTGAGCTTTTGCATACAAAGGTGGTGCCTGTTGTCTCAGCAAACGTCAGTGATGTCTGTTGGGAACAATCTGTTGGTTGATTGGGGCTAAAATGACAGAGTGCAGAACCACTGCACTATTCATGTGAAAAGTTATGTGGAAATGGGTGCCTATGATCTAGTTTTTCTATCGTGAAATATTGCTTCTTGATATATTGTTACAAGCCTAATGACAGAGACAAAACAATAGAGGTGTGTGTGGACAGAGGAGACAACACAAGTAGTAACATATGTTACACATTCAATTGCATTTTTTGTTTTACCAACAAGTTTTTATTGGGAGGAACATTAGGTGTATGAGAATATACAAATACAATGCAATTGGGAATGATTGTCCCTCCAACTTTTGGTGTTTTTCCACCGGCCCCCTCACACCAAACCCTAACCTACTGCCAATGCACAAAAAGGTTAAAAATAAAATTATAATAAACTTTAACATTTGCAACAGTAATAACAATTTTCATTCACCTCATATGAACCAAGCTTAGGGGCATCAAGCACAGAGCGCCATGTATAAATTAACTATTAGTAGTCATTTTTATTTACATAAGTCATGCTTTATGATGTCATACATTTAAACAATTTAAGAAAAATATTCCATATTCCATACACCATAAGTATAGTAGTCTACACAGATACATAGCATCTAATTAAAATTAAAGCATATAATAAAAATAATACAAGTGGTCTCAATCATGGGGACGCACTGTTAGTTGGTCAAAATAAGATAAGAGGGTCTGCCAGGTAGAGCACAATTTCTGGGCTGATCCATGAATGGCAAATTAGATTTTTTCTAATTTAAGGAACATCATCATATCCTCTATCAGGGATGATGACGAAGGGGGTGCAGGGGACCTCCAAAGAAGTAATATCCTTCTGCAAGCCAGAAGAGAACTGAAAGTGATAATGTTAAGCTGCCTTTATGTGAAGTCTTCAAATAAGTAAAAATAGCTATCCCTACACCAGGTGATTATTTCAAAAAATGAGAACCAGAAACATATCAATTTAGGGCATTAGCAGAATATGTATGTTAGATTAGCTGGGGATTATGCACAGCATTTGCATACATCTACTTGAGGGTAAAATTTAGAAAGTTTAAATTTGGAGAGATGAAATCGACGCAGAACCTGTAATAGTGGAAATTGTGGGTTTTGGGTTTTTAAGAATTGGTGTATTTGAAAGTGTTGAAAAAGGTTTGAGATGGAGAGATTAAATTCAGCAGATAGGGTCTCAAAGCTAGCAAAGGTACCATCAATATAAAGTATAATATAATATAAATATTTTGGTCCCCTTCTGTTCCACTGCCCAAAAACAGCATCCAACTTTGCAGGGAAGAATAAATGATCATTATACATAGCCCCCAACAGGGAGCGATGGTAAGGGGGCACAGACAAAAGCCCAAAGGGAACATGAAGCGTAGTCAGCCTCCATACGGCACCAGTCCACGTCTGGATGGTGTAGCCAAAAAATTTTTAAAACATAGAGTTTGGAAGAGTTAAACCCCTTTGAGCGACTTATTTATGGTTGAGACGTGGCTCCTCCATATAAAGGTCAAGATCAAGCTGTCAACTGAGTGAAAAAAAATTTGGGCAGAAAAAGAGGCAAACATAAAAAGATGAAGTCGGGGCAAAACATTAATTTTTACACATTGAACTCTGCCAGCAGAAGATAAAGGAATAACCTTCCATTTCTGGAGGTCCGATCTCACTTTTCCCACCAGGGTGGTAAAATTCTCTTTATGTAGAGATTTAATGGCGCGAGTGATTTTTATACCCAGGTACTTAAAACTAGATTTAGAAAAACGAATAGGAATTTCTCCTTGGTTGATCATTAATGCTGAGATGTTAACTGGAAAACACTCACTCTTTGTGAAATTTAATTCATATCCAGAGAAAGCACCAAATTTTTTCAATACATCTAATATATCTGACATATAATAACAGTTCGTCTGCATAAGGACAAATGATGTTCAACACCCCAACAACGATTGCCCTTAATCAATGGGGATGCTTTTAAAGCTATTGAGAGGAGTTTAATGGCTATGGCGAATAAAAGAGGAGATAGGGGGGCAGCTCTGATGAGTTCCTCATGAGAGGGGGAAGTATGGAGAATGTAGATTATTGGTACAGATGCAAGCCTGTGGGGAGGAATAGAGAGGGTGGACCATTGAGGTGAATTTTTCCCCAAATCCAAACAAATATCCTCATTCCAGCTTGTTGAATGCTTTTTCTGCAACATTTGGGAGCTGACGTACATTAGAAAAAGAATGGCAACGCTTCATAAAACCCATGCGGTCCTCCGAAATAATATCCACCAAAACAGTATCCAATCTGCATACTAGCATTTTTGCCAGTATTTTAGCATCCACATTCAAAAGTGAAATAGGATGATAGGAGGCACAGTTTGTAGGTTCCTTGCTGGGTTTTAAAACTAGCACTGCTAAGACGGTCTGGCAGACGGTTTGGATTTTTATAATGCAAATAACTCTGTTTAAATAAAAACTACAAGCCTTTCAGTCCAGGACTTTTCTTAAATATGTGTTTTTGATGTTTTCTGAAGCTTATAAGGTACTAAAATAAAACGCACAAGATTTCTGAACATTTATGCTTCTGACCGCCACCACTGTAGTTGCCATATTACACATTATTACCATATATGGTAAGTTTTCCCAAGTCGTTTTTTTTCTTCTTTCTTTATTGCACTCTATGATTGGTGTGTCTGTTATATTTTTCATTGGTTGTTGTTTTCATTTGATATTCCATTTTTTATATGCGGGACATATCTGGGGAGAGAGAGAAGTAGCCATTTTATTTATCCTATACGCCTAAAGTAGCTAGCTACTAGCCTAAAAGCAAAGGATCAGAAGATGGAGAGAGGAAGAAAATGTCAAAGATACACTGTTCAAGAGGCTTTGGCAGTGCTTCAAGGACTGAGCGAGGGGGAGTGTGATGGTGGAGAAGTTTCAGACTTCAGTAATTTGGATTGGAGTGAGGAGGAGAGTTCAGACTCCGAGCCTGAACCCCCATGCCAAAAAAACAAAAAAGTTTGTGCAAGCTGTCCCTGTTGGCGTATCCACTCCAGGTTATTATTATTATCATTATTATATTATTTTTATTATTATTATTATTAATATTAATTATTAATTCTGTTCATTTGTTTTTATTAATGTATTCGTTTTATGGAGCCGATGCCACTGTATTTTGTGAATACAAACTAGATCTTGATGTTGTAAATATTAAAGGGAATAAACAGTAAGCAACATTAAAATTATCCTCACTAATAATGAATAAGGAATTATAATTTAGCCTAATAAATGTCTAGTCCGGTGCACAAGCCACACTGCTCTCACATGTCATGTCCAGGTAGAACATAATTATTGTAACACTTATGGCTATTTTTGACTTAAGTCAAATGCAAAACACCAACAGACAATAAACAAGGCTGTAGCCTATTTTCTTCATAAAAATAATAATGTAATGAATCTCAACAGTGCGAATACTGGCAGCTAATGACATGAAAGCATGCACATCATCTCCAGATACAGGTAGGCTTATTGCAAAACACTGCCAAAGTACACCAACATATTTCATATATATAAAATAACACATTGGATTTACTCAATCCAATAGTGCACACAGATTGTTTGCTTTGGCAGAAACTTACAGAATTGTGTTATATCAATACAAACTGTTTATGTTCAATCAACACAAGTACTTTGTGTTGATACAAAGTTACTGAAATTTGATTCAATAAAGTAAATTAAACACTGTGATCATTTTACTCCTACGCAATTTGATCACTTTATTTGAACACAATTGAATCCTTTTCATTCCAACACTATTTTATCACTTAATATTTATTTTAAAATTCCAATGTCAATTACATTTTCAGAACTGTAAAGCATAAATTAAATTTACTAATTTTAATATAATTTAATGTTAATATGAAACAGTAAATAGACACAATAAATTACAATTAAAATTTCAGCAATCAATTTTCATGTTGTATAATACTTTTCAATTAGCTTTTTTTTGATCATTCTTAATATTACCCACTTTTTCCTCCAAATGACAATGATGAAACAGTTTTGTTTAAACACCTTTAATCCTGGAAGAACAGCGGGTGTCCCAACGTTAAATGTGCGAAGTTAAAATGTCAAATATTTTCAGCAAGAAAAAGCACTACACTTCAGATACCAGTGTTTCAACCTGGTGACATCAATTCTCTACATTACCAAACTGCCTTGCGTTTCTGTCTTCCAGCCATTAATCAACCAATGCTGTCTCATTAGTAATAATTCATACTTTGAACTTTTTCTGAGTTACAAACAGTATGAAAGCAGTGTGATTACATAAACAGTGTGAAAGCAGCAAAAATGGTGTGACAAGGGACCAAATAGGTGAAACGAAATGCTAACACCCTGGTGACACAGTTGCAATATTTTCAAGTATATGCTGCAAATTTGTTTGGGTAGAGCTACTACAGTGTTTATACAATGTCACATTGGGGAGGATTAATTTCCTTTTTTGACATCCATTCCTCCTCCATTCCCACTGCTTGTGTTCTCATGTGAACTCTAATACTAACTTAAAAAAAAAGTTTGCATAGCAATGACAGTTAAAGCAATCAAAGCAAAAACAAAAGGCAACCCACATTTTGAGGCCCAAAAACAAGTTATTTGGAGTTTAAGATGTCTTTCTGCATGTAGTATTCAAGTATATACAATATAACATTAATCCATCTACCAGACTTTCACAAAGTTCTAGGGGAAATCTCTATTGAGTTGTCATCACAAAATTTTGACAGTGCAGACATACTGTATACTGTAATTTTGAAGTCCCTTAAGTTAAATTAGTAGCAAGTAAAGTGCTTTGGAGTGGTGAATGAAAGTTCTGAGTGAAGCCAGAACTCCTTATAAACATAATCAGGTTGGCCTGCCTCACAGCAGCGATAAAAGTAAACACTGTGCGTACCTCAAGATGAAAATACATGGGAGCTTTCCTCTACGTCAAGGGAATAACAAAGGAAATGGTTAACTTTAGCAGGCGTCACAAACTTAAATGAACAGCGACCTTATTGTTGAAGCCATCTTGGTTAAAAATGAGTCCAAGAATTTACAGCTATAGGTTTTTTACACATGCCTTTTCTAAGACCAGTAAGCCGAGAACAAGAGCATTGAGCTCTTCTCACTGGTGCATTTTAGTTTTCAGGCTTTGGACCTTTCTTGATAGTTCAGCTGCATCTAAATCCATTATTACCCTTTGAATAACTTCGAAGGTGTAGCGGAGCTTTGATTGATACCTCATATTTAAGGTATAAAAAAGTCCGAACAGCATGGCAGATGCAAGGGCCACATTCTCCAGATAGTGAAGTGCCACCACACCCTCAATGATTACTCCAGCATCAAAATAGTCACTGCTGGGAGTCTCTCTGGTGACATAGATCCCCACTGTTGTTCCCTCTATGGCACTTAGTGTGTTGGCCTCAGTCATATCCTTGTGAGAGGAAAAGAATGTCTTTAAGGGTGGGATTATTTTTTTAACTCAATCTCATTAAGATGACATTTTTTATGCCACACAGATTTCAACCATTACCTCAGGGCAAAGAAATGCAAAAAAGAAGTTCTTATAACTTAGGTTCCTTATTTTTTAAAACATGTTTTAACAAACTTATTTTTTAAAATGTGGCAAAGGCACTGCCTACTTCCTCACACTCACCATGTACTCCTGCATCATCATCAGGATCCTCATTGAGGTAGATGCAGAGTCCTTATATGATGCACTCCCTGCCAGCATCGATGTCATCCTCAAGAATTAGAACAAAGAATATAGCAACATTTTTTACACAAATTGTCAGTAGCAGGGATGAATGTGGGCAAAGACAAAAATTCTGAAACAGTTCTGTAATAACTTGTGAAGTTGGCATCTGCATAAACAATCTGAAAACCAAATAAAACGTAGAGTCACTTATGGAAAATGATCACTGCATAATTGAAGCATTTTTTTCTTTAAACCAAAATGATAGTCAACATTACCTGCTGTAGCTGTTGATGCTTTATATGATTTGTGTCTTATGTGTGTTTCAATCTGCTGTAAAACCAATTTCCTCTCTGGGGACGAATGAAGTTATACTTAATAATCAATGCTGAGTGGCAGCTTTGTAAGAGTAATCAGCTCATGAATTTAATCAGCCTATACAGTAAGTGGAAAGTTGTATTTTAGGTTCAGGTGCATCCTTATTTTAGACATTTCAGGTCCTTAGTCCAAATGACATTATCACCATTCACATTTTGGATAACACTGCATCATCCTGCACTAGTGGACGTGATTTAAAAACAAACAAACAAACAAAAAAAAAAAATCACATCAGTTTCTCATAGTTGGAACAGAATGGTTGCATTATAAATCTTCTGGGTTCTTTCAGTAGTATGGAGTTGTCAAATTTTGGGAAAATTGGCTACTGTAATGGATACTTACTGAACTAATGCAATGCATATGCAATTTATAGCTAAATAGTTAAAAAGGTCTTACTTGCATCATGGCAGCCATGTCTTAAAGCTTGTTGCCCTGCTGCACTGATCGCTTCGCAAACACCCTCAGGAGTCTAGGTCAAGGTGGGACAAAAACCTTGACTGTAAAGGCATAGTTGTGATACGCTTGAACTCTGCATTTATCTGAAACAACATGAAACCATTTTTTAACAAAACGGTAGCAAAAAAAACACTTCTACAATGCAAAACTGTATTTCTCTAAACACAAATAGTATATACTGGATGTGTACAGTGTGGAGGAATTATTATGTTTTTTGATGGCTGATGCCAATCTTTTTATAGAAGAGCCGCAAATAGCCAGTATCTGTTTCTGCATTTGAAAATGTAAATTACATCAATGCTCTCTTCAATACATTTATATAATAGTTATACTCACCACAAAGACCTCTGAGTGTGAGGTTGATGGGGAGCTGCACCGAATACACACAAATCACTGCATTAATATACCGTTTGTTTTCTTTTAAATATAACTTTGGGTGGAGGCACTTCTAATCCTGTTAATTTGAGAAAAGATACATACTCACCATAGCACTTGAGCCACAGCAGAGGCACTAACATTATGAACCTCTGACAGCAATCTGCAGCGGCAACAAGAGCAACAACATTAAAAAACAAACACTTCTACAATCCAAAACTGTGACTCACAAAACAAAGGGGATATATAATAAGGAACACTGTATAAACTAGGGTTGGGTCACAATTTTCAAATATTCACAAGACGTTAAATATCAAATAGTTTATGTCACTATTGTCTTCTCTGAAAAAGAGATCCCTCGTCTATACTGGGGCCTGGTAGCTTAGCAGCCAGAAACATCTGTAACGGTTAACTTACCTTGTAGTTTGCGGGGGCATGCAAAGTTTCTTTCTGCCCATTTCTAGTGCGATCGCAGCCTAACATTAAAAGCAATCTATGTCCTAAAAGTTCAACACTAACAAAAAAACTTGATAGCCTACCTTTAATGGCACAAGCCCAATAAGGTAATCCTCCGACTGTCAAATGACCACAGCAAAGCACCGGTACTCCTCGTTGATCAAAGCTAATGCTACATTAACTATTTTTGCTAACAAATACTACTTGGCAGATAACGTTAGAGCATATCAACACACGTTGCCCGCGGGCCCCACTCTACCAAGTTAACTGATGCCACTGCAACTAAATATTTGTGCTGTTAACAGAAATAATTCAACGCAAACTCTTTCTGTATTCTCTCGCTAATATGGTCGGTCAACTTACCAATGCAAAGAAATGCACAGAGAAATGAATAGCGCTTCGTTCAGTTAAGTAATGTTAACAGTAATGGCGTCTGCTTGGAAATCTTCACTGAGGAAACATAGCAGACACGGCGATTAAACAGCGCAAGAGCAAATAACCTAATGGCAGTTCATTAACTTATGTTGGCGACTCTCAACACATAAACCACATATGGTTACGTATTAGCTAATATTCAAATATATTCCGGCAATTCATACTCACCGAGCTGAGCTGAGTAATGGCGTGACCATGGACGTGACAAAGCAAGTCTCTCTTACCTCAAATGCATTGCACGCAATGCGTGATTGCACAGGATATCGCGGGAAAATTATATCAATACATAATTGATTCACTTTATCCTAACACGAGCTAAACAAGTTCATGTACTCTCTCTGCATAAAATGTAGTTTCAACACAATACTGCTACATTTTGCCTTGGAACATGAAACAATTGTGTGAAATTCATAAAAGATAATTAGATAAATCCAACAGATGGCCAGTCTCCTTTTTTTCAGCATGGAGTCAGGCCACCACAAGCCTCCACACACACACAAAAGCCTTGCACATTTATATGTGCAACCTTCATTTAATCAGGTAATCTCACTGAGACCAAGATATCTTTTGAGAGAACTGAGTAAAGCAGATAGAAAGAAAAACAAACATAGCCAGAAATAACAAAAGGACATCAGAGACAATCACAGACATCACTAAATAGATCTGAGGATGAAAGTTTATATTATATCATTTGGTCTTATGGAGATGGTGGTGGAGAGCATTGCCTTACAAGTTGGTCCAAAATCTTCCATAGGTGTTCAACTGGTTTGAGATCTGGTGACTGTAAAGGTCCTAGTATTTTATTCACGTCATTTTCATACTCACCAAACCATTCAGTGAACCCTAGTGCACGGAAGTATCTACATTTGATATGTTTCTCCACTCTTTTATTCAGTTTTTTCCTTTAATTTGTCCTCCATCTCTATGTGACTGCAGCATGGCGGAGGTACACCGTGTTGAGGACAATTCGAGGGATCTTTCCATTGCTGAGCTGAAGGCCTTCATCGCCTTACTATTTGTAAGAAGAGCCTATAATAAAAATATAGAGATGGAGAGTTTTTGGTGTGAGGAATGGGGGCTCTTCAACATGATGATACCAAGGAACCACTATAGGGAGGTCATGCGCTACCTGCACTTTGACAAGAAGGACAACAGGCAACAAGTTTACCTTGATGTCAAATGTGTAGGGTGGATTTGTCACAACAGCATTGCCTGCTACAAGTCTGGGGCGAAGAGCACTGTGGATGAGTAGCTGTTCCCCACCAAAGCATGATGCTGCTTTACGCAATATATGGTGAGCAAACCAGACAACTTTGGAATTAAATTCTGGTTAGCTGTAGACATGGAGACCAAATACCTTTTGAATGGCTTCCCATACCTGAGCAAGGATGAAATGTGACCAGCACATCAAAGTCTGGGACAGAATGTGGTCATGAAGCTGGTGGAGCCATATGTGGGAAGGGAAGAAATGTCACCATAGACAACTTTTTCACATCCCTCACCCTCGCCAAGAACCTGCTGAAGAAGAACACCAGCCTGGTTGGCACTGTCAACAAGACCAGACGGGAGCTTCCTCCTTCAGTCTAGCAGCAGAGAGGAGAGCTGTTCTCCACCAAGGTGCTCATGCATGAGTGAGCCACTCTAACAGTGTACTAGAACAAACAAAGAAAGAGCGTTGCGCTCCTCAGCACAGTGCACCAGACCGTATCCATCAGGAGTGATCAGAAGAGAAAGCCAGAGACTGTCACCTTCTACGTCACCAAGGTACATTATATGATGGTTTTATCATAGGAATAAGGATAGTGAGCTTTTGACCCAGCTGTATGTCATAGGTTATTGTGTTATAGTGTTTAGACTTGCTTTTGTTTAATTTGTTTTGTATAGGCTCTTTTCTGTTTTTTGCTGAATGTCTGCATTTAATGTCTGTTTGTGACGTCTGCTCTTTATATAAATAAACTTATTTTACTTATATAATAAATTATTATTACTTATAAAACAAATCATTATAATCATAATTATTATTATTGTTATTATTATTCCATGTGCTGCAGCAGCATCAATAAAAATGTTTCCTCCATAATTCCGGTGTTATATTATTCTGCAGTGTGTTTATTAAAATACTAAATATAGCCTGCAATGTAGTAGGTTACAGGTCATATATTACTGTAGTTGTATTTTAGCATCATAAAACAAATTGGCCCATTTGAACAGAAGACATGCAGCAGCAGTAAATAAATCAATGAGCATCATGAAAAAATATAACTGACACATGGAAATAAAAACATTGTAAATTGGCACAGGACATTGAAAATTTCTAATAATTTCATCAAACAAATGCATTATTGATGTGCTTGCGAACACACTATGGTCTTTGGGTGACAACTCTTTACATTATTATGAATAACTGCGGTGCAGTCTTTCCCTCCAATAATTATGGCTGGTCAACACGTCATCAGGCAGGAATCCCTCCTGATGACGTGTGTCTCCATGGAGAATGCTGGACCTCCCACCTGTGTTTGCGCCCCAATCTTCTCCGTCTTCAGTTGAGGTATTAGGTCTTTCAGTGAGTGTAAAATAATTTTAACTGTCTGTTGGGTCTGTTGGGTTAGGAAGTGATTTGCTTGTTTCAAAATTTGGTGCCATCTGCAGCTCTTCCCTTTGTTCCTTGTCTCACTTGACTCCTTTTCTGGTTATCTTGTGCATGTGACTTTAATTGTTGTCGGTTCACTAAACAATAGCAGTTCTTGCCTGACTACATTAGCAGTATGTTGCTTCTCTTATTCCTAGACACCTGCAGGGTTTTAATAACACGAACAATGAAATTACATATCGTCACCTTCCTAAAATAATGGCCCAAGTCATTTTTTCAGGTTTCTCAGAAAACACACAAAAAAATTTACCAAATATTGAATATATGATATTCATTAATAATTTCACAATAGATGACTCTTGACATACTAATAACAATGTCTGTCAATTATGTAACACAAGATGAATAAGTGAGATTTTCATTAAATGAAAACACAAAAGAGGATCCTTTGTAATTTTTTAAGTTATACACATAATATCTAGCTGTTAGATAACAATACGGTATTAAAATCTTTCTTAATTAGATCATGTAATGTGGAAAAAATGAGACAAACTGTGGATGAAATATTGTTTGAAAAGACCGAAAAGAGTTAACAGAAAGCTTATCACTTGTAACAGCCACAGATTCTGGAGCCTTTCCACTCTTTGCTAAATGCTAGCTTCATGGACTTAGCTATTTTGCTGACTAAAATGCTGACTAAAAAGACTGTATTCATTCTTGAGAATTTCGTAACAATCATAATACTGCAAATGCAAGAGCTTTCATCAGTGGGCCATAGACTCAATCACCATTGTGTTACCTCATTTGGCGATAGATGAGGACTTAACAGACATTTATTTAAATCAAAATCTTCTAGATTATAACTTTAATTTTCAAAATAGAGAACAGAATAATATCACTGGCTCTGCCAACTTTGTTGCATTTTCTTCTGGAAACTCATGTTTGGATGGAAACCAGTGGTGATACAATTCTGAGGTACTTCTACGGTACTTGAGCATTTTCATATGGAAATATTGTACTTTTAGTCTGTTACGTTCATTAATTTATGGAATCTACCATATTTTCTCTAATAGTGGCCGGTATTCAATTAAAAGCCAGCTGGTATTCAACTAAAAGCTGGGCTTTTAATTGAATACCAACCATGGAATGGTCGACACTACCGAATAATGGATGGCCCCAAATACAGGCTTGGGAAAAAACAAGGGTGAATAAACTCCTCGTGCCTGTTATATAATGTGCATGCCACTTAAATAGTAATTACCTGGATGTAATTCCAATTCTAAGAGTAGCTGCAGAGCCCTCTAATGTAGGCTACATTTCCACTTCTTTAATTTCATAAATTCAACAATGTATAAGCTATTTTCACTCAAAGCTGACTGTCACAGAGGGGGGAGGGGGACTGAGGAGACGCGATATTGTTTAAATATGAAGAAAACGTTCCAGGTGTAACTCAAGCACTAGAATTATAGTTGCACAAGTGTAAGTGGATTACTGGTATTGCAGTAACAAAAATTTAAAACAGCAAACAGAGGCTGATCAGAAAACAAGGAGGCTTTGTACTAAAATAAGAGCAAATGTACTTATGAAACAGAGGGAATTAGAAATAAAGGCCTCTCTCTAATGTAAACCTCCTTCCAATAAAGGCCTGGTACCCTCTGCAGTTGAGGTGAATAATGGCTATTATTTTTGGCTATTATTATATTATACACTATTCCAACTATGCAGACTTCCATCATCTCTGAGATGATAAGAAATAGGATTGCAATTGATTGATAAAGTCTTTCAGTGATTTCCCCTCAGCCACTGAAGCTCCAGTTAGTGTGGAGTGTTTAAGCTGTTGAATCAGTCCCATTAGAAATATACTAGTGACAGGACCTGTAATTGCTGAGGTTCTCTGAGGTCATTTTTTAATGGTTGCTGGGTTGTGCAAAGAAAGACACTGACAGTTTATTGATTGCACAAACAATACTGCTCTACACATTAATATGAGTAAAGCCAAATGATGCAACATAGCATTAGAGAAGAGGAAGAAGCACTTGACGGTTTAACTAATACTAAGGATAATTACACTGGTTCTGCTGCCTTTTTTCAATATGCTAATATATCATGTTGCATATGAAATGAACTCTCTCTAATGCACTTGTGCAGATGTGGCAAGAGCTTGTTTGTATTGGTCATGTTGTTAAGTGTACTTATGTACATCGTCCTCTTTGTGGAAAAGTGCAGGTTTTAGTGTGTGCATAATTTCTATGGGTCAGAGGATTTCATTATGGTCATAAACATTATTTGTGTACTAGCCTCTAAAAACCAGCCTGCAATCACAGCAGTTTGCTTGAGACAAACGTCATTTCCCATTAGGCTTTACAGAGATGAGTCACAGTCCTCTCCGTTACTCGAACCTTTCCTACATCTAAAATAAAATAGTACAAATGGGTCATAAGTAACAGACATACTGCCATGTTGCCATGATGGAAAACATGTCACATGCTTCTTTGGCACTTCTTCAACTGGTTACAGTGGAACTGCACTGTTAGCTCACCAAATTTAATATATCCCAAACCAGTTGCGGCTGGTCACTCAAAAAATTGAGGAGGACAGCAGGAAAATCAACATGGAATCTTACAACAAACCACATCATACTATATCATTTCCCCCATCTGATGGGGGGGTGAGGGGCAATTTCATATGCCAATAAAACAATTTGCTTTCAAAAACAAAAACCCCTGAGTGGTGAAAAGGCTGCTTCTTTAAATACATTTAGCATATACATATTGTTTTTTAAACAAAGAAGTGCTTATTTTAGCTGTGCAGTGGTTCAGAATGTGTCATTTTACCAATAAAGGGAAATTCAAATTTATAGTATTGTTCTATTGTGACAACAGATTTATGTTCTCATCAAAAACAGACAACATATCACATGATTTACACGTGTTTCCTATGTATTTTCTTAGTGTACAGAAATATATAAAGTACCACAAAGCTTATAATCTGATACAACTACAGATCAGTGCTGAATACTAGAAAGACTGAACACTAAAAATATTCACAGATCTAAAACATCAGACAGAATCACATCACATCAGAAAGTATTAATGCATGTATCAAATACATGACTTACACACTCTTATCTATATGCACCACATACAAAATATTGTCTACAAAGCTGACATGTAGCACTTGTTATTCTAGTTACTTTAAGCTTATTACTCAATATACGACTCAGCTTAAAAACCAACTGAAGAAATTGTCACAACAAGCAGCCAGACTTCCTGAACACTCATTCACTAATCACATAACATCAACAGGTGATTCAACAACCACTCAATTAAAAACTGGATCAATTCCAAATGAATGAGTGAGTCCAGACAGCTCACTGTAACTTCAACAAGCAAACTACCCACAACACATTATATGATCTCTGCTGCATGCTTGCTAAGGAGATAAATTCACACAACAGCCACAGAGACATTTAACCATCAGAGAGGAAATTAGCGACCAAAGAGACAGAGAGAGAGAGAAGCTGTATCTCACTCACGTTATCTGACGTCTTCTTCTTTCTATCATGGAGATGAAGTATCCATGTCACAACGTCCATTTGTGGCTCTTGGTCATCTTGTTTGTGAGTTAACAGAACTTTGTGGCTTCTGGTTAACCAGTCTAATATTATTAGCAACAATGACAAACAAGCTAACTCTCCTGGTTGTTTCTCCATTTGCTTCTCTCTCCAGACTCCCCGACAGCGTCTTGTCACTGCCGTGCTGCACGATCCAGATCCATTCTCCCGTTAGTTTAACAACAGTTCTTAACAGTCCTTCCATGGATGTATAAAGAGTCCTTCAGGCTGCTACAAGAAGCTAACTGTTGGCTAGTAGTAAACTAGTAGCTTGGCCTTTCAAATGTGTATCTTATCCAACATATAAACACATTTTTATGTAATTTGAAGTGATTTCCTTTGTGTTATTAGTGTTATTTCCTTTGCTATATTAGTCAGATTCTCCTGCTGAAAGAATCAACCAGTTTTATGGTTTTGATGGCCTATAAAACCATCCAATACCCAACTGTGACTGCTGATAAGAGATGATAACAATCGTAGTTTCCACTGTCAAAATCACATTCTTTTTAGTTGTAGGACAGTGGAAACCCCCTTCCAAATGTTTGCAGTGGTATGTATGTCATGCTGCTTCCGCCTTTGCTATTAAGAGAGGACAGTCATTGATTTTCAGTATTTAAATAAATAACCATAGCTGTTGTTTTTAGACATGCTAGTGGCATGACTCGGCAATGTCAATTGGTTGGTCAGTCCACTCCTTTGGTCCAGATTAAAATATCTGGACGACTATTGGAATGGTTGCAATGAAATTTTATTACAGACGTTATACAGATATTCATGGTCCCCCAAATGATGTATCCCACTGACTTCAGTGATCTTCTGACTTTTCCTCTAGTCCTGTAGTCTTTCATATAGTCTTGTAAAGTAGCCTTGCTAAACTAAAATGACAAACATGGTTAACATTATACCTGTTAAACATTAACATGTTAACATTATCGTCATGAGCATGCTAGCATTCTGATGTTAGCATTTAGCTGAAAGCATTATATTTTATTTGCACAGTAAAAACAAAACAACATAAAACAACACAACAAAAGAGAAGAAAAAAATTGTGCAGGTGAGATTTAGAAAACCCCTAGAGGCTTATGAGAGTAATCTCACCTCATTACACATTATAAACTGATACAAAAGTCATGTGATCTACAAAAATAAACAAGCAACCACAGAGTCAAAAGCAAATATAAAATAAGCAGCACAAACCAAGCAAAGAGACAAATCATATAAAATAATGTAATAGGGGTGTGTGTGTTGGTGTAATGTATAAGTGTGTGTGTGAGTGTGCAAGTGAATGTGCGTGCGCACATGAGAGCGTGTGCGCATGCTTACTGAAGCAAACTTTTAGTCAGTTGGTTAGTTACTCAGGTTAAGTCTGGTTCACCAGACAGGTCCTAAGCTAATATTTGAAATTCTTGAGAGAAGTAGACTGAAATGCAATTTGAATATAACTGTTCCACAGCTGAGCCCCCCTGTATCTAATAGAGAATTGACAGAGCCCAGTACGGAATATTGGGTGGTGTGAACATTTGGCATGTCTTGTATTATAGTTGTGTACATCTCCATTAGGCTGGAAAAATGCTTTACAAGGGAAGTGAAGTGAAGGAGGCTGATGCAGAATTTTAAAAATAAAAACACAAGTTTGGTATTTGTTTATGTTAATAATTGTTAGGATCTTGAGTTGACTGAAGAGAGGGGCTGAGTGATCAGCCCTACTGCTAAATGTAGCAATTCTGCAAAACTTTTTCTGCAAAATATAAAGCTTACAAAGGTAGGTGGGATAAGTAGATCCCCAAATAATATTGCAATATATGAGGTATGGATAAATTAGGCTGTAATAAAGAGTTAATAAACACTTCTGATGAACCAAACTTCGAAATTTGCCGATGATGCTGATAGATTTGGACATTTTATTGCAAACAAAATGAATATGAGTCTTCCAGCTCAGAGTTTCATCAATCAGGACTCCAAGGAAACTCGGGGATGATACCTGGGTAATTGGGTTATTTCCGATGGAGAGACAAGAATTAGATTTACAATATTTTTTATTTTTTGATGTAAATATGATAAAATTGGATTTTTTGACATTGATAGATAATTTGTTTAATTTGAACCATTTGGAAATATTCCCTAAATCAGAATTAGCTTTGGCCATAAGTGCAGAGAAATCAGTATGTGAGAGAAATAAATTAGTATCATCAGCAAAAAGCACTGGGAGCAAGGAGGACAATGCTACAGCCAGGTCATTAATATAAATAAGGAATAGAAGTGGTCCTAGAATAGATCCCTGTGGGACCCCACATGTTAAAATGGCACTATCCGATGGCTGTCCATTCATGATAACAAATTGTTGTTGATTATGAATATAATTGTAAAACCATTTATAAGTGATTCCAGTAAAACTGTAGTGTAACAGTTTTTGGAGTAAGATGTCATGATTAACAGTGTCAAAAGCTTTAGATAAATCAAGAAATATTCCTAAAGCATATTCATTGTTATTCAAAGCACTATGAATTTTGTCAACCAGTTCAAGCACAGCCATTTCTGTAGAATAATTTTTCCTAAATCCATATTGATGTTCAGATAGGATGTTCCATTCACTCCAAAATCTTTGAAAAGCATAGAAGGACAGAAATAGGCGGGTAATTGTTAAAAGAACTACAGTCTCCAGATTTGCACACAGGAACTACTTTAGCAATTTTAAGGTCATTAAGTATTATTCCAGTTTCTAGAGATTTAGTAAATATATATGTAAATGGCTTAATAATTGAGGAGCTAATTTTAATGACCAAACATGACCTGACCTCATCATGACCAGCTGCCAAATCTCTCATATTGGTAATGATGTCCATGATTTCCTTCTCAGTAGGAGGATTAAAGCTCTGGAGAGAGGGACAGCACCCTTTCAGGAACTCAGATGGAGACTCAGCAATAGGAGTTATCCTCTCTGACAGAAAAGTACCAATATTGACAAAATAATTATTGAAAGCACATACAATATCAGAAGGGTCTGTGTATATTCTATTTTCATCAACAAATTGGGACGGAAAAGTGGCTGAAGCCTTTTTCCTATTTAGGAGCTGATTGATGACTCCTCATGTAGTTTTGATGTTATTTGATACTTCATTAAACTTGTTGGTGAAATAGTTTTTCTTTGCAATTCTAATTAAATGGTTGTATTTGTTTTTGTACTTCTTATAATTGGCAATATTCACAGGAGAAGGATTTATGATAAATTTCTTATACAACCTATTCTTAGTCATTGCAGACTTGTTGAGACCTGGGGTAAACCAGGGTTTTCTGAATTTACTGACTTTTTTTGTATGCATACTAACCAAGGTAAAGCACCTGTTAAATATAGTGTTAAAAGATAATACAAATGACTGATATGCTAGATTGACATCATGATGAGTATATACATTATCCCATGG
The DNA here is from genome assembly GCF_910596095.1 of Thunnus maccoyii. Lineage (NCBI taxonomy): Eukaryota > Metazoa > Chordata > Actinopteri > Scombriformes > Scombridae > Thunnus > Thunnus maccoyii. The sequence continues at coordinate 956,018 of NC_056535.1, read as the reverse complement.
AACATTACCAATAAACTCCTCAAATCGGTCAATGTTTCTTTTATTGAAGTCTAAAGATTTCTCTCTTTTCTGATGTTGAACTGAGGTGATTGAAGTAAAATTAAATATTGGAAAATGATCAGATATATGAGAGTAGAGAACACTAGACTTCCACACATTAGTAAGAGAGTTGGTAAATATATCATCAATAAGGATTGCAGATGAGGAAGTTAACCTAGTAGGTTTAGTGATTAGGAGGTATAGGGAATTTGCATACAGTATATTCAGAAAATCTGTGGTGAGTGAATGAAACTCACTGTTAAACAAATTAATACTGAAGTCACCTAGAAGGAAACATACTTCTTGGTTAATTTTGTCCAAGACTCAAGCAAGACTAGAATTAAAGTTTTTAATGTTTGTGTCTGGAGGATTTGCAACCTATAATGACACTTTTGCCATCAAAAATATCACAGGAGGGTATTTCAAGGAACAGCGAGTCAATGTCATTACACTCAGAACTAAGAGTGACATCATCTCTATGCTTATATTGAAATTCATTATGTAAATATATAGATAATTTGGGATGCCATAGAGAGATGTTGACTCATCACACAACCAAGTTTTTGAAAGTGCTATAACTGAGAATTCATAATTTAATGAAGATAAAAAGTGATGAAATAAATCAAAATTTTTGAGAGACTACGAATGTTTAAATGAAAAGTTGAGAACTGATTTGGCATGCCAAGTAATAATCTATTAAATCCATTAATACTGAAATAGTTGCAGGATAAACACTCAGTAGTCAAAGAGCTAAACAAATTTGAATCAGGGTCAAATGGCTCCATAAATTTAGTGTCGCTATACAGACTTTAATCCAAAGGATTGAAAAACATTTGATTTGAAACAGTTGGCATCCTATAATCACAATTTATATCAGCAACCAAGTCATCATCATCAGTGTCATGATAAGAAAACATGGAGACACACTTAGAACAAGTCCAAGAGCTCCATTCATTCATTTCATATTCATTGATAGGTGTGCATCTCAGGTGGTAACACTTTTTACAGCAAGTACAATAAACAGTTGGATTTGAGAGGATGTTGTGACAGTGATGACAAAGAGAGCTGATTTTCTGAATATACTATATGCAAATTCCCCATACCCCCTAATCACTAAACCTACTAGGTTAACTTCTTCATCTGCAACCCTTATTGATTCCATCATGGGCATGGAAGTGCACATAGGTAGACCAAAATACTGATATACATATTGGAATTACTAAGTATGATACTGTATGTGTGAATGTATGTGTATGTGAGAGTGAGAATATAATGTCTAATGATCAGAAGTCAGAGGCATAGCATTGTTCTGCCTAGGCCTCAGTGCAGGTTTCTTAGATAGTGGGTGTATATTGAGTTTATCATACCGCAGGTAGGCAATCTCCCCCTTCTCCATGGCAGCCCTCATGGCTGAAAGAAGTTCTTTTCGCTTCTGTCGAACAGCTTCAAGAAAATCTTCATTTATGAAAATGTCAGTGCCTTTCAGGGCTTTGACTTTGCCGAGGACCTCCAGTTTGTCCTTATAACGCAGAAACTTGACAAAAATGGGCCTGGGCCTAGTGGAGGATGGAAAAAGCTTTCCATGTTGTGTTATGTTGTGTTCAGACCAAATGCGAAGTGAATTTTTGCCTTGCGTTATGTGCGCGAGTTTGAATGCAGGAACATTTGTTTTTATTCATGTAATTCGCGCAAGTTTGGCCGCAGGATCATTTTTTCTCATTCGCCCCAAACAGCCAGTGAGCAATGGCAGGCACTGGCTAGTCCCCACCTGAACAATGGGAGCCAGCCAGTGATGTTACTGAAGCTCAGTCTGCCTGCCAGCTCAGTCCTCCTGCAAACAACATTCATACCGACACATATCTGTAAACACTGAGAAATACATCAAATACATCAACTCCTCTGTTCGTTTTGCTGTGATAAACTGCAATAACCTGTCACCACTGGCACCAGAAGTAGGGGGGCCAAGGGGCCATTGGCCCCGCCACTTTTCCTTCCTCCCACATGCTTTTTAAGTCGTGAATCACTGTATCCCCTCCAATGCCCTGATATTGCAACACTTTCGGTAAAAAGACGTTTCAATCATTCCCGCCCATATATTCATGAATAAAGCAGACAAACATAAAGCAGGAAGAATATTTACATTTTAATCCAAACAAAGGGGACAAAATCAAATGTATACAGTGTACATTGCAACCAATAAAATTGTTTCAATGCTGTAACGTCTTTTAGCCTACTTTGTTTACAGTAAATCTGTTTGAACTGTTGTGCCAGCTAACCTTAACTTAATATTGCAAATATACTGCATTCTTCTGCTAACATGTCAAAAGAACCAGTGCATAAGAAAGGAAAATACAGTCAAACAAAACTGAACTTCAGCGTTTCATCCCTGACCTCCACAACTCCGTTGGAGCCTGGCCCTTCAACCTCAGAACCAGCGCAGCAGCAGCCAGACGACCCCCAAAGCAGCAGTTCTGTGCCCGCTGACACCGTTGAAACCGCAGGCATTGAACCCAAACAGGCTGGTGCTGGCTCCGATTGCGTGGAGAGTTGTTGTCGGGACATAGAGACAGGTACAGCTGCACAGCTAATTATAGACAAAAAGGAGACTGCTAGATCATTTGACCAAAGAGAAAGATACTTTAATGCAGAATGGTACAAAAATAGAAAGTGGTTAATTCTTTGTAAAACCAGGAAGTGAGCATTATCTGAAATATGCCGATTTTAGATGACAGTTTTGTAAAGTCAGGAATTAATAGCTAATTGAAAAAAGTGTCCAAGCCTCCTAGACAACCATGAAAAGTCTCACTTTCACAAAGAGTGTGTCCAAAAAAAGTGTGCTTTCTTCAGTCAGGCACCAGTCAACATTCAGCTTGTCAAACAAGAGCGCATTGAGCAGGAGAAAAGAAGGGATGGGATGATGGAGCAACTGCGCTGTCTGCAATTTCTAACCCGACAGGGGCTGGCGATTAGAGGGCATAACTGAAATAAAAAGCCAAGCAAAACACTATGCAATTGCTATGGATGAAACTCGCGACTGTATGAACAGTTGTCTCTGTCTGTATGATGGGTATCAACTGACTATGTTGCCCACGAAGACTTCCTAGGAATAATTTGTTGTTAAACACGTTACCTGGACCTTTTTCTTTCTTCACCATCACCTTCATGACATGCTGCTGCAACTTTATTTCCAAGCTGACCTGGCGGGAGAAACAAATTCGTGGATGGGCATTAAATTTCCTCAGGGGGACAGCGACACAGCAGCGCTGTAGCTCGGTGCTGTCCGCAGTGCTGAAATGGACGACGGCGGAGCGACAACTGAAAAAAATAATTTCTCTCTCTCTCTAGAAATATTATACTGCTACCCTGTGGTGCAACCATGCTATAAGCCGTTTTCACATATGGACTCCGACAACACCCGCAGAATTTCCAGAGTTCACACATGTAGCACACAGCAGGAGACTGCAGATGCATTCTCACCTTCTGGAAATACTCCATTGGGTTTAGGCGAGGGAAGCAGGAGGCAGGTCATCACTCAGAAATTATGCTGTGGTTGTAATTGACCACTGAGCCTTTAACATTGTGATTTAAAAGCCCCCACCCCCTCGTCGTTTATCTATCTTTTGATGGATTAAATTACTATTATTGGATTTTTACTCGCAAAGCTTTTATTGCACTTACAGTAACGTAACTAGTGTTGTTGTCAACTCGAGTACTTCACTTGGTTTACTGTCTCTCCCCTGCTCCGCTGTGTGTCAGGACTCCGTGAAGCAGGGCAACCATAAATGACAGCAAAATGCAGTAGAGTCATTTAAGCTAGGCGTGAGAGTCTAGTGCATTTTGCTGACATTTATGGTCGCGTTAGTTTCTCTCCTCTCCTCTGCTGTCTGTGGTTTAGCGAAGGCGGGGCTGAGCCCTCCTTGTGTGTGTGCTGCACACACAGTGGAGCAGTGGAGAGACAGGGAACCAGAGGCCTGTTTCAGAAAGCAGGCATTACAAACTCTGGGTCCAACCCTGAACTCTGAGTTGATGTACCCCTAGATGGGAAAATCCCAAGTTTTCGGTTCCAGATCAGAGTCAGTTCAATCAACTCTGAGTATATTCACTCTGAGTTAAGCGTTTGCATGATGAATTTAAAAAAAGCCATCATCGATGGAGCTCTGATACTAAGTGTAAATATGGCAACAAGTAAATAGAAGGCAGAGCCTCCATTTTAATCCAGTGGACGTAGAGATATTAATGCATGTGTATGTGGATGGCGCACATTTGAGCTGGAAAATAAATAATAAATAAATAGCAAAGTTTTATTCAGTGTTGTCCATTAATTCATCATTTTCTCATCTCACAGGAAAACCTGAGTCCCGGGCCGAACCTTCGCGGTCCTTCACAGTCCTGATGGCATCCTTCCCTGTCTATTGATGCTTGTGATTGTTGTTGTTGTTGTGATTGTTGCTCTCCTGTCCCCCCTCCCCCTTTCCCTCTCTCTTTCTCTCTCTCAACCCAACCGGTCAAAGCAGATGGCCGCCCACCAAGAGCCGGGGTCTGCTTGAGGTTTCTACCCGTTAAAGGGGAGTTTTTCCTTACCGCTGTCGCCAAGTGCTTGCTCATGGGGGAATTGTTGGGTCTCTGTAAATTAAAGAGTACGGTCTTGACCTGCTCTATGTGAAAAGTGCCTTGAGATGACTTCTGTTGTGATATGGCACTATATAAATAAAAATTGATTGATTGATTGATAAAATGATCACTTCCTTAAGGTATGAGAATGATGTGGTGTGGGTTAAAGTTACTATTTCCATAAAGTTAAGGTGATCTTCATTGTCAGGGCTACAATAATAACCACAGGGTTAAGATAATTGTAACGCTTTTTTAAAAAAACTGTCCCTTCTCATGGTTGGAAATGTGACACTGGTGGCTTGGAATGGGAAAACAACAGTGTCTTCTGTGACAGAGTCCACTGTTGGGTTAATTCCCACATCCACCCCTCCTCCTCTGAATGAGGAAAATTTTCAACTTGTACAGTATATACATAATTGGAAATGTGCCATGGCTCCAGGCATCTGTCACTCAAACGTATATATATGTCGCTTTCAGTGACTGACATTACGACCTATTGTGTTGGGGGTTTAGGCAGGAGGACAGTCTATATTAAATGTAACCCATGACAACCTTGTATCAACAGTTTGATCATTTTCATGCTTTCATCAGTTAAAAGGAAAGCACCCATTACAATCTTTTTTTCAACTCCCCTTAGGCTCATAACCCTTGAGAAACAGGCAATCGTGATAGTCTCAAAAACCTGTTGTCATGCAGCTAATATTTATTTTTCTTGTTTCCAGAAAAGATTTTGGGGGAAGACGTTTACACCTGACAACAATAAAATGTTGTTATTGAGGCTCTCTAAGACCTGACAAAATAAAAATCTGGGAGGGAATTTTGAATACCTGGGAAAAAAAAGACAAAAGTATAAAAAAAGTAAAATATTTAATATCAGCATAGAATATGGTACCACCAGTATGTTAAGTTCTAATAAACCTAGTCTGAATACCTTCTGCTCCTATCTGCATTATTATTATTATTATTATTATTATTATTATTATTATTATTATTATTTTTCTATTTTTACACACAGGAACAGCTTGATAACATTTCTCAATCACTTGCTACCAGGGGCAGGAGGAGGAGAGAGGAGGAGAAAAGGTTGTAATTTGTTCGCGCCTCAGGTTTGAATTCTGCAATTGTACATCTGAGTTTGATTGCTTCACATTTCCAAATGTATTTTTTATTTTTTATTATCTACTATTGAATTCAGAAAGGTTATCAGAAAAAGAAAGAGGGGAAATATGCAGTGATATAATGGGCTATTTAACAAGGGTTACATTTTCTGTATTTAGTAGACAGTTAGGGCACCTTACAGCTATGTGTTTGGATTCATTCTCAGGCCTAAATTACATCAGCCAGCAATGTGTCCCAGCTGTGAAAGTAACAGCATTAGTAAACAAATCACTAGGAAAAAATTTCTTCTCCACAGACTTCATCCCTGCAGTCTTCCCCATTTTTTTCCACTACCCAGCATTACCTAAGGGGGAGGTAGATGAATAATAGTGAGCGGTGACAGTCCAGTGAGGTTTGCATGTAAGACTTTCTGACAGTAGCAGAGTTTGGGAGAAAATGGAAGGAAAGTTGGGAGTTTCGATTCTTCCTCATTCCTGCTCCAGACTCCTGGTGGAACGTGGTGGAAAACAGAAAATGAGATCCTGACAACCATTTCCCCCCTTATCTCCCACCTGGGGGCACAAGCTCTGTGTGGTGCCGACACACGTCTACACCTCACCACTAATCACTTCAACTATTTATGAGGGACAAGCCACAGCTGGATACATTTTTAAGCTATAATTGTTTTTGTGGTTTTAAACTGGTTGCCTGCTATATTAAATTTAAAAGTAAAATGGTTTTATGTTTTGCAATGTAGGCAACGTAAAATAGTTCTGTAGTTACAGTTTAGCAGACAGAGGCTCTGAGGCTGTTTGCCAACACTGAAGACTTCTTGAACTTTTAATGAAAATGCATGTTGCAATTTGTGTGATTGGCAGGTAGTTTGTTGGTTTTTGCCTGCCCTGACAAGATTAAAGGTGCATTGTGTCTATTTGCGATGTGCTCTGTTTGTCTTCTTGACCACACAATAAGCCACAGTGAGTAATGGGCCCCAGGCAAATTAAACAGCTTGATTAACTCTCCAATATACATCGTGTCTTCACAAATGGTGTCTTTCTTTGCTCTAATGGAGTCTCTAAAGAGCTTATGTTTGTGGTGGGTGTAGCCTAAAGCATAGAGAGGCGGTTGCTGCAAAGAGAAAGTGCTGTGGTGAAGATGCTGGAGCTGAAATGCAATTAATGGCTTGGAAGGCGAGCTCGTTTAGTCGCATCTGCAGCTTCCATGTTTATTGATGATTACACCATCACTCTTGGCCTTACTGCAGGCCTCTGAGCTGTAAACAGCAGCCTGAGAGGGAGATGCACACATCAGATCACACTCACTTCATTATCACTGTAAAAGTTCAATTTTCCAAGTCGTTTGGTGTGTTTTTGAATCTTTTTGTTACTGACTGTTCAAAATAATATTTTCTTAAAACAGCACAGTAAGATTATTTCAACAAAAACAAAACAACTTGTGTCAGTATCTTGAAACAACACAAAATACCACTAGAAGGAAAAAAAACAAAACACTAGAAGGAAAAAAGAGAAACAAACACTCAAAAAAACAGGAGAATAAATACAAAGTATATGTATGTATGTATATATATATATATATATATATATATATATATATATATATATATATAGTTCATGTATTGTCTCAAAATATAAAAAGTGACACTTAATTTGTTGAGTGGTGTGAAGACATTATTATCAGGCCTCAATAAGCAAGCAAGGACATGAGAGATTTACATTGTCCAATCTGCCCTAAATTTCTCATGTTTGATAAGAGTCCATGCGTGAACACATCCACATGTCAATAATGAATTATAGTCATAATCCCACCTACTGTCCTTATGTGACATCTAATCTACATGAAATTTACATGATGTGGTCTACACATGATATACAGCAACTTGACATATAATTACTGGATGTTCTCTAGTGCCACATGGTGGACACAGGAAATGATAGTTATCTACAACATACAATGTCCAATATTCATGAAAATTTATATCCATGTCAGTTGTCCTATGGTAAATGTATTGCTCCATTAATATTTTACTTATGTAGTATTGCGGGCAACAGGAAGTGAAGCCTAAATAACACATAGTACATCAACAGGAAATAATACTGTACTCATTCACACAGTGTCCCATAACCCTGACAATTCAGAGCCGTGCCAACAGACTTCCAGTAGCGATACCACGGCTGCCACTCCCTCCAACGTGCGTGAGGTGCAAGGGCTCGTTCATTGCTGCTTGCATCTTTAATTTAAATTTCATGTTTTTAGGACTTTTCAGCTTTATTGCCCAGTTTTAAACATTTGTAATCAAAAAGTAATTACTTTTTTTCAGTAGTACATTACTTTGATGAAGTTACTTATTACATTGTTAACAAGGTCACTATGAATCTGTAACCTATTTCATTTCAAAAGTAACCTTCCCAGCACTGGTGCTGTAGTGTTTTGAGAAATTTATATTGTTGCACAAAGAAGCTCTGTAAATGGAACCATGTTCCTGTACATGCTCAGTGGTGTCTGCTGTACAAGGAACCTCTCTCCTGAGAGTTACAATCTTATCAGTTTTTACTCTTTGGAGCCATTTGTAAACAAGCAACTCTGTCTCCTAGAAATCATGTTCATATACAACTAGATTGTACTTTCCAATTACGTTGCTCTGGCAAACGTAATCTCTGCCTGGATTATGTTCACAGGTAACATTTTTTGAATGAATGAAGCTACATTTATATATGGCTCTGAAGTCAGAGGGAGGAGGTCAGGGTGGATAGGGGGCCTACAAGATGCAGGACTCTGACAGACCTGGGTTCACATCTTGAGTCCTGTGTGTCTTCAGGTTTAGGCAACAAAAGCACTTTGGTTCAGGTTAGTGAAAGATCATGGTGTTGCTTAAATGTTAATAAATATTTTGCTTCAAGGTATTGCAGATTTTTCTCTCTATTAAACCAGGACCACAATCTTTCCATAACCTTAACCAAGTGCTGCTAGAGTCTAAACATAACCATATAAAGTTTAATACTGCTGTAGTTTCTACTCATGGATATTGTATTGCGAGATTGAATATTGTGGTGAGAAAATAAAACAACTATGTACATTGCCTGTGAACATTTCACTCAGTAGAAACCAACAACACTTTTGTTGAGAGAAATTAATTACATGGAAACAAACATGGCTTCCTTTTACAGTATCGTTTCAGCGTACTTACTGATTAGATTGTCATGTTTTACTCAGTTATGTTGTGGAACATATTTGTTACAAGTTCCTGTTAACTGCATGGACAATGGAATAATCAATTACAAAGGATATGATGAGAACATGATAATACCATGGAAACAAACAAGCCTTCCCTTTACAGTACAGTTTCAGCTTACTTACTGAGTAAATTGTAAAAACATCTGCATGAACGTACTTGTGGAGGTTGTTATCAGGTAAGTATAAAGTAAATCTAATAAACCCTTTATAAATAGCTGTAGCCATGAACAATAACTATATAAGACAAAGTAATTTATTGGAAAGTACTAATTAATTAACTAATCTTAATTTTTTAGATAGAACATAATTAAACTTGGGCTGTTAACAAACATAAACCTTGGATAACTACAACTGTAACTGGAACTGATGGGTAATAGAGGAAGTGTTTCTTAGAATTGGTTGCCTACTTTCCTAGGAAGTACACAATTATATGTGAGTTATTACCAACCTAAAATGGTCACAACTGCAAAGTACTTAGTTGAACTGATGGGTATTAGTGGAGGGTTTTTTTTAGTATTTCAGCTGTAGTTTCTCTGTACTTACCTACTTATTTACCAGTGGTACCCAATAATGTACTATAATTTACCATATATTTACCAGGTAAATACTTAGTCATAAGGGGACTGTAAAAGGAAGGGTTACCGTAATTTCTAGGAGATTGAGTTGAAACAAACTACAGTAACCGCTCTCTTCAGGGACAAAGGAGGATGTCATCCAGTGCAGCAGTGTGGCTCATTGACATGTTTTTAATAGTTTTTGGACAACAGAGTTCTACAGCACAGAGGAATAAGATATATCAGACTTTGGATACACACACAATACTTGTAAGTTGTAAGTAGTAGTTCATTGTTGGTTTGGCTCTTCACATGAGATTTGTTGACAATAAGAAAAATATAGAAAATCACCAGACAAATCTTTTAATAAGCAGAAACAAGTCATTTTAACTAAAATATTATGACTCTCTTCTTTCTATTCTTTTTACACTGTGGATATGGAGAAAAGGAGAGTGAAGTGAGAGATGAAGCCAGATGTGTTGCACTTTCACTGTTCAAAGGCTTGTTTGCTTGGGTCATAAGGTTTTCAGAGAGCCAAGGGGCAGGCAGAGATGTTGACAGGTCGAGATGAAATGGGACAGGGAAGGTCAAGAGAAGACAGCAAAGCAGGCTGAAACCTGAAAAAGTGGAAATAGAGAGGAAGGAGTGAAGTGGAGATAGTGAGCAGAATATAGTGGAAGTGACAAAGGGCAGCGAGACTGCAGATTTAGATAACAGTTTGAGAGAAACTAGGTTACAAGGGTTGTGAAGAAATAAACGTAAAAAAATGATGGTGCAACCTTGAGGATTGAAGAGTTCAAAAGATCTCCTCTGGCTCCTCTTGCAGTGAGTTTCCCCTACACATAACTGAGCTTATTTTCTATTTTTTGTCACTTTTTTCTATTTAATTTCTAAGAACGATCCTCTTGCTGAACCTAATACAATCTCTTAGAATTTTTTCCCCATACCTTGATTTTCAATTAACATCAAAATTTAAACTTTGACCTTCAAATTAGACTTCACAATATCAGATGTTTTATTCAGTGGTCAAATTTTAAGTATTCATTCTTAAAGTCTCATAAGTCTCAGAGTTGTCTCTAAAATGAGAAACAAAAATGTTAATGTTTTCTTATTGATGGCTGAATAAAAGTCATAGCACATATATATGTACACACACACATACTTATTGGCTTCTGTGAAAGCTATATACTACTTTGTCAACAGCACATGTTGGATCCTTTAATATTTTTTCTCACTAATTTTCTGTTGTGAAGATAATAAAATGCCTTTGACTTAAGGGTAGCCTTACACGGCTAGACTTCATCTCTTCAGCTCAGTTTTACAAGATCACTCATTAGATTTAAAACAAAATGGTTTAGAAAATCTGGCTAAAATGTTTGTTGTTTTGTTGTAGTGATGTTGCTTTGTGCCACTAAACTATGAAAATAAGATCTAAATTATTATAATCCAGAATCATCCTTGTGGAACCAAACTCTCGAGAATCATTTTGTGTCTAAAGATACATACCTGACCAATCACAGAACATTTAGGTAATAATTTCACCTACCGTGCTTTTAAACTCCAGTTACTACTGTGCTGCTTAAAGTTAAGTTAATAATTTAAATAAGTGAAATAAGTGATTAGTTAAATCTTTTTTTTTTTTTTTTTTTTTTTTTAAAGTGAGCGCTCTGTGCTCTGTCCACCTCTGTGCTGCTCTCCTCCATCTCCTCTGCTAGCTTAGCCTTTCTTCAATTGAGCACAGACAGGCAAGACAGACAGTGCTGGATACATGTTGTTGCTAAATGTATTTCTGATACATTTTTGCCTGTGTATGCATGTGTAAATAATTATCAAACACTATTTTTTTAAGAAATGTCATTTTAGAAACTTTTTAATTGTTTTAGTAAAACGTGATCTGCTAACTAGCAGTTACAGCAGTAGTAAGCTCTGTTCACTAATTGACTTTGTGACTTGTAGCTGTTGTGGTAGTTGAGCTGTGTTCTTTATACAGTACAGGAATTGTGTATTTATGTGTATAATACTTACTGTCTAGATGGATATGTCAATGTTTGTGTATTGATTTATGTTATTATTTCTGTAATGTTTCCGTTTTACAAACAAAAGCAAAAATTAAAAAGAGGAAACAAGACTTAAGTAAAATACAAGGAAAAAATCAAGCCTTGTGTGTTTATTGGAGGACTTTTGAATTTTCACTGGGTGTCTCTCTTTGCACTGCAAGGGCAATACATCTACCAAAATCACATATCTAAAGCATCATTTTTTTCAGTTTAAAAAAAAGCAAGAGCAAGATCTCTCAAAATCTATTGACCAGATATCTGTAAAAAATGTGAATCATAATCTATCCCAGAGGATGATTACTAATGATACAGGTGAACCCTGACCTTTCCTCCACGGTTAGGGTTAAGGCATCACTATCAAACAAAATATTCAGACTGTACACATGATTAAAAAAACATTCACATTGGGATTTGTGGCTGTAAATGCTATTCATCCTCTCCTTCCATTGTGTCTATGTACTGTAAAAATCTGTATCTGCAATCAATGAGGCCTCTCCGGTTCGCCATTAAACCACCATAGCTCTGACATCTCTCTCTTTGTGTGCTACAGGATTACAGAGCACAAATAATTGCACTAATTTCGTCCTAGAGGAAGCCTATTACAAAGCAGAACAAAGGCTCGTGAAGGCATACCAATTATCAGATTGAAAACTCCCGCTGAAGTAAATGGTCTTAATTTGATGTAATTACCAAGTTCATCAGCAAACATGAAATTTGAAGTTTGTTTGGCTTACAGGTGAAAGGCCCCATTCACTGCAGTCTCTTCTGTCTGCTTGCGCTCCTGTAGACATCATTTTGACATTATTCCTGTGAAAGACTGAATTTATCCAGAAGCAAACAGATGTCAGTGCATGTTGTTGTATAAAAACACACAAAGAGCAACTAAATTATATTGTTTTCCTGCTTCCTGTATATAAGATTCCCTCTCTTAATCTTAGCTTATTTCCCTCCTTTTCACTGCAAGTCCAACTCACTATCTGTCCCATTCCATCCCTTTCTTCCATCACTCCTCTGCTCTTCTCTACCTCCTTTCATCCCCCTCTCCTTGTCACATCTCTCTCAACCCCCGACCTGGAAATGTATATTTAAGCTACTTGTGAAACTAAAAGCCAAGAAAACTTGCAGCATAACAAGTATTCTGATGAAGAATTAATATTACTGCCAGCCTCAGGGCATCGACAGAAAAGCCCTCATGAAAAATCATTAAAAGCATCAGGATGGAGAGTGAAGTGGATTGCTTCTCAGGCATGCATTGTACTCGACTCTTCTGTGGTTCAGGCTTTGTTCACCTTCCCAAAACATGAATCTGAAGTTCCTTTTTTTCTCTTAGCTTCTTCTGTGGTGATAACCAGTGTTTGCAACAAGTGGCTTTGCATTACACTGAAGTTTGAGTTACTGTAGGTAGTGTTCTTGCCCCAAAGAGATTAAAAAGCAACAGGGAGCAGTTCCATCTACACACTACTGTTGTCACACAAGTGCTGTACCATTACATGGGGCTGACACCTTCCATTCATTTTCTATGACCAGCAGTGAATCACTTGCGTGGCCATGACAGGGACAGGTGGAAGGTGGGCAGTGCAGCAGGCAAAGTTAAATAATTCTACTGTGACCTGAAAGAGGTGGAAAACCATGGCATGGTAGCCAATCACAGATGAGATTTTAGGAGTCCACATTCAACCTCAATGATTATGTTTAGATGAACAAAATATACCGGTTTTTGCCCTTATTCCGAAAAAGGCAATATTCCTACTAAGCTGTTTACATGGCTAATGAAAATGAACATTCCACCAATATTGGTTTACATGCAGAGTGTTTTCAGGGTTTCCCTCCAGTGGGAACGGGAATCACAAGATCTCCGCAGGCAGTGAAGTAAACCAGTGAGGTGAAAAACATTAGTGAGCTGCTGCTTGATATTTATAAGTGACATTGATATGACTGATAGTATAGATTTATAATTACAGGCACATCCAGTACTTAGGTTGTCCCATGATGTTTACTACACTGCTGAGTGTTTTTGGTGCATCACACTGAGTCGTCACCGTCAGCCTGGATAATAACCAAACCCCTCTGTCCTCATCATGGATAAGGCACATTCTGTTTTTCCAGCTCACCCTGAACAGTTCTCCATTCTCCTCTTATTCCTCTCCTCTGTCTGCCCTCCTGCTCCAGCATATGTCAGTTTGCCTGTGCAGGGGTAAACAGGCAAGAGGGCCTTGTGTTGCAAACTGTGGTAAAAACTCCATTTGAGACACATATTCTGAATGTACTGTATACATGTCCAGAGAATGCTCCTAAAACCAGAATAATACTGGCATATCCCACATGTCTGAATTGGAAAATGCTACATTTGGAATAAGGCCTAATTCGGAATATCCAAACAGGATATGCTGTTTACATGACCTGTATCAAATTCAGAATATTGTCATATTTGGAATAATAGTGGAATATTAATGTGCATGTAAACATACCTGCTGTAACCTTAAAAGCAAGTCCAGAAAAGCCAACTGACGAACCCTACCTCCTCATTTGCGAGCTGGTGGTGGTGGCTGATCTCACTCAGGAATGCCAAACATTCTCTCTAAGTAGTAGTATTTGACTTTTAAAATAAGCTTTTTGTGCACATTGTAATAACTGGATTTCTACAAAGTATAGATTTTACACATCATGTAGCTCAAACTGAACCATTTACAACAAGTAAACACTGCATGCACACAACATTCAGTGCACAAATACATATTTACTGAGAAAAGGCACAAACACAAAGATCAGTCTCTGGATTTCAAGAATGGATTTGGAAATTACAACATAGCACAGGTACCACACAGAAACTCTCTCAAAGGGCAATTAATGTGCTTCTAGTGATGGTTTAAGCTCCAGCTGACTCTATGTTTCCAGCGAGGACACGGTAAGTCTGACTGCAGCTGCTCATGGCTGGTTAGCTCTGACTACCAGTTCTACATCATTATTCATGCTACACTGAATGGTGGTCAGTCTGTGTCCTCTGATCCCCAACATCCTCCTGTCTGCCACTCATCATGGAAGAGTCCAGTGAATGCCAGGAAGGAGGCTATGAACAGCAGGAACTGCTGGGTCAGCACTGTGCTGACGGTGGTGCCCAGGATGACATGGCATGGATAGCAGAGATAGCTAGCTAGATTTGTTGCCCATATGCAGTGCTGAGGAGTGGAAAGAGAAGTGATTGCTGGCAGTGTGAAGGTGTGTGTTTGTGTGTGTGGGGGGAGGGGGGAAGTGGGGTGTGGGGTCATTAGGGGGAGCTCAGCTGAGCCTTAAGACTCTCTGCAGGAAGCCTGTCTCGCAGGCCTGCTGAGTGGGAAGGCCAAACAGTTGAGACACATACAGCCTGAGGCAGCCATGTAAGAGCCCATTGTGATGTAATGTGAGGTCTGTGTGCATTGCCACACAACTGTGTGTGATGTAAGCTGAAACACTACACTCGTTGAAGACAGGTGCTGCTTGGTTTGCTGTAGCAACGACTGTGTGCAACTCCACTGGCTCTGTCTGGAAAACTGAAGTTTCTGCGTACATAAGCATTTTAGCTTATGAGCACCCAGAAAATGTTTCCGCCATTTGGATTTTCCATAAATGCATTTCTTGCTTTTGTTGGGACATATTTCATACAATCTTAACCAAATATGATACATATCACAGTTAGATGACCCCGAACAAAGCTCATGTATTTGTTTTTTTCGTATCACTTACCGTTTATATGTAATTGGTTACCATATTTTAAAGGCGTGGCCTGATGCACTCAACAGACCATAACTCTTCAATGCTAAATTGGATTGATGCCAAATTTGCGATTGTGGTACATACTGCCACAGTGCACAAGTCTGTAACATTTGATACAATTCTATCCACAGGGGGCGCTACTTTAATAGTATAACTTGACATTCCTACAATACTGGTGTCTTTAATGAAATGAAACTTGGTACACAATCATGGCACCAATAGCCCCACCTTGTGGCCATTAGTAAAGCACTACAATACTACTTATTATGTTCCATATCTTTTAAGTATAATATTCCATGGTAACAAATTGAGCAAAAATATACAGGACGGGATGATAAACAATTCTGTAGTATTTAATGCAATTTCACCTATAGGTGGTGTTGCAAATTTTTTAAAAATTGCTGCTGGAGCAGAAATTTTTAGCAGCAGCAACAGCTAGCAGCTTGCAGCTCTCACACACAATTTCTTCAGAAATTGCAGAATTTTCTAGTTGTGTGTCATTCAGGAGATGTGTGCTTGGTTTGTCTGTAATTGAATACCAAACTTTTGAAGGTGTGGCCTAATGCACTTTAAGGGCAATAACTCCCTCAATATTGAATTAGATTGCAACCAAATTTGGGGATGTTGTACATAAGTTGACATTGCACAAGGGTGTAAAATTTGATACAACTCTACCAAAAGGGGGTGCTAAAGTAACTATGATATTCGCAATCCTGCAATCCTGTTGATTTTAATGAAATGAAACTTGCTACACAAGTTTTCCATGAGAATCTGCTTGACATACTGAATCATGGCACCAATAGCCCCACCTTGTGATCATTAATAAAACACCATCATACTACTTATTAACTGCCATATCTTTAAATCTAATATTCCAGGGTAACCAAACTCTGCAAAATTGTACAGATGGGGATGCTCAAGAGGTCTGTAGTATTTTCAGCAATTGTTTGTGATTTATTTTACCTTTCAGCATTCACACACATTTTCCACAGGAAATGCATTTCTAGTTTTTGTTAATTATCCTTCCAGAAATTCATTGTGTATCTGTGGCTATTTCTAGGCAAATAAAACAACAACAAAGGACATTACAGTTAGAGACAGACAACAGCATAGTGCTCCATAGTGCCAGGCAGTATGATGCCCCACCACAAGATCACCAATAATCAAATACAACAAAATGCAAGTGACACAACTCTAATATCACAATAGGCACACTGCTCATGCTTTTTTGTGTTAAACTGCTTTTAAAACTTCCTGCAGGTGTTTCAGGACAGGGACTCTTTTAGGAGTAATTAGGAGTAAGTGTAATTAAATATGAGAATAAAGAATTGGACATTCTAAATAAAGGCCTAACTTGAAGGAAACTATACTATAGTACTCCAGTTGAGGTAAATACAGGCTTTATCTACTATTTGAGAATTTACAGTATCAATTTCCTGCATGTTTAAAGTCATTTCTAGCTGCAACTAAGTTTATACTCACTTTTACAAAGAGACTCAGCTGTGTGTGAGCTGTTTTGTTTGCTGCAAATCCAGCTGAATTTAGCTGCTGGGAGAATCTTTGAAGCAGGTACAGTTGCTCTTGTGAAATCATTATCTGGCTGAAATCCAGTCTGCTTTCCTGGGAGGCCCTGTGCTCCTGGGTATTGGTGTCCCAACTCTCTTGTGATGCTTGACAATAATCCAGGGGCCATTGCAGTTCCTGGTTCTCCTGTTATTGTTTATCAGTAAGGATGCTGTTTATCAGTAACACGCTCTCGTATGAACAAGAAGCAACTATATGGAGATAGATTTGTTTCATAATGATTTGTGTGAACAGATCAACAATCTGTGTGTAAATGTGTAACCTGTAAATGTAAACATCTTCCACAAATAAAAAAAAAGATTTGTAAACTCACAGAAATATTTTGCAAATATAAAACGGATCTTCAAATACACAAATTCACACAAAATTAGAGAACTGAACGTTACCCACAAGCATCCTCGTGCCTTTCATACTTAAACAAAAATGTATACGAAAGTGTGTGCCAGATAACATACATAGAACAAATAAACACACACTAATACTCACTGTATGGCATTAATATAAAACAATGAATGAACGTTACTTATTGCTGATTATTAAAAATAACAAAAACAAAAAACAGCTCATAGAAAGACTGTGTGCTCTTACTTTGAAATGCGGAAATGACGCATCCGAAAATGAGTGATATGAGTGGATTTTCGTCTGGACTGGCAGAAAATTTGTTTCAAAACTCTGTGTGTGTAAAAAGCAAATCCACAAGCGTAGAACTGAGATCCACAAATGTTTTTTTCGATTCCCAAAAAAAAAAAAACTGAGTTCACAAATGCCTGTTGGAAAGTTGTAAATGTTAGGAAGATATTCACAAATGCTTTTCATTTATTTGCAAATTAATTTAATGTATTCACAGATTTTTTTTTATTTGTGGAATTTGTTTGAGTATTTGCAGATCTGTATTGTATTTTCAAAATATTTTGTGAGTTTACAAATCTTTTTTTTGTATTTGTGGTAAGTGTTTTATATTTACAGATTACACATTTAAACACAGATTGTCGATCTGTTCACACAAATCATTATGAAACAAATCTATCTCCATACAACTACCGAGAACCCTACTCTGGTTTTTGGAGGTTTGCTGAATGTTCTGATCAATGTTGCATTCCCTTGCTGATTTATCCCATATCTCTTAGGAAAACATAAAACTTCCGTCTTCATTCAAGAAAGGTGTTTCTGTAAATGTTGGAGAGACTCTGTAAGAGGACATCAAATATGTTCATATGACAAATTCATAATGCTACTCAGTATTTTATACTGACAAGTCTGTTACATCTTTCTATACATTTCAATGTCAACTACTTTTGTGATGCTGCATCTCATACAAGCTCACTGCCATTCATTTCACAACATTTCAAGGCCTGCCACTGTATTAGGTACAATGTTGTTGAGGGTTGCATTGTGTATTCAGTGTAACATATGGAAAACTGTGTCCTTGTAGGACAGTCCATGTTGATAACAGAATAGTTGTGTTGTGAGCTGGTCCTTATTTATTCAGTTTTGTTATTTCTGGTTTACAGAATTTCATTTGTTTCCAGCAACATCTCTTGCACTAATCACACATTGATTTTATCAAAGGCGTACTCCAGTGATTTTGTATAGGATCTTCAGGGGAGTCAAAGAGACACATTTTTAAAGAGAATGCGGCAGAGGCCAAGATATGTTGACCTTTTGTCTTGTATGAGTCAAGCTTCATGAACACTAGATCCTACATTTGTGTGTTGTATTTATTTATTGATTGGGACAGTGTACAGTTTTAAACATTAAAGATGCACTGCACCGGAGTTAGCTCAAAGCTAATTTACATCCGAAGTCCCCATAATCAAACATACAACGGCACAACAACAAACAGTACAAAGCAAAAAAACACACAGAACACACCATACAAAATACAAAGCTACACACAACAGCACATCACATACACCTACAATGTCAATTAGAAATTAATAATGTAAACTTGTCAAATTAAAAGCAAGACTACCTGCGCAAATGAGAAGAAGTTTAGACTCAGTGGTCACAGTGGTCTTTAGCAAATGGTAAATGGACTGTACTTGTATAGCGCCTTTCTAGTCTTCCGACCACTTTTTTACACTACGAATCACATTTACCCATTCATACGCTAAATGGGTACAGGGGCTACCATGCAACTTGCCCATCAGAGGAAATCTAATCACACACACATTCTGACACGGATGGCACAGCCATCAGGAGCAATTAGAGGTTAAGTATCTTGCTCAAGGACACATCAACATGTGAACTGGAGGAACCGGGAATTGAACCACCGATCTTCCGATTAGTGGACGACTCGTTCTACCTCCTGAGCCACAGCCGTCCTCTAGTAGATTTTTTAATTTGGCCTTTAATGTATTGATTGAACTGCAGTTCTTCATTTCATCAAGTGGGACATTCCATTTCTCAAATCAACCAATAGCTGATTTTTATTAAACCCTGCCTGCCTGGTAAATAAACAATAAACAAGTTGTCTATTAACAAGACTCAATAACATTAACAAGAGTCTACAGCCAAGCTAGTGACTCAGTGAGGCTGTACTCGAGCTAAATGCCAACATTAGCATGCTAACATGCTCGTAATGATAATTCTAGCATTGGTGTTCAACTGGTATAATGTTTACCATATTCACTGTGTTGGTTTAGCATGCAGATGTTTGCTAATTAGCAGTAAACACAAAGCGCAGGTAAGGCTGATGAGAATGTCATTAGTTTTGCAGGAATTTGCTCATAAACCACACTTTTGGACAAAATGACATTTTGACTCGATGATGGCGCTAGAGGATAAGTCAGGACATCAGACTTATTACAATTCACCCGCTGGGGACCATGAATGTGTGAACCAAATTTTACAGCAATCCAGTCATAGTTGTCTATAACATTTCAATAAAGAACACAAGTCAACCTCATTGTGGCACTACAGGAAAAGTCAGAGAATTATTGTTGGTAGAATACATTATCTGGGAACCATGAATGTCTATACCAAATTCAGTGCAATCCATCCAGTAGATGTTATATCACAGCGTAAGTGGAAACCTGCTGATGTTGTTGGAGGAGTAGTCAGAGGATCACCAAAGTCATTAGGAGATAGATATCAAGGAAGCCAGCTCGGTAAATATTTTTAAAAGAAACCATCAGGCCCGTTTGTGCTGGTGTCGGCAACATGTGCACTGGAACCTGAACATGTGGAGGAACGTTATGTTCAGCGATGAGTCCAGATTCTGCCTACGGCAGTTGGATTATAGGGTCAAAGTGCGGAGAAGACGTGGAGAACGCTGTGCTGATTGCTGCACCAATAGAGTAACATCTTTTGGTGGAGGCAGTGTGATGGTGTGGGCAGCATCTCCCTCACTGGGAAAAACTAGGCTTCTCATCATTGGAGGCAATCTCAATGCAGACAGATAGAGATGAGATTCTGCAACCAGTGGCAATCCCATATCTCCACAGTCTGGGAGTGAACTCTATCCTCCAAGATGGCTCGCCCCCACAGAGCGGGGTTTATCAGAGACTACCTTCAGAATTTGGGAGTGGAGAGGATGGAATGGCCTGCCAGCAGTCCTGACCTTAACCCCATTGAACACTTGTGGGATCAGCTTGGTCATGCTGTTTGTGCCAGAGTGACCAACACAACCACGTTGGCTGACTTGCGACAAATGCTGGTTGAAGAATGGGATGCTATCCCACAGCAGTGTGTGACCAGGCTGGTGACCAGCATGAGGACTAGGTGCCAGGCTGTTGTGGCTGTGTATGGTTCTTCCATACGCTACTGAGGCTCCTGTTTGTTAAATGAATAAATTGTTAAATTGCCAATATGTCTTGTTTCTTCAAACTTCAATCATCCAATCCCCCAAACAAGAGTCAATGGCAGAATAAGCTGTTTGGCATTGGCAGAGAAGATTTGGCATATTTTTCATGGGCGCAACCCACATACTCAGTTTTGCTGCTCATCCCACAAATGCATGTTCCTTACAAATGTGGCACCATTTAAAAAGGGAAATAAACAGGCTTTCCAACGGTACAAAATTTATTGCCAAGGAGCATTGTTACAACAAAAAAATAATCTACCAAACACATTTTTCCTTACTTTTTGTGCTAAGTTAAGTAAGTAATGTTTAAAATTGGTTTCATGTGAATACTACTTGTCAGTAGCTACAGAACTGTATCTAGATTTAAACACATTTACCTTTCCGACGAGTTAACCTGAACATTGCTGTGAGTATTGAAAATGATTGCTTGTAGCAGTGGTGGTAGCATCATCATCATCATCATCATCAGCTTGTCAGGAAGTGAGTGGAGCAGGTGGACCCAAATGCAGATGGCAGGCAGGATCAGATGCAGAATGTTTAATAACAAGCATGAAACACTGAGGAACAGGGAACACTGACAACTTAACAAAGACTGAACTCAAAACCAGACCTTAAATACAAACTAAACTAATCAGGGAATGGGGAACAGGTGACTAGACACCAGGGCAGGCTGGGAGTGATTGGCTGAGGGAAACACAGGACTGATAGAGGGCAGGTGTGGAGAAGACACAGAGCAGAGCAGGGCTAACGAGGGCAATGCAGGGGAGGTAAGAGGAGGAGCACATGAACACAGGAGGAGAAAACACAGGGAAACCAGAAAACCAAAAAACACAATACCCTAAGCTAAACAAAGGCAGCCCTCTAAACCCACCACCCACCTCAACTCATGACAAATAAAGCCATTACCAGAAGGACTTAACTCAACAGAAGTGTAATACAGAAAACCCAAGAGAACAAAAACACAGAGTCCAAAACTAAACAAAGTCCAGGCAAGATGTGACACAGCTGTACTGTATACACAGTCAGATTCTCACATCTAAACATTTCCACTGGGGGGGGTGGTTTCTGTTGGTGGGAGTACAGTACTTAGCAAAGACAAAGCCATTAGCAATCCAATTTCCCAGTCTTTACAAGACAATCCAACATCTTTGAGCTTTGGGCATCTTGTAATGAAAACAGTAATCACAGTTTATTAAAGCTCAATTCTACCACAATGGTGGATGCTTGTCACAGGCTCGGTCATGAATCAGCAGCCCACGTCAGGTCTCCCAGGCTTATCTTTTACATGTGTTCTGTCGATATTAAAAATTAAATAATATGAAGCAAGTTTACAAGTTATATTAAATCAAAGAACACTCTCAATATTGCATCAAGCCTAAATATGATAATGGCTTGGTATGCTTATTTCCTTCTTGTCAAAGAAGGAAAAAATGCAGAAAAAAAAAAATTCTAGGAAGTCATGTTAAGAGTTCTGAACTAGAGAGCATATCTTCCCTCAAAATCAGTGTTTTATAGTTGTTAATACAAGTTTGTATGTAAGTATATTTACAAAAGCAACAAATGATTTTGGTAGTAGACCCCAAAAGATGATATTGATCAAAGAAAACACATCAGCTCATGCAAATACAGGCAAAACATACACCATTCAGGCTCTGCATGTAAAGGGTTATCTATATTCAAGTATGTGCTTCCAGACAGTTCTGACATTTGTTCACATCAATTATTCACAGTGATCCACATTACATTCCCCCTGACTATTTTTATTTATACACAGAAAACATTACGCCCTATTTTATTAGATTCCATAGAACTGTCCATAGTTGATATTTTATCTCCCATATGACCAGTAATGCTGGCTACATTGTGCACGATTCAATAAAAAATAGTCATGATTCAGCCATAATAATTAAGTCAATAATGATTCAGTTTAATCACATGGCCCAAACTGTTCCAGGTATCAGTGTGTGTGTTTACAACAGCAGTTTCTGATGATGCCACATAGTCTGTTGTGAAAATTAAATACTGGCCAGACAATCCATAGGAACTTATGGTAACATTATGCGTAATTATTACCTGGAGAGGTGACGACCTCGAATTGGTATATTCACAAATTGTATTATAAGTACAATATGTTAAAGGACCAGTGAGACATTTAGGTCATTAGTCTGAATCAGCTGGGTTTTGTTGACTGTAGAGTTAGGACATATACCAAACCTGGCAAACCATCTAGAAGATTACTAAAGAATAAATGAATAGTAGAAAGAATAGTAGTAGAATGGAAGTTGTAGTCACGATGGTCCTTTGACCTTTCACATTTTTTCATTGTGTTACTTTCTGCTAAATAGATTCTTTGATCTCTGATCTCAAGTCTCTTCTATTTTTTGTCAGTGTGCAAGCAATCTTTTTTTTTATGAAATTGAACCCCATTATAAGGACAGGACTTTGTGCTGAGTTAGGCTAAACACATCCCAAAGCTACTGGAGATAAAATTGATCGCTTTGACAAAAAGTCAGAGTGCTCTTTTAATACACTACTGAAAACAGTGTGGAGTCCTGTTCAACTGGCAGTTAGCAAAGGCAGCATATCAGTATGTCAGGTGAATGTTTGAAAAGATGTGGAATTCCAAATGTGCCAAGCACAGCTACAATGCATGCAGATTACTGAACTTAATATACAAACAAATGTATCAGTATTTATTTAATGCAACATATTTATTGGTAACATTAATAGATACAGTAGCTGCAAAATGGACCCATCACTGTAAAGACTAACACAAAGATGAAGGGGTTTTTTCTTTTTATGTTTATTTATTCAGGGGAATTTGTCACTGACAGCAATACTCTCTTTTTCAGGAAAGCCTTGATCAAATTCATACAGTTACACATTCTTACCTGGAAGCTGCCCAGTACACTGTCACAGTCTGATCTGCTGGCCACTGAGCAGCTCCACTGGAGCAGTTGGGGTTAAGGGCCTTGCTCAAAGGCACCTCAGTGGTGGTAATGAGGGAGGGGCAAGCACTGCCTCTTCACTCTCCCCACCCAGTTATTTATTGCTGCAGTGAAATTACTGTTAAATTACTGTTGGAAAATAAAACTGTTAGACATTTTCAGCTAAATCCTCATTGTCCATCTTTCTTCAGCATGTAGAGTGACACATATGTTGCCAGGAGCAGATCACCTCACAGCCACAGCTAATGTCTTAAAAAGTAATTTGAATGTATCTTTTGAGAGCTGACCAAAATGACTCATCTTTCATACTGAAGGAGATTTATAGATTGTCACCTCAGCACTTTTCCTTCACATTCCCACTCTCTTCAATCCCTCATTGCAGACCAGACACCAGATGGGGGCAAAAACAAAACACCTGGAGCCAGTTTGTCATCCTTCACAACTGCCATCTCCACAACAAATGATGGCTTCATCATGTTTCCCGTTTGATAACACAAACGGGAAAACACACAAGCCAAGGTGACTACTTTTTTAGTAATGCTACAGATCAGAGGGGGGGACAATATTAAAGCCTCAAATGCTGATGTTGTTTCTCAGGAACAAACAGTCACCAGAATGCCTTAAGGCTGCCCTTAGGGGGGCATGTCGAATGAGACCGCTTGAATCACTTCACAAAGCCTGATCTTACCCACACTGCTCTGCTGTTACTCACTTCCTGCTGTTTATTTATCTGGAGTACTGTATTTTCTACTCTGTGCCACAGGAAACTGTCTTACTTTCACCCTGGAGCTCATATGCCCTAAGCTTGCACTAACAAACAGTTTTGTTAAAGCAGCAGTTTAGTATTTTAAGGTCATGATCATGATTCAGACTGTCTTCTTGCCACACAAGGAAGTAAATCAAAGGATCATGAACCCGGATTCAAAACAAAACCCGTTGCTAGGTTCTCTGCTTATAAACAACGCCACTTGCAGTTCTGGAGGTCGTGACTCAAACTCTGAATGTTGATTTTAATATGGCTTGGGAACTGTTCATATGAATGTGCATAGTATTGTATCCAAAATGGACTATATTAAAGTCTGGGCACAACAAACTGACCATGACATTTTTGTGTTTTCTGAAATATGGTTGTTGAACAGAGTTTAAAATGCTGGTATTTGTCTTGACAACTAGTGTTTTTTGATGTGATCAGC
Organism: Thunnus maccoyii; assembly: GCF_910596095.1. Classification (NCBI taxonomy): domain Eukaryota; kingdom Metazoa; phylum Chordata; class Actinopteri; order Scombriformes; family Scombridae; genus Thunnus; species Thunnus maccoyii. The sequence continues at coordinate 931,127 of NC_056535.1, read as the reverse complement.
CTACTAAAGGAGAAGGCATTGCCATTTTTGTGAAAGGTTGTTTATCTGTCTCTGTCATTACCTCTGTTTCTAAGCATAAATGTTTTGAACTCCTGGCTGTGTTTGTCAGGGGAAAAATTATACTGCAAAATTACTAGTTGTTGGGTTTTATCGTTCACCCTCTGTACCTGCAGGAGCGATAGATGTTTTATTTGATTTGTTATCCAGCTATGAAAGTTCAAAATTCTTATCCTGGGTGATATAAATATAAACTGATTAACTAACATTTCTGATAATCCAAGAAATCTCTGCATTGAATTCAATCTCACACAGTTAATCTCTTCCCCTACTCAGCCAGATCTAAAAACTGCAGAAAAGGCCATACCTCTAGATATTATTTTGACCAATAAACCCCAACATTATAAATCTAGTGGGGTTTTCCCTCTCAGCTTCCAACAGCCCAACAGCATGCATCTGTGACACAAAATCACAAAGATCCAAAGCACGTATCACTGTCAAAAGGAATTTTAAACACTTTTCTGACCAAGCATTTTTGTTTGATTTGTGCGAGTATAGTGATAGTGATATTGGGTTTACCATGGCAATTCCTGATATACACTTGCCATTCATCATTTTCTGCCTCTGCACTATCTGAAAGTAAAGGATGCTTGGAAGCAAATTTTTGGAAAACACTTAAATCATTATCACATAATCCGACTTCATCCTTACCCAATGAAATTGATCAAGGTTCTACCATTATCTCAGTTGGAAAGAAGATGAACACTTTATTTCTTCAGGTTATTTATTTGAAAAAGCTGTTTCTGATCATAGTGCACCCTGCCTGACAAACAAATTAAGCACTCATACCCTCTCATTGCAGCCTTTTACAAATCATGAAGTGTTTAATGCTCTTTGTTCTATTGACTCAAAAAAGTCCACTGAGGCTGATCAGTTAGAGCCAAGGCTTTTATTATTAGCAGCTCTATTGCTACTTGAATGCTTAACTTGTGTTTTTAATCTGACTGTGGTAACAGAAAGCATCCCAGACCTCTGGAAGACAGCCTTCATCCTACCTTTTATCATGAACCCTTGGTTTTTGGACTTTTTGTATTTTTGTTCTCTAGGTTTCCTGTGTTATACTTCAGTTGTCCAGTCCTTCTGGTCATTTGAGGGATGTACTACGAAGCAAGATTAGTGGGTTAACAAGGTATGTTGAGCATAAAGCCAGGGTTTTCAATGTCATGAAGGTGGCTCTCTTTTAACCTGGCTACATCACCATGGTAACTTATACTGCAAACTTAACCTGGTCCGGAGCAGGTTGCGTTCCGAGTTTTGGCTTAAATCGGCAATAAAAAGTGCCGCCCTTTCACTAACCACCTGATTTGCTGCCAAGTCCGTTTAACACTGCTCGTACTGTAGCTATTAGAACACAGAATATTGATTAGTCTTTTATCATACTTAACATTGATTTGATATGTCAAATTATAAATTTGTAATGGCGCAAGAGGTTAGGGGATGGGATTTTATAAATTGTATTTCAAATAAAACAAACAAAAAAACAAACAAAAAAAATGAAGAAATACTTTGAACAAAGAAAAAGAAAAGATTAATCTATTGGTATTTATCACAGATAATATTCAATCTATAATATTAATTTCACTTTGATTTGGCCAGAATCTAAAGTGATTTCCACTTGTCCATCATTATGGGGCAGAGTCAGACCTAAATGCACTTCTTGAGTATAATGTTTAAATCTGCTGCATCAAGTTTAAAGTTTAAGAGCTTTGGATGTGGGAGGCACAGAGAGTGCATTGAGTGGTAAAATATGTATATAAACTAATTACGTAATAATAAATTAATGAATTTGTTTTTTAATTAACAAATTTACATCAGCAATTTTCTGCCAGAATTCCTCTCTCGCTTTATTTGCAGCAATCATGTTTCTTTTTGCTGTGATAATGTATCTATATTATTCATAGCTCTCCGTTATAATGACCTGTTCCTCCTGACTTAAGTAAGCGGCACACGATCAGTCCATTTTGTGGGGGAAAAGAGTCAAATGACGCGCCAAACGCCCCCTTTTATGGGGACGCACACAGAGCCTGAAGCAGAAAGCCTGGGTTGACAAAGACAGTTCATATCCACCATCGTGATACCACTTATCTCTGATCGCGAGTTTAGGGTTTGTCGAGCCAGCTCACACAAAGAAAGCCTGGATACATTGAACTTGCTTCATAGTACACCCCTCTGGTTTTACTCATTTATATTATTTGGGTTGTTGGTTTGAAGGACTGCCTTGCATAATTGGTTAGTTTATGGTGTTGTGTACTGGAATTTATATTCATGTGTATCGTCTTGGATGATTTAATGTATGCTGGGTTGTATTGAGAATTTGTTTTCTGGGTTTTGGTTTTCACTTTGCTTAGGCTTAGACCCCCTAACCATAAATTTCTAGTGACACCCCTGTCTTGAATGATGTTGCTGGAGCATTAGATGACAAGCAGGCCTGTGTTACCATTTTTATTAATTTATTTAAAGTTTCAGTGTTCATCAAATTCTTTTGAAATGCCTTGAATCTATTGGATTTGATGAAAAAATTGTGTAATTGGTTTGCAAATTATCTCAGTGGTAGAACTAAAGCTGCTATGGCTGACTATCAGTCCAGCTTTATGTGTGTTAACAAAGGTGTGTCAAAGGTACCTTTCTAGGACCACTTTTATTCACAATTCATATAAATGACTTAGGAAAAAATGTTAAACAGTAGAATTCATCTGTATGTGGACGACACTATTCTCTATACAACGACGCCCTCTGTTGTCCAGGCGGTTCAAAACTTGCATTTTGATTTCTGTGCTGTACGGCAAATTTTAATTGGTCTTAAATTTTTTAAAACTCTGATAAGATAAAAATGCATGCTGTGGTTTCTAAAAAAAAATAAAACAGTTCCACTGAAGTAAATATTACTAATCTTAATGAGACACCAATTGAAAGAGTATCCTCTTATAAATACCTAGGTTTCTGGCTTGATGACAAGTTGTACTTCAGAAAACTTATTAATGAAGAAAGTCCTTAAAAGCAGAATGGGCATTCTTGTGTATATAAATAAGGTATGTATTACCCAGAATTTGAGAAAGCAAATTGTTCAGCCTTTTACCTGTTATGGACTATGGTGATGTAATTTATATACACTGTCCTGCCTTTACTCTTAAACCTCTTGCAGTCCAGGGGCGTTTCTAGGATTTGAGGACATTCAGGGCTTAGCCCTTAACTTTATTTTTTCTTTTTGATAAACAAGCTCTATTTTGATGCTGTATTGTATACTCTGGCACCTTATTTACATTCAAAGTACATGTCTTAATCATTGAAAAATTTAAATGTGTAAATTCTAGATTAATTATTAATTGTGATGTTAAAATATTGGTTGCTAGTAACTAGTATTGAGTAGTAGTAGAATACTTCGCAACTGCTGTCATTAAACATATGTTGACATGTTACAGTAACAGACTAGAGCTCTCTCTCTCTCTCTCTCTCTCTCTCTCTCTCTCTGTCTGTCTGTCTCTCTCTCTCTCTCTCTCTCTCTCTCTCTCTCTCTCTCTCTCTCTCTCTCTCTCTATCACACACACAAATCTTGATTCTCCCACCATCTATATGGTCCTTTCAATATAGATCAATGTTTGTAATATAACAAAACTGACTTATGGGGAATTAATTTGCTCAAACTTGAAGGAAAATCAAGACAACAGTTTGACTTATAGATGAATCAGTCATATGGATGATGAATCAGCATTTTGTTTCCTAATATGTGAAACAATCTTAGTGCTGTGTTTACAACAGTTACTGAGGTCAACAGCCTTTTAACAGTTTAAGAAAACATGTTAATAGAGTTGTTGTTTAATGTTAGTACCTGTATTCAAAGATCTGTAAGACCTTTTATAGCAGGTTTTAATCTTGTGTTTTGACTTTTGTTTGTTAGGATGTCCTTTATTTTGGATAACCGATTGTGTTAGTAGTTCATCTAGATACGGGTGGAAGTCAGACCTTACCGGTTTTTTCTGCCTCCTGCTTTGAATGTGCTCATGTCTCTCCATCACCTGATGCCTGGGCTGCCTCTGTGTTTCTCTTTCCTCCTTAAACTCTTTCTTTAAATCTTGAATCAGTTGCACTGTCTTCTTTTTTGATCAGTTCTTCACTTTCTCCTTGTTTTTCTTTCAAAACCATTAACGTTACATCCTGCGATTCTTCCTTGCTTCTGTCGCCTCTCTCCTGATTCCTTCACTCACTCTGGAAATGTAAAAAGCTTTCCTTTGACGTCAGCTCGACTGCTGACATCAAAGGAAAGCTTTTTACATTTCCAGAGTGAGGCTTTATAGTTTGGATAGCTATCAAACTTAAGCTTCACTGAAGAGCTTTTCTAGCTACTTATTTTGTTATATTTTGTCTGACATTATTATTTGATGCTGCACATGTTAATGTCATATATGATCCTCTGAACTCTGCTCCAGTCTACCTGCTAGGTTCAGCACGAAGGGTTCGTTTGTTTCAAAAACCCACATAGCAGGAGCTGGTGGTGGTTTGTTGGTATCTCATACAGTGTTCAAACGGAAAACAAAACGACTGCTCCTAGAAGCTACAACAGAGACTGCAGTAGGAAGCCAGTCTGAGCCACTAACAACTGTAAAGTGAAGAAAGTCTGCGTTTTTTAATGCTATTTCTTAATTTGAGAGGTGGCTAATCGGCATCACACACATTACCTTTTTTGTCAAGCTTCACATAGGCTTACAAGTAAAATTATATTTGGGGCTACACACAAAATGTTCAGGGCTTAAGCCCTGGCAACGTCGATGATGCAGTCTATCATTCTGCCCTCAGTTTCATAACTGGGGATGGCTTTAGGACACATCATTGTATTCTTTGTGAGAAAGTTGGGTAGCAGTCATTGGCAGTGAGAAAAGACAGGCACTGCATTCTATTTACTAACAAAGTGCTTCTTGGCAAACTGCCTGGGTATCTCTACATGTCTTTTTAACTTTAGATCAATGTCATACTGCACTAGGTCCCAAGACTATTTAGTCCTCAAATCATCATGTTAGTACTGAGACTGGGAAACTGGCTTTTAAATACTGTGCTCCACACAAGTGGAACAATCTGCAGAAGCTTGTAAAATTAGACAAGCTAATCCCTTTTAATCAATTTAAATCCCTTTTGACTGACATAGAGCAGTGTGAATGCAAGTGTTTTTAAATTGATGCTGTCCCTTATGTTGATATCTTTGGCCTGTTGTATCATCTGTTGATACTGTAATTTTTGTGTGCTTTTGTTTGTATATTCACTTTTATTGTAATTTTGTGTGTATTTTTGTATGCTTTTATTGTTTTTATATGTACTTTTATTGTTTATATATTCAAAAACAACAATGGCAGCTCCTAAATAGGTTAGCATGTATGCTGCTTAATATCAAATATATCTATATATCAGAACTAGAGATTATTATATAATTACATAGCTAGCTACAATGACTTGCTTGTTAGCTTTCAAAGATCCTCAGACTGCTTGTTGTTGTCTTGCCTGTTTAAATAATAATAATAATAATAATAACTATTATTATTATTATTATTATTATTATTATTATTATTATTATTATTATCATTATTATTATTATTATTATTATTATTATTATTATTATTATTATTATTATTATTATTATAAATGCACTTGATTGTCATTTAACATCAATATCAATTCAATCTGTGTGTGTGTGTGTGTGCCAGCATGATCGACGACTCCTAAGGGTTAAAAAGTGCCTGTCATAGCACAACAATGTCCACACTAAGCCATCCCATTGTGAAAATGCTGTTTACATGTGAACATGATCTCTGTTGGTCTGCAGAGACTGAGCTGGTTAAACCCTCATTCTGTCCTCTCCTGATCTCTAACCCATTGATGAAATTACTATTTAATGGACACAAAGTCATCTCATAAAATGCACCCACATCCCACGACCAATATGTGTATATATCAGATCGGATTTAGCTTTTAATGTTAGATCCGATGTGAACAATGACCTAATTGAGGCTGTATGGCTGGATGTTTTACTTCCAAAATCCAAGCCCATCTTAATTGGAGCCTGCTATCATCCACTGGACCAGCATAATTTTTGCGAGCTGCTGGAGGAAACATGTAATAACAATAACAATAATAATAATATTAATAATAATAATAATAATAACTTTATTTGTATAGCACATTTCATACAAGAAAAGAGCTCAAAGTGCTTTACAACAAAAATTATATGACAAGGACATAAAACAACATAAAAGCATGAAGAAACAAAGAAAAAAACATTGATGAAACATAAGATAATAACTGTGTTTACAAAATCAGAGGTCATCATCACTGGTGATTTGAATATGGACATTTGCAAAAAGGACACTAATATTTATAACAGTTTTAAAAATTTCTGTCAGCTGTTTGGCTTACATCAGTTAATTTCTGATCCTAGTAGCGTTACATCTACTACCCAAACAATTATTGATCTTATTCTTGTGTCCAATCTGTTGAACATCTGTAAAACTGGTGTAATTGAATGCAGTCTAAGTGATCATTTTCTTATCTATGCTACTCAAAAAATTCAGTGAAATGTTTTTTAATGTCATAATACGATATCAATGAGATCCCTTAAAGATTATAGTCCATCTGCTCTTTGTGAGAACTTGAACAATTTAATGGTCTAAAGTTACGAATTGTGACGATATTGACAAAGCTTGGGATTTATTTTAATCTAAATTTTCTTCAAGTTGTGAATAATATAGCACCATTTAAGACCATAAGAATAAAGCAGAGAACTGAGCCTTGGATGACAGATGTTTTAAAGGTCATTAGATTAAGAAATTCAGTTTTTAAAGAATTTAAGAACACATATTTTAAACAAAATAAAAGCTTATGCCATGAAGTGCAAAGGATGCAAAGGATGATCATTCATGCTAAAAAAAAAATCCCTCCTCAAAGAAAAAACAATTGAACGTAGTAAAGATCCCAAAAAGCTTTGGGAGGCTCTTAAGGATTTGGGTTATAGTAAAAATGATAAAAACCAGGTCTTCTAGGCTCAGCTTGGAGGTGAACGGTAGTGTCACCTCAGACAAAACTGAAGTGGCTGACTATCCACCTATTACATACATACTATACATACCTATTTTACTACAGTAGCTAAAAATCTGGTAGCTAAGCTCCCTGATTACTCGGGTGTATTCAATGAGGAGCAGGTACAGAGGTACTACTTGCAATACTGCATTCATACAAGATCCTTTTCTTTTAATAAAGTGACTGATCTTCAGGTCTTGAAGAGACTTCAGGAACTCGATACTATAGTAAAGCTGCATGTCTGGATAACAGTCAAGTCAGGTTTCTTAGAGACACTGCAGATATTATTGCTCCAAATATGTCAATAGAACAGGTTAAAGTTCCAACAGTGCTTAAGTGCTTGAGTTCTCCCCTTCTTTAAGAAAGGCAGTAAGATAGATGGGGGAACTGTAGACCAGTTTCTAGTTTATGTGTGGTGTCAAAAATAATGGAAAAAAATAATTCATGGACAGATTGAGAAGTACATCCAAAACAATAATATTTTTTTCAGTTTCAGTCAGGATTTAGGAAAATCTCACTCTATCAAATCCTGCCTGTTGTTTCTGACAGACAAAATCAGAAAGGGAATAGACTCAGGTAAACGCTGCAGAATAGTTATGTTAGACCTGCAAAGGGCGTTCAACACGATAGATCACTGGATTTTAATTTACAAATTAAAAGCGCTGGGTTTTATTGATATGGCCATTAGGTGGGTTAAATCCTATCTTACTGATGGATATCAAAGGGTTGATGTCAATGGGACATTATCCACTCCAAAACCCATTACTTGTGGTGTCCCGCAGGGGAGTGTTTTTAGGGCTGTTATTGTTTTTATTATATATCAATGACTTTAATTCAGCCTGTTCCTGCGATATATTTTTATATGCTGATGACGCTGCATTATTAGTATCTCACAAAGAAAAAGTAGTGGTGGAAGTTACCCTGAGCGCAGAGATTCAAAAGGTTGTGGGGTGGTTCTTGGATAATAAACTTTCCCTTCATGTAGGAAAGACAGAGGCCATCCTCTTTGGGTCACAAATTAAATTGAGAAGTTAATCTCTGGTTTGGTCAGACATCAATCTTTCCGAAATCTTCAGTAAATTACCGTGGATGTGTTCTAGATAATCTTTTATCAGGGGAAGACATGGCTTTAAAAGCTCTGAACAAAATTACAGATAAAACAAAATTCCTGGCTAGAAAAGTCAAATTGTTGGATATACCAAGTTTAAAAACTCTAGCTGGAGCATTGGTGTTATGCCACTTTGATTATGCTGCCACCTTTTGGTACAGTAGCTCCTCACAGTCTCTTAAGAACAAATTATAGACTACACAAAATAAGTTAATAAGAGTTGTTTTAAAGCTGTCCCCCAGCACACATCTCGATGCAGTTCACTCTAAAAAATTGAATCTTCTCCCTGTGGATATAAGGGTGGTGCAAATTAAGATGAATATTTCGTACAAGATTGTGTACAAATCTGCACCTCCCTACCTTTCCAACCATTTTAATCTCCATTTTTCAACCATTTTTTATATACAGCTTCATGTCAGTGGAAAAAGCTGCCGAATATTAAATAATTTGTAGATGTACAAATGTTTGATGTTTTGCTGTCTTTTTGGGTTTTTTAAGTCTAATGTCATTCTTACTTAACACTTTCTTATTCAATCTGCCATCTTGTACTGCAATAGAGGACCACAATGGAAATACGCCCCAGGGCTTTTTTGTGTATTTTAAGCCTCGACAATTTTAAAAATCTTATATGGAATCTGTCTTTGTGATCAGCCTGTCATGTATGTTTCAAATTTTGTCAAATCTATCTATCTATCTATCTATCTATCTATCTATCTTATTTGATGATTATTATACCTGATTTTCTTTTCTTTGTCTTTACTTCTCAGGCAGATTACCATCTAATTGACATTTGTATATTTATTACATGAATATAAAGTAATGAAATGGGCAGCTTTGGTATTTACTGAATTTTACTGACTGTTTCAAAATAAACAGCTTTAAACAGCTGTTTCTAACATTTGTTTTGCTGCTGCATCACGCTGCAATTTCACTGCTGCATATCGTTGGTTCATTTTTTGCAGTTTGTCATAAGCTTCAAGAAGACTACGCTTTTCATTGAGAGACTTTCTTTCTCCCGTCGTGTTTTCAATATGCATGCAGCACCTGCGTCAGGTAACCAGCCGGAAGCAGACGGGTTGTGCAATGTGCGGGGGGTGGGGGCCGCAGTGGCCTGCAGTGAAAAAGTTGAACCAGAATCAAATTTTGAAGAAATGCAACCTGTAACGCTGTACAACCCTGCCATGAGGAAAGGCGAAAATATTACTAGGAAGAGGGGAGGACATTTCTCTAGGTTTGATAATGTTAAAAGTAAAGTTAGGCTTCGGTGACAGCTTCTCGACTCATTTTAAAAAAGAAGAGAGTGGGAGAGAGAGGGAGAGAGAGAGAGAGGGAGAGAGAGAAGCAGTGGTCGAGTGAGCTAGAGAGTGGATGAGGAGAGCGAGCAGTGGTAGCAAGAAAGCCGGTGAATGAGAGGAAGAAAACATTATTTTCTGATAGTTTCATGGCAGTTGCAAATAAACATCCACACCCCGCACCTCTATATAGTCCTGTGGAGGTGCATGCAACGCCTGATAATGGTGCTGCAGCTGCTAAATGCATATCATACGTGTATCATGTGAGTAAGGTAAAAAAAAAAAAATTGAATTATCATAGTTTTAAAAAATGTTTTCATGTATGAAAAGACCCAAAATGTAAGCACTGTAAACAAATTATTTAAACAGCATTTGTATGGGAATGATTCTGTCCTGAGCTATTTGATCCATATAGGTGGTTTCCACTGTACTATCTAGAGCTGTATTTTTCCTGTCAGTATTTTGCGAGTTGAAGTTTTGAGTAAATAAAAGCCATAATTATGTGCTTTTGTCCCTAACCCTTGTGCCCTACCTCCTTTCCTCTCACAAAGTTGTTATGGAACATCTTCTAGTTGCAGTGAATGTTCCACGCTCTTTAATGGACACTGAGGCTGGAGCTTGTAGCAGAGATATAGGCATGTGAGGAGCATTGTGGAGTTTTGGGGCTGTTCCCTGACAAGGCTTATTGCTTTGACAAGTCTGTCTCTGAGGTCCCAGGCTCCCTGACTACTTTAACCCTGTGATCCAGAAAAGCAGCTGTTCCTCTGGCTGACAGTCCCTGTACATGTCACATAAAGGCTAGACAGACAGTAAAGCAAAAGAAAGACAAAGGCGGGAGTTGAGTGGTATGATGTCCTTATCTAAAAGCTCAGCACCCTTCTTGGAAGCATTTACCACAGATATTGATTTCTGTCCCTTTCCCTCTTCCCCTCCCCCTCCCTTGACTCTTTTGTTTAATCATGTAAGATTCAGAGGCCTGTTCAACATTGATAGAATTGATTGCCTGAGACAAAGCTGCCAATTTCTATCTACGGCATTTTCTTTTTTAGATCCAATGTTGGTATGCTATAGCCCTTGAGTTTAAATTGATGTGGCAGAATCAATGTACTTTTGAGGATAAATCTGAAAGGAAAATGGAAAATACTTTTTTTTTTTTTCCAGCCGGGCTGTTTGCCATGAAACAGCAATTTGGGGAATTTGCCTGTCATTTACCTGTTTGGTTTTCCCTCACTGCAATCTACTTAATTTCTGGCAGGTGACAGTAACAGCCCAAACATGTTTTCTCACAAAGAGTTTAATCTACCTCCTGGTTAAGGCATTCTTGGCAAAAGATGTAGTACATAAAAAGTCATTCCATTTTGTTGTGTATTCAAATAAATAAGATAATTACAAAAACTAGAGAAGTATTTTCTTAAAGGGGAACTCCACAGATTTTACATATCAAACTGTGTTTCCAGGTGTTGAGGAGTGCTATTGCATATGTAAAAAAAAAAAAAGCCTTTTGTGTCTGCAGAGAGAGCTGATGATCTCACTGATGGGCCGGTTGGGGCAGAAGACTACAAGTTTGAAAAGTAAAAAAAAACTGGGGGTATGGAGTTAGAAAGAAGTGAGGTTACCAGACCTCTGTAGTTCCAGGCCACATTAGCCGCTACTAGTATAACTTAATTTTTAACATATTTTTTAACATGAAATAGCATAACATACCTTAATATCTGACCAAACCACTGGTGATTGAATTTCATTGTGGGTAACATAGGCATCAGGTTTTGACAAAGAAGAAAAACACCTACAATAAAAACAACCATACTTTTTCTCAATGCTGCAGCATCAACTTTGATCCCTTTTTTTTTCTTAAAAAAACTGTCCATCGTGAGTCTGATGATGTTTTAGGAGTGCAGAGCTAAATTTGACGAGTGCTCCTTTAATAAAATGCATGCAATGTGATGCATGTGCACTGATTGGTGTGATTTTATAACCATATAAAAATCATGTCATGATAATGAGCTTATAGGCTTTACTATATGCAGGTGCCAAGTTAAACAAAATTAAAAAAAATACAACGGGACTGAATGGTCCCCCATAGACTTTAATGCTCATAACAACTGTACATTACATCATAATGAGCTCATGGATGAATGTTTCATACTAAGCATTTTGGAATAAGAATGGAGTTTGTATAGTATACAATGGCTGAAATATAAATACCATGGTTGTCTATGGGATTGTTTTTAAAACCCAATAGCTCACAATGTTACAGAATGAGAGAAGTCATAGCTGTCATTTACAAAGAATTATGCACAATTTGATATCATTTTGGTAGCATTAAAACTGTGAGAGATTTTCTCTCTTTGTATTTCAGGGATATCTCATTAAATATGCAAATGTATGTATGAAAACATAGGAAACTAAAATGAATAATAAAATTATATGCATATGTCAACATATGTGTGCTTTATGTAGCATTAATGGAAAATAAGAAGTAGTATGTAGACCAACATGAGTGTGATCCCAGCTCACAGCAGTCACACTAATGAAGCAAAATATGAATTATTATACTGTAGTACATTCCCTTTAGCTTGTATGATAGCATTTTTAAATCTTATTCTCTTTAAACTCTACTGTAACTCACTGTTTATTAATAGGAAAGCAACACAGCGGATTAAAGAAACAAAAACAACAAAAATGACAAAAAACACTCAGTTATAGTAGAGTTTCTGTGGTGTTATGATAATCTTCAACCTATAGAGAAGTGCATTATTAAAGCCCTTACACCCATCTTTGGTTCACACAAAGCCCTAGCGTGATCCTCTTGAGATGGGGATTTGGAGAAGAGAGTTGTATTTGTTATCCCAGATGATTCCTCACGGGTTTTGTCTTCCTTTCTCTGCTCTCCCCATCCAGACAATGTAGGCCCAGTGCTGAGATGTCACAGTGTACCTCCCCAGCTTTTTTCTTTAGGTTGTGGATTGGCTCAGGGTGGCTTAAGACCCTCTAATCCTAGCTGACAGTTAAGTAATTATTGTGGAAGCAGGCTTTGACCAAGACACTGGGTATTGAATTAGGACTGTGGTAGCTATTGATGGGGGGGAATTCTATTTTTAACAGTGTGAGCCAGCTTTGGTAGCGTGAGAAATTGGACACTTCAGGCTTAGCTTACCTCCACAAGTTTAAAGTTTGACCATTTGCTGTGGATCAAGTACTGTCATGTACAAAGTGGCAGGTTCTATGAGACAAAGCTACAAATACTCATTTCTGATTGATTGTAGGGTATCCTATTCTGTACATTGGTAACATCAAATGACAACAGTGTTTACGGTCTATTAAAGAGTCAGTTCACATACGTTTTCTGCCTCCACCTCACTACAATGGAGTTTGTGGTAGTTGTAGTAGGTTTGATGCTGTCTTCAGACGGAACATGAAGGTAATCTTTCGCACAGCGCGATTACATGCAATACAAAGTCAATGCAAAAACACAAGTAGATGCAAATTCAAAATTTGCGCATATCACAGGACTTTATGAATCTGCTTCATGAACATACAGAGACAAGAGGAAAAAGGAGACAGACTGGAGGGAAATTGAGTGAGTTCTGAGTTCAGTCAGAGGCTGAGCTGAACATAAACACACAGAAACTCTCCCACAGACACGGTCGGTGCCTTCCGTTGCTAATGGACAGTAATGTATTTTGGCTGTTTGGGGCAAATAAACACAAATGACCCAGTGGTCAAACTCGCACGGCGCTAGGCATAAATTCGCTTTGCGTTCTGTCTGAACACAACACTGATATCTCAAAGCCTGGACATTTAAAAGCATAACTATCTATATGTATAGAGGGAAGTGAGAACATTTGGGTGAACTGACCCTATAACCTTGCTGACCAAAACAACTAACTTAGAGAGACTGAGATAGTGATGTAACCGACCTGTGCGCTGGTATTTAACATGTTTTTTTTTTCTTCCCAAAAACAAATAATTTTTTAAATATTTGTATGAAACAAATATTTGTTAAAAAAAACAAAAACAAAAAAAAAAACACTATTTGTGCTTTGCCGAATAACGTATTTGTATTCGGGCACACCCCTAGCAGATAGTTCCCTGTATTAGGCCACTGCATGCTGTCAATGGAATAATAATATGAGATCTCCTATGTAATATTTAAATGTGACTTATTCCATTTAAATGCAGATAACAATCTCACATTGTACTGTATAACCAGCTACTATCGCTTCTCCCACACCTGTGCTCTGAGCCGCCTTTACTTTTGCCCACACTGTATATTCATCAAAAATTACAGATCCTCATGTCAGTTTTATGGGTCGAATATGGAGTAGCGTGTGCATGATTTCAAGCACTGCATCTCCTTCTAATATGATTATTTATCCTCCCCTTTTGTCTGCATTTCAGGCTGGGCGATATTTCAATCATAAATCATGTATGCACCCAAGCCCCTGAATAATTTGCCCTCCAATAGAGGGACTGTGTATTTATAATGGGGACGCATAACAGCACGCTTGCTTGCCCTTGTGTAAAGGCTCTCACTGTATCATAGATCACATATATGGCTGTAGGCACTTGGGAGCTAAACAGCTTTGCCTCCTCCATATTGTGGGTGCAGAAGTGTCAGTTAAGCCTGATTGATTGTATAGACGCAATTTGATTTTGTATTCATTTTGTCTTCTGAGGTGGGACATATGGCCAGTTGATGCTGTGGTGTGGTGGGCTTGTTTTTTTTAACATTTATCTTGAGGAAAGCCTAACTTCCCTTACGTTATTATCTTCTCTTGGTGCAGTTGGGACATTTCTTGAATTCAAACCATCCTCAAATAAAGGTGTCATGTCTTGTCAATAGAAGATTCAAATTCTTGCTGTTGTCATGCCCTTCATATTCTCATAGTGTGGCTCTTTTTGGCTAATCACTGCCAATCAGTTCTACAGACTATTCAACCGCAGGCGAAGAAATCTTATCTTCTCAGACAATGGCTCTCTGATTTAGAAAAGAGAGTCTTGCACATCGGCACAATGCCTGTCAAATCTCAACGGAGCATATTGAAATGAAATTCAGATTCTATTTTCTTCCTCTTCACTCTTTTCCCACCCCTGTTGTTTTTGTGATGCCAGGAATGATGTATGTTTTAGGCTGAGAGCGTTCAAGTGAGTAGACGTTTTTGAGCTTGAGGCAGACTCCCAATGAGCGTGGGGCTTTGTTCTTCTGAAAGGAACATGATGAGGAGCACTTACTCCTCTCCCATTCTATCTGTGCTGCCTGTCAGCGTTGAGTGGTGGCTGTCAGATGAGTTTACCCTGCTTAACTTCTCCTCATTGGCAGGCAACACACCTTCCTCTTCACAGGGGCCTTTACTGCCTCCGCTCCATGCAGCCCATGCCAGCCTTAACACGTAACAATAGTCAAAATGCTTTGCAGGGAATTGTCTTCTTTTATCCAGCATTTTGAGTTAAATATAACATGCAGCAGCTCAGAAGAATCAGACCTATTTTCACATATGTGGTGACGCAGGCAGTGGCCTAGAGTGCACTGTCCTTGAGCCAGGGATGTTGCAATCATATGGTCAGCATCTTAGTCAAACTTTCTTTCAGACATTGGAGGGCTAGTGGGTGGGTAAGCAAACAATTAACCAGTAATCCAATAGCCAAGAAACCAAATGTCTAACCAACTGGCATAAGCCTACTGATGCACAATGGTGCACAGTCTACGTAGGCTTAGTAAAAATGACACATCTTTGTTGTCTTACCTTTTGGAAGAGAGTATAACCAATAGTTTCTTGTTGGATGTATATTAAAGGCATAATGTGTAAGAATTGGCCAGAATTATTTTAGTTTAAAACATTCCCAAATTAACTAAAATTATCAACTGAATGTGAAGAAATAGCAGTTTTGATGTTATGTCAAAGACCTGTGTGTGTTGCAGAGATATCTACTGAAGTTAGCATGCTAACAAGCTAGCTTTGGCCTATACTGTCCCATAATATGACTTTGTACCTGAGGGGCTATAGTGAGTCACTTTAGTGTCCAGTCTGCCCTTAGTCCAACATGAGAGAAAGAAGGGATAGCACCAGCAGTGATATGGTGGTTTTCACTGTAGGACTATTAATATGTCACTTTAGTAAGTTTTAATATTTTTTCAGGCAAGAAAGTAACCATGTAAACCCCCAATATGTGGTCAGTTTATCCAAATAACACCTATTTGGAAAGTTTCACTGACGTTGTCAGAACAGCCGGCTGCTGCAGACTCTGGAGACATCAGCTGGTCATGTCAGCTGATCCAACGAACTGCACTGAGTTGCACCACTTATGTGAAAGCTGGTATGAGCCATTTGGCATCAAAACACACCATAGTGAGCTGGATTGATATTGAAATATCATGTCAATAAATTAGGTCTCTACTGAATTACTGTGTTTTAAAATGACAGCAATTAATGAAAAAAAATGATGCTGTGTGCAGAAAAAGTGCTTTTTTTAAAATCAGTGAGTTCTGTGACATTTTATGATTTAGACCTACCCTAGGAGCATGTGTATAAATATTCAGCTGTTATGTAGAGTTATGTTGCAACTTTTCTCTGTTTTCTCTTTTCTTTTTTCTCACTTTCTGATCTGTGCAGCTTGTTTGTAATTTACTATTGTCTCTGAAGCATTTTGATATCTTGACAACGCCATAGCACAGATTTACTGTAAACAGTAAGCTTTATGCTATATTCAGTGAGTGATAATGGTGGTGGGGTGGCATGTGTGTGGGGGGCAGGGGAGGGGGTGATATGCTGCTTGTTTGGAGCAGGTGGCCAAATCTTACACTTTATACCTTTAATCAGTCCCTCCAGGATTTCACTGGGGTTTTTTTGTTTTGTTTTGTTTTGTTTTGTTTGGGGGTTTTTTGTGATTATTGTGGCCAAAACTGCTTGATTTTGCAGCATCTTTTCTCAAAAATTGTGATACAATTTGCAATGTTTTATGTGCTCCTTTTGCAGTAAAATTGCGGGAATTGGGAAAAATTGCAGGTAAAGGAAAATAATGCAGTTTTTTACTACTACTATTAATGAAGAGTCATATTAAATAAATTCCTTGGATAAAAAACACATTGCATATCACAGAAAGAACTATATTTCAGTGCTAAATATTTAATGTATTTTCTGAACATGAGAACCATGGGGTCAAATTTATATAAAAAAGAAAATACTGTACTTGAGTTCCATTTATAAGCCTTTATTAAATAAACTTTCACCTCAACATGTTGCAGTTAAAATAAATCCATTAACATAAAAATATAGTTTTCTTTCCAAAGTGCCCATTTTTATGTTTTAGGCAGATTATGTCCATCTTTGCTGTCTGAACAACACATCAACTTGTGTTCTTCTGATTAACTGAATGCAAATCAAAGGTATACTGCTGGTTAAATGAAAAACAAACAACAAACAATATACACCTAGGGGTGTATATAACTCAAGTATGAAACTACAGTTCAGTGGTTGGAACACACTCAAAACTTTGGCGAGTGATAGCAGGCTGAGCGCAACTTGAAATGTCCGCAACAAAAATCCTCCAAATTAAACAACAAAACACATCATTGGTCCATGCACTCGATAACTGGAAGGGTTGTCTGATCTGATGTCTATATTTGCTGTTATCAGCAAGACAACATCATTTGTCTGTGCCTTTGTCCGTTACAAATCTCTGTTGAAGAATAAATCTTTTTATGATGTGACAGGTTTGGTTAGGTTCAGGAAAAGATTACAGTTTGGGTTAAAATTACTTCTTTGTTAAGTTTGGGAGACCTTCGTCATCATGGTGTTGGGCCTTGGCTACAAGTTTGGCTATCAGCAATAATTATTATTATTAATTATTAAAATCAATAAAATTATTAATAATAATTAATAATAATGGGGCACCACCCTGGAGTCAGGGAAAAAGATAGCCAATTCAGTCTCAAAGTGTACTAATCTATGAATTTGGAACTTTGATTAACAATTAACTTAATAACTATAAACAAAATTACCATATCAATAGCTAGTTAAGGGTGAAGGATTTGGGAGTTCTTTGCATAGCAGAGGTTGGCAAAACTCATTCAACATTTAAATGTGACTTATTCCATTTGAATGCAGATAACAATCTCACATTGTACTGTATAGCCAGCTACTATCGCTTCTCCCACATCTGTGCTCTGAGCCGGATCTACTTTTGCCCCCTTTTGGTGTCTTGAACCACAGGTGCTGAATGAACCAGAGTTTGCAACACTAGGTTTTAAACCTCTTAACTATGTGGTTCTCTATTCAAGACCAGTTGATGTAGGCTAAAGGTTCCAGGTTAGGAAGAGGTTAGTTGCATGCAAGGCCTAGTTACTGGGTGTAACATGTGTTAAGCATGCTAACATTAACTCAGCAGTGCAGTAACCTGACTGTGAACAACAAGGACATCACAACAATAGTTCACTGAATAACCTCAGCCAAATCAATACATGTACAGTACATTGATTAAGTTAAACATCCTTGCTTCACTATGTTGCTAGGATGCTCGGTTGGTTAGTAAGGGGATGCAAACAGCAGTCTACCATGTTAAAATCAGGTAATTATTACGGCTGCTAGAGGTTTTGTCACTTGAATGTAAACATTGTTATTTTGAGAACTTGCTGAAAAGTTTGATTTTGTTATTTTTCTTGAGGGGTGCAGTCTCCATGTATGCCACCAAGAGGATTAACTTATTTACAGTTAAAGGGAAATTTTGTTGATTTTCAACCAGCTTTGTTTCATTACAATGTAGGTAGTATCTGCAAATGAACAATGTTCAACTTTCCTCCATGTGGCCTGCACCCAGAGCTCCCTACTCAGTTGCCGTCAAATGTCTGCCAAGTGATGCAAAAGATCATCCGGCTGACAATGGAGATCTGCATAAGACTAGGATGCAGAAAGAATGGAGACAGAACAAAAAATGCTGTGCTTCAACAAACTTTGCAGTGCTATGGTAAACCTGAGTTTGTTTTCTGACAGAATATTACATTGGACTTTAACTCTGAATATATAACAGAACAGCAGCGACTGTGTTACCTGTAATGTGGCTGCATTCATCTTTGAGCACAATCTGGTCCCAGTTCCTCATCATCCAAAGCAATAAAAGAAGCAGCATTTGGTTGCAGTTTTTCACCCCTTTATTCATGATTGTTTCCCAAACCAAGCTGAAATGTAGATGTCAGACTCAGAGGTTTTTGACTGTTCAGTAGACACAAAAGCTGCCAGAGCGGTTGTTGCAAGCAGTTAAATTATCTTTTTTTATGACAGTCTAAGAAATAAGGCAGTTGTCATCCATTCCATCCATCTGTTAGCAATACCAGCTCATTTTAGAGGATCATGGGGTGTGGGAGGAGAAGGGAGGTTGCTGAAGTCAATCTCAGCTGACATGGGTACCCCCTGGACAGGTCACCAGTCAATCACAGAGCTGATACATAGAGAAACAAAACCATTCACACACATTCACACCTACTGGCAGTTTTAGACCTAACCTGCATGTTTCTGGTCTGTGGAAGGAAAAAGGAGCACCTGGAGAAAACCCACAGTTGTTATTACTGTAAGTCATCTTACAGCATCCTGAATAGCTGCATCAATCAGAGACCTGTTTGAGTCACTGAACAAATCAGAGATGTGAGCAGCTGATGTCACTGTAATTTGAATTTTAAATACATACAGTGTAAAACTAGTGCAGTGCATCAATGTATGTGGACCCCTGACATGTAAAAGGGAAGGAAAAAATAGTATTAACAAAGAGTCACAATTTTCACCACTTCAAGTTCAAGAGTAGTTAAGAGCAATGTACAGTACAATGTAAACTATATTTTCCCTTTTGCTTGCTCTAATTTTGATTTTTACATTATAGTAATATGATTTCTGTGTATGTTGAAATTTATATAGATATATGTTCCATAGCTCAAGACATCTTTACGCTGAGCTACTATGTTTATCCTGCCAAATGAAAGGTTGAATAAAGAAAAAAAAACCCTCTGGGTGACACTAATATATGGAACCATTGCATCTCTGCACTGCTCCACATACAGACACCTCACACCATGAGCCTACACGCACGTTAATATGGTAGTCCATTTTCTCCTCCAGCTAACTGAATGTGTATGTGAGAGGACTGTGGTGGCCAGTGTCTCTCTGCAGGGAGGGGACACAGCAGTGAGGCCTGGGAACAAAAGGCAACTGAAGAGGACATTAAAGAGCCCAGGGCCTGCAGGAAGCTTCACCACTGGTTAAGTGCAATACATTTTTCTCCTTGTTTTTTTCCCCTCTGAGTTACGACAGGGAGCATTTTGTCTGAGAAGATATGGTGTCTGTCTGATTGATTTAAAGGGGCACTTCACTGGTTTTTAAAGATCAGTTTACTCATTGTAAGGACTACTACTCAGCTGGTGAAAACAGTTGTATAATGTCTTCAGTGGCTCTGAAAGGAACTTTCTAAGAAAATAGTCTTAATGATGACACAGTGAGCTTGGACACCTCAAATTTGTAACAGAAAAGATGTGGCATTTCCTGGGCAGGAAGAGTTTAATGAAAGAATCAAATTGCATTGTGGGAAGTGTAGAATTCAGTGTTTTTGGAGTTGACCCATACTTTTAACAATGTATGGCCCCTGCTGTCTAAATGATGTGCTACAGACATTCACAGTCCCCAAAAGACAATTCATAATGTTTTTGCTGACCCCCTTTCTCCATATACTAATATCCAGACAATATGTCTCAAAATGATCACAATATAAGAGTCACACAATGCTGTTACAAATCATAAATACAATTTCTAACCCAGTCATATAAAATATTACATCCTAGCTTAAATCAACCCAGTAGCTGTCGAGATCAATCAGATAAATTAAATAAAAATGAATAGGACCAATATAAAACAATAAGTAGTCTGATACATCCAGATTCTAAAAGTCCCCCAAAATATCGGCAGCCAGAAAAGAGAACAGCCAAATTTAGCAATTTTAAATCAAGTTTCAAAAGGTTTGATGCAGAGGGAGCAGCACACATAAAAACTCTTTTACCTGAATCAGTGTGGACTTAATAACCGTTAATAAACTATAAAGATGACAGCCCCACTTACAAATGAGATCACAAAACAATACACTGTGTGCTCAGCTTATTCGTCTCTTAATCTTTTAAATCTTGTCTTTTTCTCATAGGTGTTATATTTTTTTGCAAATTGTTAATTGCACAGTGTATCTATTGTAAAATTAACTCTCTGAAGTCATATACTGTATGCTCTGATTAAAGCTTCACGCTGTAAATAAAACCATTAAAAATGATAAAGACATGAACTGACTTTTTTCACTACAGTTGGAATATTGCCTTTATTTAGGAAAAAATACCTTTAACTTAACAGCAATCTATGTATTAGAGTCTGATATTTCTTCTGTAGAAGTTGGTGTTTTGGAGCAGTTCTGGCACTACAGCAAAGGTCCTTTGGTTTATAAAAAACAACAGGAGAGGAATCATCCTTAAGAAAACACATAGTGAACTTAATTGCAATCTCGTCTGTGGTTGATGAGATAAGTTGTTTTAGACCAAAGCGTAAGGCAGATGGACTGAACTGTCTTTCCCTGTCTTTCTCTCTCCCTGTTTTTAATACCAACGACATATCTAACTACAAATACACAGGGTGTGCTTCATGTCACACAACACAGCTCCTAATTAGATGGTTTTCTATTTTGTGCTGGTTTTTTGGATGGTTTTTTACCCCCCAACCCTGGCTGACAGAGTTCTCAGCCAGGGTCGGGGGGTAATGGCTTTCATGCATGTGAAAACAAAACCTCAAAACTCCTCCAACACTGGCAATATTGCAGCGGTGGTGTTGACTACCCAGTTGATTCCATACAGCACAAAATAAAAATGAATTATTTCTCAGTGTCTCAGCGTGACTGAAAGGGTCATATATTAAAGGATTAAATATTTTGTGGAAAGTAATTCATAAGCTCTGATTAGGAAAAAATGAGCCCGATCTACTGTGTGTGTGGCTTTCCTTATTAGTTAAAGAATGAAAAAGATAATATTTTGAAAATTAATTGATTAAAGCTGTTGCTATTAAAGTGGACTGTTGGCTATTGTCTTTTTCCACTTTTGAACATAATACATATAAATCACAGATGTATACTCCTGACTTTACTGAAGCCCTTTGCCTTCTTTGGCTGAAGAGTGTGTGTATGAATGCCCATGTCAGTAGCTTTGTGTCATTTTCCAGGGCATGATGGGGTGATGGGGGCCATTTTAGACCAGCTGTAATCAGGCAGAAAGAGCCAATTGTTGCAGTAGCAGTGATGGATCTCTTTGTTTTGGTCAACCAGGATTTGGAACTGCCAAGGGAAAGGGCATTTTGATTCATTTGAAGGCCTGCTGCCTTCATCACAGCCTGCTATACTGTGAGTGTGTGTAAGACACACACACACACACACACACACAGTCGTGTTTCCATCACTTCAGAGGACACTACATTGACTTACATTCATTTCCTGGAGACTTATCCTAACCCCAACCATAACCACCGCATGCCTAACCCTAATCCTTACCCGAACCTTAACATAACCCTAAACTAACCTTAACTTTAAACCAAGTCTTCACCCTAAAATTAATGATTTTATGTTAACAGGACTTGTTTTTTGGCCATTAATGTATGCTGTTTGTGGGCCTTATTGTAAAGTTGAAAACATATATCCCTTAAGTAAGGGATATGGCGGAATTATTGCAGAGGAGACGTCGGAGAACTCGAGATGGAATAAAATGAAACATGAGGCAGAGAGAGAGCGTGGAGGGGAACTTTTAAACCAGCCCTCCCATCTATTACCATGAGGTATGTTCGCTCCTTGGCCAACAAGATGGAGGAACTGGAGACCCTCACTGGAAGCCAGAATGTATATCGGGAGAGCATCGTCTTGTCTCACAGAGACGTGGCTCAAGGACTGTATCCCCGACTGTACCACCAGCATTAGCTGCTTCCTGATGACACGGGCAGAGAGCGAGCGGTAAGTGAAAAAGAGGGGGACTTACTGTGCTTATTAATAACAGATGGTGTAACCCTGGACATGCTACCATCAAGGAACGAATATGCAACAAGGACATTGAACTCTTAGCAGTTAGTTTGAGACCATACTAACTGCTGAGGGAATTTACTATAGTGATTGCCATTGTTGCTTACATTCCACCGTCGTTATCGCAAGACTGAAAGCTAAATATCCAGACACATTCATTCTTCTATCTGGAGATTTTAACCATGCCTCTCTCTCCAACATACTGCCCACATTTAAACAGTTTGTCATTCTCAACAAAGGGTGATAAGACTCCACGGGTGGATCAGACCACAACCTGGTTCATCTCTCTCCCGCCTACACCCCAGTTGATAAAAGAATGCCTGAACTTTGAAATGCTGGTCCCAGGAAGCAAAGGAATCTCTGCGGTGCTTTCTGGAATCAATAGACTGGGATGTTTTCTGTGAGTCATATGGGGAGGACATTGAAGGACTTATAGAATGCGTCACTGACTACATCAATTTCTGTGTTGATAATAGCATACCCAGCAGGGAAATTCAGTGTTTCCGTAACAATAAACCTTGGGTTACCAGTAACCTGAAAGCCCTGTTAAACACGAAGAAAAAGGCTTTCAGGGAAAAAAGCAAGGGCACTACAAAGGGAACTGAAGATTAAGATTGAGGAGGGGAAACAATCACAAACTGGAACAAAAGCTGCTGCAGGATGGAGTGAAGCAAGTCTGGACTGGCATGAGGAAGATCATAGGTCTAGAGCAGAAGGGAGGATCGCTGCTTGATGGACACCAGGACCTGGCTGATGACCTGAATCTGTTTTTTTAACAGATTTGATAGCTCCACCCCACCTTGCCTGTTGCCTGTGGCTCATACTCCTCCCTCCACCACACCTATAACCTCAACTATCACACTCCACTCATCTCAGGTCAGGAGGGAACTGAACAAACTGAGGCAGGGAAAAGTGGCTGGATCTGATGGATTTAGTCCCAGACTGCTGAAGACCTGCTCCAGACAACTGTGTGGAATTCTCGACATACTTGAGCCTGCATCTACAGAGGAGCCAGACTGGGGTGGCCAGTGCGCTGTTCTTTGGCGTAGTGTGCTGAGGAGAGGGTGCTCGCACAGCAGACAGGAACAGAATTAACAAACTGATCAAGAAGGCGAGCAGAGGTGAGGGTGCTCTCAAAACTGAACTCAATAATTAACAATCCCACACAGCCTCTTCATGCCCTGGAGGTGGTTCAGCAGTGCACCTTCAGTCACAGGCTGATCCCACCAGTGTAGGACAGAACGCTGCAGGAAGTCCTTCCTTCCAGCTGCCATGAGACTGTTAAATGTGCACAAATAATTGCTGTGGTGTATAGTATAATATTTTATACTGTGTATTTATGTGTATATGTGTTTACATATATTTACACATGTACATTTAAGAATACATGTGTACATATGTTTATATTTATACATGTATATATTTTTCATTTTATATTTTTAGATAATACAAGGCACATATTTCACATTGCATTTTATTATATATTACTTATAATTTTATTGTTTTTAGTATTTTAGTAATAAATTTTAGTATGTTTATGCTTAATTTTAGATGTGTTATGCTCAATGTTAGATGTCTCCTGTGGTTGTCTTGACTGTGAATGTAGCTGCTGTAACAAAGTAATTTCCTGTAAGGATCAATAAAGTATCTGTCAATCTATCACTAATCTAAAACTTCATAACTGTATGAGTGCTGAATAAGAATTACTTAACCATAATTAACCATATATTAATGCTCTTTTACCCTTGTAAATTTGAAACAATCACAACTATTAAACATTAGTAAAACATTCATTCCAAATTTAAAAAGATGAAGACTTAATGCTACATGTTAAAAGAAAATGCAGTTATTTTAATTACAAAAATTTAACAATTTTAGCTTTCTTGAAAGGAATAACAAAAAAAATGTTTTAACAATTTCACTGGTCCATGAAAATAACGACAAAAGCCATTCATTTTGATGAAAGGATGTGGTAAGAGCTTTGTAATACCATGGGATTAAACATTGCTTTCTTTTACAATACAGTTTAAGTTTACTTTGTAAATTGTAATGTCTTACTTTGTAACATTGCAGAACATACATGGTAAAATATATGGTCCCCATATTTAGAGATCCCCTCCACTCAAAAACATGTTTTTTATGGTTAACTCCTCTTGGAGACACCTCTTGGAATTTTAGTTGAAAATTTATGTTTTCAAAATAACATGCAAGTGGCTTGTGTGAGAGAAAAACGTTTTTGTTGTTATTTTCATAGAACAGTGAAATTGTTAAATCAATCTTTGATTATTCCTCTCAAAGAATGCTAAAATTGTTAAATTTTCTAAATAAAATAATTGCATTTTCTTTTAACATGTTGCATAAAGTCTTCATCTTTTTTAAATTCGGAATGAACCTTGTTGGTAACAGATGGTTGTCATGATGAATTGATCTCCAGTTGGAAATATTTCACTAATGACTAATAACTGTGTGATTGTATCAAATTGACAAGGGTCACAAAGAGCATTAATACATGGTTAATTATGGTTAGGTAATGCTTATTATTGTCTGGAATCTGGCAATATCAGAACCATGATGGTGGGATACTCTGTGACATTTGCACATGCCCACTTGTGCACAGGTAACCTGCACAGGTTGGCTGTGACTCAGGAGGTAGAGTGGGTTGTCCACTAATCGGAAGATCGGTAGTTTGATTCCCGGCTCCTCCAGTCTGCATGTCGAAGTGTCCTTGTGCCATCAGTGTATGAATGTGTGTGAAGGGTTAGTTCCCCCTGATGGGACCTTGCATGGTAGCCCCTGTACCCATTCAGCGTATGAATGTGTGTGAATGGGTGAATGTGACACATAGTGTAAAAGCACTTTGAGTGGTCGGAAGACTAGAAAGGCGCTATACAAGTACAGTCCATTCACCATTTTTGACCACAACTTTTAGGTCAATGCAATGAAAAGCAAATACATTATTTTGTTTTTTTTTTCCATAGAAAGTGGGATGTAATGTCAGCCCTATATTGGAGACAATGCAGAAATTTGCTGTAATTTCAAAACTGGATCACTTGACAACGCTTTGTCACACAGAAAAAAAACTTGCACCATCAGAAAGGGTAAGTTCTGCTGTTTATGTGGTACGTTGTGAAGCAATATGGACTTTATGACTTATTTAACTGAGAAGCAGGATTGTGAAAATGGGTGAAGAAATTAAAAAGATATTACTTTGCAGAAATTTGATTTGTCTTTATAATGTGATTACTTTGGTATGCACAATATGTGACTAGCATCATTAAAAAGCTCTGGTTCCGCTCTTTCTTGTAATGTGTTCCATATCTATGCAGTGATGAGTTCATGAGTAATTCAAAAAACAATAATGGGTGTGGAGATGGACACAGAGCTATATGGTGATTGTAACTATGGTTAAATTTGATGTGAATTCAAAATTATTTTTTCTCACCAACACTTCGGCGCATAGACAAGCAACTAGCATCTTTGGAAAGCTGAAGTGCCACTTCATTTGATATGCGCTCCACCTCACTGCAATGAATACTTAATGAGCAATTCAACTGAGAAGAAGGGATGTGGGCTCTAAGGGTAAATAAATGGTTAATTATGGTTAAGCAATGCCTATTCATCATTCTGATACATTTATGAAGTTATAATGCCATTTGATATTTTTCCCAGCTCTTTTGCAGTCATAAGCAACACTCTGACCTTTGACCCTCAGACAATGGTCCATTCATATTTTGATGCAAATATTTAATTGTCACATTAAAAGACTAGCTGCCATTGTAATATTTCTAGAACCCATAAAAAAGAATACAAAAAACCTTTCAAGATTGCTTGTCCAGGTCTTATCATAGGGATAAATATTATTTATTCATCTCCCTCCATCCTGATCTGGGTATTCAATGTTCTCAAAGCATAAGAGAGGGGGGAGGGGAGATAGTGAGGACTTTGTGAGAGGGGAGGGTAGTGTCTTGTTTATGTACCATATTGGCAAACCCTGTGTATATTCCAAATCCCTTAAACATACACTGTATAAAAATGTTAAAATTGCTAGTTTGGTAACATATGAATGTACATTACCATTTTGTATAACAATAGAAATTCAAGATTATGTCCGTAAAAATAAAAACTCATTGTTCAAGATGATCCAATACAGCTGTGGAGAGAGTTCAGAATCAGAATGTCTTATTTATTTGTGTTTTATTTATTTATTGGTACCATGTACAGTGTTAAACATAAATGTTGCCCTTTGATGTACTGTACCCGAGTTAGCTTATAGCTAGCTTAAATTTAGATTCAGTGGTTACAGAGCTGAGTACTTTTTAGCAGATTTTTTAATTTGGTTTTGAATGTACTGATGGAACTGCAGCCCTTCATATCATCAGGTAGGAAATTCCACTGAGTTGTGGCTTTCACAGAGAAAGCTGATTGTCCAAATGCAGTGCGGCAAAATGGTATGGTGCAATCTTGTATAGAGGATATTCTGGAGGATCTAATAGAACTGAATGAGCGAGTGTACACAAAGTCACATAGTGGAGGAGGGGCCAAACCATTTAAAATTTTATAAACTAGGTACAAATTTGAGAATACTCTAAAATTCTCAGAGCTCAGTAAATTGTATTTCTTCAGTACCCTACAGTGATGGAAATGCATTGGCTTTTTGTCAAGAGTTTTTAGAGTTTGTTTGTATAAGGACTCAAGTGGTTTTATGGCTGTTTCTCCAGCCTGCCCCCAACATGTGATGCAATAAGACATATGGGAAAGAATCATAGCATGCACAAATATCTTGGCTGCATCCAAAGAGAGACAGTTTATAATATGTCTAAAATAACAGCAACAACCAAACATACTTTTTGTGAGTGAGATAAAAACAACCAACATGCAGAGTATAATAAATACACAAATAAAGAAAGGAGAAATGATGAAACATAATGTAAGTTTAGTGTGTTTGACAGTGTAACTAGATATATTCAATTGAATTTAATTGAGTTCCTTCCTTTTTTACTCTCTCGTTATCCTCTCCCAGGCATCCACACATCTGTATAAATCCTGCAATACTCCTGCAAAATGTTGGCAGTGATATACCTAAAAGAAATAAAACAGTATTAAAGCCACAGAAAAACATTTATTTTTATTTTAACTTTCTATTTGTGAAGTTTTCAATTTGTTTGAAATGTTCCAAAATTGTCAGATTCGGCATATCTTATATTATTTTCAGTTATTTTTTCTCACAAAAATTTAACAAAAAGTGCCAAAAAGCAATACAAAACATTATTTAAAATTATCTAAAAGAGGAGGCAGTTATGAGCACATACCCTAATACCAATACGCATCAAACAGGAACATGTCATATCAGACTTAGAGCCAAATCCACAAAGAATGGATTGCGCCCACTAATAGCACCGTGAATTGTGCAGCATTTGCACCCGCAATCTGCCCTGTTTTTAGGACCTATTTTCAAAAGATTTTGCACTAATGATATGTTTTGCATCTGTCTGAGTGAGTGGAGCTGTTTCCAGTGTTTCAGGTTTTTCTCCATATTTCAGCACAAAGATTGGTCCATAATTAAATCTGCAGAGAGCACAAAAGCCTCAAATTGCGTGACTTTAAATAACAGAGGTGCGCACACACAGAGCTCTCCACAATCACAAACCAACTTTCATGTATTTTGCTTCTTTTACTTCTCTAGTATTTTGCATCAACATAATTTACTGAAATGTGTGTCAGAATAGGCTACAGTTATTAATGTGACTCAGGCAGGTCTGAAACATGTTAGATTAATGTCTGAATCTTACAATAGTGTTGTTCAGGTGTCACTGAATGTATGAATGTATGTACTGAAACATCATTACTGATCTTCTGTTTGTTGCCCACAGCTGGCTGTGTATCACAGCTGGTTGCAGCATCACACAGCAGCTGAAAGGGTAAGTATGTCTCCAAACTGATAGAGAGACTTTGCGTATTTACGCAGACGGCACAGCAGCGGTAACTTCATTAACACCAGATTGGTCAGGATCTGACAGTAATTACTGTTCTATGTTCTGCTACACATCTACACAGGTCAGCTGTTACACACAGATTCAAGTTTTACAGTGGAATTGTGTGTAGTAAAGAAGTCCTTATGGATGAATCCTGAGCTCCATCAGAGCTGTCAGGACATTTTTATTTTTAAGTAGCTGAAAGTCTGAAATAAGTCTCCCACCCCATAACCACTTGATCCCCCCAAATGTCTGACTGAAGATTTTGCCCTTGATATCATTGTACATAAATTCAATATCATTCAAGCCTCACAAACTTAAAGATTTGAAGGGAGAGAGAGAGACAGGGAGAGCGAGTGAGTAAAGAGTGAGTGAGTGAGTGCACACAGTTAACACCAACTATCTGAGGACGTTAATAGCACCGCCCTAATTGTGTGTGGCAATTAGCACTGGTCTTTGTGAATTGGATGGTTTTTGCAACAAGGCTTATTTGCATAGAAAGGGGCCAATTTTGCGCTGAATGTATGAATATTACCTAACCGTACATGCAAATGGCGCACCATGATGCTGTTTGCTTGGCAGCGCAGTTTATGGTGAATTTCACCCTTTGCAGATGCTTTGTGAATTACAGGCACATCTTTTTTTGTCTCATTTGCACAGGTTTAACGGCTGCAAAAGCCACACAATCCTTTTGTGGATTTGGCCAAGTGAGCCACATCATAATGAAGCTACACTATCATATTAGTACATAGTTTTCATTTTACAATATTGACATATTGAGACACAGTAGTGCCCGTCAACTCTACACCTCAACCTGGAGCAATTGTATCCTGTATGTGGGCACTATAGAGTCTACTTCATCCGTTCATTTTCTAATGTGAACAGCCCACGGAATCAAACTATATTAGAATTAGTATGTAGTGTGAAATTGGTGTGAAACAGATGGGATGAAGAGGAGGAGGAGGGTCAGTGACATTTTTTTTTTTTTTTAGCATTGGCAATGGGAATGGAGCTGTGGTATACAGGGTGTGTGTGTGTGTGGTGGTGGTGGGGGGGGGGGGGGGGGGGGGGGTGTATAGGGACAGATGTTTTCCCTCAAAGAAATGATTGCATTTGCAATGTAAAACCAATCTACGAAGCCTTGTTCTTATTACATGCACCGTGACCCCGGGAGTGAATCAGACGAAAGCAGTCAAATAACTGTTGTGACAGATAATAATGGGATATGAGCAGATGGTTTTCTCACTATGGAAATGCTCAGGTTCTTCAATCTCATCCCTCAAACCTCCTGACTGGAGCAGCCGTCTGGAGACAGAGGGAAGAGACTGTTCAGAGCTTAAGATGAGATTGGCCCAGGCAGAGACATATGGAAAGCTCTTTCCTCTCTTTCCCAGACAATAGTTGTGGGGATGAAATCAACAACCTCTGGCACACTAAAGACCCAGGCCATTTGATACACATTGAAATGTGTTGTGTGTATTGGCATACAATGAAAGGAGTGAAGAGTTGGCACCTTATGAAAAGTTGCTGTGTTATTAGGCTGAGATGATGAACAGGATGCCAGGCTTGTGTTTGTATGGGGTTTAGGGCTGCAGCCAGGGATGATGGTCATACTGTTCAGAATGAATGGCAACAAGTCCTCATACCTGAACAACAAAATAGCTTGTTTGTCAGTGTCTTCCAAAATGACTTGTATCATATGGCAAAACGATTTATATGAATGTTCTCTGATCTGCCACCTCTATGGTTAAAAGATATGGCTGTCCATTTTCCATATTTTCCTTATTGTCAACAAATCTCATGTTTGGAGCCAAACCAACAATGAGGTCAACCTGCTTGCAATTATTGTGTGTGTATTCAAGTATGATATATCTTATTCCTCTGTGCTATAGGCCTGTGTTGTTGTCCAAAATCTATTAAAAGCATGATAGTGAGTCACACCGCTGCACTGACATCTTGACAATATCTTGACTTTGTACTTAAGTTCTTTGAGAAATTTATGATACTGTTGGGCCTTGGTTACAGGTTTGGTTATCAGCGATAATTAATGATTATCAAAGATAATTATTAATTATTAAAATCAATAGAAATTATTACAGTGGAAACCGCTTGGTGATCACGGTCACAGTGATCAATCGCTTATGGAATATGGATCAAAAAGCTTGGGACAGAACCATTCCCATACAAATACTGTTTAAATAATTCACTTATAGTAATCAAGTAGTCTGCTTACAGTGTTCATTTCGAAAACATACATATGTTTTCATTTCATATATGAAAACATATGGATTTTTTTTTAAAACTACAGTAATTCTATTTTCATTTTACCTTACTCTTATAGTACACATATGATATGCATTTAGCGGCTGCAGCACCATTATCAGGCGTTGCAGGGTGTGGGTGTTTATTTGTAACTGCCGTAAAACAATCAGAATATAACTTTTTATTCCTCTCATTCGCTGGCTTTCTTGCTACCAGTGCTCTGCTTTACTTTTAACAATATCAAAGGAAGAGAAATGTCCTCCCCTCTTCCTAGTAATGTTTTTGTCTTCCATCGTGGCAGGGTTGTATAGCGCTAGAGGTTGTGTTTCTCCAAAAGTTGATTCTGGTTCAACTTTCTCACTGTGGCCCCCCTGCTGCCCCCATTCCTGCAGCCTAAATGCACAACGCACAACCCGGTGATCTGAGGTTGGTGACACGTGCACACTGAAATGATGAAAAATGAAAAAGAAAAGGAAAAAGTCATTTTCTCTCAATGAAAAACGTAGTTTCCTTGAAGCGTATGACAAACTGCCAAAAATGAGCCAACAAGATGCTGCAGCGAAACAAGCGTTTGAATCCTGAGTTCAATCAGCGCCCTGCTGAAGGCTGAGCCATGAGGAGAAAAGAGACGAAGAAGAGGGGTGGGTCCATGAGTGGAGTTCACATGTGGGTACGAACAACCAAGGACTCTGGGAAATTGAGTTTCTCTTTGACTACCTTTCTTTCTTAGAATGTTGAAACATGTGGTCAACCTGTGAGACACAACAATATCTTTAAGATATTATTTCATTCTAGTTTAGGCAAAAAAAAAACTACTCAGTCAAGATTAAGAACCTCCCCACTGAAGGTTCATGTTATACACAGACTAGTGTGAAACCAGATCCAATCCAGTTTCATCTCATAAGGACAAGTGTTTTTGACATCCAAGTCACAGAACAGATACAAATTTATATGATGCTCTTATTCAAAGCGTGCCGCTCATTCACCAGCTCACATACAACTTGGGGTTCAGTATCTTGTCCAAGGACACTTCCACATGCAGACAGTAGGAGCTGGGATTCTAACTGTCACCACACGACTCCATGCTTTCTTTGACCCTGCAAGTCTATATTTTTGCTCTAGTGAAGTGTAATCTCCACAGACTAACGGGTACATGTACTCCAGAAAGACACATAAGTGTTTTCTGATCTGACACCCCTATCAGCAGGACTACAACATTTCTCTGTACCTTCCAGAACCATTACAAATTACTGTTAAAAAAAAGGATGTTTTATGATGTGACAACGCTGTGGTTAAGGTCTGGTTAAGTTTAGGCACAAAAACCACTTGGTGAGGTTTAGAAACAGATCATGGTTTGGGTTAAAATAAGTACTTTGTTAAGGTTAGAGAAACATTGTGGTTTGGGTTAAAATTGGCACTCTGTGATGGTTAGGGAACTTTTGCTGTCATGGCTAGAATAATAAATGTTAATGGCTGCATTTATATAGCACTTTTATCTAAAGGCTTTACATTTTGCTTCTCATTCACACACAAACACACACTCATTCACCAATGACAGGGAGCTAAACAGTAATGTACTAATATACAGTAATGGTGCTAACAGGACCGCTGGGAGCAATATGGGGTTGGTGTCTTGCAAGATCACTTTGACATATGGACAAGAGGAGCTGAGGATCAAACCGCCAACTCAGCTCTATCTCCTGAGCCACAGCTGCTAGTAATAACCATGTGGTTAGGCTGATGGTGGAGCCTCCTGTGCTGTAAAATTACTCAATTCTATCTCCTTGGTCTTTTTGAGTTATTTGAAATTTTTAAATCTGCAGCTCAAGAGCGAGCGGTGTTGAGGCAGAACCCATTAGTCCATCACACAAGAAAGTCAAATGAAATGTGCAGGAAGCTTTAGCATGAGCCAACCGCTGCCTAGCGCTACACTGAGTGGTACATAACTTCTGTAGTTGCAGTTTGCATCGCAGCTGGATGATGAGCAAAGCAGCACACTGGAAGTGTTGCTGGTTGTTCGGCTGCTAAAAGTCTGAACAGCCTTACAGAGGATGGAAATTTATGTCAGGAAAGGCTGAAATTCATTTCTGAACACTATCCACCCTCTGTTAACAGCATTTTACATCTGACTGTCTGCTTAATGAGATTCAGTACGCCACAGGATTTTCTACTGTTTCATCTTCAATCTTTGGATGAAATTTTAAAACATGGTTTCTTTCTGTTCCTCAGCTAAAGCAATATAATATTTGTGCTAAAGCTAAGCTAGCGACCTCCAGCTACATCTAAAAAACAGACTTTTACTTTGTGAGGAAACATAGACATGATCTTACCATTTTGAAACATCCTCTTGAAATCTCAACTGTGCAACAGCAAGTTCTTCCCTTCATTCAGGTTCAGACTCCACCTCATAGACCAGTATATATTGTCTTACATCTCCAGCTGCAGGCACTATTCCAGGTAAACATGCTGCATTATTCATTAGGTAGTATTCTGATTGGCTGGGGGTGAAGGTGGAGGCCAGACCTCCAGCCAGAGTAGACTAGAGTAGGTGGTCATTAATAATGCTGATGTATTATGTAAATGTATTATGTAAATATATTCAAAAACAGCTTGCCCGAGGACAGAGGGGAATCTGGGCAATGAGGAAAGATGGATTCAGAGAAATCTAAAGAACGTTTGGTTAATAAAATGTCACATATGTTTAAAATAGGTTCAGTAAAAATAAAATGAGTCAAAAAAGGCCATAATACCAGATCTTTAAGGCTAGGGGACGATTGGTCATGGTTTTTAAAAAGCAATGTTAACTCATGGTTGGAAACAGTAAATGAACAGCAATTTCCAGTTTCACAGTAACGAGCAGAGAAATAGAATCAATGAATCAATAAACACAGCCTGTTTTCTTCCTGTGTTCTCCTCATCAAACCTAGGATAGTGACGAGTGTGTGTGTTTACACACTGCTCACGTCTTGCTTTTGATGTGGATCTTAGACAGTCCAATTGGCAGGTGAAATTGACTGAGGGTCTCCAATTACAAGATGCAGTCTTTTTTTAGGTTCACATGTCTAAATAATGTATGTGTTGGTTTATCAGTGATCTCTTTCTACTCTTTAATTCTCCATCCTCCCAACACACAAATTAGCCTCTCTAGCAGTTAATGAGACTGCATGACAGAAAAAAAAGAGAGCTCACAACAGAGGGACTGGACGAGCATGAAAACCAAACTAAATAAACTGAAACTTCATTTGTCTGCATTTTGTATCTTTTTCACTGTTTTGGTTTGCTGTGGACCGGACAGTGGGACTGCACTCTCTCTTCTACAGATCCAGCAGGCCATACAGTAGTGGATAACTTGTTGAGGTTAATATGTTTGTTGAGAAACATTACTCATCCAGCAATACAAAGTAAACAAGCTGTGTCTGCTGTCTCTGCACTCTCCAACCTCGATCTTCCTCATCTTTCATGTGAGCAAGCTCCATCACCATAGGAGCACAGAGGAAAGAAAGATATCAGCTCATGTGATATCTGATTTCATTCCAGTGCAATTTACACACACACACACACACACACACATAGAGAGAAAAAAAGAGCAAACCGATCATTTGTGCCACTGTTTGTAGCTCTTGAGATGAATGGCTCCCAGACGAGACCACTGTGGCATGAAATGCTAAGATGTAATCATCTTCTCGCAACAGGATGCTGTTTCATGAGAGTGGAATGAACTCCAATGTTCCTTTCACTTTTTTCTTTTTTTTTTGCTCGCTTCTCTGATAATTCCTCTTCAGAAAGGATGCATTTTAACACCACACCTTTGATTTGTGAAGGAAATCAAAGTGTTTTTTTTTTTTAAATTTGATGTTTCAAAAACGCTCCACTTCCTTAAATTGATATTATTGTATTAAAAATATTTCTTTAGTTTTTTTGGTTGTCACATACTACAAGGGCCTTTTGAAATATTTGTGGTTTTATAATTTTTTAAAGAACTATGTTTGTCCATTCTAAACAAACATCTCTTTGGAAATCTCAAGCTTATGAAATCTATCTTGAAGACAAAAATAACCTTATGATTCTCAGCTTGTTTTAAGTTTCTCAGTTGGTCTTACTATAAACATCAAACTGTTCAGCTGTTAAGAGCTGCTGAACGGCAAAAATCTCTTTAGCATAAAGTCAGTTTGGTCAGAATGATTTAACCTGTTTCCATTACAAACCAGTTTGTTTCAAGAATTTTCTAGAGATGAGTGTCATTATCTTGAAACAACCCAAAATAATAACTGAATGACACTGAACCAGCTCCATGACAACTTAACAATTACTGATGGAGTTCATGACATGCAGTTGCTGTGGAAAAAAGCTAGTAAATTGTCTTGTGATATTTTTGTCACACTACTGTTGTCAAGATCATGTGAACCCACGGTTTGTCGTGTGAAAGTCCTGAGCCCCAACCACTTCCCTATAAGAGTGTAATTTGTCCTAGATTGAAAAAAAGAAAAGAAAGAAAGAAAAAATGCCAGTGAACATTATCCTGGCAGAAAATACATTTCCTCCTAAATGTTTTTTTGGCAAAACCATTTAGTAGTATATAAACATAATTTTTATGTGACAGGGTTAACCATCTGATTCACTGAATGAAGACAGTGAAATGCAGTGGGTGTTTTTATCTCACAACAGATATTAAGGCAGACTGTTTCACTAGAATACTGTACAAAACAATGTCACTTAACTCTTTAGGAACAAGTGGATTTATATAGGAAATGACTTCATTATCTCCCAGCACTGACATTTTTAGGGCTCAATATTAGTCAAAAATGACTTGAAATGAAGATGGAGATTTTTGCAGTGTGTAGGTATATTTTCCTAGAAACTATTTTAAACTGTAGTTTGTCATTATTCAACATCACAATGTTGTCGTGAATTTAAAAGGACATAAAGCTTCTCATTTTTCTGTTTTTTTCAAGTGTAAACTATGTCTTCATTGATGGCACCCTTATTCTTCTATCCCTTTTTTTGTTCTGTTCTTTCCAAAGAACTCCTTCTCACTTTGTTCCCTTAAGCCACTGTTATTGACCAAATGACCCATGACGGAAAGCAACATGTTCCAAAGCCTTTTAGATATTTTCTCTCTGCTACTGTCGCCATACCACTCATCAAACTGTGTCTTACTTCTGTCACTGAGCTTGATTACTTTTCTGTGTGCAATCGTGCTGACGTGGGATGAGAGCTTTCCTCACAATATGTTCCATGACCTTTATAACTTAAATGAAATGGATATTTTTTTCTTCAAGTCATTGGCTGTGAGCCACAATGGTTACAGATTTTTATTTTCACTACATGTATTTGAAAAGTTCTGTATTGAATATTCACGTTAATATATATATTAATTTAAACCTTTGTGCTTAAGTCAGTGGAAGGAAATTGAAGTGACTGTTAAACAATAAATCAAGAACACACTCTCCTTAATGCAAAGCACCTAAAACCAGGCTTAGCTAAAACTATCCTCTCAATTTACTAATTTGAATTCATCCTCATGCCATTCTCTTGTCCTGCATACACCCTCACTGTGGATTGCTTGAATGTAATAAGGTTTTATTTTCATCTTGGACAAAGATATGTGAATATCCTTTAAGCACAACGCTGTCTTATCTCTAAGATCCCTTATAATATCCCGTCTAATACATTATTGTGAGAGAGGAGGACGTACGGCTAATCCTGGCTGCCTTGGATGATGCTTGGATCAGTGACTGATATAAGACATGGATGGACAACATGGTAAATGTCTTCTTTGTCGTTTCCTTCAAACTTCAGGCTGAATGCATTTGGTGCCCTCTACAAGAGGGAAACAGGCAAAATAGTTCAATCGAGAGCATAAATTATTAATTCGAGAGCACAAATTAGTTCCTCCATGGCCCCTCTTGGGCTCCGTAGTATTTATTAGTTTAGTACTGCGATCTTATCTTAATCTCTGTGTAACAAAATAATCAGCTCAAAGGTCCTCTTATAAGCTTTTAGAGCTTTCAATATTTTACAACCCTCCTAAAATCTTAAAAAAACACAAATATGAAGTTTCATTTTTAGCCATGCTAGTGCATGCCGATCGGTCTATTCACCACTTTGATCCACACTGAATTGATCAACAACTACTGGGTTGATTACTGCACCCTCAAAATTAATTGTCTTCACTTTGGTGATCCAGTAATTTTCATTTTTAATTTATGATGAAATTCCTTCAAAGCGAATTACATTCCCAGCATGAACACTATTGAATAAGAGAGAGAGTGGGTGAACATAAAAATAAATTAATAAAAAGAAACATAAAAAAAAACCTGACACTTAAAGAGTTCTCTATTTTAAAATGCACAAATGATAGCACAGGTTGGCTTGTGTAAAACTG
Organism: Thunnus maccoyii; assembly: GCF_910596095.1. Taxonomy (NCBI): domain Eukaryota; kingdom Metazoa; phylum Chordata; class Actinopteri; order Scombriformes; family Scombridae; genus Thunnus; species Thunnus maccoyii. The sequence continues at coordinate 893,918 of NC_056535.1, read as the reverse complement.
GCCTGACAATGGCTTGCTTAACGTGAATTAGTGAGATTGTGAGAATGTTACACAACGTTAAGGTGCTTCTACTCTACAAAAATGGCTGCTGAGATGGATATATTGAGTGGTATCTTTTCCAGTCTCCTTTGTTTACCTTTAAAGCCACTGAGGAAATCTCAGATCCAATATACTGTACGTATGATACTGTATCCACATCTGTCATCCTTACATCTGCACACTTACCACAGAGTCAGTCCCATGACTCCTCATCATACTGTCAAACAGTTCAACATGTTGAGTTCAGACAATATCACTACTGATTCCACACATAGATCACATTTATTACATTCCCTTTCACAATACACATTTATGTGGCCTCCATTTGACATCAATAACTAATGACAGAAGTTTGATTCCAAAACAAAACAGTGTCAGGGATGGAGCAAAATTATGATCCTGACATTTTACAAAAATGAAGAAGGAACACTTGTGCAAGTGCTAACATATATATGGTATATTTGTTATGTTGATGATTTTTATCAGAAAGTGTCGTGCAGGAGAGCTCGCTTCCATTCAGGTGTAAGTGTGCAAGCTATGCAGAAGATGCTTTAGCTGCAGTAAAAAAGTGAAAAGAAAGAACAAACTGGAAGACAAAAGACTGAAAAATGCATCATGAAAAGGATGAAACAGAGACCAAAAATCCATGTTGTGTGTTGATACCTTTAAATGGGATGGTGTTTACTGATGTTCATGAGAACAGTCCATATGATTGAGCCAGTTCTGTTGTATTCAAAAACCATGAGTGAAAATGTTGTGATGGCTTTGTTCTCATGACTTGTGACATACACCAAATGGTGGAACCCATTGATGTTGGTCTGCGGGTAAACTTCTTTCTTGTTTCTCAGCTTTTGATGTTGAAATACACAAACATCAAATCATTCACCATTTCTGAAAAGAGATCAAGTCAGCGTCCATTTGTGTCTGTTGCCTAGCAGCAGTTTCCACAAATTAAACAACTCCGATGGCGATTTTAAAGTGTGGCTGACTGCTCATGCTGAAAACCCAAAGTCAGCTTTCCATTTGATGCAGCATTATTTTTCAGTACTGCACAGTGCAGAGTGGATTATTACACGTACTGTATATCATGGCCACTTGTATAGCTGCAAAGGCGCACAGTGAAGCAGAGGATGAAGAGTTATATTAACACTATAACTGCTAAAGGGTCATTTTTACCCCCCTGGTGTTTTCAAATGCATGTAACTCAGTAAAATAAAACCCCTACATCTCTCAGTTCATGACTATTATTAAAATGGATTAACGAGTTTATTAATCATCTAGAGAATTATGGTGGTGTGGAATAAAAAGAAAAAAAATATGATCATTTATACCTTGAACTGCTGTTATTTTTACCCCTCATAGAAACCGCTGCATAACGCCATGCTCAACATTCACATCACTGTCCAGTTGCTTAGAAACACCCATTGTTTAGACATCTTTTGACAAGTAGGCTGCCATATCACAAGCAAAAACTGGCTAGATTTGATAGATAGATAGATAGATAGATAGATAGATAGATAGATAGATAGGTAGGCTATTTATTTGGATTTGGAAACATGAACCGGAACAGAGGAGTTCTGGCAATGCTCTAGGACATGAGTGAGGGAGAGTGACTGGGAGAGTGCAGTCACAAAACATCTTGACAGAGGGACCAACTGCACACGTACGCCGCAACATCGACGACCCTCTGAGCATACTCGATGGATCGTGTGATGCTGCAGCACATCTGTGACTGTACGGTGGTGGAGCAGAAGGCTGGGAGTTGAGCCTGGCTGAGCTGAGGGCGTTCATTGCACTCCTCTTAGCCAAGAGAGTGCATAATGGGAGGACTTGTCGTCAAAAGAATAGGATTTTCCCTTCTTTAGCACCACCATGTCAAGGTACAGGTACAGGGAAATCATGCGCTACCTACGGTTTGACTGAAAAGACATCAAGCACATCCGACTGTCACGTGACAAGTCTGATTAAAAACAGCATCACCTTCTATAAACCAGGCGCAGAAATTACCGTTGATGAACAGTTGTTCCCCATGAAGACGTGCTGCCCCTTTACCCAATACATGCCCAATAAACTGGACAAATTCAGCATAAAGTGGCTCGCTGCTGATTCGGAGATAAAGTACATGCTGAATGGATATCCTTATCTGGGGGAAGGATCCGAGTCGCCCAGCAACGCAGAGCCTAGGGGAGAGTGTGGTCCTGAAACTGATGGAGCCTCTTTTGGGGAAAGGGAGAAATGTAACAACCAACAATTTTTTTTACATCACTCCCCCTTGCCCACAAACCCCTGGCCAAAAACACCAGCCTGGTGGGCCTCCTTCTGCACACCAGAAAGCTGGACTACACGAGACAAAAGTGATGCAGAGTGACAGGGCAACGCTCACTATCCATCAAGGAAAAGAGAAGAAGAATGTCTGCATCTTCAGCACAAACTTGTTTCCATGAACACAAGCATTTTTTGTGTGATATAGTATTTTGCAAAATATCTTTCTGCCATCTGGATTAATGTTGAATTTGCATGTCACATAAATGAGCTGCATATTAAAATCTGTGTGTGTGTGTGCGTGTGTGTGTGTGTGCGTGAGAGAGAGAGAGAGAGAGAGAGAGAGAGAGAGCTCCGTTTCGTTATTCCCAGCAGCATAACTAAAACACGTTATTACTTAATGTTCTTTTTCTACAATAATTAAATTATATATATATATATATATATATATATATATATATATATATATATATATATATATATATATATATATGTTAATGTTAATTATTTTGTTGTTGTTTTTTACAGTTTATTGATGGATTTTAAAATGTATTTGACCTTTTTGATCTGTAATGAAACAGCCTAAAGCAATTGTAAAATTAATAAACCCCATAAACTGAATTTTAAATAGTAAATTTTGTCAAATAATACTCATTATTAAAAAAATAGATGAAAATGAACAACTTAACTGCCTCAAGAACAGACCTTGTTCAGATGTGTTGGTGTGCCCTTTGAGAGTGGAGCGTTTTCAGGATCTTCAATTTGTAGTTGAATGCAGGGGACCTCATCTCTGAAGTGCTGCTGAACGATATGATATTTTCAGGATATTTGCCCCAACCTGATGACATGAACTAAAATTACCATATGCTATTCATATAACCCTGTTACTGAACCCTGAAGTGTACAAGTGCAAAATGTACAGTTAGCAACTAGGTACAGTAATGCTAACAATGTAAGCCATAGCAGGTAAATGCTACAGGAATCACATTCAGCAGGCAGAGCTTTGCTGGAAAGCTACAACCATTCCAGAGCACAGCATCTGGGTAGTTATTGAGATAGTGGTGAGGACACCCAACCACCAGCTAATCACCCTCTCAGCCTTTCACAGGGTGGCTGTTAACCCCTGGGGAATTTATGGCTTGCTCATAAAGAGGAATATAGTTAAGGAAGTCTATGAATGAGCATCAGGTATAGTAAAAAAAAAACAACAACAGAAAAAACCACACATACACACACAAAGAAAATCAATAAAAAAAGAGGTACATATATGTTTTAAGAAGTAGTTTAATGGAGGACAGAGATTTAGACAGCGAGTCCAGACTTTGTCATTCTAAAAGCTCATTTTTTAATTTAAATCTTAAAATCACTGTTCTGACCTGGTAAAGACTTTGAGTTAATTTTGCAGCCACTACATAGTGCTGAGTCTGTTTTGCATAATAGGGGCCTCATTGCTTGACCTTTGAACCCTGTCGGAGGCAAGGATTAAAGACCTCTGTCGTTACAGATTTCCGTCATTTGGAGTCCATAGAGGCCATTTACGAGATCAGAGTAGATCCGAGGAGTTGTTGAGACAGAGAGAGAGAGAGAGAGAGAGAGATAGAGAGAGAGAGAGAGAGAGAGAGAGAGAGATAGAGAGAGGGAGAGAGAGAGGTAACTTCCCATCCACTCATTATCTCATTTTTGGACTTCGATGTTGTAAAAAAAACAAACAAAAAAAAAAAAACAGTGAGAGCTGCATCCAACCAGATGTTGTCCCTCGCCGACTTTCACACACGAGTTAATGGGGTTGTTTACAGTGTGTGTGCGTGTGACACAGACCAGCACAGAATGTCTGAACACACAGCAACTTTAGCACATAGTTCTCAGTGACAGATCAAACATCAGAATTACACATGACAGAATAACAACGGTAAGATTCATATTATTGTTGTTGAGTGTTAAATCAGTGAAAACAAGTTAACATAAATTATGGACAGATAAATAACAGTTTGCTACAGGTGGTAGCTGGCCAGCTAATGTTTGCCTTGCGCTTGGCAAGTTCACATGTAGCTTACTAATTGAAAGTAAAAAACAGTTATTATTAAAATAAAATAACATGCAGATAGACATTTAGTCGTGTCCTGTAGGCTGTAGATGTAACTGTTAGCCCGTGTGCTTGGCGGGTGTATGAATAGTCTGTACATACTGTATATAACCACCTACAATATTTATATAAAGTAACGTTATTTTTACCGTTTTAATATTTCTCTCATCATGCCATGCACTCTTCACTTCTTATTTGTATCCTGTTTACACATCAGACATGGTTTCACTTTCCTTGTGTAATTTTCTGAAGATTGTTGTGTTGTTTTTCTGCGTTAGTACATGAGAGCCACTAGAACGGAGTCAAATTTGTTTTATGTGTAAACATACTGTTGGGTCTTCACTAGCTGGCCACATGTTTCAAGCGTCTGAGAAACCTGAGTCCTTGGTTGTTCAGACCTAAGGTGTGAAACTTCACCCATGGAACCAACTTAACAAAACTAGAGAACCCCCTCTTCTCTCTGCTGGAGCAGCTCTTTGCTCTCTCGTGTGGCCTGCTCACAGCAGACACACACAGAACTCTTTTTCTTTACGGCAGAAGACGCGAGAGCCTTTCTAGTCTTCCGACCACTCAAAGCGCTTTTACACTACAAATCACATTCACCCATTCATACGCTGAATGGATACAGGGGCTAACATGTAAGGTCCCAACCTACCCATCAGAGGAAATCTAATCATTCACACAATTCTCACACTGATAACACAGCCATCGGGAACAATTAGGGGTTAAGTATCTTGCTCCGGGACACATCGACATGCGAACTGGAGGAGCTGGGAATTGAACCGCCGATCTTCCGACTAGTGGACAACCCGCTCTACCTCCTGAGCCACAGCTCAGTACACTTTGAGACTGAATCGGCTATCTTTTTCCCTGACTCCAGGGTGGTGTCCCATTATTATTCATTCTTGTTAATAATTTTATTGATTTTAGTAATTAATAATTATCTTTGATGATCATTCATCGTTGCTGATACAAGCCAAACTTGTAGCCATGGCCCAACAATACTTGGCCAATAAAGATAATTCTGATTTATAGGATAACATTACGGGTTATTTACTGTTGAAGGCTGTGGCAATTTTGATTAAATGTTAATTAACTGTTAGATCTGTCCAACACATCTAGTCTGATCTAATTAATGTCCTCTAGTGAAGCTGGAAGTTGTGCAGCTGTTTGCTATGTTTAATACTTTGGATTTTTGCGGGCCAGTTGTTGAATAGCGACAGACAGGAGCTCCATAATTTTAAATTAAGTCATTATTTTTGTTATTTAATTTATCATTTAAGTAACCTGGTGTTTACTTGATCTTTTCTTTTAACTCCTAATGTAACCCACTGCTATTTTGCATTGAACGTAGGTAATGGTAAATGGTAAAATGACATTACTTTATATACAGTACATACTGTATAGTAGGTGGTAATGTACAGTATATAACTGTAGCCTGTTCAGATATGCAGTAGTGAGTGAAATATTGCACATTCCCTACAGTGGACTTCAGTCTGACTGCTTTAATATAAAATACTTTGCAGTCCTGATCTACATGATGGAGTGATGTGCGTTTACTGTAGCTAATGTTAGCCTAGTTGCTGGAAACAGCTGCTCAGCTGAACAGATGTCCCGGGGACGAACCATACTGTTGCTCTGACTGTATCTGTCCATTTTCATCCACCACTAAAATGCATTTATACTCAGAGCAGGGGAGTGTCGCTTATACAGTTAATCACTTTTGTGTTTAGTTGGAAGCATGTGTAATTAGAGTCTGACACTCAAGCAGCTCTCAGGCTGCATTAACTGATCAGCTGCTTCTGTTCAACATGTTAGTTTGGCGTTAGCATGAGCCTCAGATAGCTAAACTGCACAGACAACAACTGGAGTTTCCACAATTTTATGCTTTAGATGTCATCAACATGACTGCCACAGTGAACAGATCGAGGCACGCTGTGAGTTTTTTATTCCTTGGACAGCAAGGAGGTGCGTTTGTTCTAGAGTTTGTGTGGCCCTTACAGGCAGTCACCAAACACACCTGTAACTCAATCTCTTTAAAAAGAAAGAGGCGCCACCTGGTGGCTCAACCACATACAACAGCAAACCTACAGAACATCTGACAGTTACACACGTCCCTCATCTTCTGCATTATCGGTTAATATAGTCTTAATTGGTTAAATTATTAACAGCAATTAACTGATACATCATTGACATCCCTGCAATATATCATCTATTTTCTCTGTACTAGTTTTCCCGATTTGCATCATAGCAAATTTTAATAACCTAAACGTAGGTGTGGGTGGATGTATTTTAAGGCCAGGCACCACAGTTGAATAGGGACAACATAAACCTCATTCTTCAATCAGAATTAAACTTATTAATATAGCCCCACATACAATATGTATGTATTATAACCTTTATTTTTTATCATGAAAATATGCAAATTAGGCAAACTCATGAAATAAGTCAGAACAAATATAACAATTTCAGGTGTGCTGTCTTCCCTTAATCTTATGTCTATAATAATAATTCATTATAAAGAAAAATTAAAATGCATGTATTGAAAAGTGACTGACATTCCTTTTATTGTCAGCGGAAAATGCATTTGATTTTCATAATCTTTATTCAGTGAATATATATGTTTAGTCTGTCAGTTATTACAAAGATTTTTGCAGGCTTTCTATCATTGCTATGGTGGTTGCTATGGATGCTGCTGAAACCACATAGTTGCATGCTGTGTAGTTATCTGAGCTGTTATGTTATTTGTGTTATCAATAAAAAACAGATTTTAGAACAAGATTTTAGAACACTTTTGTGTTTTTGTGTTGATAAATGTTAAAGATATCATTAAGAGAAAACCTTTACACGGTAACAGTGAGGAAAATATTACTGGACAGGTCCACTGGTCAGCCAATCACAAAGCTTCAATTTCTGGATTTCAAATTCAATTAATCCCTGGGGCGCTCTAAAATCTACTTTTTTATTCAAAGAACATCATCAAACAGTTACATAAAATAACACAAATAACAGCTCAGAGAACTAACGCAGAGACAATGATTCAGACAACATGCACCTACGTGGTTTCAGTGATAGCAGTATCCATAGCAACCACCATAGCATTCACTGAACGAAGACTATTAAAATAAAATGCACATTTCTAGCTAGAAATGTTATCAAAACACATTTTAATGCCAAAATTATTTTTAAAATATTGCATTTTTCACTGAGAATAAAAGGAATGGCAGCCATTTTGTTTGATCAAACAGACAAAACAAACTTGACAGTCTTGTGATGTGGACACAGGCCAATAGAAAAGAATAGGCCAAGAACATATAGGCATTTCACAATTTTATGTATTGTGAAACTAATATGTTTTGCGCTGTGGACCAACGTAGCTATTACACAGTTTATTCTGATGACTGAGTTGATCTGCGGCTGTTAATGGCACTTAAAGTTACTTACTCATTGGCTTCAGCCTCAAGCTGTGGTAGTTGCCACTTGAACTAGACCAGATGGAAACCACTGCTTTAAACCATGCTGGACCAGCCAGTGCCTCCACCTTCACAGGCTTGGTTCAAACCTACTGAACAAAAGATACCAAAGTTTCAATATGAATGTCAGACTGAATTGTGATGATATCTACATACAATGATGCAGATGTCATCTAACATTTCAATTGAATACAATGGAATAGACACAGAAAACATAAGGTCTTATGTTTGAATATTTCTTTCAGTGTAAACTACTGTAGCTTCAAAGAAGAGGAGGAACAAGATGGTAATGTCATACAGTGTGGGAAAAAATCTGCTACAGTCTAAAGAAACTTAAAGAGAATCTTTAAAGGATAATAAGACTTTAACAGTTTAAAAGCACATTATGGTGTACTGGAATCAAGAAAAATACACATTATTCTAGAAAATCTGTTGAAAGATGTTCTATGTGTCATTTTATTTGCAGATCTTTTTAGGGTTAGGATTTTTAGGACTCAATAAAAGACCAAATGACTTAAATATAGAGATGTTTGGCCCAGCACAGAGCAGAATGAGGCCTGTTGGTGTTTTCAGTGTAGATCAGCTCTGCTGTCATATGATGGAAGCTAAATACAGAGCTGACTTGGACACCCAGACAGGCTCTCATCACAAACTGAATGGCCTATTCTGCATAACTGGTGATATATATGCTAATATCAAAATAGCACCTAGCTTGCGCTGCGGCCCTGTCAGAGAAAATTGTTTCACAGGTTAGGAGAGAGAAGAGGAAAAAAAGCAAAGCAGCAAAGAGTAATCTTTACCTGAATATCATTCTCTTTGACTGGGGAGGTGATGAGAAGTGATGATAGGAGATTAGTTGTGACAGCTCCCAGGTTACAGCCAGCACATTAAAGTAGAACTCTCTGCAGGAGGGGGCAACTGTTCTCTGCAGTACGCCACTCCTGTGACAAATAATAATATCACACAAATCAACCTCACTGGAGGATTGGTGGTAAAAAAAAAAAAAAAAAAAAGATTTTTGGATGGTGACACAAACACTCTATTGTTCCTCCATCAGCAATACAATGGAGCCCATCAGACATCAGATTCACTCACCACACTGATGTGTACGGGGCCCCTAAGGGGACATGGGGGAGAAAAAAAATAGATGGGTGATTAAAAAAAAAAAAACTTTTGCGTTTCCCTGAGAAATATTTGAGTGGGAAAAAGTACTTCCGGTCTATCTAAATCTAAGAGAGAGAAGAGGAAGAGAGCAAACAAGTCATTTGTAACGTTACAGAAGTAATTAATGGTAAGTTCTTCAGTAGGTTAACATTAGTTCACTAATGTAACATTACAGCTTTGGTGACCTTACTCTTACCGCTAATGTTACCCTTTTCAAAGTATGTGTTTATTTTATTAGCAACTTTTGTGAACTTAGTGAGGTAATACAAAAATGGTGAAATGTTATTTAAGAGCTTAAGACCTTGTTACATCATATGATTTTATGCTCAGCCATTTCTGGTGTTCGTTATACAGTCACTACTCACAATGAGTCCAATACATGAACCACTGAGGAGACTGTGAAGCAACACTTAGTCTGATGGCTTTTTATGTCAATATAAAAAATGAGTGACACCAGTATCTTTAATAGCAGGTAATAATGTTGTTCTGACATAGAAAAAATGACCTCAGAAAAGATATGCTCGCACATACAGATTTATGGAAAACAGTAATTATTCAGCTGTCGATATCATGTTAGTATTTCATCTTGTCATTTTAAGTTCAGCCAGCTGTGCTGTCACTACTCAAATACAGTCAAATACAAGAAGTAGATGTGAACACTGCCACATAATAAACTTTATATAGCATTTTGCAAGAGTAGTTTGTATTAAATACCATGTAAAATAAAAAATATGTAAAATAGTTCTAAAAACTTTATATATACTTTATATATATGTGTGTGTGTGTGTGTGTGTGTGTGTATGTATATATATATATATATATATATATATATATATATATGTGTGTGTGTGTGTGTGTGTGTGTGTGTTCGTGTATACACACACACACACACACACACACACACACACACACACACACACTTTGAAAGGCATGAGATCAACTGCAGTGGATCTACATCTGGACTGGACATCCCACAAACCCAGAGGCTGACATGGTTCACTGACATCTCTAAGAATCTACTGCAACCTACCTTCAAAGACAGGATGACCAACTGATGGACAGCCAAATATGCAATTAAACAGATGGAGTGCATCAGCCTTGTTTCTGCTATCATGTAGACTGTCTGAGCCTTACGATGTAAATAGAACCTTTTTTTGAATTTAAATATGAAATCACCTATTTGTTAAATTGTCATAATTTATAAATCTGCATGGTCAAACATGGGGCAGGCAAAAGTGGCTTTGCATGTTTGTACGGTGTTCTAAGATGTAAAGAAATGAGACAAGGACTGCACACTCATAATTCCTATGCAATCTTTTTATTTTAAATTCTATAGATCAATATTTGACTTTGTTCAGGAGGTTTGTGCTGTGAAAATAACTTAACTGAGACCAGTGAAGACCACAATAAATGAATTGTGTATGTTTTTAGCAGGAGCACTGAAAATATCAGTTCATGCAAAACATCTCAACCAATGAGAGAGCAACATCAACCAGTAGAGTTAACTTTTTTATTAATCCAAATTAAGAACAACTCTACAACATTAATGACAGCTATAAAGTGACATTGTCTGTATAGAAATATCTATAAAGATGGCGGATGTCAGATAAGCTCAGGGACAAATCAAGAGAAATATTCATGGGGTGGAAGAGGTTGGCATGGAGAACTTAAGGGGCGGCAGATATATAGCAAACAATCGCATATATATTTGCTCGGGAAAACCAACCAATTAAAGATATTTTAACTCAAAAACATTACATTATTATGGCACGAGTAAAACATTGAATAGTAATATATAAAGGTGGCCTTAGAGATCAATATATTTTTAAATTTCCAAATCTTAAGACATTTTTCCAAATACATGTCTTTTTTCATCTTTGTGATTTCATCTCTGTGATGCTGTTCCTCTTCCATCTTATAATCTCTGTGGTGTTCTCCTTCTTCCACCTCATCATCTCCCTGGTCATTTTTACAAGTGTCTCCTACAAGATTCAGAGTGATTTAACGATATTTTTCCTTTGATAATCATCATTATTAATAATGGTGTGCAACTTAACACTGAATGTTGTGGAAAGTTTGAATAAATGTGTGTTGTTCTGTTTCAACTTCCTGCATGCCCCTCAATGTTTCCCAACAGATTTCTGAAATAAGATTCAAAGTGATCAGTAATTATGTCAATATAAGCTTTCTTTAAGGGTTTAAATTTGCTCCTAGGTTGAGACTTACATATCAAGATGATATTCACCAATTGTGTCACTTATACTCTGTGAAGCCACACATAGTGTTATTAACGATCCAAGATAGCCAGTGTTTATCCAGATATGCTGATTATATGGCAAAAGTGCTTTTCTCTGAGCTTCAATTTGAAAATGTGGTGAAAGTGCAAACTCTCAGGTAAGCTTTGAATGAATTGTCACTGCATTGCTAACTAATGTGGCTTTTTGTTTGGGGCTTGGAGCGAGTGATTTTAGTGCTTTTTGAAGTGGGTGCTTTTGTATGTTGCACTTGCAAGACTGATCTGAAATTTGGACGTTTGTCTGCAGAATGAGCAGTTTCAGAGATGTTGGCAGCTGCAGGCAATCCAGAGCACCAGTGAATATTTGAGTTTAGTACATTTTAATCCATCCCTCACACAATCATACACAAGTTACTAAACAAAACGTGCTTCAACAAAACACTATCCATCTGCGACCGCTCTCTATTTCTACTAGTGGAAGTTGGCAACCTTACACACACATTTAGCAGGAAAAAAGCCATCAGCAGTTGTTGTGTGCTGCTGGGACCAGGAGAGGCTGCACAGAAAGCTGCCGGGGCCAGGAGAAAACAGAGCTACTGCCAGTTATAATCTATAAACTATAATCTTAGCACGCTGGAAATGTATTTGGCAGCTAACTGGCAACGTTGCAGTCACTTCTGGTCAGAGTGACCTGGTACAGACACCCCAAAACTTCTTCTTGAGATAGCAGCTATGTTTGATTATGCAAATATTGAAACACAGTGTTTAATACTTTACTATGTTATGTGTTGCCAAATCTTTATGAGAGAAATTATTTATGCCAACCTGTTGACCAAAATACTTGATGTCTTAAAGTCAATTTTCTCTTGCTTCTGTCCTCAAGGACACTGCAGAGCTCTGAAAGGACACAGATCCATTGTTGTGGTGGAAATATGTCTCTACCTGCAAAGAAAACAGAAGTCATCACTTTTAAATCTCGTACACTGCAGTGCTTAGCAGAGCCCTGCCCACTGAACTTTAGTTAATCTCTGGGTCACAATATTCTGGTAATAATTTTAACTATTGTAGGAATTTAATTCTCGGTGGTTCAGGGCTCACAGCCAGGTCAATGGTGAAAATCGGAAACTAGAATAGCATGTTAGGGAGACATCTTACAGGGTACATGGCCAGTTAATAGTGATCTCTCGTGTGCCTTTATATGTCTTACATAAAGCACTTTGAATTGCCTTGTTGTTGAGAGGTGCTACACAAACAAACTTGCCTTGCCTCATCTTGTGATGCAGCAGTGGAACAGTTTTCTGAGTTAGAAGATGTGTATCTAAAAATGTCTAAATGCTAAAATGAAAATGTTCTTGAACTTTCCACTATTTACCATCACACGTTTTTATATTGACATACAAAGCCATAAGACTAAGCGTTGCTTCACAGTCTCCTCAGGCCCTCTTTTATCAATCTAATGTAGAAACCAGTGCAGATCCGAGCGCTGAAATTATCTCACAACAGGGTTCACGTGTGATTCATGAAATGTTTGTATCTTGTCAAACACAGCATAAGAATGATCATGTGTTGATAAATGTGGCGGCTGAAAACAATTGCCATTTAAATGTCACGCCCCTATATATTCTCGGTTTAGAGGCCTCACCCCTAGAGTTTACAATATGGAGATGCGGAACACAGCCAAAAAGAGAAACTTCTCAGACACTGAAATAGAAACCATATTGTCACAAGTCCAAACTGAACCAAAACTGAAGTTAGTTCTATTTGGCAGCCTGAAAAGTGGCATCAAAGGAAATCAGAAAAATGCAGTGTGGAAAGAAATCACTGCTGCAGTCAGTAGTGTTGGCATTGACAATTGAACTATCTATCTATCTATTTTTCTATCTTGCTTATATTGCAATTCTTTACATTTAGGTGAAGAAAAAATCAGACCCCAAAATTGCCACCAAAAAGCATGTTGCTGCCCATGAGCACCATGCAGACTGGAGGGGACCAGCTGGACCCCGGTCTTGCATTGACGCAGACTGAGGAGGTGTGGCCGCGCTCTTCGGATTTGCTTCAATCTTGGGCATAAGTGGCGGAGAAGACGCAGACACACCAACTGTGTCTGAGCCAGGTAATGGTAAATATTTAATAGCCTAGACTACTAGTATTTTTTTTTGCCTATATATATATATTTTTTTAGCCTATATTTAAATGTGCTCTGTCCATATCAAAGGAAGAAAGAAAGAATTACACGGTTGCAGAGTATATTTATTTCCTCATTTTTTAATGATGTTTCAGATCAACCAGAGCCAGGGACCAGTGGAGTTCAGCCCTCAGCTACACAAACCGGCCTGTAGCCAGCCCCACAGAGCGAGGCAACCCCCAGCTGTGAGAGAGGGCGCATGTCTTCCACCCCCCATGCTGGCCGACCACCATGACCCTGGATTCTGACAGCAGAGGTCCCAGAAAAATAGCCTACTTGCCAAATGTAAGTATTTAATACTTCACATTCTAGAAGCGATGAATGAGGTCCTATCTCCTTCGTATAGCCCCCTGATCGGGCTGTGCTGGCCAATGGCACCCTTTTATCCTGCGCAACATTGTGCAGAACCCCAAAGGCCAAAATGATGTTGCAAACTTTTTCTGGTGAGTACAGTAGAGTTCCCCCTGCTGATCCTAGGCAGAGCCATCTGCCCTTAAGCACCCTGACACAGCGCTCCACCATGGCCCGTGTTCGTATGTGCGTACTATTGAATCTGCACTCCTGCTCTTTTACAGGGTTGGCCAGTGGGGTTACCAGGTATTCCGTGAGGGCATAGCGTTTGCCACCTAGGGCACAAATCACACCAAAATATTAGTCATTCAAATACATTTAGAATACTATTTTAACACAGTAGTTACTCACCGAGGAGATAGCGCCGGACCTGCAGTGCGCCCTCCTGTAGCCATGTCCTTGAAAGATGAAGGAGTCGTGTGTCCCCCCGGGTCACCGGGCTGCGACGTTTAGGAGAGATAGCCTGGCATCACAAATGACCTGAACATTTATGGAGTGATTGATGAATGATTGATGTATACGTAATCATTCATGGGTGGTGGCTAAAGATGCACATGGGTACAATCAATCGCACCGATCACATTAGGAAACCCAGCAATTTCATAAAATTCTCTTTTAATCACGATTTGCTGAACATTATTGTAAGGAAATGTGATGTATTGACGAGAAAGGGAATTGATTGACGCCAACACTGCTGGCGTTGTTCTGCTAATGGTGGGCTGTGACATACCAGACCTATCCCCGATCTGTTGCTAAAAGGTCTCAGTGGTCAAAAACCCCAACGTGGAGAGCACCTGCACTGGCACAGGTATGGCATTCAAGCGTTGGGTTTCTCTCCTTAACTGAGGTTCCAAATTGTGACATAATTCCAGAAGGAGATGTCTTGGGAGATGAAAGCGACTTAATAGCCACTTGTCACTCTCCATAAAAAGATCCCTGCGGTCCTGAAAAACCCTCTCACGTTTTACAGGTGCATAGAGGTCTTCTAACAGAGCCAGATCTGCCATGGCTGAAACTTGATGACTGTCAAGGCTCTTGTTTAAGTAGGTATCAGAATAAGCATCTAACCTATCACATTGCAAATCAGTTAGGCTACCCACTGCTTTCAATTAATTTTAATTGCTTGTAATTATATCATCTGTAGCCTGGCCTAATAAGTAGGCTATCTCAAAATGAAAAACAAATTAATCTTACACCAAAAAAACTGTTAACCCTTGAAAATATCTATTTATATTAGGGACATAGATAATAATAATAATCAGACATGATTGATCAAGCCCATCGGTGATCCTCTCCAATGCAACATTAGCTTAGCAGCAGCTAACTCAGCTGTTTTTCCATGTGTGTACACAACAGTGTCATCTGCATAGTGTCAGTTCTATGCCATTGATCTTTCTAATTACTGAGAACAGACTTTACTGTCCACAGTACATCCTGAGGAAAACTTACTAAAGTGCTTTCATTTACAAAATAAACATAGGACCAAATCCAAAAAAGGATTGCACAGCTTTTGCGGCTGCCAAACTTGTGCAAATGAGACAAAAAGATGTCTAATGTGTGTAATTCACAAAGCACCTGCAAAGGGTGAAATGCACCCCAAACTGCGCTGCCAAGCAAATAGCATCATGATGCGCTTGTTGTATTTACATGTATGTAAATTAGGCAATATTGATACATTAGGTGCAAAACTGGCCCCTTTCTATGCAAATAAGCCTTGTTACAAAGACAGTCTAATTCACAAAGACCAGCGCTAATTGCCACATGCACAATATGAATTATGAGTTATTAGCGTCTTCAGATAGTGTTGACTGCGTGCATACACTCACTTCTTACTCATACTCTTGCTCTGTCTCTCTCTCTTCAAATCTTCAAGCATGTGAGGCTTAGATGATAATGAATTGATACTTAATGCTATTAATGGCGAGATCTACAGTCAGACATGGGAGAATATCAAGTGGGGTTGTGAGCTTATCTCAGATTTAAAAATAAAAATAACAGCGCTGATGGAGCTCAGGATTCATCCATAAGGGCTTCTTTATTACAAACATTCCCACCATATGAACCTGGAATCAGTGTCTAACAGCTGACCTGTGTAGATGTGTAGCAGAACACAGAACATTACCGTCAGATCTTGACCAATCCGGTGTTAATGAAGTTATCGCTGCTGTGCCGCCTGCGTAAATGCGCACAGCCTCTTTCTCACTTTAAAGACACTCTTATCTGTCTCGCTGTGTAATGCTGCAGCCAGCTGTGACACACAGAACATCAGTACTGATCTGTCTGCAACATCCCAGATACATTAACGACATTATTGTAAGATTCAGACATTAATCTAACACGTTTCAGACTTGCCTGAATCACATTCATAGCAGCATTTTGATATTTAACATTTGAGTAGATTGTATTATAGATGTGAAATACTAGAGAAGTAGAAGATGCAAAATACATGAAAGTTGGTTTGTGATTGCGGAGAGCTCTGTGTGTGTGCACCTCTGCTAATTAAAGACATGCAAATTGAGGCTTTTGTGCTCTCTGCAGTTTTTTCATTATGAACCAATCTGTGTGCTGAAATGTGGAGAAAAGCTTGAAACACTGGAAACCGCTCCGCTCACTCAATCAGACGCAGAACAAGGGCAAACTCAGCTGCATCTTTTGTGAATAGCACTTTAAAACGGGGCAGATTGCGGGTTCAAATGCTGCGCAATTCACAATGCTATTAGCGCAATCCATTCTTATGTAGTTAACTTGTTAACTACATAAGAATGGATTGCCACACCTCTAATCACCTGCCAAGCCTACTTATACCAGGTCAATCCATCCTACCTTGTTTGTCTCAAATTTCTCGAGATCAGACTGTGTTTCATGCCTTAACGCTTGACACAAGAACTTCGATTTAAACAGAGACTACTTAAAAAATCGTCTACTTACTATGGATCCAGAACTGTGGATCTACCCGGCCGATTCAGACGGCGATCTGTATGACGATCTGTTCAACACCGGTCCACCAAACTTGCAGCAGCAACCAGACCGCAGCCAAACACCCTGACGTAGTCGCTTGTGTTCGGTCGTCAGCATACCTCAGTCCCACCGGCGTCTCCATTCAACCTCTGCCAACAAGATCTCTCTGACTCCGACGTTAGAGTCCAGCAGATCTCAGGCCTCCTCTCCTCCATCAGCGAGGGCTGGATGCCATGGGCATGGTCGTAGGAGCCAGCTCCAACTCTCTCCTCATCGGCAGCTATCCCCATCACGCAGGCTTCCAGCTCCCAGCTCTTCACCATGGCACACTCACAGTGCGCCCTCATTTGCGAGTCGCCAGTCTCTGCGTCCACAAACTGAGCCGAATATCAGAGACTGGACCTTTGCTCGCCTCCAACGTTTCCTGTGAGGTAAAGGCATCCCATTTCACAGCAACACACACAGAGCTGAACTTTTCAGACTGTATTCAGCCTCCACCAACGCAGCGACAGACTCTGTACCATGATGTTATCTGGTCAGCATTTCCCACACAGAGAACTGAGCTAGATGATTATCTATCTATCGTGCTTGTCATGGCCTTATGTTTTGGAGGGACAGGGTTTTACAGCTACCACGTGCACTTTGCTAACCAGGCAGCTGGCCGGATACAGCAATTTAACCAGGGAATGTACTCGGGCACCCTCGATTCTGAACTCTACTGCTGTATATTTACAGCACACACTTCCCTCCCCTGCATTATTTGTAAAAGAAAATAATTATTAGGAGAGTGTGTTGAATAGTGACTTGAACAAGGCTCATTCATGATACAGTACTTGCTAACCACAGTAAATGGTAATTCCTGAGCTGCTGAGACCCTCCATCCAGTCACTGTTTGTGATTGTGATTGTGTGAAGTTGGATATATTGACATACACTCACTGAGCACTTTATTAGGAACACCATACTAATACTGGGTAGGGCCTGCCTTTGCTCTCAAATCTTTGTGGCATGGATTCCACAAGATGTTGGAAACATTCCTTTGAGATTGTCTTGATTGCATCACATAATTTCTGCAGGTTTGTCAACTGCACATTCATGCTGTTCTACTCATTCTACCATACCCAAAAGATCTTCTATTGGATTCAGATGTGGGGCCTCATTTATAAAACAGTGTGTAGGATGCATACCAAAAGTGTGCATGCACACAAAAGCCAAAACTGGCATGTGCCAAAAAGTAATCTGAATTACAAAACTGTGTGCATGTACGAATGCAAGCATTTTTCCAATCATAAATCACAGTCAACCTGAAAATGTGCACACACGGACAAACCTCATATCCCACCCCCTTACGCTCCCACAATTAGTCAAAAATGGTCAATACAAAAGTCCTCATGAATATTAATGTACATGCTGTTCCTGTGGAGAATGGCAGCTGTATTAAAAACAGAAGAAAGTTTGAGAGGCTGACATCTGCAGGGGCTGTTAATACAGTCGGTGGAACAAACAAAACAATTCCCGAAATTAAAGTGAAGACATGGCAAGAAGTGCATTGTTGTACACTGTCAGGCTATGGACTGGTGGATGCACGGGGACACCAAAGCTCAACAACTGGTATTTGCTAAGCATCTATATAGACATGCACATGACTAATGAGACCACTAATGTGTTACTGACTGCTGTCCATCCATGCACAGTCCCGCTTGCATGTGTTTTCACTGTACATAGCTTTTGTTATTGCTTAGAAGAATTAGCTTTTAGATAGTGATTTATTTCTCAAAGCACTGGCTAACTTTGTTAACTCTGCTATTGTTGTATCTTAAAGAGAAGTCTTTTGTCATTATTGTCTTTATATATTGTGAAAAGTGGCTGATTGAGAGAGTCAGAACTCAAATTCAAACCTTTGTTCACCTATGAATGTTGATATCCCTCAGATATTAGCATTCTAGGTGAACTCTTTTATGAGACTACCTTATTGTTTGGTTATTGGTCCCTTTTTCCAGGAGGTGCCCTGTAATTATTAATTCATATTAATAATTGTATTCATTTTTATAATTAATAACTATCTCAGATAATTATTAATCCTAGAAAATCTTAGATAATTATTAATTATTGCTTATAATCAGCCATGCTCCTCACAAACCAACAGTCATTGTACCCATGTTTGGACACAACAGTTTGTGTCCTTATTATTAATTGATATTAATAATTTCTTGATTTTATATCAATAATTATCTCTGATAATTATGAATTATTACTAATAACCAAACACACTCCTGCCAAACCCAACAGTCACGATCATCAGTGATTGTTTTTATCACTTGAAGCATTTGGTGCCTGATCACAAGGAACTATAGAGATTCAAAAACCTTTGACCTGACTACTGCTCATTGTGCAAATGTAAATATTAAAAATGTATCTGCACATTATCTCAATTCTGTTCCAAGTACAGGCATTTTTAACATTACTGGATATGTATGACAATGACATAGTGTATAGATGTGTGTATATTCATGTATACAAAAATGGTAATGAGAACAAATGTATGGAAATTATGTTGAAACATGTAATTCAATTAAACCTGCAAGCAGTGATGAATGGGCCCTCGCACCTCGTGCATGTCAGAGGAAGCAGATGTGGCATCGCTGCTGTAGATCTATTTACACAGCTCTGAATTTTCAGGATTATCAGACACTGTGTCAATGAGCAAAATATTATTTCTGGTGTGCACTACGTGGTGTTGGATATGACTTATTAGAAGCTATTTATACATTTGACAAACTATGTGTCATTTAGGCCTCAGTTCCTGTTGCATGTAGGCAACACTACATAAGTGATATATTAATGTAGCAATACATTTACCAGAGGACAGCTGACATGGACATACATTTTCATGAATATTGGACATTGCATGTAGGAGATAACTATCACTTCCTGTGTCCACTATGTGGCGCTAGAGAACACCCACTAATTATACGTCACTTTGCTGTATATCATGTGTAGACAACACCGTTTAAATTTCACGCAAATCAGACGACATTTGTCACATAAGGCTGATTTCCTGTTGTCAGTAGGTAGTGCTGTGACTATGACTCAATATTGACATGCAGATGAGTTCAGGCCTGGACTCTTATCAAACATGAGAAGTTTGGGGCAGATTGGACAATGCAAAGTGGAGTTACAACAACTTCCTGTTTAATGCCTTAAACATGTTTTGGGCAAAATTTAGCGGCATGCCATGACAAGGGCGTTCCATGAAATATAAAAAGCTTTGCAAAGTAGATTCAAAGTCCTGTTGAACTTAGGGTATGGCTCCAAGAGGCTTTTTTTAAGTCTGGAGATGTTACATCTGCCTACCAAATTTTAAAATTTTGCCATTTTGCCACACCCATGCCCAAGACCCTTATCCGATATCAAGTCACGTCACTTCTGATGCATGTGCAAAGTTTTGTGAGTTTTTCGAGCACCCCTAGCACCTCAAAAATGGTAAAAGTAATTAGGGGACGCTAAGGATTCAAAATGCCATGCTCAGGCCAAATTTTTATACTACCTGAAGCATTTATTAGTTAGAACATATGTGCAAAGCTTTCTTAGTTTTCATGCCTTCTAAAGGCCTCAAACGTGCTCGTAAAATGAAAATTGACACAAAACCCAAAATGGCTGACTTCCTGTTCCGCGAAAAAATTGGAAAAAAATATGTCATGTCATGAATGATGAGAGCAATGTACCCACCAAATTTCATGCAAATTTCAAAGAAACATTGTTCGTTGTTCCAAAATAGCCTTGCATTTGTCATAAACCACAGCCACACAACCGCTCTCTCTCTCTGGGAAGCTTTACTGGGATCTGCAGTGACAGAGTGCTCAGGGACAATAATGATCAAGTAGGCTAACCCCTCGTGGACAGGTGTCTCTCTCTGCTTCTCTCAGTTACATCTCCGACTCAGAGGAACACAATATACAGTATGTACATTGCACAACTTTATGGAAACAGTATAATTGTATATTAACCTGAGCTACAATGAGTAAGGTGATCGTATAATGGAATTTAAGGCATACCTGCAGTAACACAGAGTGCACAGGGACAGTAAACATCAAGGAACCCCTCATGGACAGGTGTCTCTCTCTGGGGTTTTATAAAACAACATAAAATTATGAAAATAAATAAATAAAATCAGTCCCACCCACCATCTTTACACTCTAGGATATAATACCAACATAAATATTTCAGTTAACAATACAAACAAATGTTGTGTGTGGCTTCAAGAACAGAAACTACATTTCCCATAATGCTGTGGGTATCAGCATGCATGCTAACAGCATCAACTTAAACAAAAACCCTGCTCAACTCTACAGAAACAGTGCTCCAAAATCGCAACATATTACATTTTACAATACTTTGTTTCCTGCATTCATACACCAACCTCGTACTGCACTGCAACAAACTCAACACTATATCTGGACACTGCATCTGCGTACCTGCTTCTCTCAGTTACATCTCTGTCTGAGAGAAACACAGAATGCTTCCATGAACAACTATGGACTGAGCTACCATTTACCAAAATAAAAGGATTTCAAAATAAACTACAAACAAGGATTAGTAACATTAAAATAACTCCCATATGTTAATAACAATCTGAAAATTTTTACATTAATACCAACTAAAGGACAAGTGAGACACACAGGGTATTATTCACTAATTTAAAGTTTGCTGAAATAACAAAACCACTTTGCTACATGTTTTGGGGTGCTATGGAGCCCGCTGTCCACGCCCGAGCACAATCACTACAGAACTATTTTCGCCAGTTCTGACATGTGTGCCAATTTTTGTGAGTTTTTGAGCATCCTAAGCCACTCAAAAATGCAATGGCACTAGGTACTAGAATAATAATAATTAAAGCTGCAAGCAGTGATGATCAGGCCCTTGCTCCTTTGCGCATGTCAGGGTGCACTGCAGTCGAACTACACTGCAGTCAAACTTCTGTTACTGCAGAGCAAGACGATACAGCAATAAATTTACCAGAGGGCACCTGACATGGAAATACATTTTCATGAATATTGGACATTGTTTGTAGGAAATAACTTCCTGTGTCCACTATCTGGTGCTAGAGAACACCCACTAATTATACATTAAGTTTCTGTATATTATGTGCAGACCACACCATGTAATTTTCATGTGAATCAGATGATGTTTGTTACATAAGCTCGAGTTCCTGTTGTCAATAGGTGGCATGATGACTATGACTCAACATTGACATGTAGATGTGTTCAGACCTGGACTCTTATCAAACATGAGAAATTTGGGGCAGTGCCACTTTTGATGCATGTGCAAAGTTTCGTTAGTTTTTGAGCATCCCTAGCATCTCAAAAATGCTAAAAGTAATTAAGGGGTGATACAGAGCCGATGTGCCACACCCAAGTCCATTGTGATACTAATAGCAATACTTACTAAATCGAACATAGGTACAAAGTTTCATGAGTTTTCACTATGGACTGTAAAAAATATGGACGTAGCCACCGTTACATCACCCACTGGTTTCTGAAGAGCGGTTTTGAAGCCATAGTGCTCCATTACCATCTTGGCAGTGCCTGACTCTGCTTAACTCCCAGCTAATCCAAATGTGCAAAGAGCTTGAGCTGAAGCGGGCCAAATGAAGCCTGGTTGCTGAAACAAGCCACTTAGCAGCTATCAACCTGTCACTCAAAGCAGCCACGTCCTTAATTAAGCATAACATTACGGCTTAATAAAATGTAAACGGGTGAGTTATAAAAAAATTCACCCCCTTTGCAGTTGTCATGAAAGGGGAAATTAGCTATTGAGACCAAAACCATTTTTTATACCAGGCTATACAAATGCTTATTTCTGCTGTAAAGTTGGGCATTTTAACGTGGGGGTCTATGGGGATTGGCTCGCTTTTGGAGCCAGCCTCAAGTGGCCATTCAAGGAACTGCAGTTTTTGGCACTTCCGCATTGGCTTCATTTTTCAGCCCCAGAGGTTGCTGCTTGGTTTTCACACATCCTAAAGGCCTTAAACATGTGTTCATAAAATGAAAAGTGACACACAAAATCCAAAATGGCTGATTTCCTGTTGAGCGAAAAAAAATTGAAAAAATATGTATTATGTCAATAATGATGAGAGCAATGAACCCACCGAATTTCATGCACATCAAAGAAACCTTATCCCAAAATGGCCTTGTGTGTGGGGGCACTATGGAGTCCGCTGGCCACTTATGAGCGCAGTCATTACAGAACTTTGCAATTTTCGTCAGTGCTGATGTGTGTGCCAACTTTCGTGAGTTTTAGAGCATCCTAAGACTCTCAAAATGCAATGGCGTACTATAATAATAATAGTAATAATAATAATAATAATAATAATAATCCCTTCCCTTCAGTGCCAAGGACTGTCGGGCACCTGGCACTTTTGTGCTCGGGCCCTAAATAGTGTACATGTAATCTATGTATCTACTGGTGTATATTATATTCTGTATATATTTCCATAAGTGTATAAAAATATTATATGTCTTTCTCCTTGTCTCCCCACTCGAAGAAAAACTGAATAAAAATTTTCATAAAGAAATAAATGTCTAGACAAATAAGCAATGAAATAAGCTACAGGGAAAATCTTTTTTTTTTTTCTTAATTGGAGGAAAGAAGTGAGGTGCTGTAGCTCATCTGAAATTAAAATCTCTCTCTGAATTATTAATGTAAATATTTCTGTATTCCCAACTCTTTTCTAATTACTTCTTTCTGTTCTCACTAGGACAGCCCTGAAGCCGGACAAACTGTGAAGGTGAGAACTTAATAATTCACTGCCTTTAAATATGTCATGAGGCCTCCACAACAGTTATATACTATTAAATAATCATTGTATTTCATTTGCAGTGCTAAACTCTTGGCATGGATGAATTATTTAGAAATGTATTCTAAAAGGTTTAAATCATACTTGGTATGAGGCTGTATGGAATAATTCAAGTGGCTGACTGGGGACCCACTGGGGTCCATATAGGTTAAAGTTACAGGGACAGAATCATTACCAGTCACTGCAACCCAAAGCTCAGCTCAACCCTTTATACACTACTATACTGTACTTCTCTGCTATTTTTGGTACCAGATATATTACACAACATTACATTCATTTTGCAGACTCCTTTGTTCATAGTGACTAACAATAGATAAAGTGTAAAATCACAAACAAGAGTAGCTTTAAAGGCCTTGAAAACTAATTTTCTCATGCAGCTTCTTACTATTGGCAAAGGGGTCCAACATGAGCACATTTTTCTGCCAGAGTTTCAATACTTGTTTATTTCACATGAGAGATGTCTTTGTGCTGTTTTTCTTGTTTCGTCCATGCTCTTCTCACTGATTTGAAAAAGGATAGTAGTTAGAAAAAGGTGATGTCATGAACTTCTGTGCAGAAACGTTGGAACCACAGAAATTTAACTTAACTCTTATTGACATAATCTTTTGTTTCAACTGCATCTGAGGAATGGTTAAGACCAGGCAAATTAGTCAGATTGGGCTTAAAAAATACAATTGCAATGTTTGAGAGCAGATATCAGTTAACTTTTTTCCAAATTTGAGTTCCTGTTTTCTACCAGAAAAATTCTGATCAAAGAACGAGTGTGTACAACTTTATAAATAGCAATATTAAACAGGAAAGATGTAAAACGCTCGCAGCTCAGGGTTTGTTTACTAGTCAGCCATGTCAGTGAGAAAGCTCAAACTCTCTTCATGTAGCTGTAGTTCCTTAATAATGTTCCTTATTTCCATCTCCTTCTCTCAGGGGGCATTTCAGTGCTGTACAATTATGAATTGATACTATTAAGGGTAAAGGAGAACAATTTAACTATAGTTAAATAACACTGATGTAACAGTCTCACACAGTAATGCTGCTGTCACTTGAACTACAGTATATAGGAGATTATTTATGAAGATCTAAGTAATTTACAGATTAATTCCAATAAAGTCAGGGGTTAAAGTGGGATTTGGCAGGTGGGGGAACCCTAAGATTTGGTGTAGCAGTGCAGTGGGGAAAAATTACTCACTTCAAAATAACTCCCAAATTGATTTGTGCTGTGAGCTCTGGTGGACTTGTTTTCTTTGTGGACAGGCTATGTGATCAGCTGACCATCTCTTTAACACCCATTTCTTGCTGAGGCTCTGAACTGTACTGCATTTGAATTAACCAGATAACTTCAAAAACACATCATGTACAGACATGTGACAAATTAAAGGAAAGACTGATACAGGTCTGAATGCTTGTCCCTACAGTGAGGGGATCTGGTGGCTTTGTTATGCTGTGGGGGGCATTTTGCTGGCATGGTTTGGGCCTACTTGTCCCCTTAGAGGGAAGGGTCACTGCAAATCAATACAAAGTTGTTCCGAGTGATCACCTTTATCCTATGATGAAACATTTCTACCTTGATGGGAGTGGTCTCTTGCATGATGACTATGCCCCCATCCACAGGGCACAAGTGGTCACTGAATGGTTTGATGAGCATAAAAATGATGAGAGTCAAATGGTATGGCCTTCACAGTCACCAGATCTCAACCCAATTGAACACCTATGGGAGATTTTGGACCAAAGTGTTAGACAGTGCTCTCTACCACCACCATCAAAAAATCTCAAATGAATGACATTGCTTAGCTTTAAATTTTATCATCATCACACATTAATGTTAATAATGGATATACTCATCCCAATTTGAGGGCACTTAATGCTCATACTAGCAGACAGACCAGGGGAGGAGGGCCCTTTTGTAGGAGATTCCTGTCAGTCATCACTGGCCAGCGCTGCTTGTGATGTCAGTCAGGTACCCCCATAGCAGGGGGTGTCAGCTTCTGTACTGGTAGCCAATAAGACAGATAGCCAAGCTGCACATAAAACAGCATGTGTGTTTGGTGATATTTGTTGAGCTCTGTTTGAAACGTTGCATTTGAAATTACCTACCACTTCAGAAAAAAGCAACTCCATTTAGGCTTGCTCCCCTTCTGAAGCTAACTAGATGCTGAAGTACCATAACCACGAGTTTATGGACATCTGCACACATGAACCTACTGAAGTGATGAGTGATGAGAATGAAAAAAGGATGTGTTTTGAGTGTGGGTGTGGGGCCATGGGGTGACATTACTTTCTGATTTGTTGAGTATCAGCTGGGAGAAACACCAGGCTGCTGCACATGAAAAATGAACTTGCTTCACATTATTATATATGAAAATGCCAATCAGATTTATTTACTTATTAATCGAAGATTCCAGATTGTTCTGGCCCACTTTAACCCCTGAATAAAGTCATAGGGCCGAATCTAAAAAAAAGGATTGTGTGGCTTTTACGGCTGCTGAACTTGTGCAAATGAGACAAAAAGATAGCTTGTAATTCACAAAGTACCCACAAAGGATGAAATGCACTGCAAACTGCGCTGCCAAGCAAATAGCGTCATGATGCACCTGTGCCATTTGTATGTAAATTAGATAATATTCATATATTCAGTGCAAAATTGGCCCCTTCCTATGCAAATAAGCTTTGTTGCAAAAACAGTCTAATTCACAAAGACCAGCGCTAATTGCCACATGCAGTTTGGCAGATTTAGATTTTAGATTTTTTAGATCTAGGTAGATTTTATTTTTAGATATTATTAGCACCTTCGGACTGTCGGTGTTAGCTGCATGCACACTCACTCCTAACTTTCTCTCTCTGGCTCTCTCTTTCCCTTCAAATCTTCAGGCTTGTGAGGGTTAAATGATATTGAATTGATATTGAATGATATTTAGGGCAAAATCTTCAGTCAGACATTGGTGGGGATCAAGTGGGTATGGGGCAGGCTTATCTCAGATGTTCAGCTACTTAAAAATGCCTTTACAGCTCTGATGGAGCTCAGGATTCATTGAGCTGTTTAACTGTATAAACCTGGAAACTGTGTATCGGCATATCATTAGCGCAAAATCTTTTGTGAATAGGACCTTAAAACAGGGCAGATTGTGGGTGCAAATGCTGCACAACTCATGCTACTATTAGCAGACACAATCCATTCTTTGTAGATTTGGTCCATACTGTTTTCATGGTGTGACAGCATTCACACCTCACACTCAGAACTGCATACTGTACACTGATTGTAAAATTCTGCTGTGCTAGCCTTCTACATTTTGCTCCAACCAGAAAGAACCAAGAATGCTGTCCACAGAGGAGTGGTTTTATTTATCAGACAGAGTTGAATACTGAGAGCAAATATAGAAAATGAATTTTTGTTAAGGGTCAACTTGATGAAAAAGTAGATATTAATTATTTTCTAAAGCCATTAGTCTCAAAAATATAAGGGGGCACATACCCCTCAAGAAATCGACAATCCATTGACAATTCATTCTTCATACTACTTCTGTCAGTTTTCATGTAAATGACCATGAATGTCTTTGTGGAGAGACTGTCCAAAAGTGTGTATCCTTAACCTTGTTTGTATGATTTCTTGCGTCAAGAAAACAAAGACACAGAAAAGGCACAAGAAAGATTGGAGAAACATTGGGATGCAGGAGGAGGTTATGAAAGCATCACTTTTGCCTTTAGACATGGTTGGATGACACACTGTATTAACTGGTTTGTAAGTTTCAACCTTACATTTTAAAGTACTGAAATTCTCTACTCAGACCTCTAACTGAATGAAAAATAAAATGGGTTTATGAATTTACCCTAGAACTGCTCTTTTTACATAACTGCTTGCTGAATCAGCTCCAAAGTGCACCAACTCATCCTTTAGATACTACCAAGGGCAAAAGTCCAACTGTCGAGCAGAATTCTTTCAAAGCCACCTACCTCTCTCTCCCTCAAAAAGCAATCTTCACTGTGTGCCATAAGAGAACAATGTCTTTTTTAAAGATCTTTATTTTTCCATTTCCGCAAACACCCCTCATTCTTCATCTACAGATTGTTTGAGATGAAATGGTTTTCATTTGGCAATACAAACAAGGTCAAAGAGTAATACATTTTTGCTGGGGTTCAGTTAGATTCACACTAGCGGGTAGGTTATATTTTAGCATTATCGGAATATCAGCAGCTCTGAAATAGTCCCCCATGCCTTTTTGTTGAGGGCCTTTACTACAGGAAAGCACACCAGGGGAGCGGTGAATCAAAGACCTTAATAGAGGAGCTGTTGTTTCCCACTGATCCTTAACTCACTGAAATAATCTACATATTTTATCAAGTAATTTTAACACAAAGAAACTATTGATGTGGAGACCTGTCTGGTTGTTTTATGAAAACAGATTATCTTAGCGCATATAGCACACCTGCCACAGTAGCACCCCACCCCCATCTATCAACTGGGTTATTGCAATCAGGTGCCTGCACGCCAGCAATAAAAATGGCCCTTTGATTGAATAAAAGTGAGGGAGGCTATAAGACAGAGGCAAATGCACTCTTATAAACTCACAGCTTGGAGTCTCACAGACAAAAGACAAATCTCTGTGTTTTGAATGATTGAATTGGATTTTATTTTCGTCTTATGGAAAATACAGGGTGATTATGGTGGTTTATCATGTGGAGTGCTATGTATAGATCCTGTTTGTTTACTAAACAAGCCTGGCTGTTATATATGAGTTTTCATAGACAACAATGATTAGATGTAATGTGCACAAAGTAGACAATATTGAATAAACCCACAGGAATGTATTTTCTGAGCAGTGAATATGGAAGGCTGAGTGAGAGGCAGAGAAAGAGAGACACAGGAAGGATATGATTGGATTTTGATCTGGAAAAGTCTACAAATATTGTGCCTATGAAAAACAAGGTATGACTGCTTTAGAGGCTGTTAAAACTGCTCATAGATGTGTTGCTTCTACTGTCAGTCCATCAGTGTAATTAGCTGCATGTGTGAACATTTGACTTAGTCAGAAATTACAGATATCAAACAAGAAAAACTATTTCATGTCCTGTCAAAAGAAGCAGTAAAACAAATTCATGTAAAGCCAGACAATATCTTGAAAGCTCAGGTTTCATTTTGAGATGTAACTCCATAGAGAACTGATTTGGCATCAGTGACCAAATACCTGCAAAACTAATGTCATCTCCATCAGCCTCAGCTGTGTTTTATGTTTAGTGCCAATTAGCAAAAGTTAACATTCTAAGACAAAGTACAGCTTTATAGATGAATAACATGAGATGGTTATTTCATCTTGACTGTAAATAAGTCCATCCAAACTTGTGATACATAGAACAATGATGTGTATGATATTTGTTATTAGTGAGTGAAGTTTAATGCGCTGTGATAAACAGAGTTTAACTGCTTAAGTGTTGATGGGGCAGCATGACAGTACAGAATATCTCCATAATTAAGGACAGACATTAGGGGTGCACAAAAAAATCGATTCACATAAGAATCGGGATTCTATCTCTGCCGATTCAGAATTGATTCAGAAATTCCAAGAATCGATTCAGTTTTTTCAGTCTTGCCATGACGCTGTTTTCCATTTTTTCCTGACATGAGTCAGCTCTCTAAATCCCATAGATGGCACAATGTCGCCGTGCCGGTTTCCACCCGGACCCAACTCTGGGGGCAAGAAGAAAGTGAAGTGTGTGTCATGGAGAGACCGCAAGCAATGGAGTACCTGACAGAAAAACAAATACAACCTACCAGTCGGCAATGAAGGCAATTGTTTGGACATATTTTGGATTTTCTTATCTTGAAGGGAAGAAGGAGCTTGACAAGACTGATGCCATTATCAGGCTCTGCAGCGCACCTCTGCAGGTTTGTGTGGTTGTGGGCATGTTTATTTATTTAACCGCTGTGAAACAATCAGAAAATAACGTTTTTTTCCTCTCATTCACCCGCTTTCTCACTAATGATACCAGCGCTCCCTCTCCTCTCTAGCTCGCTCGACCACTGCTTCTCTCTCTCTCGTCTTTTTTGAAATGAGTCAGGAGGCCGTTAGCAAAGCCCAACTTTACTTTTTACGTTATCAAACGAAGAGAAATGTCCTCCCCTCTTCTTAATAATGTTTTTGTCATATGGCAGGGATGTACAGCGTTACAGGTTGCGCTTCTCCAAAAGTTGATTCTGGTTCAATTTTCTCACTGCAGCCCCCACCCCCACAGCTTAACGCACAACACACAACCTGTCAGCCTGCCAGCTGGGTACCTGAGGACGAGAATGAGAGTCATTTTATCCTAGTGAAAAACGTCTCCTTGAAGCTTATGAGAAACTGCCAAAAACGAGCCAAGGAGATGCAGCAGCAAAACAGGCGTTTAAACAGCTGTAATGTATTTCTGAAACAGTCAATATAATTCAGCAAATAGTGAAACTGCCCATTTCTTTACTTTATATTCATGTAATAAATATACAAATGTCAATTAGATAGTTCTCTGCATGAGAAATTAAGGAAAAGAAACAAAATTGTTATAATAATCATCCGCTTATAGTGATCAATTTGGCAAATTTGATCAATTTTCTTGTTTGCACTTTGCAGCTTAATGTAGTAGGCAGCTGTTGTTTGTTTGATTTTGTTATTTGAAGTATAAATTTAAGTTATTATTTGAAGTTTTGCACTTAGCAGTTTATCTTTGTAATCATTTTTATTTTTATATTAAGTATTCATTTTACCTCTTGTCTCAGGGCTACCTTGGTTTTCTATTGACTGAGTGGACTAATGGAAAATAAATCTTACTCAGGGTTAACATTGAGTAGCAAATGTTTACATTTGATTCAGTGTGATTTTTTTTCTTTGAGACCTATAAAAATGTCCAATGGAAAGAGTAATCCAAAACATCAATCTAGAATCAAATTTATGAATGTATTGAATTGAGAATTGATTTTGAACCGCAAATCGAATCTATTTTGAATCGTGAATCGTTTTGAATCGCGAATCAATTGTGAATCGAATCGTGACCCCAAGAATCGGAATCGAATTTGAAGATTTCCTGAATCGTGCACCCCTAACAGACATTAAGGTTGACCACACAATAGTTTCATGGTTTGAAAAAGATAGACATCCTTTAATTCTATATAAGAAGCCTAGTTTGATTGTTAATTTTTGAGTAAAATGTTGAATATGAATCTTGAATGATAGTCTGCTGTCAAGCCAAATTCATAAGTATTTGTTTGATTTAGCAAGAGTGATATTGGTGCCATTTAAAGTTGTAATAGCAGGATAGTCAGAGTCACTGGTGGAGGTGGAGAATAGCATGTATTTGGTCTTAACTGCATTTTAAACTAGTCTTTGATTAAGGAGTGATAATTAGAAAGCATCAAAGGCAGACTGAAGACGAGTCAGGGCCTGGGCTGGGGTAGACAGTGGACACTGAAGTATTGATTAGGAAGAAATATGTTATTTATGTATAATATAAACAGCAATGGACCAAGGATAGACCCTTGTGGCAACCCATTTCTGATGGTAAAATGGCTTGATTGAGTACAATCATCAACGACAGTCTGAGTTTTCTCTGTAAGGTAAGAGTGGAACCAATTAAGTGAGGCTTCATCTAGACCTATAAACTGTAGTTTGTGGAGTAGGATTTTATGATTGATGGTATCACATGGTTTTTAGAGGTCAATGAAGAGAGCAGCACATTTTTTTTTTTTTTTATCCAGGGAGGAGACAATGTTATCAATAACTGAAACTGCAGCTAAAATTGTGCTATGACCCAGGTGAAAACCAGACTGTTGTGGCTGTAGTAAGTTTAGTGAGTCAATAAAGGTACATAATTGTAAATTAACCAATGACTCTAGGATCTAAGGATGCTAAGTAAGGAAGTTTGAGTTGTTGAGATCACTGACATCATCAGTTTTGTCTTTTCCGTGAAGCTGAATCATGTCTGTTAAAAAGGATTGGTTAAAAATATGTGCCAAATGTGGATAGATTAAGGGGGCACTTAGATGAAGAAGATATGAGTCAAGATTATCTGCACCAGTGTTTCTGCATGCTTTTAACCTAAGCAGAGCTTTGTAAACATCTATACTGCTTACAAAAGTAAAAGAAAATTTGCAGTTAAAAGAAGCTGAGGCATTAGGGACTCCCTCCCTTGAACAGATATGGCAGTTGTCTACAGTTGAATCTGCAGACATATTATTAAATAAAAGACCAGAGAGGAAATGGTGATTAAAAGTTTCAACCATGGATGGTCAATCAGAAATATAACCAGTTGATTTGTGGTGGGAGATGTGACTATGATGTATTTCTTGATGATATACTGTTCCAAAATTTAGTGCAGCTATCACAGGAAGAGAGAGCTGACTGATGATAATTTAGTTTAGCCTTCCTAATCATGCTGGTGCAGATGTTTCTTTGTTGCCTAAAGGTTAACCAGTCCTCTTGGGTGCTACTGGATCTAGCCTTGGACCAGGCTTTATCTCTGTTGTGGATGGTGTTGGAGAGTTGTGGGGAGAGCCAAGGACTATATCTGTTTTTAATTCTATGTTTTTTATATGGGGCATGTCTGTCAGCAATAAAATTAAAATATTGTGAAAGGTTTTCCAGCGCCATAGTAGTATCAGTAATGGGGATGATATTATTCATGTAAGAGATAGACAAATCATGTAAGAAATCCTGAAAATCAAAAAGTTTATAATATCTTGTGATGATAATTTGAGACTAAGACCTGGGGATTTTAGTCTCCCTGATACAGGTAACGGGACAGTGATCCCTAATGTCAAGGGGAAAAACTCCAGAAGCAGGGTAGTTATTAGGGATGTGCAGAAAGCTCAGTATTTGTATTTGTATCCACATTTTTTAGGCAGCAAAATTATTTATAGTTGTATTTGTATTCGAATAAAAGTGGAAATAGGTGTAAATATCCAGTTTTTGTTTTAATTATGCTTTTATGCTAGAATATTAAAGTTTTAAAATAAGCATTTATGAATAAACTATCTTACGAAGGAGGGCCCCACACTGAGTCTTGAACTCAAGTCTCCCAGATCATAGACGACTGCACTGACTACTAAGCTAAACCCAAGTGCATTTCCATTGTGCAGATGGACCTCTATTTATTTAGCACAGCATGTAATGTATAGAGAAGAACTTCAAAGGCGATTCTTGCTTTGCACTTTCCATTTACTGCCTATTTTTTACAACCTAATTGTGGAAAGAAGAAGGGGAACAACATGTTATGGAGAGTCCATAGAAAGCACTTTGCAAATGTCAGTAGCTCAGGTTTATCTCTGGGGAACGCCCCCAACTCTGGGAGTGATGTCCAAATATTGAAATGTGCATCATGTAGCAGGTTGATGTGACTCCCCTCATTGAGACCTGCTGATACACATAACAGCGAAGTAGAGGAGAGAGACTGAGATAGCGATGTAACCGACCTGTTCGTAAAAAAAACATATTATTTGTGCTTTGCCATACATATTTGGATTTGGGCACAACCCTAGTATTTATGTGGTCTGTTAGTAAGTATGATATCAATTATATCTGCTAAACATCAGCATGTTACAGAAGCATTGTCACTGTGAGGATTGTCTGGTCTCCATTAGTACAGCCTCACAGAGCTGCTAGCATGGCTGTAAACTAATTAAGATCTTTCCATGACCCTGAGCAACTGTTTTCATTGCCTTTTATTTGCAACCAATGTTAATTTACCATAGCCACAATCTTTCCCTCATCTTAACTATGACCATAGTTGCCACATGTGGCTATTGAAGAAATAAATGATTTAAAAGTTTTGATGAATCATCCAATATCAACATTTTCCCTGGTGGGGGGTTGAGGGTTGTTTCAAATACTGTATATCCACTCTGGAGAAAGTATTGGATGAAAGGTTGAAAAAGAGAGAAAAGATGAAGAGGAAATTCATCTCAGTGGAATGGACATGGCCTGACAATAAATTGACGTACAGTGAATTAAGGCTGGTAGGCTCAGGGGTGGATTGGTGGACTGTTTTAAACTGCAACAAGCAAGTTTCAATTCAATTAATTTAGTTTTTATGGTATTTTCTTTCTGCTGTAGGGTAGTGAGGTCAGGTCACTAAGTCACAGCAGACTTGTGTCTGGGTGATAGTTCAAGACTCTTCTCTGTCTACAACTCCTTCCCTCTGCACACAGAATCAGATCAAGCTCCATACCAATCTATTTAGGGACATAGAATGAAGGTGGATGGGAAAGGAGATTGTGTGTATTTCATGAGGGAGATTGAGAAATGAAAATAGGATAATAAATGTGGTGTTTGTGGGGTTTGATACAATATTGGACATTCTTTCAGCACTCCTTGTTTGGTCTTTGCTGTCCAGCTTTGATGTATACATGCAGCTGTGTAATGATGTGACAGGGAACATCATCAGGTCATGTACAATCTACATGAGCTTCTTGAGTTTCATACAGTTGTATCTCACACGGGCTCTGCCCTCTACTGGACTCTATGGGTAATACTGTCCTCCAATCACACAGACGCAATCGCCCACTGAAATTCGCATGTATGTAGCCTGCCAATCAGGACGCACCTACTGATTACAGTATATAGGGCACACA
Organism: Thunnus maccoyii; assembly: GCF_910596095.1. Classification (NCBI taxonomy): domain Eukaryota; kingdom Metazoa; phylum Chordata; class Actinopteri; order Scombriformes; family Scombridae; genus Thunnus; species Thunnus maccoyii. The sequence goes on along the minus strand of NC_056535.1, from coordinate 859,727 downwards.
GTGTATAGGGCAGTCTTTCACTGCTACTCACATCCTTCACACTTACGCAACAGCGAATCTGCTCACTGATGTTAGCTCTCTATGGATGGAGTCGCTGCTTCAGCAAGCTCATTCCTGCCCATCATGCCCTGGCCTCATTGACGCCACCACTGCCAGGCATCTCTTCTGCTTCGAGTGCCTCAGACAGGAACATGCTGAGAGCAGCAAGATGCAGTCACCACCCTGCATTCACTATCAAGGACTTCCTCTGATTCAGTGCTGGCAACGGTGGGACCGTTTTCAGCTGTGTGATGTCTCGCTCCGCTGCGTCAAGAACGACCCATAGCTCAAGATAGATCCCCATTTCAATGATGAGTCCCCTGCTTCGTCCAGTGCTCCACCACTGCAGCCACTGTCGGATGCCTGTTTCAGCGGCTTCACCAATGGACGATGATGGCAGCTTCTTGTCTGTGTCATCGCTGACCTTTGGAAATCCACCTCCAACTTCAGTTCACCATGATTTCCCGGAGGTTATGGCCTTGGTGTTGGAGCATGTCCCCACCTGTCCTGCCCAATTCGGTCAGCCAGCTACATGAGGGCTTGTATGGCTCAGCGCACCCAGCTTTGTTTTGCCATCTCTCCCAGACATTTGGCAGTGTGCCAAGGCATACTACAAAAAATGCTGAGAATGAAGTCACCGGGGGCTTCTGGTTATGACGGCAGGCTGAACGGCAGCACGTTCTAGAGCTGTCACAAAACTTTACAATTACTACATAACCTATTTTGTTTTGCACTTGAGTTTTTGACCTCTTATATTTTGACGAACACCTGCAACACCAACATAAACAAAACCACCAAATGCCACCTAAAAAGAACGATGAGAGGAAGCAAAATGACGAACAGAGGGAGGCTGCATCAGCTAGCGTTAGCATGGCTAATGCCACAGCGCCACAAGCTGACAGTGGCAACTGTTTGGACATCCAGCCTCCAGTATGGTTTTCGAGTGAGATGGGAAAAATGATTGACATGATCCAGAAAGCATTTGCTATCAGTCTCAACCAAGTAGATGCAACTATTGAGAAGTTAGAGGGGGGTGTGCAATCTAACATGGACAGAGTGGCCCAGTTGGAACAAAAATGCTTGGATCTACAGCGGTTAGTTACCAACTTACAACAAGACTATGACAAGCTGACTGAAAAGCACACCTGAGATGTGGCTCAACTCAGAGCGCAACTCGACGACCAAGAGAATCATCAGAGAAAGAAAAATCTGAGGACTGCAGGATTCCCAGAGGAAGTTGAAGGTAAAGACATTTCATGAACAGGGAGATAAAACGAGCAAGCAGCTAGCACAATGGCTTTGTCTGACCAGTTCTTCTAATCTAATCTCTAAACTCAAGATTAACTCAAGCACAACAACTGACTTGGACAGGCAATGGCAGGGGAATTGGAAAATTCCCCTGAAAATTGGAAAAAGCTGGGAAGTGTCCTGGGCCTGACAGCTATCCAATTGAGTTCTATAAGAAATTTTGGCATAAACTGCCCCCCCTACTTATTGATATGTTTACCGAATCTTTTAATTCGGGGTCCCTCCCAGAGACATTTACCCAGGCCTGTATTTCTTTAATTCTTCAGAAAGGAAAAGACCCCTTGTCTTGTGCCTCATATCAATCAATCAATCAATCAATTTTTTTATTTATATAGCGCCAAATCACAACAAAAGTCATCTCAGTGCTCTTTTCACATAGAGCAGGTCAAGACTGTACTCTTTAATTTACAGAGACCCAACAATTCCCCCATGAGCAAGCACTTGGCGACAGCGGTAAGGAAAAACTCCCCTTTAATGGGTAGAAACCTCAAGTAGAACCCGGCTCTTGGTCGGTCATCTGCTTTGACCGGTTGGGTTGAGAGACAGCGAGAAAGAGGGAAAGGGGGGGGGGGGGACAGAATAACAACAATCATATCATCCAATCAGCCTGTTAAATGTGGACTTCAAATTATTATCCCAATTATTAGCTCTACGGTTGGAATCAGTCCTCCCCTCAATTATTTCCACTGATCAGACTGGGTTTATTTGAAATAGGCACTCCTTCTTTAATCTCAGACGTATTTTTAATGTGATATATAACCCTTCTCCATCTGCTCTTCCTGAAGCCCCACTTTCGTTGGATGCAGAGAAGGCGTTTGACAGAGTGGAGTGGAATTTTCTTTTTTTTACTCTTAAAAAGTTTTTTGTTTTGGGGAAAACTTTATTTGTTGGGTTAGATTGCTTTATTCTTCTCCTCAAGCTTCAGTTAGAACTAACAATATAAACTCAGAACATTTTAATTAACATCGTTCTACTAGACAGGGCTGTCCACTGAGTCCCTTATTGTTTTCTATTACCATAGAACCCCTCTCAGTTGCTCTTAGGTCTAATCCAAACATTTCTGGTATACACAGGAATGGAGTATGTATTCCACTTTTCCTCCCTCAAACTTTTTTCCGGAAACTGGATAGTTTATTCTTAGATTTTATTTGGAACCATAAACCTCCTTGGCTGCGCAAACAGTAATTACAGAGACCTAAGTTATAGGGGGGGCTGTCTCTACCAAATTTCATGTTTTATTACTCGGCCGCTAATATTAGATCCCTGAATTACTGGCTGCAGTATAAGAATCTTGATGTTCCTCCTACCTGGTTGACTATAGAAGCAAAATCCGCTGGACAGTCCACATTAGAAGCCCTGTTATATCCTCCGATTTCTTCTTCTGTATCTCCATACACTAAAAACGCAGTTGTAAAATCATCTTTAAGGATTTGGCTTCAGTTTAGACACCACTTTGACTTTGACTTTGACTTGACTTCATGTATTTTCTCCTTCACTGATTGCCTTTTCTATGTGGTCCAGTGTAGGCATTGTATCATTTAAAGATTTATACATTAATAAGGGTTTTGCATCCTTCCAGCAGCTGTTGGAACGCTTTTTGCTTCCCAAAAAATATTTTTTCAGATACCTACAGGTCCGTAGGTTTGTACGCAACACTTTCCCTGGCTTCCCCAATCTGCCAGAGGACTCGATGATTTTTTGACCCCTCTTTCATTGTTGAAAGGGACTATTTCCAAAATCTATACACAAATCCATTATTTAAATATTGATTCACCTAACTCGATCAAGTCATTATGGGAGACAGATTTAGGGGAGGAATTATCTGGTGAGATTTGGAGTAAGATTCTGGGGAGGGTGCATAATTCTTCTATTTGTACAAAGCATGGTTTCATACAATGTAAAGTGGTGCATCGTGCTTACCTTACTAAAACTCGCCTATCCAAAATCTACAAGGACATACCCCCGGCTTGCGACAGTTGCCAACAGACCCCAGCAAATCTCATCCATATGCTCTGGCTCTGCCCATCTGTGTTTATCTTTTGGACAAAGGTTTTCACCACCCTTTCAGAAATACTAGGCCAGAAACTTGATCCTAACCCATTTAGTGCACTTTTTAGGATATCAATTTCTTAACCATCTTTTTCTTCATCCCAAAAGAATGTAATTGCTTTCACATCTCTTCTGGCTAGGAGACTGATCCTAAGGAAGTGGAAATTTCCTACACCCCCGTCTCATACACATTGGATCTGTGATGTACTATATTTCCTTAAATTAGAAATAATAAGACTTTCTCTCTCAGGCAGGTCCAATAAATTTGTCAAGGTCTGGTGCCCCTTTCTCAATTATTATTATTTCCAAATTTTCAGATATTCTAACTTAAAGCAATGTTAAATCAATGTGGAATATAAGTAGAATAGTAAAATGTGTCAACATGAGCCTTTTTAGTTCAGCTTAGTTTTTTTTCTCTCTTTTTATTGCATTTATCATTTTTTTGTTATTATTTTATTCATATTCATTTATTTATTTTATTTTATTTTATTTATTTATTTTTGATTTTTTTTTCTTCTTTTCTCTTTCTTGTTTTCATGTTTGTCTTGTTTAAATTGGAGTCACAAGTGTGGCCAGTGCTATTTGTAATCTGTAATATACTGTTCGATGACATTGTTTTAGGTTTAGCAGGAATTGTGCACACTTCTTGATTGGAATGTACGTGCATTTTTGATGACACAATATAAACAACTGCTTGTATATGTATTTTATACAAATGCTTTATAATCCTGTGAAAATCAATAAAAGAATGTTGGAAAAAGATAAAGACAAAAGAGGACTGCAAGAGATGGAATGACTTGACTCTGTCTCTAATTGGGCGAATTAACTGCATAAAAATGAATATATTGCCAAAATACCTGTACCTTTTCCAGATGCTACCAACTCCGGTCCCTAAACTATTTTTTAAACAACTCAACTCTTGTCTCACACAGTTCATATGGAGAAACAAACCGCCCAGGATAAAACTAACAGTACTACAAAGCCCTCTTGAAAAAGGCGGACTGAAAGTCCCTAATTTCAAGTACTTCTACTGGGCAGCACAAGTTAGAACAGTATGGACATGGCAAACAGAACAAGCCCACCCACCTATATGGACACAAATTGAACAGCATCACTTAAATAAGTTGAAATTGGAATCAATACCATATATCAGCTCTTTAAATTCTCTCCTGGCTATTACAACAAACTCAATTACTGTCCATACATATAAGACTTGGCAACAGGTTAGGAAGAAAACAGGTTGTATTCGGTCTATTTATGACACATCCCCGTTTCACATGAATGTCTCTTTACCTAAAGCCCTTAGAGACGGGATCACAAAACTATGGTTTACAAAAGGTATCAAAACTTTCGGGAATCTGTTTAAAGATGGAGTCCTTAAGACTTTTGAAGAGCACTCCTCTCAGTATTGGCTACCCTGTACTCACTTTTTCAAATACCTCCAGGTCAGACATTTTATTATCTCAGAACAAGATGGCCATCTACAAGCATTAGATGAGTTGCCTCTAGATAAACTAATGTGCTAAGTGACATGATAGGAACAACCATCCCCACAGAACCAAGAATAATTCTATTGGGCGATACCTCCATGATAAAAGTCAATAAAAACAAACAAATTTATTAGAATTGCCCTCATCATAGCCAACAAATGTATAGCTATGCAATGGAAAGATGAACATCAACCTATATCTGCTAGATGGACTGATGAATTAGCATTGTGTCTACCAAATGAAAAGATAATGTATAACTTGAAGGGAAAGCCTGGAGATTTTAAAAAGATTTGGGGTGGTTTTCTAACATTCCTGGAGACAGATTCCTCAACATAGCACTCTTCATATATTAAGTATTGAATCCAACTGTCATGTGTGAGTCTTTTTTTTTTCTTTTATTTCTTCTCTTCTTTTTTTTTGCTTTATCCCACTCTTTTAACTAAAGTAGTACACAAGGGCTGTTATCTATTCCCTCTCTGCCACTATACTGTTTTTTGTTTCTTCTTAATAGTCTGTACTGTTGTAACTTATCCCCTTCTCTTTGTGTAGGTACATATCCTGAAGTAATTAGGGGTTGGACCTGAAGGGGTGGGTTGGAATGGGAGGGAGGGAGGGAGGGGCGGGCTGATATGACTTCTATATTATTATATTTTTGTACATCATTGCATTATTCAGCTCAAGGTTTATTAAGTTCAAAGAACAATAAAAACAATGTTGAAAAAAACAAAAGAAAATGAAGTCACCGGTCGCAGGACTGGTTTCATTCCTGAGAGTGTAGGGCCACATAGAGACAGGCTGTCCCGGTGTACCCCCTCTGGAAGAGGCCCTCACAGTCCTCCTGATTCTTCACTTAACTGGCTGGTCAGAGAGCAGGAAGTCACACCCTCCACTGGTGCAGGATAAAGATTCGATAACAACATGGGACTGTGGGGCATCACTGTGACTAATACACTGCTAGATGCCCCACCTGCAGCCACCTGTGGCTCAGCCTTTGTTCTAGCCAGAGAGGGTACAAGGTGCAGCACCAAACACCACGGTGAGGAGGAGAGCAAGCAGGCTGGGCAGAGGCCCGCGGCATTATCTCCTCACTGAGGAGTATAGGACCAGAATACACAGCTTGTCTCTTGGTTAATGACAGCAGCTTTATTTCATCTTCAGAGAATAATGCCCCAGGCCCGAACACAAACCAAGGAGAGGAGATATCACGTTTGTTCCACTCCCCTCCAGTTATTTCTGTGGGAAATACAGAGAAAAAATATGCTGAAATATGCTGTATTTATTGTTTCTACTCATGACAGACAGAGGGGGTTTTACACCGCGTACTTCCTGGCTCCCAAGAAGATGAGAGGTTTCAGACCCATTTTGGATCTCTGCATCCTGAACTAGTGCATTGCCTGAAAGATGTTCCAAATGGAATTGAAACTGGTTCAACCAGGTACCTGGTTCACCACCATCAACCTGAAAGATGCGTACTTTCACACTGAGGTGATGCCGAAACACAGGAAGTTCCTGCGTTTTGTCTTTCAGGGGAAAGCCTTCAAGTACAACAGACTGCTTCTTGCACATGCGCTGCCTGCAAAGGTGGTTCACCAGCCTGAGCTTGAATCCCAAGAAGCACAAACACCACATGGTGAACGTTCCCCCATCAGTCCCCACAGTATCTGTTGACAGGGACACCACTGGGTCGAGTGACCTCCTACATAGAAGTGTTCACAGATGTATCCCTGACAGGGTTGGGGGGCACCTGCCAGGGCAGAGCAATAGGTGGCCTTCAGGGGGAAAACTGACACATCAACCTCCTCAAACTTCAGGCAATGCTTTTGGTTGTCCAACACTTTCTGACTCTGGTTCAGTGGAGACATGTGTTGGTGAGAACAGACAACTGCACCACTGTCACCTACATCAGTAGGCAGGGAGGAGTCTGGTCCTCTGCCCTGTTGAAGATGATGGAGAACCTGTTGTTGTGGGCCTCAGAACATCTCCTGTTTCTGAGAGCCCTAAACATTCCAGGTCCAGAAAACAGGGGCGCCAACCTCATGTTGAGAGGCGGCCTTCTGGCAGAGTGGGTGCTGCACCTCAAGGTGATGCAGCAGATTTGGAACTTGTTCAGGGAAGCTGCTTTATGCCTTTCCTCCTCTTCATCTCATTCCCCCTCTGCCGGACAGAGTTAGGTGAGAGTGGCTGTCAGTCATCCTGATAGCCCCAGATCGCCGTTCGGTGCTGTGGTATGCAGAGATGACCCAGATGTTGGTGGCCCAGCCCTGGTCCATTCGTCAAGTGTGGGGGGCCCTGTCCCAGAGGGGGCTTGATTGGTGCACTGCCCACAGTGGACAAACCTCTCCAGGCTTGGCTCCTGAGAGGGACAGGCTGATGTGGGCTGGACTGCCTGCACAGGTGCTGCAGACCGTCCAAGTGGCGAGAGCAGGATCCACCATTGCTTGCTACAAAGCAAAGTGATAGGGATAGACCCCCTGACATGTGCAGTGAGAGAGGTCTGTCTCATGCCACTGTTGAGTGTATGCAGCAGCCGTTTCCTCCTGTCATGAGGAGGACACACCTGTCTTCACTCACACCATCATGAAACATTTCTTACAGGAGGTTAGGAGACAGCACCCGGTCATCTGGTCTCTGCTTGGTGCTTGAGGCTCTAGTGAGTGATTTCTATGAGCCTCTGGAGCGCTCCTCTCTAAAGACACTGTCATTCAAGACAGCTTTGCTGCTTGTGCTGACCTCAGCTTAGAGAGTGAGTGAGTTGTGCGCCCTTGGTTCAACCCATCTGTTTGCTGCTTTATGGTGACCACAGCGCTGCAACTCTCAAACCCCTCCTTTGTTCCCAAGAGCATAAGGAGTTCATTCAGGTTGAGAACTACTCAGCTAGAGGCATTTTGTCCTCCACCTCATGGGGATGCCAGGGAGGCAAAACTGCATCTATTGTGCCCAGTACCTGCGTTGGCATGTTATGTTGAATGCCCGGCCCCCTTTCAGTGCACTGACCAACTGCAGGTGGGTAAGGACTAATGATGTGCAGAGGGCCTAGTATTTGTATTTATATCTGTATTTGTTGAGGCAGCAAAATTATTTGTATTTGTATTTGAATAAAAGTGGAAAGAGGCTTAAAATTCCTGTTTGTTTTCATTACGCTTTTAATTTTAGAAAATTAAAATGTTACAAATGAATAAAACAAATATTCGTAAAAAAAAAAAAAAAAAAAAAAAACACTATTTGTGCTTTGCTGAATAACTTATTTGTATTCGGGCACACCCCTAGTAAGGACTCCACCACTGTGATCTGAGCTCATTCCACACATGGTGTAGCAGCATCGTCAGCCTTATTCAGTGGGGTGAGTGTTGGGGACATATGCATGGCAGCGTCTTGGTCTACACCTGGTCTGTTCATAAGGTTCTATCTCTTGGACATGACAGGCTCCTTTTCAAGGTCGCAAGGGAGACTCAGGACTTGTGAAAAGGGTGGTGTGAGTGTCAGCTGTGGTACACCTGACCCCTCCCGGGCAATTATATGCCTGAATTCTCCTGTGATCCGTGATGACTTGGGGAATGATGTGTGCAGGGTGTGTGTTGTATGGTTTTTGACCCCTGTGATGTTAGGCCATGGTCACACTCAGTTTCATGTTCAGGTTAACTGGGCCCTCTACTGCTCCGCTGAAGTGGCTTGGATTATAAAGTAGTAGATGGGCCGCGGTGAGTAACCCATTGCTGGTCAGGCTCAGTGAGGCAGTCTGATGACATGTCACAGCAGGGCGAACATTCATCAGGCTCCAACTACTGTACCTATAGAGTCCAGTAGAGGGCAGAGCCTGTGAAAGATAGAACAAAGGTTGTAACCCTAGTTCTATAAACACAGACGGAGCCCTCTACTTATGGACCCTACCACTCTTACACTGTCCGCTAAAGTGGTTTCTGGATGTGAGCAGCAGCCAGACGCTACCTTACATACTGTGTGAGACACACATAATCGGTAGATGCATCCTGATTGGCCTTCTTGGAGAAATTTGTTGTATTCTGATGAACTGATATATGTGGATTTATCCCTGGTTTTAATGGATAAACCATGAATTGTGTTATCTTAGAGATCTAATTAAAATTCAAAAATATACCGCATACATTGATTTGAGGGAACAAACTGATTCAAGGGCACACATTGTAACTGTCTTAGAGATAGTTTCATTGACATGTTCATTGAGATGTTTATTTCTGTCATAAATTCATGGGTTCATATAGTCATTAAAAGATGATTAAAAATGTAACATAAATAAGATGTTAAAAAGGATAACATTGGTAAAATCTGTCTAAAATATACCACATTAAAATAATGTATGGTTGAAAAATGTAGTGCTCTTTATCTAAGGTTTTATTTTAATTTAGAGTGTAATGGGTCACATGAACAGAATTTAGTGAGGGCACAACTGTGGCGTTGTGGGTCTGAGCCAAGATAAATACAGGGAAGAGACATACAGCCCCAAAATCACTTTGTTCTGCATGTGGTCCAGGAGGCACACATGGTAATTATATTTTATTTGGTTTATATTTGTGTATAATGTGTGTTGATGAGCCTTTACATGGACAATGTGATGCATTCATTTGTTTGATTTCATCACATTTCTGTTGTGCCAATGTGTTTGGACCTGTATATCAATGGACACTAGCTTGAGAGAGAAATATTTTACACCTGTTATGTCTTTTATTTTCTTGTAGTTTTCATAGTGTCTTCTAACAAAAGACAGAGAGAGAGAGAGACAGAAAATAAATCTTCAAAAGACATCTGTATGATGTCTGGCTATTATTTCATTGGACCAGTGAAGGTACACACATTATTAATTTGTGTGACTTTGGGCAGACTTATTTCAAATACGAGACACATCGCTCTTTGTGATGATCTTTCATCCAGCCGCTATATTTTGCTTTCTCTGTCTGCAGGCTGTTGTTATGCACATGCACACTTGTAAAAAGCTGATTACAAACCTGGTTACAGTACATTTATGGAAGAGAAATCGGTGTTCTCCAGGAGAAATCTAGCTGTGGAAACCAGGTTTCTTTAATCCCCTACCGCGATTATAGTAACCAGGTTTCTCATTTACATGACAGTTAAGAAATCAGCTTTCTGGAGAAAGCCAACTGTAACTTGGTTAACAAACTACATTTAAATGCACTGATTTAGGGCAAGATTGAAAAAACAATTAAATCACTATGTGGTTAAGACCACCAGCAACAACAATCTGTCTATTTTGGGATGTTATGCCAGATGCTATTTCACTTCCCCAGCCCATCCCTTCAAAAATCCAGTTGTTTCCTTGGTTTGGTGTATTTATTGGATCCTGTGGTTTCCGGTAAGAGCAACATTACATATAATGATACTGAGCTGGTTTATTCATTTATTCATTTACCATCATTTATAGGTTAAACATCTTCACATTTTCCAGAGCTGTAATCAAATATGTTGCCATGGAGGCTCAGCGATGTTCAGTTAAGAAGAGGAGAGTTCAACAGTCTTTTCATGCAACTTCTATTGTGTCCGAGTTATGAATCCAGCCTGATGTCACCATCTTCCTGCTATGTAAAAGAATCCATTTAGCAGCTGCTCGTCCTGATTAATTTCCCAACAGAATTGAAAAAGAAAACTACCAAAAAAGACTACTGAAATGTGAACCTGTCTAAACAAGATGGAGGAGATTCTTGTGATTTTCTGAAGAAATTCACTTTGTTTTCAGGGGATGTGGGCCTGTGAAAGCAGGGCATTATGGGAAGAATCTCTCTCTTTTCTCATAGCTAATTAGGGCTCCCTGCTTGGATCTAGCAGACCTTCTCCTTTCCCCATTCCATTAATGGAGACCACAGCTGTTTATGACAAAGTATATTTGTCTGCCTGTCAGACTAGATTCCACCTAAGTCCCTTAAATTGATATGGCAGCTATTTTCCCTGTTTATTTCGGAAGTTACAGTTTAATTAAGAGACATCTGTTTTTTTTTTATTTGGAAAAAAACTGTCTCTGCACTGCAGCTTTATGCATGTATCTTGTACACACATAAAGCAAATACAAAGACTTCCTAAGACACCTCTATCAGTGCAGTTGATGGGAGGTGAACATGCAGCTTTGCATGAGGGACGTTCTGTTTGAGTGTGCATAATATTCAAGCAGTGGATGACTGACTAATTATCGACGGGACATACAGCCCGGGGAGGTGTTCAACTACAGCCAGATTGAAGGATGCCACAAAGGAACTAACAGTGAACCATGACCTCAACATCTGCAGAGTGTGTAATCAGGCAACACCAATAACAGAGGAAAGACACTGTGACTCAGTGTCAAGGACACAAAGTGTCTGAGGAAAGCTGCAACATAAAGCTGCTCCAGCACAGAAAGGAGGGTTAGGTTGAAATCACAGATTTTGTCCTAGTGGTATGTTCTTATTTTCTCACTGCTAGCACTGCAGGCACCCAGTGACTTTGGTCCATGAAAGCCAACAGATTTTAGTAGCATATTCATCATCATGTGGCATCATCAGGACACAATGTCCACCCATATCCTAGCCATAACAATTACTGAGCACAATTATGTTCCCCAGGGGATGAGCCTTTTTGATTGTAATGACGTCATTACTAATACTCAAAAAGCCCTCCAAACTTGATGACAAAAAATGTTATAAATGACACATAAGAGCACTATGTGATTCAACACCCTTATCGGCAGGATTTCATTGTTTGTCATGCTCATGTTCTTATCCTTTTTGTTAACAAATCTCATATTTGGATCCAAACCAACAATGAACTGATCTACTAACAAGTATTGTGTCTGTATCCAAAGCCTGATACTTTATATCTTATTCCTCTGTGCTGTAGACCTCCATTGTTGTCCAAAAATGTGTTATACATCTCTGAAGACAGAGGTTAACGTAGCTTGTTTAGAAACAGCTCCAAAGAGTAAAAACAGCAATAAGATCATAACTCTCAGGGGAGAGCCTCCTTGGACAGCAGATTGAATGTGGAGAACGTGGTTCTGTTTACAGCTTCGCCAGCTTGTTGTGCTACATATCACAACCTTTTGACTTTGTACTATGTTATAAATTTCTCAAAGAACATCAGTACAAAGTCAAGGGGTTGTGTTATGTAGCACAACAAGCTGGCAAAGCTCTGTAAATGGAACCTTATTTCTGTGCATGCACAGTGGTGTCTGCCATACAAGGATCCTCACTCCTGAGAGTTACTATTGTATCACTGTTTTTACCCTTTTGAGATGTTCTTAAACAAGCTATGGTAACCACTGTCATCACCATCACCCTTGACCATGCAGGAATCATAATTCACACAGCCACTGTTACCTTGTCAAGGTAACATAAACATAGGTTGCATTAGACATTTAAATAAAAAGTCAAATGCTGTTGTTCGTCTTTACTCTCCCTTACCTGTATGATGCCACAGGTTGCTGCCTCATTAGGCTGCTAACAGGGCTTTAAGCCATGTTCAGACTGACAGTAGATTTGCATTAAAATGTGCAATCTCACTAATTTCGATGGGACCACTTTATTGACACAGCATGGTTGCTGATGCAGAGGGCTTCAGGAAAAAGATGCAGCGTCACCTGGCAAAATAGTGGAACCAGGCTCAGCAGTCAAATGTTCCTTGAAGATTACTGTCTAACATGAATAGTTAAAGTCTACACTTTATCTCACCATCAAACAGAGGATAAAATATTTGTCGTTGTGATAACTTTCCAGAGTTGTAAAGTCCTACTTCATAGGATTCTAAACTGCTGTGCAGAGCTTGGGAGCCAGATAATGCTTCAAACTCACAGATCTATTACCAAGTGACTACATGACTTTGAAGAGTTGCTGTGTCGCTGACTGTTGTCAGGTTGATGTTAAATCACACAAGATGTCACCATGGAACAGAATATATGTATGTACAAAACAAAACAGAGAAGCAGAGTCTAGCAAAGAAGTTGAATCTAGCTCAAGTTTGGCACTACAGAATGTGTCAATATCCAATAACACACAGCGTTGGCCAATTAAATACTTGCAAGCACAAAAAACCCAACAGATTTTCCAAGTCCCAAATGGCATATATTTGCATTCAAGTGACATTGCACTCTATTGGCTGTCGCAATTATGTCGTGAACAGGAGGGAATCAGATGACGTTATTATAGAGCAACAAAGTCCACATAGGGAGGTCAGGTGGGTAAGTGGGTCAACAAAATATCAGACTTTAACACGGGCAATCACTGTTCACTTCCCATTAGATCATCATTGTTTTTTTAAACCATGACAGCAAAGGTCCCTAACAAAGTAGTAATTTCAACCCAAATCATGATGTGTCCCTAGACTGAACCAAGTGTTTTTTGTGGCTAAAGACCAGATCAAATGTTGTCACATAGATTCGGGTGGTGGGGTGGAGGTGAGACTATACACTATATGAACGGCAGCAGCAGTGGCAGCCGTAGCAGCAAGCAACAGCATAGCTTGTGTGAGCGGTGTGGTAGCAAATTGTGAGGAGAGCACAGACGGCTTTAGTACACGCCAGGATTATAAGTGTGCACTGGATGTATGTTGCAGTGTGAGAAGTATGCCATGTGAGTGGAGCTGCGGCTTGAGTTGGGCTGCCTGAACTGCCTCACAGCCCTCTCTTCATTTAATTTGAATGGTTTTGGAAGGTGCAGACAAACAATGTCATCCTACAGAAAACTTATGTGTCATTCTGGTGTGCATGGGCCAATGATGTATTTAATTGTTTAATTTGGAGATCTTTTTGATTTAGAGAGATGTAAAATCCTGACTCCTGGTTGACAATAGTATAAACTGCTGTGTAGTATTTTGGCATCTGATAAATCTTCAGGGTCATGAATGTACTTTATTATTCAAGTTGGCCTTAATGGATCATATTCATTGTCTCACCAGTTCCCTCCCTTCCCTCCAATACACTCGCACCATCACGCATGTTTTAACCAGTGCTACTGTAGGTCTGAATCTGACCCATAATTTATGTTCGGTGGTTTTTGTACTCTTTTCTTTGTTCACCTCACATTAATTATCAACTTCTCCATTGATAAAACTGTTCAAATAATCTGAAATTATTTTCTTCCTGTGTGAAACCATTTGTTCCAGGAAACACCTACCAGAACAGTAAATATAAGGGTTTGAACATTCAAAGCTTGTATAAAATGGCAAAATAATGATTAACTAAAGGATTTCTGTCATCTTTCTGACCTTGCAGGTACCCTATGATATTTATGTTGCCCCCAAATCCAAAAATTAAGACATCAAAAATGGGTTGGGAGGAAATTTTGAGGAATTGTGTTTGTTTTTAAAGACTGAAGTAGTGACTCATCCTAAAACATTTTCTCATGAAATTGTGGCTTTGATAGATTGAATAGTTCATTTGATCTTATTACTGAAGAGGACAGGGTGGTTAATGTTTTCTAATATCAACTAATAAATATTTGGTGGCACAATTGCTCCAAAATGGGTAGCATTTTCAGGTGAAACCCTTCAACTGCATGTAATATCACTCAAAATGAACATCTGTTTATCTGGAAATAAAGCCAAATGCTTCCTTTTTATCAGCCAAGAACATGTTGTCATTTATAGCAGCTGTTCTGGTGGAGAGCTGGCAGGGAGGAGGTAGAGCTCTGTCTCACCACAGGTGTGCCTGTGCAGATATATAGTACACACAATCTGCACTGTTAGTAAAGAGAGTTAGAAACCCCTTCGGGTTGTTCATGCCTTGCCTCAGGACATAGAGGCAGTGAAGGAAATAAACACTTCTTACTCTTTTTTAGCTGTCACACTCTCCTGTTGAAGTTTCTTGTAGTTGAATGCTAAATGGTAAATGGACTGTACTTGTATAGCGCCTTAGTTTTCCAACCACACAAAGCGCTTTTACACTATGTGTCACATTCACCCATTCACAAACACATCCATATGCTGAATGGGTACAGGGGCTACAATGCAAGGTCCCAACCAGCCCATCAGGGGGAACTAACCATTCACACACATTCATACACTGATGGCACAGAACCACCAATCTTCCGATTAGTGGACAACCCACTCTACCTCCTGAGCCACAGCCGCCCCTTGAGTTTGTAAAGATGTTAAAAACATAAGTGAATCAAGTGGTAATTAAATGTCAATTTGTAAATAATAACACAAACAAAAATATTGACTTAATTCCACAAATAGTGAAATAATATATGCACGTTTCCTCCACAATACATAGTAGCCGAGGGAGGGTTGACTGTTTCACATTAAGCACTAATCATTTGCAAAAGCTTCATTTTTCCTCATGAATGTATTTGAAATTACTGGAAGTGTAGATGACTTTTATGAAAGAAAGGTGAAGTACATTACTTTTTGTGTGTTGACCTCTCTTCACTGATATCTGTGAATCTCTTCATGTTTATTCTCTGTTCAGCAAATAATACAGTTCCAATTTAACATTAAAAATGTTTTTGCCAATTTTGCCAGTCCATTATAAAGCTGTTTTCAGCTATTTTTCAGATAGTGATGAACACAGCGTTATGCTAACCTTTAGCTGTCTTGTATGTATTGAGACAGCTCAGCACACTGCAGCATACTAAAACTATTTGAAACCTGATGAATTGACTCAAATGACATCACTTGAGTCAGCGTTGGTCACAGCTGAAGACTACATGTTTGAAAAGTTAAAAAAAATCTGGGAGTGTGGAGTTAGAAAGAAGTAAGGTTATCAGACCTCTGTAGCACCTCATCTCTGCTGGAGGCTCGCAGGTCCAGGCAACTTAGTTGCTACTAGCATAACACACCTCAATCTGTGCTGTCACGGGAACTGAGTTGAGTCGCATTGTGGGTAATGTACCAGGTTTCAACAAGAAAGAATAATGTGTGGAATACAAAAGATGATATCTCTGGTTCTGCTGTATCATCTTTTACACTTCTTTTTGCAGCTCATCGTGAGTCAATAATAGTAGTGCAATGCAAAATCCGTGGTATGAATGTGCAGAGAGCCCAGTATTTGTATTTGTATCTATATTTGTTGAGGCGGCAAAATTATTTATATTTGTATTTGTATTCGAATAAAAGTGGAATTAGGCGTAAAAATCCATTTTTTGTTTTTATTACACTTTTAATTTTAGGATATTAAAGTGTTAAAATAAGTGTAAATCTTGTGAGGGAGGTCCCCACACTGGGTCTCAAACTCAAGTCTCCCAGATCACAGACGAATGTGTTGACCACTGAGCTAAACCAAGTGCATCGCTATCATGCAGACAGACCTCTACTTGATAATCCTGCCACACAGTTTCAACCCATTACAATGTTAGAGTTAAGACAGTACAGTTTCCCACATGAACTCTTCCTCCTGCACCTTAGACACCATCCCCACCAGGCTGCTCAAGGAGATATTTCCCACTGTTAGTCCTGTTATCCTGCACATTTTTAACAATTCTCTGACCTCCAGTTCCTTTCCTGATAGTTTTAAGCATAACATTGTCCACCCTTTGCTTTAAAAACCCACTTTGGACCCTTTGTCCTTAAGCAACTACAGGCTAAGGTTTTTTTCACCCAAGGTTCTGGAGAAAGTAATTTCATCTCAATTGATTTCTTTTATGAATGGCAATAGTGTTTTTCCAATCTGGTTTTAGAGCACTTCACAGTACAGACACAACTCTTGTTAAGGTAACTAATGACCTACTTCTAGCTGCAGACAGAGATGACTGTTCAACTTCAGTCCTTTTAGATTTGAGTGCCGCATTTGACACTGTCAACAAAAGTATCCTCCTAAAACACCTGGAGACTTGGGTTGGCATCAAGGGCCTGGCTCTTATTTTATTCCGAACATACCTCCCCAACAGAACTTTTTCTGTCACTCTGGGTAACTCCACCTCCATGATGACTCGGTTGAATTGTGGGGTCCCTCAAGGCTCAATTCTTGGCCCCCTTCTTTTCTCCTTATACATGTTGCCCCTTGGCCAACTTATTCAGAATCATGATGTGAATTATCACTTTTATGCTGATGACATGCAGTTATACTTGTCATTAAAACCCTTAGATCCGAGCAGCGTAGTCAAACTTAAATCTTGCTTCTCTGACATTAAATCCTGGATGTCCCAACATTTTCTTAAAGTTAATGACAACAAGTCTGAGGTCATTCTGTTCAGTCCCCCACATTCTGTCAGCTCTTTTAATGCAAACCTTGGTGATCTGTCAAACAACATCACACAGGCTGCTAGGAATCTGGGGGTAATATTTGATTCCAACTTCTGTTTTGATAACCAAGTCAAAAATGTTGTCAAGTTGTTTCTTCCAGTTGAAGATCATCTCTAAATTTAGGTCATTTTTAATCTTATTAAATTATACATACTTTTATATATTCTTGGCTTGACTACTGCAACGCACTTTATTCGGGTATCAGCAAAGGCTCCCTCCACCGTCTCCAGTTGGTCCAAAATGCTGCTGCTGATCTCATTACTGGGACAAAAATGTATGAGCACATTAATCCTGTGCTTGCCTCTACACACTGGCTCCCAGTTAGCTTTCACATTGATTTTAAAATTTTATTACTTACCTTTAATTGCTATTACTTACCTTGCTCCTAGTTACATATCTGTCTTATTGACCTGGTACGTGCCCCCTCGACCCTTAAGAGCTGCAGATGGAGCCCTATTAGTCACTCCCAGGTCACAACTTGTGACAAAGAGTGATTGGGTTTTGCTGTTAGAGCCCACAAACTCTGGAACTCCTTTCCTACTGAACTCAGACATACTAAGTCTCTAGCTTCTCTTAAAACCCTTCTTAAAACCTTTTTCTTTGTGAAAGCTTTTTGAAATGTTTGATATGTTTTATTTTGTTTTTACTTCTGTGCATTTTATTGTTTTATTATTACTATTATTGTGCATCTTCTATTGTTACTCTGTTACTCTGCCTTTACCTTTGGCCTCTGTGCTCCTCTTTGCCTTAATTTTATTTGCCTTGTTTGGTTTCATTTTCTTTTTTAAAGCACTTTGTAACATTGTTAAGAAAAGTGCTATATAATTAAAGTTTATTATTATTATTATTATTATTTATTTATTTATTTACACACCCAGAACACAGAGACAGCACAGCGTGTAACATGTAGAGAAGAAATTCAAAGGTAATTCTTGCTCTTCACTTTTCATTTACTGCCTATTTTTTACAACCTAACTTTGTGGAAAGGAGAGGGGGAGCAACAGGTTATGGAGAGTCCCTTGGGAGCACTTCACACATGTCAGTAGCTCAGTTTTATCTCTGAGGAACTCTGGGAGTGATGTCCACATAACCCGCACGCTGATATTTGACATGGGTTTTTTTTGTATATTTGTACAAAATAAATGTTCGTAAAAAAAACCCAACAAAAAACACTACTTATGCTTTGCCAAATAACGTATTGGTATTTGGGCACACTCCTAATCTGTGGAGTACTCTTTTAATACTTTCTGACTTCCCTATCCTGTCTATGGCACTCAGTCCTAAGCCCACTGAAGATATAAATCTTTTTGTTTGTTTGTTAGTTAGTTTTTGAAAAGCTCAGTAATTTCCTAAACAGCTGGGTATTGTAGTTTTTAGCAAACATAATTCAAACAAGAGGAAATTATTTGGAATCTGTTTTGAGGTACAGATTTGGTGTTTTAGTGAGTATTTGGATGTTGTGTGTGGGATTGAATCAGAATAAACTGCAGTGTGTGTTCATGGTGATGGAGGAACATGTCAGCCAGTGCAACAGTGTGGCTAACTGATGTGTTTTTAATAGTTTTTGGACAACAACGGAAGTCTGTGGCAAAGAGGAATAAGATATAACAGGCTTTGGATACAAACACTATACTGATTAGTAAATCAGTTCATTGTTGGTTTGGGTTTGTTCATGGAATATGTTAATAATATAAGGTTTTTTAATTTATAAACAAAGATTAGGAACAAAGACCACACCTTGTACACATCCCATTTCCACACAATAGAGTATTTAGACACACCTTATCCATTCATCTCCCCTTTTGTTTCAGTTTGCCCATGACCTGTGACAGACTTGCATCACAAATGCTTATTCTGTGCTCCATGATCCACCTCAGCAAAATACCACCCATGACCCTCGTTCCAGCAGTACCAACGAGATACCTCCTTCACCACCATAGCCACACAGAGGCCATTTTCATCGTTGCTCCTCAGAGGAAAGCTACTCCTCCAGCACTTCTGATCAGCTTGGATCCAGACACTCCACACGCATCCATGCAATAACCGACTCAGACACGGCTCTTTTTTCTGCAATTAACATCCAACCAGACCCTAGCTTATCTCCAGTGTGGTCTCAGGGAGACAGACATCCGGTTCTTACAAAATGATAATAAAGCTAAACTTTCCCAACTCTATGAAGACTTTACTTTCATCACTCCTCTGGCCAGCAACTCGAATCCTCTTGCTCTTCCAGGTTCACTGTCTAACACCTAAGCACGCCGATGACATCACCACGCAGCCTATTACAGAGTCCTGATTCCACATGCATTTTATTTTAACCCATAGTCCCAAATCCTGCTGTTTATTTCTTAAGCACTTGTTTAATTTTTATTGCTCATACTGAGTCACCATTGAGTCATTATGTTTCCATGTTAAAATTTTAAAGCTCCGAAAATTCTGTTCCATCATCTCTTTTCTTTTCATGCCTGATGGTTATCCCATGTCTAAATTCTGATTTAATCATAACAAAGGCAAGTACTTAAACGTGTACTTTGCCAATTTTCAAACTTATTTCTATCTATCTGAATCACGGATATAGTATAAAAAACAACAGTTGTTATTTTAATATTCTCCCTGTCTCTTGGGTGCAGCTTCAAAAAAAAAAAGAAAAACAAAACTCAGCTTTCTCGGTCTATATAGCACGCTCTGACAAATTTATTGCTTTAACTGACTACATTTACCACCAACACTGAGTGGATATCCACTTAAAAGTGGCAAAATTTCCTTTAAGTGCTTAAGTCAAGTCAGTGGTATACATATAGTGCCAAATCACAATGAAAGTTATCTCATGACATATGATGCAAGTTAAGACCATACTCTTCCATTTAGAGAGACCCAAAAAGCATGGTCTAAGCCTTCTACAGTACTCAGGCCACTCTCTCAGCACAGGTGATGCTACCTCCTCTGCTATTCAGGGACTCATCCTATTCTCCTCAACAACTGGGCTACTGGTCATCTTCAGCATATTATACATGCATTCTACCTGACCACTCAGCTCAAAAATTCCTTAAAGCCCTAAGACTCAAGGGAATATCCGACTGGACAGTCTCCCGCCTCCAATGTGCAATCATTGAGAAAAATATCGCCTACAAAGTCAGGCTTTTCCTGCTCTACACAGCCTATAGTTCCACCACGACTCTAGCTGGCCACTCACTTCCGGGTTCTGTACCCAGTGTAACTTGCATTCGGTCAGCCCACTACAGTTGAGCAGCAGACTACTTACCTCAATCTATTCCTCCTACATTGTCCTGGCTCTCATCCTCCCATATTATCCATTAAACAGCATCCCTTTCTCTTCACTTCCTCAGTCACAGCTGACACAGCTCACACAGCTCACTCAACTCTGTCTGCTTCTTTTTCATTCATTCAACCTTTATTTAAATCTTGATGTATCATTGAGAGCATGCCCTCATTTTCATTGACATCGACTGACTGCATCAAATGCTTTGACACAGTGAACCATTTTCAATGCAATTGCTTCATATTGATTCAGCATTTCTGTACTGTTCTCATTAAGTGGCAACACAATTTAACAGTAAGCCAAACTCTGTCCAATAAATGCATGAGAGTCATGGATCATCTTAGTTGTGTCTTTAATAAGATGCCATTGTAGATGCATTCATGAATCAAGAGTAAAACTGTAGAAAACACAACAAAATACAAAGCAATTCAATAGTGTTAGAGCTGGTGACAGACAAGGTAGCTATGGCTTATTGCTGCATACTACATGAATTTTAAATAAGCCAAAATGTATGAATTTCTGCTATAAATTTATATTAAAATATAATAATGCACTTGCAATTTACATACAATGTAGTTCTCACAACAGCCTACATTCTATTTTAGCGTTCTATTCTATTACATTCTATTCTCCCTGTCCCTCCTGCTGTGCTCATTGTGGGCTCATCTGTGGTGCGACACGTGGTCCTATCCAAAGTCCAAACTCTATAATCCCCGGTGCTCACATTCTGGACATTAAACTTTTAGATCAATACCCTTCAGCCTCACCTGTCATTCTTCACATTGGCTCCAATGATATCAAAGCACAACAGTCAGAAAAACTGAAATAGGACTTTATGAGCCTCATCGACACTCTTCTGGACTCAAGGGCTCAATGTGTTATCTCTGGCCCTATGCCTTCTCCTTGCTGGGGAGACATAAAGTTCAGCTGTTTACTCAATCTGCACATCTGGCTAAAAAGCTACTGCAGATCACTGGGAATTCCTTTCATTGACAATTTCACTACATTTCTGGACAGACCCATGCTTTTCAGGCATGATGGTCTTCACCTAAACTGGTCTGGCTCTCGTCTGCTAGCTAACAACATGGAACTGACGCTGAAGTCATGCAAATCCTTGTGCAACTGACATGGGGTTAGTCCGTTCCATTATAGTAATAACTCTGCTCTTAAGTGTGATACTCCTGTGATTGTAAATGCCACATACTGTGTAAATCCTGAAGCTATTCCGAACAGGAAAGTTAAATGCTTGCCTGTGGTTCGGATGCCTGACAGTAGCCCATCTATTGACCCCGTCTCACTGATTCCCATCATCACAAACTTTAGGCCCAAGAAATGCCTCCCTGCTCACACAACTAGAGCTAACGGTAGTAACTTGATCCATATTACCTATAATCATAAAAAGTCTGTGCAATCCATCACTCCAGCTAAGTTTGCTCTATTCAATGCTAGGTCTCTGTCAAACAAAACCTTTATCCTGAACGATATGATCACATCCCATAATTTGGATTTTCTGATTCTGACAGAAACATGGCTAAAGACTTGGGACTGCTGCCATTTAATTAAACTCTGACCTCCTGAATACAGTTATTTTAACTCTCCTAGGTCCACTGGCCATGGTTGTGGCCTTGCGATCGCCTACAGCAACCATTTTAACTGTAAACATATCACCGTTGATAATTTTCAGAGTTTCGAGATGCTCATGTTTAAAATCAACGGTCAAAACCCTATGTGCTGTATCTCAATCTACCATTCCACCAAACCAAACAAAGGCTTTTTAGCAGAGTTTTCTGAATTTCTATCTTCCATTGTCCTCAATCATGATAGAATTATTCTTGTGGGGGATTTTAATATCCACGTTGATGATACATCCAACCATTTTGCTACTGAATTCCTGAACATTACTGATTCATTCAGTCTGGTGCAGCATGTTTCTGGTTCAACACATAACCAAGGCCACACCCTTGACCTTGTTTTTACTCTTGACCTGACTATAAACTCCCTCTCACTGATAGATTTTGTCTCCATTCATAAATATATTCTTTTTGACTCCTACATTCAGGCAACTGCTCCAAGTCAGAAGCGAATAGTATGTTCCCGCATTTTTAATAATTAGTCTGCTTCAAATTTCTCATCTATTTTTTCTGATTTATATAATGGCCATATTCAACCCACTAACATTAATGATTTGGTCAATAATTTCAATAATCTGTGTTCCTTCGCGTTAGATGCCATTGCACCTATTACAACCAGGTCAGTTGTAGCTACCAAATCATCATGATCGATAAATGATGCTATGAGCGCAGATGGAAAAAGACAAAACTCAATGTTCATTTTCAATACATGAAAGAACTTTTAACTTCATCAAAAAATCAAGGATGCAAGAACAGCTTATTTCTCAGACTTTTACTGCTAATGAACACAATCCTAAAGCTCTGCTTAGCACATTCAATCAGCTTATACAACCTGCCCCCCCATCTCTGCCACCTCAACTGAAGACTGTGAATTGCATTTATCATTTTTTGTCAACAAGATCAACAGAATTAGATCCAACATTGTGCTCCCATTCACCGCTTTTGGTCCACCTAGTAGTGTTTCAAATTTACTAACCCATTTTGCCCCCATTACCATGCAAAACTTTATCAAGACAATTTCTCATCTGCGCCTGTCTTCCTGAACTTTTGATATCTTACCCCCCAAATTGTTTTCAGAGGTCCTTCCTGTCATTGGCCCTGCTGTACTCACTATTATAAACATGGCTCTCACCTCTGGTTATGTCCCTGATCAGTTTAAGACAGTGTCCAGACAAGTCAGTGTCCAGCCCCTTCTAAAAAAAACCCAGCCTTGATCCGGCCATTTTGAACATTTTAAGACCCATCTCAAAATTACCTTTAATTTCCAAAATACTGGAAAAACTTGTTGCTGAGCAGCTTATTCAAGTTGTTGAAGGGAATAATATCTTTGATAAATTTCAATCTGGTTTTTGTCAAAATTATACTACTGAAACTGCTCTGTTACAAGTCATGAATGACATCCTTATGCAAGCTGATAAGGTGGAACTCTCCATCTTGGTCTTACTTGATTTTAGTGCTGCCTTTGACACCACTGATCACTCCATCCTCATTAATCAACTAAATACATGCATTGGTATCTCAGGGAAACCTCTAGAATGGTTTATGTCATATTTGACAAATAGAAGTTTCTCTGTCTCCATGGGTAATTATGTTTCATCATCCACTCTGCTGCTATATGGGGTGCCCCAGGGGTCAATCGTCTCTTCTCTCGTCTTCCCTCGTCTTTTCTCTTTTATCTGCCTCCCTCGGGCCAGATAATCAGTCGCTTTGGTTGTATATCCTATCATTGCTATGGGGATGACACTCAGCTATATTTTTCAGTAAAACCAGATGATTTTAGCAACCTAAACACTCTCCACAGCTGTTTAGCTGTGATAAAGGACTGTATGTCTATCAACTTTCTTCAACTAAATTCTAACAAAACTGAGCTTCTCATTTTTGGCCCTGAAAATAACACTGTTGCCAAGTGCTTGCTCACAGTGGAATTGTTGGGTCTCTGTAAATTAAAGAGTATGGTCTAGACCTGATCTATGTGGAAAGTCCCCTGAAATGACTTTTGTTGTGATTTGGTGCTATATAAATAAAATTGAATTGAATTGAAGGCATCATTCAGCATTTTGGCCCACTTGCCCCCTATGTCAAAACTAACACCAGGAATCTTGGCGTTATATTTGGTCCAAGATTGAAATTTGAACACCAAGTCAATAAAATGGTTCGATCCTGCTTTTTTCAACTCAGGAACATTGCAAAAATCAGACCATTATTGTCGGCCTCTGACTTAGAACATGTCATTCATGCTTTCCTTTTTTTCCCGCCTCGATTACTGCAATTCCCTTTCCACTTGCCTTAGCCAAGCTGCCCTGTTACATCTTCAGCTTGTACAAAATGCAGCAGCTAGGCTGTTAACTAGGACTGGCCGTAGATCTCACATCACTCCTTTTTAGCCTCACTGCATTAGCTGCCAGTGAAGCTCAGGATTGACTTTACGATTCTTTTAATCACTTATAGGCCTTACAAGGTTTAGCTCCTGCCTACATTTCCGAGCTACTAAGCCCTTATACTACCAAGCGGTCACTTAGGTCTTCCAACCAAAACCTGTTGGCCATACCACGTGCCTAACTAAAAACCAAAGGTGACTGTGCTTTTGCTGCCCTGGCTCCCAGACTTTGGAACAATCGCCCCACTTCCATCAGATCAGCTGAGTCTGTTGACTGTTTCAAGAAACACTTGAAAAACTACTTTTTTAGAATGGCTTTCCCATAACATTCAATAAGTTCAAGTGTGTGCTTTGGGTGATGACTGTATGCTCGCTGTGTTCATATGTGTGTGATGTCTGTATGGGTTCTTGAATATGTCTTTTATGGTTTTCTTTTCCTCTTTTCTTTGTGTGCCAATATCAACATAAAGCACTTTGTAACCTGTGTTAAAAAAGGTGCTATATAAATAAAGTTTTATTTACTTACTTATTTACTTATATCAGCTCCACAACAGGCAAACACATGTTAACTCTCAACATTTACAGAATATATCTCACAAAGTTCACAAAAGCATCCTCCTCACAAATATCACCAAATATGATTAGTATGAGGTTACATAACACAGAAACTTACATATGATGCTTTCACAAGCTCAAACAAAAGGTTGGCAGCAGATGAGATATGTGTCTGCTCCTCAGTCTGCTTGAGAAGAAAAGGCTGCTTTCAGATCACATGAGAACTATTTCCTGCACAGACAGGTTACTTCCTGTTCAAACAAAACCACCACTAGAGGGTGCTAAAAAATTGCTGAAAGAAATCAAAAGCCTGGGGCAGAACAACTTCAGTCAGCTTTGTTTCCCCCATCACTAGTTTATAGTGATGGGGGAAACAAAGCCCGCCCGCCCACCCTCTTTTTTTCTCCCTTTCCTCGACAATCCTTCTTCCCACCCCTCAACCCACCTTCATACCACAGGCTTCTAAGGCCTTCAATGGCCCAAAACCTTCATCACAGGCTAAACACATCTCTCCTTGCTTCCGATGGCCTTTTGTGTCCATCCCAAAGTCTCTATCTTTTCTCCTTTTTCTCAATTCCTATTCATTGTACTCCATCTAGGTGCATCATACCTATCACTAACTATGTAACAGTATTCCTGCTGCGGTGGTGTCCATGTCAGGTTCAGTCGCCCTCACAACCCCACCAAGTATGGTTATGACATCACCATATCCCAAAGCACCAATCACTATAAGCACCCTCAAATAAGCCCTGAAGAACTATCCAGACCACCAGATCATCCATTTTCTTGTACATGGCTGTCCCCCAGTTTACACCCAGTCCTTGCACTTGACCCTTTCACCCCTTTTTCTCCCTCCCCTCAACCCCCATTCTTCCCACCCCCTGAACCTCCTTTATCCCACCACCAAGCACTGTTTACACTCACACCAATATATCAAACACCTATAAACGTTACATGCCCTAAACTATGTGCCGACGGACCATCCCTATTGCCAGTTCTTCCACTTAATCATTCTTGGTTTCACTTACGGTTTCTGACCTGTCCTCGACCTTTTTTCATGCCACCCCTTGACCCTTCTTCATCCATCTGTACCCGACCTTCCTCCAGCCCTTCGTGAACCTACAAAGCTTTCATTCTACCCCCTCACCCTTGGACACTCCCAAGTGCTTTCTGAGACAACCACATTGCCCGATCTCACGACATACAGCTGCACTCCAACTAGGGGTGTGTAGGGCTGAATACAAATACATTATTCAGCAAATCACACATAGCATTTTTTTTTACGAATATTTGTTTTATACAAATATTTTAGAAATTATTTGTTTTTCAGAAGAAAAAAAACCATGTCAAATACCAGTGCACAGGTCAGTTACATCTCAGTCTCTGTCCACTGCTCTGCTATTAAGTCTATCAGCTGGTCTCAACGAGGGGAGTCACATCCACCTGCTACATTATGCCAGTTTCCTAATATGGACATCAGTCCTGGAGTTGGGTTGTTCCCCAGAGATAAAGCTGAGCTACTGACACATGTAAAGTGCTCCCAAGGGACTCTCCATAACCTGTTGTTTCCCGTCTCCTCTCCACAAAGTTGGGTTGTAAAAAATAGGCAAATTAAAAGTGCAAAGCAAGAATCACCTTTGAAGTTCTTCCCTACACGTTACATGATGTGCTGTCTCTGTATTATGGGTGTTTAAATAGGTAGAGGTCTGTCTGCAATGAGGTGATGAGTAAAGTTTTAGTTCAGTAGTCAGCACAGTTGTTTATGATCTGGGAGACTCCAGTTCAAAACCCAGTGTAAGGACCTCCTTCGTTAGGTAGTTTAGTCATAAAATTCATGTGATAAAAACAAAAACAGGATTTTCAAGCCTCTTTCCACTTTTATTTGAATACAAATACAAATACAAATAATTTTGCCACCTCAACAAATACAAACACATACAAATACTGGGCCTCTGCACAACCCTAACTCCGATGCAACGCCTCCTTTGGATTTCACGGTTACGGCAGTGGCAGGTGGTTCACCTGTGATTGGCCACCTAAATTGACCCTACCCTCCCTCCTCAGCTCTAGTTGAACCGTTGAATCCTTGGCGCCAGACTCAGATTCCCATCTGATGGCAATCCCTCTGGTTTTAGCTTTCCATGCCTCCCACAGTCTTTTATTTTGCGCTGCTCAGAGTTCACAGCTTCTTCCCTCAACTACAATCCATCTTGACATACAACAATGTCCAATATTTCCATTCATTCTTCCAAGATGCCACTCCCAGACACCTTCAAATTTAACCTCAAGCAAAGCTAAACTGACCAGCTTGGCCTCCCCACATTTCTCATCCATTCAAACCTACATAAACCAGAGATTAGCCCACTACACTTCTCTACCAGACCCACTCTTCACCACCGTATCAGGCAGAGTCACTTTCTGCTTTCTGATTACACCATCATCTCCGCCAATGTCAGGGATTTCTCCAGAACTGTACTCTGGCCACTCCTTCCGTGTTGGAGCCGCTTCATCCGCTTCCAGACAAGGAATCCCAGATCACTCATAAAAATTCTCAGCTGCTGGTCTTCCCTTGCTTACCTAACCCACATCCGTCACGACCTGGACAACATCAGAAACTCCCATGAACACTTCTCAATGTAAAGTTCTTTTGGGGGTTCTATCCAGCTGATGGACCAATGAGACAGCTCCCTCACTCAGAATTTCAACATCTCAGTCCTCTTTCATTATTCTCAATCAAACTATTTCAAATCCATGTTCTTCTTGGCATGGTCTTGGTAATGAAATGAAAAATACAGAATATCACCAGACTTATTCTTTATGTTGCAGAGTGTAGTTTTCAACATTATAGTGGTGGGGCCCCATGCTGGGTAATGTTATTTTTTCAGAGGCTGGCTGATGTTGATAAATATATATAATGTGCTACGATTGTGTTTGATTAATCAAACAACCACTGGTAACATTGCATAACTGAATTAAACTCCAGTGTAAATGGTTTAATGTTCAAGACATATATTTTGGCTCACCTTTCTGGAAATTTGCAGTCACAGCAGTGCTTTCTTTTATTCATTAAACTGTTTTGTTCTAAATCAGTAGCACTTTGAATTTGTTGACGTCATTGTATGCTGATTCTAAGGCCCATTACAATTTAGATAGGTAACAGAAACAGAGAAAATCCTTAAAGGAAAATCCTCCAGGCAAACAAGTTGTTGTTAACACCTTTTGAAGTGCAGCGTAGCAATTGCAGGGGACTGTGAATGATTCAAGACATTACTAAAATATAACTTACTGCGCCACATGTGCAGTACGCTAGGTAGCTAATAGCCAGTACAGAATAACAAAGCTCTGTCTTTTCAACTTTAAGTTCAACTTTATTTGTCACATATAATCAGAATACTGGTGTAAAATGTAGGGTGTTCAGTTCTGAATAATTTATTGTTTTCTCTCAAGAGGTCCTTTAAATTCGTCATTTAAAAAATAATCTTTATATTTCCAAAAAAATCCAAACAAACCCAACAGCACATTTAAGTGTAGTGTAGTGTACTTATTAGTCTCCCTGTTACACTTTCTTTCGCTCTCTACTATAACATGTTTGTCTAAAGAAGTACAAAGTACAAATTACCTGTTGATCACTGCTTGTCAGGAACCTATTGTTTTTATAAAGATTATTATTATTATTGTTATTATTATTATTATTATTATTATTATTATTATAGTATGCCATTGCATTTTTGAGGGGCTATATATCAATACTGAGTCATAGCCATAGCCTCACTTACTGACAACAGGAGTTCAACCTTTTGTGATAAACAAACATAAACATTTACATGACATTTACATGCTGTGGTCTACACATGATACACAGCAATATGATGTATAAATAGTGGGTGTTCTGTAGCGCCACATAGTGGACAAAAGAAGTCCACCTCCATCTCCTACATGCAATGTTCAATATTCCTGTAAATGTAGAGTACATTAAGGACACTGGGGAGATTCGCACTGGTTTACATAACAATCTCAGAAGCTTAATAAAACACAGAACACCTGAAATCCCCTCATGGCCTTCCAAACTCAGAGGATATGAAGTAGCAGACAAATGGAGCTGATGACTGGACAGTCGATGGTGGTGACAAGCTGACACCTGAGATTAGATGGTGTGTCAGTGAATCTATTTACACACCCATAAGAACTATGACAGCGGAGCAATTCAGCCGACACTGTGAGCCAGCCAGCAGAACTTGTGACTGTGATGTGATCCATGGAAAATGGTAACAAATTGCTGCCATTTCCCATTTTAACAAAACACTCCACATGCCTTCATCACTCAGGTTCTGGCATTCAGTCAATGACTCAGGGCTCACTTTGAAAACCCTGGAATTCTGTCATGCAGTTTTATAAAATATACTGCGATGTGATCACATACAGCAAAATATCCTGGAAAATCAGTAATGTGCAACAATATTCTGATTTTTTAATACATATATTTTTGGAGCATTTTTAAGCAACAGTAGAGAGTAGACAGGAAATAGGGGAGAGAAAGACTAGGAGGTGACCTGCAACAAAGGTCTGCTGCCAGAATCTAACCACAGAAATTGTGGTTATGTGACATGTGTAATGGGTTGGAAATGCCACATGTTAAGTTTTGTATGTAAACAGACACCCCCTAATTTTTTGTTAATTATTTGAACTAATCTAACTCTGTTTATACAGTTTTGACATCAGGTCAATACTCAAAGATGTCAGTAGGCAGTGCTCTAATGCCACTGTGGATACCTGAGGGAGGTCACTCGTATCTGCTCTGCTCATGCGCAGCTCAATATTAAATGAGCATCGGCTAGAGCAAGACGCTAACTTTGGCTCTCTCCCTTATTAATCCACAGGTATGTTAAAACTTGCTTTTCTATGATTAGCTTTGTTTAATAACTAATGTAAATGCATTGCAAATCGTTCTGGGAAGTTGTGACATGGTTTAGAGATGTATTTGGAACGTATTTTTGTTGCTGTATGTTTTTGTGGGCGCCGACATTGATAATAGTTACCTCCGTGAATTTCGGTTTTCTACTATTTTTTGTCAGTGAAAGTTACAGACCTTTGCATGTGGTAACATATGAAAATGTGTTTAAAAGATTGTTTTGGAGTATAAGCCAGTCAGTCGCGAGTTAATGGTAAATATAGATGCTATATTCAAACCAGTTTCACTTCCGGTCGCTCGTTAACAAGGCAGAGTCGCGCCATTTTGTTAAGAGGTTAAGTGCAAGTGCAAAGGAGTGTTACGCTAAAGGTTTTGTGTACGTCATATCAGTGTAGGATGAGTGTAACTGTGGTGTATGTGTTAAAATAGGAGTGATTGTAGTAATGTCAGTAAAGTAAATGTGTGTTTTGGGTAATATAATTTTTGTGCTGTATATTATATTTTATACATATATATATATCTTAGATTATATTTTATCCATATATTACATTATATTGTAGTTAAGCCTATTCTTATTCTTATTATTGAATTCCTGTGAAGTTATTTTTCTTTAGACAAAATGTTTTATATTGTTTATTGTGAATTTGGTTCCAACATTTATTTTATTTCTGTAACATGTTTTGGTGTGAATGTGAAATATGAACCTTGTAGCTGTAGGTTTCAGGAAACTGACGTAACTGAGAAATATGTACAGTTTTATACTGTTGTGTCAATATTAAATGAGCATCGGCTAGAGCAAGACGCTAACTTTGGCTCTCTCCCTTATTAATCCACAGTCCACAGACCATGTTTTTATCGGCTACACAGTGCACCCTTGCCTGTGTAACCTTTGCTGCCGGTCCAGATTTCCCCTAGGTCTGGCGCCGGTAACACATGCATCTTCACCAGTGGATAGGAGGGCACACCTCTGATCAAGCTTTTACATTATCAGTCACATGCATCAAAAACCTTGAATCAACTGTCTGATATGCTCACAGTAGCTGATTGCTAAATTCAGGGAAGACATGATATCAGCAGGCAGCAGCTCTGTTTTTACAACCAACCATGCATCAATATTTAATATTTAACAATACGAGATGATCTTGGTATATGATAGTATCTTGTTAGGCTGTGGCCATGAGAGCTACTTTGACTGGCTGGCAGGACTCCATTTGAATTGTATACATGGATACTTCAAACATGCAATAGTTTTCAGTTAACAGTTCAACCCCCATTCTGAATTATTGCTCAAGGTATAACAGGGTTTCAATAAGGGAGTATAGGAAAAATTGTGTATGTGTGTGTGTGTGTGTGTGTGTGTGTGTGTGTGTGTGTGTGTGTGTGTGTGTGTTTGGATTGTGCTGATGTGCTACGGTAAGCGTATTGTGTCATTTCCGGTTGCCAACTGTGTTTACTGATAGCGTTTTTGCTGCTCTCACCTCAGTTGATTTTGCTATATTTCTCATTACTGTGGATAAATACCCGCTGTATATTTAAACTTTCGCTAGTTCTACACAAGCACTCTTAGCGCCTTCCTTCTTTTAGCGACTTTTCTTGCTAATCCCACAGTTGTTAGTTATTCTAGCTCAGCAGTTAGCTTAGCAGCTAACATAGGCCAAGCCAAGGAGGCTGGGTGACTGTCCGAAGGAAGCATAGCCCTAAGCAGAAGTCCATAGTTCACCACCAACCAGTTCACGTTTTAAACAGGTCCTCCCCACTCAGTGACACACCCTCTGAGAAACCAACTCTGATTATTGGCAGCTCCATAGTGAGAAATTTGAGAAACTAAATTTAATTATAACTCAATCGAAAGCCTTGTTCTTCATATCTCTTACCCAACTTGGAAAACCTTACAGCCAATTCTATTTGTTTTAGTGTACCGTCCTCCTGGCCCGTACTCTGAATTCTTATCTGAATTCTCAGTTTGTATCAAACTTAGTCCTTAGTACAGATTAAGTAATTATAGTAGGTGATTTCAATATTCATGTGGATGTTGATAATGATTGTCTTGGCACTGCGTTTATCTCATTATTAGACTCAATTGGCTTCTCTCAGAGTGTTAATCAACCCACTCACTGCCTTAACCACACCCTTGATCTTGTTCTGACTTGCGTCATCAAAACTGAACATTTAATAGTTTTTCAACAAAATAACATAATAATAACAGAATAACAACAATCATAACACTAACAATAACACCAGCCATAGCCAGTGGAGGACACAACAGGATTGTGAAGGACCGCGAAGGCTTGGTCTGCAACCCAGGGTTTCCTGCGAGATGAGAAAGAAAAAAAAACTCCGGGGAAGAAGCCAAGTTAGTAACATGCATTAATGGTACATGAATGCATACAGATGGAGAGGTGGAGGAGGAGAGAGGAGCTCAGTGCATCATGGGTTGCCTGGCAGTCTAGGCCTATAGCAGCATAACTAAGGGCTGATCCAAGGCAAGCCCAGCCGGCCCTAACTATAAGCTTTATCAAAAAGGAAAGTTTTAAGCCTACTCTTAAACATAGAGAGGGTGTCTGCTCCCCAGACCGAACCTGGAAGATGGTTCCACAGGAGAGGAGCCTGATAGCTGAAGGCTCTGCCTCCCATTCTACTTTTAAACACTGTAGGAACCACCAGTAAGCCTGCATTCTGGGAACGCAGTGTTCTAGTGGGATAATACGATACTATGAGCTCTTCAAGATATGATGGTGCCTGACCATTAAGGGCTTTGTAAGTTAGGAGGATTTTGAATTCTATTCTAGATTTTACAGGAAGCCAATGTAGCCATGGATTATAGATGAGTTGAAAGAAGCTTGACACCGAGAATTGAAGACACTGTTGGCTAAGTCAGCTAGCTTTGTTAGCTAGCTTAAATGCTAAAAACAAGTCAGTGAGCTGGGACAAGCTGCTAAGCATTGTCAGTGTGTGCTCAAGTAGTTTCTCTGTTTGTCTGTCTGTTAATGATCCAGGCGTTCAGTTGTGGTAAAAAAAACGATCAAAATCCAAAAGTGTGCTGTTAGAAAGTGGCCAAAACTATATAAAAAGTTGGTTTATGTCGGAGCTTTTTGGCGGGCAGAGGCAATACCAACGCAATCCGTGTGCAATCCATGTGTGTGTAAGAGACGAACATGTAGCCCTACCCCATATGTCATCCAAGTGGAAAAAATAGTAGAAAGCCAACTGAGACAGATAATGCAACCCAAGTCCTGTGTGTGGTTACGTTTAGGCAACAAAACACACTGGTTAATCATAGAGGATAGGGTATGATTGTGGTTTCAGCTAAACATTTATAAAATAAACATACTGTATATCTTTCCATTTATCCTGTCATGTGTTTACAGAATAAATATCACAATTTCTCCCTAACTTTAACAAACAAAATACATCAGTGAATATTTTGCACATATGTTCTGTATGAACATTATATTGAAGATATGAAGATAATAATATAATGAAGATATGTTCATTAATAATGTTTCATCAATGCGCTGATTTAAAAAAGAAAAGAAAAAAAAAACCTATTTTGGGCAACATTATGTTTCTCTCAAAGAATTTTTGCTGTTGCAAATTAGTAGTATATAAATGTCATTTCTAGGAAAAAGGGCTGTCATGTCAACCAGGGAGCCAAAGCGATAAAATTGTAACTGTAGTATTGATGTGCACCAACATACTGCAGAACAGCTGCAAACCCTGACACCTTAACAAACAACCCATGATGATGTGTCTGTGTGTAAACTGAAAACAATAGGTCCATGTGTATGACATGGCACTGGTGTGTAGCTGTCTTAAGATCAGTTTAGCCGGATCTTAAAACTCAGTAAAAAAGAAGACAAAGCTCACTACAATACAGAATAAATTATTTGTAGTGTAGAAAGTATATCTAACTGACTGTAATATATTGTTATGAATTTAATTATACTTTCAGCATATTCATGACACTTAACAAATGGTATCATATCAGTGACACTTATGACTTCCTTAACTCAAAAGTACACAGACGCAAATGTCAACCCCAAACTAAATTTAGACAACAGCTCATTACCTCAGGCTTATGTCTTTATTGTTAAGTGAGAGTAGTGCCTCTCTATCACAGCTGACTGATTCAAAGAGACAAACGATAAATCCTGTGATAGAGAGCAAGTTATTTGGAAGATGATGCCAATCATGGCTCAGGTTTCATACATACATTTGCATATGAAATGAGGTGTAAATCAACACTTTCCCTGACATCCTCTAACAACGCTAACAACAAAGTTCAGGCTGTAACTGCATGAGTGTACAGCAACACATCAGATGGTCCCTGCATTATTGTGCAATTAACCACAGGTCCTGGGTGAGTACAACTAAATTAGCATATCGAGAAGAGTGAGGTGTATTTGAGGAGAGAGGAGATGACAAAGAGAGTTTGAGAGTAACAAACTGCTGTGCAATTTGGACAAGATGCAAAAAGTATACAGAAACGTGATAGTCTTTTCCATATGCTTTGCTAAATAAAACCAATACATCCCACAGACTGTGAAATAATTAACAGTTTCATCACTGACAGCAAATGCTGTCGACAGGACATTCTGGAGAATGCATTTAAAAACTTGACAAAACCAAGCTTCCCTGCAGTAAGCTAGCTGTGATGCTAAATTGCAAGGCGTGGCTTCCTGTGCAAGGGCAGATGAGAATCCCTGGGAGCAGTGAAACACCTGACAATGCTACAAGAAGAATCTAGGATAGAAAGCATGAAGAGATGATAAGCACTGAAGAATTAAATGCTTCAGGTATAACTGTGGTAATTCTATACCAGTGTCTCTATAGCTCCATGCAGCTTCAAATATGCTGCTTACTGTCAGATTGTATTTGCAGGGAAGTTGTATTATGTGGAGACTTTGTTGATTTGTGATTTGATCAACAGCATTTATTACCTGGCACATTTCACTGGTGTCCCTGATACAATGTTATTATATTATATAACACAATTAAATTAGTTCAAAGGTCCACTTACTTGCTATTTACCTGCATCTCACAGTCTCCTGCAGCAAATGGAGTTTGCTCAGGTGTCATCATGTGACCTAAGTATGGAACTTCCATCATGTTATAACAGGTGGTTGTATATGAAGGGAGATGGTAACTCCTGTCTCTGTTCAGAGATGGTCTCTGGTGTCAGATGTGAATGTCCTCCTTGATCTTTCTCCAGTCTTCCACTGACTCCTGCTTGATGACCTTTGACCTCTTCCCAGACAATGCTGTAAGTGGTTTTGCTCAGGTGTTCACAGACAGCTGATGTTGTCTGTTTGTGCTGTTCATTCAGTATCTTGTCCATGGTCATTTCTGTTTCACCAGTGTAAGATGTAGGATATAGGATAGGCCTTTATGATTTCACCTACCACTTGCTGTGTAGATGAAACCTGCGCTAGCTCAATTCACAGAAGAATACAGTGAGATGCAATTGAAAGCTCTGAAATGCTTAGATTATTCGTTTATACAATCCTCTAAAGGTCAATAATGATCTTTCATGCTCAAAAGCATTCAGTTAAAGCAATAGTTCGACATTTTGAAAAATATGTTTATTCACTTTCTTGCTAAGAGTTGGATGAAAAGATCAGTACCACTCTCATGTCTGTGCATTAACTAAGGAGCTAGAGCCAGGATTTGCTTAGCTAAGCATGAAGCATGTAGAGACAGCTTGCCTGGCTCTGTCCAAACCTAAACATCCACCTATCTGAACATCTAAAGCTCATTAATTAACAAAGTCAGAGAAATTCCAGCGCACACAAGGAATGTCTAGATTGTCTTCATTTACTAGTAGTTGCAGCGTAGTAGATGAACGAGTTTACAGCTGTCATCACTGGTTGATGTTAATAAAATGTTGTATCTCATTTTTTTAATGTATACACAAATCGAAATGTAAAAACAGCAAGTTGTGGTTTTACAGCTAGTTACACAGTGGAACACAGTGATTTCACTAACTTCACGGGTTACCATGGTGGTGACACGATTCCAGGAAGTCACCCAGAGAGAAATAGTACCAGCAAGCAACTCCCTGTGAAACCAGAACTTGTCATTTTTTAAACATTTCTTTGATTCATGTTTATCTTATTATTGGCTACTTAAACAATGCATTAATAGCTTCCAAATTTCACAGAACAATAACAGAAAAGAAAAAAAAAACAACTGTACTTTTATAAGTGATATTTTTCACCCACTGTATTGTGACTCAAGGTATAAACATTGTCAAGTTCCCCAATTTTAAAATGTGTATGCCTATCTAACAATGAACAGTGGTTACCAGTTCCATTTGGCCCTTTTGCTTCATGATAAATACTGGTGTCGTATAGTATCAGTGATCTGATGCATCTAAGATGGTTTGTTACACAGAACCATCTGAGAATTCGTCCTTAGAAACTGTTTGGAAAAGGGCAGGCACTTTCAAAAAATACTTGGCAGGTGATTGGATGAACCATCTATTACCATTTTACCTTGCATGATTTTGTTATGTTGTGATCTCGCAAATCCAGCTGCCTCGCAAGGTAATGGTATCAGCACCACAGGGGGACTTTTCAGGCTGAAATGCAACATAAAAAAATGCTACATTAATGAGAGCTATATGGCAACTAATATGACAACTGGCCCAGAGCAACTGGTCCCAGTCTGGACTAAATCCAGGGCCAAGTATTGAGAATGTAGTGTATGGTCAACAGTTTCAGATGAAGCCTATACAAACACCTGCCAGTCTAACAATGATGCAATGAAACAGGTGTTATTTTTGTGTATGAGGCAAAATGAAATGGCCTGATTTTTGAAGGGAGTTCGCTGACTTCCCTCTGCATTGCAGGTCACTATTTACTGTAGTTGTGAATGGGAGAGGATTAGCCTGTATAGCTACAGTACACAGCCAAAGGTATGTGGACAACTGAACATATACGATATTTGTCATTCCAAAACCATTTGCATTAATCTGCTGCTGTAACAGCCTCCACTCTTCTGGTTTCAGACTCCCCATCATATTTTGGAATTTGGCTGCAGGGATTTGTTCCCATTCAGCCACAAGAGTATTAGTAAGGTCCAACACTGATACTGGACAATCCAGTCCATCCCAAAGGTTTTGGATGAGGTGAAGGTCAGGGCTCTATGCAGGCCAGACAAGATCTTCCCACCAAACTGTGAAAACCTTTTCTTTATGGAGCTGGCTTTGTCATGTTGAAACAGGAAAGAGTCTTTCCCAAACTTTCACTACAAAGTTAGAAGAACTTTATAGTCTAAAATATGATTGTATGCTGTAGCATTAAGATCCCTCTTCATTGGATCTAAAGGGCCAAGAAAAGCATCCCCAGACTTCATTCGTCTGGCCATTTGGACTACATTTTGGTAAAACACAAACAGGAACTGATTTTTCCAACAAACAACATTCTGCATCTTCTTGTTCTTGTTTTTTTGTTGTTGAGATTTATAGTTTTATTTTCATTTTCAACAATACATCATAAAGACAAACAATACATGAACAGTGAGACAGCCCCATATGAAATAATGCATCAAATTAACTCAGGCAGGACTAAATGTAACTGAAAGAGGAAAGACACAGAACAAAAACAAAACAGCAACAATGAAAAAGACAAAAAACAGCGAGAAACATAAAATAAATAAAATAACACTATAATAAATAAGTGTTCTTACAATGGTACACAATAAGATTGGGGATAAGAGTTATGCATGAGTTGATCCTCCATCCGAGCCCTCAATGTGGGTTATCCATTTATTCCATTTCAACATATAAAGATCTACTTTATTCATAAGTCTGAACATCAGTTTCTCCAAAGCTGCTAAGTGACCTATCTGACTAGACCAGTGGTTGACAGAGGGTGCCTCTGAGGCTTTCCATTCATACAATTAGTTTGCAGCCCATCATGAGTACTATCTGAATCCACTCTGCATCTGAGGGGCTGATATCCTGAAGAAGTGAAGGGTATCCCAAGACAAATAACTGTGGAGAAAAGGGAATTTTGTGTCTTTGGATGCTTTCAAACTGAGTGCCAATTCCTGCCCAAAATTGCTGTATGTTAGGGCAATCCCGTAACATGTGCATCAGAGAGCCCTCTGCCCCCTGGCATCTCCAGCATAGATGGCTGTCCCTTAGTTTAACTGAAAATAATTTTGATGGTGTCCAGTAGACTCTGTTCAAAATCTTAAATTGAATGAGTCTGGTTTTGAGATCTTTTTGAGATTTCTTAGCAGCAGATTCCACTCCTCCTCTGTGAATTTCGAGGCCAGATCAGACTCCCAAACCAATTTAAGTGCGGAGGCCGAATCATCCGAGCAGCGCAGAAGCATTGAGTAATAATGAGATGCTTCATGCCCCAGCCCAAACACCTTAAGCATGCGAATGAGGACATCTGCAGTGGGAGGTGGTGTGGAGGCAGATCCGAATGTTTGAACAAGGAGATGTCTAATTTGTAGGTAACGCCAGAACTGGTGTTGAGGTAAGGCAAAGGACTCCTTTAAAAGACATAATAGTGCCACCCTCGTACAAGTTACCCAGTACTTTAATTCCTCTGTCACGCCACAACATCCAGAAAACAGGTGAGTTTCCAATATGTAACTTGTGGTTTAACCAAATGGATGCAGAGAGGTGGTGGTATGGGTTAAATTTACACATTTCTTGTTCTTGTTTTATTTCCAGCAGCGTCAGTGCCTCGCTACCACTCATATTATCTATCAGAAGGATGAGTAAAGAATATAAAGCATCACAGAGTGTGGGCAGAAGAAAGACATTTATTTATTTCAATATTATATATTATTTATTATATTATATATTTAGTGTTATTAATCTCATCCTAGGTGGGAAGTAGCAGTGAAATGCTATTATTTTAACACAGATAAACAAAAGTTCCTTGCATTCTTTTTATTCTGTTATCTTATTGGGCCCTCAAAAATATTCACAGAGCACCAGTTAATAGAACTGTACATCATATTTTCTTTTGCTTACTTTTTGGAAATGTTGAGTAAGATTTGCTCAACATTTGGCTGGAAACATAACTAGAGGAAGAAAGAGATCTCTTCAGAGACAAAGGAGACAGAAAAGAAGTGTAGTGACTGTTCAGTTTATCAAAGAGATGGACTAAGTTATATTTGCCATTTCACTTTAGCTTCAGTGGTACCTTTTACTACCATGCTTCCTGTCCACCCTACAGTTTGGGCAGTGGTGTCAGATAAACGACTGCTCCACTCAGCAATGATTGCCCATCATTGAACAACAGGAAGTCAGGTAAGGTTATTAGTTAGGTTTTGGAAGAAGAGGTCACACCTGCCCCTCTCACAGAAGGCAGGGTAGAAAATGACAAATTAGGCTATTTTTGATATAAATGTTAAGCACTGAAGTGTAAAAAAGACAAACAGCAGCCTGTCACTGTGACCAAGAACATAAGGAACCACTGATAAGTCCCTGCTAACCATACACCACAATCTGAGGACCGAACGCTTGTTCCTGCTCCTGCTCCCATGATAACAAATCGACATTGGATGATAAATCAAAGCCAAATAATGATGGAAAGGAACTCCCCTGAATATGATCACTCAGTTGGAGAAGAGCAGCCAACATCGATAGAGATCAAAGTACAATACTATCAGACAGTATCAAAGGCCTCTGAGGCCTCTCTGTGTAGAGGGAAAATTGAGATGCTAGATTTCATTGCTGGGATAGTGTCAGTGGTGCACTGAGATGAGGCTGCTGAAAATGGAATGGATGGAGACAGGGATAAGAGGTATTGATTGGCAAGGTACAGAGTGGAATGAAACATTATCATCAGGAAGCTAAATAAGTGAGAGTCATTTTCCCTCAACACCCATGAGACTTCTTGCTGAAGAGGGCAACAGAGCTCATTTATGTACAGTGCGTATGCACAAAAGAAGGCATATGCTACTTTCTAAGCAAACTTTGGGATTTATCAAAAACAAACTTGACGGGAGAATGTGCGGTCCTCCACGGCAACTCTGTGCACATAAACTGGATAAATGAGAAACTGCGACTCCAATGGCAGAAGGATGAAACATAAGAGATGGTTTGAAATTGATAAATTTGTGTAAAATAAATTGAAATATTACCTTTCACGTTATATGAAGAGTTCATTTGCAAAAGCAAAAAAAAGCCATTCTTAAAATGAATAAATAAACACCAGTTTGACTGATACTGCCTGGAGTGCATACGCAAAACATATGATTAAGGATAATAAATAAAAATGGAGATATCTGTTGTTGCAAAAGTGCCCCTCAACCCTGACAGGCATTTGATCCAAACACTGCTGCCGTGTGCCAGCGTGTGGATGTGATGCGTCACTTGTAAACACACAACGTATGGATTAACTTAACACTACACAAAAATTAAGTAATCCTAAAATAATATAATAAAAAGAATGACTTTACAAAAAAAAGATGATCTCTCACGTGCACTAAATTTTGAGTTCATTGTGATTCATTAAGGGAAACCGCCGTAGGACATGCATCTGTACTGTATTATAAATCAGAATATTTTTGTGCGTAAGTACTTTCTGTGTTCCGTCTGTACGCCATCTTTTGATATGAATTAGTTTTATAAATGAGGGCCCTGGACAGAGGCTGGGAGGACGTGAGCAAATGAATCACCTCTTAAATAATTCTGTTTAAGAAATGGTTAGTCAAGGATGGACATAAATGTCCTATTGCTGGTATATGTAGTAGGTAAAATGAAAAGATAATTTATGATGATTACTTCCTATGTCATGGAATTCTGTCATGACTGAATTCCAATATTGAGATTTTGTTGTTTACAGTTCTTATATCTACTCTATGTGTTACAGAAACAGCCCAGTCTCTCTCTATATGTTCATATTGTTTTCTGCAGGGAACAATTTAAGTCCAAGGCCAACATTCAGTGCTAATGGTGTAAGTGCTATGCCCTTTACAAAGCAAGGGGGAAAAAAGTACGGAGCTCAGGTTGTGGATCATGATACATTGTGGTGCATTGGACATAAACACCAGAGACTGGAGTTTGAGTCTTATCCACAAGCTTAGACCACAAGCCTAGAGTAAGCAGTACATTAGCAGAGCAGCAGCAGCGAGTGCTCCGTCTGTGTGTCTGTCCAGGAGGTGTTCAGGTAAAAAAAAAAATTCAGTGCCAAAGCACGAAGTAGTAGTGATATTTAATCTTGCTTAAATGACTTTCGGAGTTCTAAAGTAAACAAAACTCATCTTTCTTACCAGAGTACTTCATATACAGAAGCATGATAAGTAAAACAAACAATTTACAACAATCTAAACTAATCAGTGGTCAAAAAAAGAACAAAGAGAGCCTGCGACCTGGCCCAGATATAGAGCAAGTGTGGCAATCACTTCCAAAGAGGGGGAATGTCTGCACACACAGCCATACTGCCACTGCTTCCACAACACTAATTCCAAAATTGATAAAATGACTTAATAAACTGCAAACCATACAATTGGCCCTAACACAACACGGACGATCAGATAAGTAGGAAACAAACCTCAAGCCAAACATGTTTGCAAGAGAAAACAAAGGCCAGCGGTGAAATTATAAGCCAAACTGTCTGTTGGCAATAACAGGAAAAAAAGACTAGGTTGAAAATTATTATATCCTGAGTTTATCCACCTCCCCGACCCTCAGATACTGCCCTATCTAAACTTAGCACAAAAAGGAAGGAAATTTGTGTTTGATAGATTATTTCTTTGTTGTAACAATTCTTCTTGGCAATAAATCTTATACCGTTGGAAAGCCTGTTTATTCCCCTTTTAAATGGTACCACGTAAGGAACATGTATTTGTGGGATGAGCAGCAGGGCTGAATATGCAGGTTGCGCCCTTGAAAAATTTGCCAAATCTTCTCTGCCAATGCCAAACAGCTTATTCTGCCATTGACTCTTGTTTGGTGTTTGGTGGGTTGGGTGACTGAAGTTTGAAGAAACAAGACATATTGGCAATTTAACAATTTATTCATTTAACAAACAGGAGCCTCAGTAAGGTATGGAAGAACCATACACAGCCGCAACAGCCTGGCACCTCCTCCTCATGATGGTCACACAGGTATACAAAACTAGAGATCCCACTCTTCTCATTCTCTTTCCCCTCACAGCTGCTGCAGGAGCAGCTCTCTGCTCTCTTTCTCCTCACGGCTGCTGCTCAGCTGTCTGCTCTCTTGTGTGGCCTGCTCACAGCAGACACACACAGAACTCTTTTTCTTTACGGCATAAGATGCGAGAGCCTGCCTAAGACTCAGAAACTAAAGTTATCTAGTGCCAGCAGCTACCACACAAGTCTGCTGGCTGATTTAACAAGCACAGGAGCCACAAAGCAGAAATAGCTTGCCGTTGACTCTGTAAGGATTGCACAAAGGAGTGACCTGGGCCCTCTGACCTGCATGACTGGAGCACCGTCTACCAAGCAAAGCCTGCATCCTTCAGCTTTGGAGCCAAACTCTTCTCAGCTGATTCATCCACGGATTCACCAGCTAAGAAGCAGAACACCACAAAGCATCTCTTTCCCTCCATGGACTGGTAACAACTGGGCATAGCCTAGCAACATATAGTGAAGCATAGCACAGCTAGGCAAGAATGTTTAACTCAATCAATGTACTGTACATGTATTTATTTGGCTAAGGTTATTCATTGAACTATTGTTGTGATGTCCTTGTTGTTCATAGTCAGGTTATAGAATAGCCACACCGCTAAGTTAATGTTAGCATGCTTAACACATGTTACATCCAGTAACTAGGCCTTGCATGCAACTAACCTCTTCCTAACCTTTAGCCTACACCAATTGGCCTTGAACAGAGAACCACACAGTTAAGAGGTTTAAAACCTAGCTTTGCAAACTTTGGTTCAGGCAACACATGTGGTTCAAGACAACACATGGTCTGGCCTTTTATCTCTGTAGTTCCCTCTGTTGGCCATATTGTCTCCATGCCATGTTCTCAGTCACCAGGAGACTGCAGCCATCTTGCCACTGTCTTCCCCACACACACTCACACACACACACACACACACACACA
Organism: Thunnus maccoyii; assembly: GCF_910596095.1. Lineage (NCBI taxonomy): Eukaryota > Metazoa > Chordata > Actinopteri > Scombriformes > Scombridae > Thunnus > Thunnus maccoyii. The sequence goes on along the minus strand of NC_056535.1, from coordinate 816,852 downwards.
CACACTCACTGTTTTGTTCTTTTACCTTTTTGTTAAATAAATGCTTTTGGATATACCTGTTGTCTGTTTAATGCACAAGAATGAGTTTTGCCAACCCCTGCTCTGCAAAGAACTCCAAAATCCTTCAATCGTAAATAGTTATTGATATGGTGATTTTGTTTATAGTTAATATGTTTATTATTAATCAAAGTTCCAAATTGATAGGTTAGTATACTTTGAGACGGCTATCTTTTTCCCTGACTCCAGGGTGGCGCCCTGTTATTATTCATTCTTATTAATAATTTTATTGATTTTAATAATTAATAATTATCTCTGATGATCATTAATTATTGCTGATAGCCAAACTTGTAGCCAAGGCCCAAGATTATATTGTATTTAACATTATTGTTATGATATGATATTTGCATATTATTGTATAATTATTAATCAGTCATCTGTCAATATGTATAATTTTCTGTACTGCTTTGGCAATATAGGTTTCTGATCTGTCATGCCAATAAAACTTATCTGAATTTGAAAATTATTACAATTAGTAATGCGTGTATATTGACGTATCATAGAAAACACACAAAAAGATGGATGACACAAGTAGCCCTCAGTGTCAGCATTACTTACTACTACTTTATTAGGGGGTCCAAACTGAATGTTTTCAGCAATTACTCTGTCCTAGATAGTATATTATTTATCTGATTGCCAGACAGATTCATTACCTTCTCTACAATGGGCACAGGGAAGAATAAAATATAGGTCACTGCTGTGATTAAATTCTGAAGCCTATACGGGTCAAATCAGAACCACAGCAACAATGCTGCCGCAGTCACAGATATCAAGTGAGAAAAAGAAAATAAATCATTTCTGGTTCACAGCAGGTCTGCTTCTAGCCCCAGATTAAAACTTTTACAGGGATAATTAATAAGCAGGTTTTCATCACAAATAAATTAAAGCATTAAGAAACTAGACAAGTTGTTAACAAAACGTACTTTGTTTTGTTTTAGACTATGCAATTTTGTGGCTTTTTTGCCGTGGTCACTGTGGCCACCAGTGGTTATTACTGGTTAATGGTGAATGCTGAGATGTAGTTCAGTTGCACAAGTGACAGTCATACAGTCATCAAACTGAATCAGTAATCTCAGTAACACAGCTATATGTATCTAAAGTTTTTTCTCCATATATTAGCCAAGCTTAGCTAAATTTAGCCACCATAAGCTAAATATCATACAAGATCAAGTCAGACTGTAGCAGCAAAACCTCAGTATATCCAGAGTATGAACTGAGCATGGGTGTGTTTGATTGATAATGAACTTGTCATTTGTAAGAAGAAGGTTGTGTTTTTACTCCTTTCAAATTTAAAAGTCTTACTTTAACCAGCTGTGACCACCATCTTTATGTAACCAGGTACCACATGCAGATACTGCAGAAGTAACCAGCTAAAAACATGATGATTAGGTTTAGTGAAAGCATATGCAGTTCCTTGCTTAAGGGCACTATCAAAAGTGTTCCTCATACAATAATCTAAACTTAAAGTTAATGCAGAAAGAAAGAAAAAGTCACACCTAAGTAGAGAAAAACACATGATATAACTTATAATCATGAGCTGATATTGTGTTCCACCATCACAAGCATGGCAGAGATGTAACTGAGTTCCCAGTGCTCCTAGAGCAGGCTACGTGCAGAGAGGAGGAAGAGGCATGGACTCTTCAAACCATTCACCACTGATTAATTCTCCTCTTTGAAATAACCTACTGTCCACAACAAGAACAGCTTGAATCCATAGCGTCCATGTAGCTAATAAGTAGAGGACCGGCAGAGCTCTCAATACACAAAGCCATGTGGTTATTGTGGTTGAGGGCAGATCATGTCTATCAAGATTTCTCACTAATTTGAGATGAGTTGAAATGTCATGCTGATAAAGGCAGTAACAAGCTTAAGAGGAGGCAATGAGTTTAAGTGGCATCTTAATTTAAAAAGACTGACATTTTGATTAAAAGTTTCATTTAAATATTCATACAAGTAATAGACACTTGATCAGTGTTTCATTGGTGAAATGGATTCAGTCACACTGGTGAGGAAAGAAGCAATGCATGGCACTGGATGTCAATACTGAACCACAGGCTTGGACTCAAAGGCAGACAGACTCAGTTGGCAAGTTCAAAAATCAGTCCTTTTAATCACAGCTGGGTCGGTACACAGGTGATCAGTCAGTGAAGCAACAGAGTAAAAATCAGCAGGCAAAAAGGCAATGTCAAAAAAGCCAAAACAGGTCAGGTAAAAATGAGGCTCACAGAAAACCCACACAAGGAAAGACCACTGGATCACTGTTACAGGGGAACAAGACAAACTGGCACAAAGGAAGGGAATACTAAGGCTGCAGTCGAATAGTCTTTTTTGCTTAGGAAGGTTCCTAACTGAGTGAAATGACCCGGATGTATCTAAGTGGCAGCCATGATAAGAGCTGGTCGAATTCTCTAGATGCTAAGGAAAGGTGCTCCAATGCTTCCTTTCTAATCTCCTTTAGCATAGGGTACACTTGACCATCCTTTACGAAAGAAGAGGAGATAATTCCGTTCCACAATTCCTTGCAGCAGCAAGCGACGCATCATTCACAAACTCAAATGATTAAACCCACATTACACATCCACAGCGGTCTGTGTCCCCTCCGTCCAAAGCTGTGTTCAGCTTGTTTGATAACAGGATGAACAAATATACAATGCACTATACGTTATTCATGTGAATTAAAAAAAGAAATTCATGTGCTTTTACCCATTTTCGTTGGAATAGAAATTAAACCAAAACCAGAAAACAACTGTTTTTTTGCTTTTGTTGTTATATCTATATTATCTGCCCCAACCGCATCTCTATAAAAACACTGTCATTGACTATGCTTGCTATAGATAGATAGATAGATAGATAGATAGATAGATAGATAGATAGACAGATAATCAATGAAGTAATGCTACTGTGCCTCGTGTGTAAATGCGCACAGCATTTGTCTTAATGGGGAAACGCGCTTATCGTTTCTGCTACGGGGTGGGGGGGGGTGATTGCTGCAAGTATTTAATAATCTTCTGCTGTAGCTCAACCGGGAAACACTGTAAATTAACATTAATTAATATCAGATCCTAACCGGTCCTGTTGGCCTGCCTGGAGATTAACATAACCAATGATGTTACGCTGCTTTCCACTCTTTCTTTCCCTGTACATTGTTTCCCTGTTGAGCTGTGGTGGAAGGATCATAACGAAAAGAGGGAATTTGGCACTACATACCCACATTAAGAGAGACACTGTTCGCATTTACGCATGAGGCACAGCAGCATAACTTTATTATTTAAATCTCCAGACATGCCGCTTCTTCACATGAAAAACGACAACAAAATAATGCATTGTATATTAGTTTATCCTGTTATCAAACAAGTTGAACAGAGCTTTGGACGTAGGGGAAACAGACCCACAGCCTGTATCAACCAGAACAACTTTAAAGCACAAACAAGTCAAGATTTCAAGGTGTTTGGGTTTATATGTGGTGGTTTTTAGTCAGATGATGTTTTTAATTCATCGTTTGAAACTTAAGAATGAGTGATGTGTACAGTACTAACATGTTCTGCCTATCTTTCATACATTTAACATTTATTTTCATAGAATAATTGGGATACAGGAGGGTGAGCCTGAGCAATAATTCTCAATGTGATAATTTTATTTCAGTTTTGTGACTGGTAGCCTACATTCCTTTTTTCAATTCAATTCTGACCTTGGTATTGAAGTGATATTTTTCACCATGTTGTGCACATTTAGGCCTATATAGCCTGCATTGTAGTCCATCTTCAGAACATTGTAGTTTCACCGCAGCAGACCAACGTCAGTAACATCTGCTGTCACATAATTACGTAGCCCAGTGTAAGTGCAGTCGGATTCTCTTAGCACCGCAGTTGTCTTTTCCTAAGTCCTTATGACTTCTCTTTCATATCTTTCCTTGTCACTTTTTGACGTTTTCCATCAAGGTCAAGGGAAAGTGGTTAGGAAAAGACGATAGGAGGGACTTTTCAACTGCAGCCTAAGACTATGGGTGCATCCCAAGTCTCTTAAATTGCATCCATGTTTCCCTCACTTGGGTCTTTTCCTTGCGTCTTAGTCCCTTCCACCGTGGATGCAAGGAGAGACACAAGGAAACCAAGCAAGGAGAGAGGAAACGAGGAAATTTGTTTTAAGAGACATGAGACGTCCTCTCCTCTGAAGCGTCACGTGAAGCGACGTCCATTTCTGATGACGGCGACAGCTGATCACAGCTGGATGAGCTGTCAGTCAGCTTTAACAGCTGTAGAAACTTCTGATGGAGTTCGTGTCTGTACACATGTGCACTGTGCTAATACTAATAAAGGTTCACAGCTAGAGCAGCTGTTTCCTCTCTGCAGCCTGTTACCTGTTTAACAAACACCTAAATAAAAACCTGCATTCTGCATTTATACTGTGTCCTACTCAGAGGCACAGAAACCATTTCTTCTCGCAGAATGCGTTTATACTGTTTATTGATTATTTGCATCTGTATTTTTTGATAACCCTGATAGTGAATTCATCATTCAATAACCCAGAATATGATCACGGTGTCTTCTGAACACTGGAAAATATGTATTTGGCTAAATGTTTCAGGGCAAATGGAAATGATTTAACTCATATCAAAACCGACGCTCAGGAATTTTCAGTCTCACATGTGACTGAATGGAAATGAATGATGTAAAATATAAATGTGTTTAACTGTTATTATGGATAAAATTAAAGTCAGGAAGAGTCTGTCTGTCAGCAAGAAACAGTTTAATGGAGGAAATAACATCATGAAAAAAAAATCTTTCTTATAAATAAAGAAAGTTGTTTATGGTTCTTTTGTTGATCAGACCGACAATTAACAGATTTTTAACTATGATGAATCAGAAAATAAATAAAACATAAAACTTGGAAATGATACACTTAAATTTCATCTGTAATCTGTCTCCAATTTAGTATGAAACTGCAGTGATGTATCTGATCAGTCAGATCAGCTGCAGCGTCCAATCAATAACTGATATCCAATAAGGAGGCGTGTCGGCCGGTAAAAGACTTCAGAATAAGAGACTTGGGACGCCTGTCAAAATGGCTCATCAGGAACAACTTCCGGTTCAGGCGAGGAGCCATAAAATAAGAGACTTGAGATGTACCCTATGTACTCTAAGGGAGGTGAGACAATGAGACACAAGTGCAACATTTTAGGGCAGGGCAGGAAATCACACAGGAGGGAAGCACACAAGGGCAGGAAGTAAAGGACCTGAAACAAGACAAGAGGTGAGTATCAAAATAAAACAGGAAGTACACGACAAAGAACACTTGGAGAAACAAAAAGGTAACTTAACTATCCAGACGGGGCGTGACACTGGATTGTCATTTTAACATTAGGTCTTTTCTGGGAATAATAATAACTTAAAAGAACCCTAAAAGAACCTGCACTGCTTTTATAATTATTTCTTCATTTGGACCCCATATAGGACAGCTTTAGGACATCATATTCATATTCATTACAGGGAGATCATGTAATACCCCCAAACAGTTGTAGAAGGGTTACTTATAGTTTCAATTTTTTCTAATCATTTCAATTATTTCTCAACTAACTATTTCCAATCCTGACATTATCTTAGAAATTGTATGAAAACAAAGAATGCAGTGAACAAATAATGCTGGGTGACAATTCAATATTGACATTTATTATCTTTCCATATAATTGTATGCTCATTCAGAACGTTTTGTCGTTGCAGTGGATATTAAAGCACTGGACCATAGTTCTGAATGGGTTTTTTTCCTCCTCAATTTTCAACATTCATCTTTAGTACTTACTTTAGTACTTACAGTTCAGTCAGGAGAGTTTCTTGTCAGTCCACATCTTGGAAGTTATCTTACTGTCCTTCACCTAACATTGTCTGGCAAAAAATATATAACCAAAAAATATATAACACATTTTCTTCTACCCTGGACAACCAAAAATAACTCCTCCCATATCACAATTCCATGGTGAGTGATACTTCACCTAAAATGTGTCGTAATGAGGTCAAATATTCATCCCGTCAGCTAAATATAACTCTCACTCACTGATCATTCATGTGGATATTTTGATACTATTTTGGCTGTGAAAACTATTGGAGTACATTGTAACTGCTGTGAATCCAAGTTGACTACAGCTAGCTTTTAAGTCTACATAAGGGCAGAGTTAGATACATTCTTTTTGAAAATCGTAAGACTTATTTAAACACTGAAAGAAAAAAAGACTAATTGGGATGACTTGATGTTTACATTTCTTTGTGTCATTTATACCCCAATCAGACTGACAGAATGACACATAGCCAGAGGCTGGCCTGAACTGCTGTTGCAGTGAAAACTAATTCAGTGATATCGATGTTTTGTTTTGTTTTTCATTAACACAAAAAACATTACAAGAAAGGAAGTTCTGGATCAAAAGTCAAAATATGTCATTGTATAAAGAAAATATGAGAGCCAACTAAGGAATTAAACAAATATTACATTAATACCTATACATACACACACACACACACACATATATATAAATATACACTTGACACCAATGTTTGAGTTTCAGTCCATCTTTCTGGTCTGGCTCAGTTCCTCAGGGTCAGATGCTGACCGGGCCGTCCTCTTGCTCCGTTGGCAGGTTTCATGGCAGCTGATCCTCAGTGGCGTTGTGGAGGGAACAGCAGAGTCGACTCAGTCAAAGATAAGTGGGGGACAGAGGTTATCCCTCATCTTTCTTTTGCAGGAAAGGGTGAGAGAGTGCTGGGTTGTACAGCGGTCTTCTTCAGATCTGGTAACGTGCTCAGTTGAACACAGAGAAATCTCTACTCGTCCAGCAAGGTTGAGATTTTGTGGTTACAGTTTAACGTACATACAGGAGTTACTTCCTCGTAGCTGTGGAAACAGCTGGATGCAGTAACCACAGCTGGAAGCACAGTTTAAGGAGCGCCTCCGGTGTCATGGCCAGGTGACAGTGATTATTCAGTTCAGTGTAATTCTCAAATTTACCAGTGAAATGTATGAAACTACATTGCAGACTGGAGTCTCTGCTAACCGACAAGCAGCTGCACATAGGTGTTTTTTGTCTCCTAAACTTACACTCTTATTAATACAAAAGTCTTTCTTTGTTTTTGGTCAGACAGTGTTCCCTGGCTGAGCTGCAGTGGAGAGATAGTAACATAAAGAGGGAATTTTGAACTAAATAGACTCAAAACTTGGAGGTTTCCTGAAGCCTCCTGAAGTCTAGAATGCAGTTTTGCACAGAGCGAGGACTGTGGATTTTGACTCTCAATTCGACCAATGTGGCTGTTTTATGCCTTTCCCTTTCCAAGTATCTTTAAAGAGAAAATGAGCCTCAGGTCTAATAGCGAACGCACAAAAGGACTGCGCAGCTTTTGCAGCCGCTAAACATGAGACAAAATTAGACAAAAAGAACCTGTGTAATTCACAAAGCACCCGCAAAGGGTGAAATGCACCACAAACTGTGCTGCTAAGCAAATAGTGTCTCAGTGCCCCTTTGCCAAATTTGAGGGTTAATGTTTTACACTGCACTGTAAATTTTATTCTCTTGTTTTATCTGTCTTATTCCCTTTTAGCTTCTTTTTATTTCCAAATTTAACACGTTTTAATTGTTTTTATATGTCTTTTTAATTGTGTTGCTTTTATATTCTGTTTTGATGCCTTTTATGCTCTATGTAAAGCACTTTGAATTCCCTTGTTGTTGAAATGTCCTATATAAGTAAACTTGCCTTGCCTTTGCTATTTGCATGCATGTAAATTAGATAATATGCATATATTTGGCCCAAGATTGGCCCCTTTCTATATAAATGAGCCTCATTGCAAAAACAGTCCAATTCACAAAGACCAGCACTTATTGCCACGCACAGTTAGAGTGAAATTATTAGTGTCCTCATAGAGTCGGTGGTAAGTGAAGCACACTTATTCACTTACTCTCTCTCTCTCTCTCTCTCTCTCTCTCTCTCTCTCTCTCTCTCTCTCTCTCTCTCTCTCTCTGAGTGTATGTGTGAGTGTGGAGTGATCATGGAGTGATCGGGTCTCCAGAGTGAGTGAGTTTTCCTTTTCTCTGTTTTTCTCGGTTATTTGCTGTGTTTATTATTGTTAGTTGTTGTTTTTGTGTACTTTGTGGCATCATGGATTTCTCCAGGCTGATGATGAAACACAGACTTAGGATCTGTCCAGTTTTCAATCAGTGACGAGGGAAAGGAGGCAAGTGAGTCTCAACAGAGCAGTGAGACAGTTGGTGATGTTGAAGATATTGAAGGTGAGGAGAAGGAAGAAGAGGAGGAAGAGGAAGAGGAAGGTAACAAACAGCTGAGGCTGAGCCAGAGGAGATCCTAGCAGAAAGTGCAGATATAGACATGATGGATGAAGAGAGCAGACTGATTGTCACTTGTCAGGAAAGAAAATCAGAAATCAACAATAGTGGTTCAATAGCAAAGAAGGCAACAGCCAGAAAAGAAAAGCAGAAACAGAACGCAAAGGAAAAAATGGTGGAGCATGACTCCAGTGTTGAAGATGTTTTTGATGCAGACAGTGACAGTGATATCTCTAATAAAATGACACCAGATGAGCTGAATAAACAGATTTATGGGGTTGAGAAAGTGAAACAGTTTCTACAAAAAAAGAACATAAAAGGAGTGAAAGTAGAAAAATACATAAGCCTTTCTCGATTCTATCAGATCACATATGAAAACTAAAGGAAAAGGAGGTTTAACTGAGCAGGAAATTTACAGATTGAAGAAAATGGTTGTGAAGATCAGGCAGGAATTATTAAATTATTATTAATTAATTAAACAGATAATAATAATATTATTAATGTATTAATAATAAATAATGTTAATTATTATAATTACTAATATTAATTATTATTAAATAGAGATGATGGGGAAGAATAAAGCTAAAGGTTTTCTTTTTATCAGTCTGTATGTGCTCTCTGGTTGTCTCTTTATTTTCTTGAGTGATTTTAAATTGCTTCATTGAATTTAAATGGAGCTGGAGACATCAGGAAAAGGATGCAGCTATATGAGATAAAAAGTGTTGATGTGATGTTTGTCCAGGAAACACAATGACAGGCACAGTGAAACTGACTGGAGGTCAGAGTGGGACGGAGAAGTCATTTTAAGCTGTTTGACCTCAGTGAGCGGAGGAGTAGCTGTTCTCTTCTCCAAAAAGTTCCTGTCAACTTCTTATGAGTTTCAAGAAGTGATAGACGGAAGACTGATGGTGGTCAGAGCCAAGTTTGAGTACTTCACATTCACTTTTATTAAGGTTTATGCACCAAATGTCGGCTCAGACAGAGTCCAGTTCATAAATACTTAAGTGATACTTTGTCTAGTTGTAGTTCAGATGTTTTTTTGTTTTTAACGGGTGATTTTAATAGCACTCAAAATTATTCTTTGGACAGGAATCATGTTGAACCTCATGCTGCCTCCCAAAGAGCAATTCCTAATGTCATAAAAACATATGATTTAGTGAATGTTTGGAGAAGGTTGCATGCTGAAGACAGACAGTATACTTGGGCTCATACAAGGGAAAATTTTATTTCTGGCTAGATTAGGTAGGTTTTGTTGTTTCAAATGAGATAACCATCCTGAGCTAGAGGAGCCTCTGGTTTTAGAAGAGCTGTATGCAGCCTTTATCTATTGAACCCTTGTTACACAAAATGAGGTCCTGCACTGATGGTTTGGTTTTACCAGGTTTTTATACAGCTCATGTTTTATCTGCTTATGCTGATGATGTAATGGTCTTGGTTAGAAACCAGTCTGAAATTAATATTATTGATAAAAATTGTGGTTGACTTTAGTCTCATTTCTGCTGCAAAGGCAGATTGGAAAAAAAAATGAAGCACCATCAGTTGAACACTGGTTTGGTGATCTTCCAGTTGTATTGGGGGGTTTGGGATGGAAAAAAGATGGTATAAAATATTTAGGTGTTTATCTTGGCAATGAAGAGATGGTTAAGGGAACTGGGAGGGCATGATAGAGAAGTGGAAATGGCTGCTCGCTCAGATGTCTCTTAGAGGAAGAACTCTAGTCATAAACAATGTTGTGGCTTCAGAATTATGTCATCGTTTAGCTTGTATGGAGCCACCCCATCGGTTTAGTCTCAAAATTACAGGCAACTTTAGTAGATTTTTTTTGGGATTAGATGCATTGGGTACCTCCGAGTGTGCTTTATTTACCAAGGGAAGAGGGGAGGGGCAAAACCTGGTACACCTAGCCAATAGAGTGGCAACTTTTTGTTTCTAATTTGCACAGAAATATTTGACTGGTTTTAAATACCCAGTGTGGAAGGAGTTTGCAAGTAGCATTTTAAGCAGAATAGATAAGTTAGGACTTGACACTGCTTTGTTTTTAATGGATTTTAGGTTTCTAAATCTGTCCTCACTGCCTGATTTTTATAAGGGACTCTTTAAGGTTTGGCACCTTTTTAAGAAGAGATGTTTGGAACCATTAGTCTCCCTGCACTGGTTACTAGAAGAGCCTCTTATAGGTGGATCAAGAATGGACATACAGGACAGTCTCCATCACACTATCTGCTCGGCTGGTCCTGGATTTATGAACACTGAAACTGTGGCTGCACTGGTTGGACTGCATTCTGTTCATCATGTGAGGACTATTTTAAATGGTTGGACTGCAAAATTAACAAAAGCAGACAATGAACTGTTGAGAATGTACTGGCAAGGTGAGTAAACTCCAGATGTTACCAAATTTAGACTGTTGTTCTGGTTTATTGTTGGATGTCAAAACAGAGAAAAGAATTAGATCTGCATACTGTGAACGGAAAAATGATCTACAGATGTGTTAAAGTTTTAAATAAAAATAGTTTGGAGAGTCTTTTATAAACTACCTTTAAGCTAGCATACAGGTGATTTACAGTGGAGAATATTACATGGAGCTATTGCAGTGAATTCTTTTATCTCAATGATTAAACACTGTTTCTAATGACTGTCTTTTCTGTGGGTTGGTGGAAACCATTTTTCATTGTTTTTTAGACTACAGAAGACTTTGGGACCTGTTTGGTGTTTTGAATTGTTTATTTACTCCCCTTAATGAAGTGTGGTCTAAATTGATGCACTAATTCACTAATTGATGCAACAAAGTGGCAACTTTTATTGTGAGTGAAGCAAAAATGTCTATATACATAACCAGGAAGAACAAGTTAGAAGGAAAACTGGGTGAAGAAATAGTCCCTGTGTTCATCTCTCTTGTGATAGCCAAAGTTTTAATTGATTTTAAATTTCATAAATTAATGAATATGTATGTAAATGTGACACACAGCCAGCTGTGGGCAACAACAAGAGCATCAGTACTTATGTTTCTGCGAAATCCCAGATAAATTCAGTGACAGCTGAACAACATTATTGTAAGATTCAGACATTAATCTAATAGGTTTTTAGACTTGCCTGAGTCACATTAATAACTGTATTTTCACATTTCAGTAGATTATATTATAGATGCAAAATACTAGAGAAGTAAAAGAAGCAAAATACATTAAAGTTAAAAGGCTTTTGTGCCCTCAGCAGTATTCAATGTGGATCTGTGTGCTGAAATGTGGAGAAAAGCCTGAAACACTGGAAACTGCTCCACTCACTCAGACGCAAAACTTTATGGGCGTGTTTGCACCGGCATATCATAAGTGCAATATCTTTTGTGAATTTAAGATGGGGCAGATAGCATTTGCAATTCATGGTGCTATCAGCAGCCGCAATCCATTCTTTGTTAATTTGCCTCTTAGTTTTGAAATCTATTGACTTTTCTGAGGTGTAATATCTTCAGCCCAGAAGTTAGATATGGTATGAAGAGAAAAAATGACCGAGAAAAATACGTCATAAATACATCCCTTACACCTCTGCAAGACAAAACGCTCAACAAGTGAGGGCCACCATAGGTCTTTACATTACCTCAACACATTCAACAGTGTAGTGCTAGGCATTAAGTGTGTATGCTGTGAGTCACTGTTTCACTGTTGCAGTTCAACAATGGCCGACAAGAAGAACTGTGTTTAACTTCTTTGCTTTTGAAACGTCTGGAGTCCAAGGTTAAATTTGTCATTTTGCTCACTGTTGAATATGGCCTTTGGTTACCTAAAAATACTGTTTTTCCCTCCGAGGCAAGGGCATCTTTTTCTCTTTTTTTTCAACACAAAATTACTGTAAGTCTGGCTTTTCATTTTCTTTTGTAGAAAACTCATCTGATTGGTTTACTGACTTATAAAAGGTTGTTTTCTTTGTATAAACCAAGATTTTAAATACAACAATGAGTTTTCAGAGCACCACTTTGCTTCTACTTGATCTATAGACTTTGGTATCCATTGAACATTTGAACACATTAAATGTGTTACTAGCAATACCTCATCCATACAAATATGAGAAGAGAGAGAAGTTTTCTTTTTCCTTTTTTTGTTCAAGTAACACTGTGTCTGTCGGCACAATGGTATTCTTGATGTTCACCTCTCTAATCCTGTTTTGACGTCTATCCTAAGTGACCTTTTGGATGAGTCATTTCATTGTCGAGCACACAGCATTTCAAATTGTTGGGGCATGGTGAAGAATGGATGAAAGAGCAAGTCACACAGAATCTCTCTGCTGCTCTCTTTTTGTCTCTCTATCACACACACACACACACACACACACAAATTTAAAGTGCTCTGGCACTTTCAAATACTAATCACTTATGAATTACATATTTGTCATAATTTTACCATTGTACTTGTTTAAGGCTGTTTTGCGAATGGTGAATGCCACGTTTGAGAACCTAGGCACATTAGCCAAGAAGAAAAGTCACCTTTGGGATTGTGTATGCCTTAAGGGTACACTAGTAAATCAGTATTATAGTATTAACAAGTAGCTGTAGTGATATTAAAGCTGTCTGATTTTTCTTTTGTGTCCAATTTCCAAATAGGAAATGTTGTCCCAGCTCATTGTTTTAAAAGTTAACACTTGCACTGTCCATTTTTACCCTCCTGGTGTTTTCAAAATCAATGCATGTAACTCTGTTAAATTAAAAACCTGACATCTCTCAGTTCATGACTTTCCTAAAATGGAAATTATGGTGGGTGTGAGATAAAAAAAAAAACATTATGATTATTTATACCTCGAACTGCCGAGGGGTCATTTTTACCCCGCATAGCAACCACTGTATAATGCTATGCGCAACATTCATGTCATGTCTGGTTGCTTAGCAACCCCCATTGTTTAGATGTCTTTCGATAAGCAGGCTGCCATATCACAATAGACTAGAGCTAGCTAGATTTGACAGAGGAAGAATTGCGGTGTAAAATTCAGGTGCACAAAAAACAAAACAACAAAAATGTGCATCAACTGCCTACATGCAGTGCACCATGAAAGTATATGTGTGTCCGTGTGTGTGTGTGTGTGTGTGTGTGTGTGTGTGTGTGTGAGTGAGTGAGTCAGTGAGTGGGAGAGACAGAGCGCTGCGTTTCTTTATTTCCAGTAGCCTATAAAACAACACGTAATTATCCAAAATTCGTTTTCTTCTTCTATTGATGAATTTTAAAACGTATTTGACCTTTTCAATCTGTGATTAAATGGCCTAGAGCAGTTGTAAAATTAATAAACCCCATAAACTGAATTTTAAATAGTTATTTTGTCTTACTTATTATTTTAAAAAATAGATGAAAATGAACAACTTAACTGCTTTAAGAAATGGCATCTTTACATTTGCTGATGCTGTTGCTGCAGGGGGTAAAAATGACCCTCTCTGCGGTTCTAGGGGGTGCTGGAATGTTGGAGGTTGTAATGTTAACTGTGAACTATTTAAAATTTCTGAATATTAACAGTGAGATAAGATTAAACTTAGGGACTTTGGGGTATTGTTTAGCGATATGACAAGCTGGAAGTATCTTTGAGTAACACTGATCTTTCTGTGAAACTTCTAGACATTGTAAATTCATGGAACTCCAAAGTCCATATGTTTTTTATTATGTGAGGCAAATGTAACAGAGTACTGTATACCATGAGCAAAATGGAAGCCATTTTTCCTGTGGGCAATCTCTACTTGAAGTCATCAGTGCCTCTGAACCTGATTTTCAATTTCTGTTCGTAGTTGTAAGTTTAGATCAAATCGGTGCTTTGAGTGAGGATTGAGCATTGCTGCTTTGATCAATGTCCCTTTGCCCTATAACACTGAGAGAATTCTACCTTCTAGAAACTGTAATAAAATGTGTCACAGATGACGATGAACAAGCTGGTATTTACCACAATTTGACAGATGACTATGTAAGAAAGAAATTCCAGTATTTAAACTCTTCATATATGCCAATGACAGAATTACATGGACATTTTCTTACCAAGTCAAAGATTATTGCACTGTAAAAAACTTAATTTTTACAGTAATTAACTGGCAGCAATTGTAAGTAACTTACAGTAAGTTACTTGTCAGTTGCTGCCAGTTATTTACTGTAATTTATTTTACAGTAAGTTACTTGTCAATTGCTGCCAGTTCATTACTGTAAATATAAACACAGTAAACTTACTGCAAAATAAATTACAGTAAGTGTATTGTGTTTTTATTTACAGTAGCAATTGTAAAATGAAACAGTAATATAATGGTACTGTATCTACTTGTACAGTAGCTGTACGTAACTAAAACAAAATACAGTAATTTTATGTTACTGTGTAATGGATTACAGCACCAGACATTTTGCAGTAAATTAGATTACAATTATTCATATAATGCTGTAAACTTTCAAACCACATTTAGACTTCAATAAATGAGTACAGAACCAACTCTTTAAATGACAATTATTCATTAACTGTTGAACAGCAGCTACTACATTTTACTTATTACTTATTTTTACTGTGCACAGAGATTATGTACCATGTTTGCAGAAATATAATGGCCTTCTTCCATATGGCAGAAATACCCACACTGAATAGTGAACTGCTGCAATTATATCTGTGATGCACAATGCAAATGGTTTTCCCTCAGACAGGACAGCAGAATAAAATAAGTTGTTTACCCTTAATGACATAAACTGTAGTAGCTCTTCGTCTACCAGCTCACTTCAGCTGTTTCCTCTTTTACCAATTCTCCTTTGCAATATATAAAACTGATCTGCTGACCAAACAGCACAAAACATTTTGCATAGACTAATGTTTACTAACCAATACTGCAGTCCGTTTTACATTTCCTGTACATGCTTCATAATAAAAGCCACACAGTGGTACACCAGTGAGAATCTTTTAATGTGAAGTAGCAACAGCAGGAAATATTCGGACTGCATAGGCTCACTTAACACAGCTTAATTTAACAAAGTAAATAAGAATATAGTAAATTACAATGAAGTAAATAAATGTTAACAAGATTTTAATTACCTATTGTAACAAACATTTAAATACATCTTAATACATCAGTCACAGGGAAAATGCAAGTCAAATGAATTTAAAAGAAATCAGATGTGATATAAAAATGTTGATGAGTAATACCTTTTGAACAGACTCCAGCGATGTCATTGTTTCCTCCTGATATTCAACTGTGAACCTATAGCAAGATGTGAAGATGGCAGCCAAGGTGGTGGTGAAGTCAGGTCTCCATCAGCATCATCCGTTTGGTCGTCCACAGGATCTCAGGTTCAAGTTCTCCTAATGACTAATAATCAACACTGAATTAAACTTACACAACAGAGACAATATTGTTTTTTAGTTAGTACATCTAAGCAGATGACCGCTGAGGTGCTTGTGGTTAAGCCAAAATAAATATAAAATAAAAAATGTAAATTAAAGCTGCAAGCAGCGATGAACGGGCCCTCGCACCTCCGCGCACATCAGACTGCGGTGCAATTGAAGGGCTTCTGTCACAGGCATGTAGATGCTGTCAGTCCCATGCTGTTTTCAGACAGTGCAAGAAGGAGATAAACATCACTTCCTTTGTCCACTATTTTGCCTGCTGCTGGGGCTATTTCGCTGAAATGTTGTGGGGGGTGCTATTCAGCCAGTTTGCATCACTGATGGAATATTGTCATGTAGACGTGTTCTGGCTTGGAGAAGTTTGGTGCAGACTGGAGCATTTACAACGAAGTTATAGCAACTTCCTCTGTCATGGTGAAACATCAAATCTCAACGGTGTGAGGATGAGAATTTTCTGCAGGGTGAGACATGTCTGTCTTGCTCACACCTGTGTCATCAAAATGATGCAAGTTTTGGGCCCATTCACTTCAATTTCAATTAGTAAATTGAAAACTCTTGATGACCTTGTGTGTAAAACAAATTAATTTCCTAATTTTCATCAAGTCAATTTTTAGAAAAGGAAAGACTTTTAACCCACATGTCCTGGTCAAAGTTTGATTGAAATGTGTACTCTCGGGTGTGTAGAGACAATAAGTAACTGCAGCTGGACACAGAAAAGTACAATAAAACAAGAACAAGAACAATAAAAGATAGAAAAAACATGTAAATTCAAGATTTGTAGTTCAAAGTCTTGTGGCTCCTTTTCTGTTCAAATGAAGTTTGTATCCAAAACTATGTGGAAGCAGTAAACGTTCAAAAAGGTGTGGGTTCGCTCACACTCTCCATTCAAATATATGAGTGTTTTTCAGTTCATCAAATGTATACACATTTTCTAATGAGTCATATCCAGCACCACATACTGCACACCAGACATAACATTCTACCCATTCAAACAGCTTCCGATAATCCTAAAAATTAAGAGCTGTGTTAATAGACCTACAGTACCATGGCTGCTGTTCCCTTCAACATGTGTGGGGTGCGAGGGCCCCTTCATTGCTGCTTGCAGCTTGATTATTATTAGGGCCTGAGAACGAAAGTGCCAGGGTCCAATAGTCCTTGGAACTGAAAGTGCGAGGAACGTATTGTTTTTGAAAGGATTATTATTATTACTATTACTATTACTATTACTATTATTATTATTATTATTATTATTATTATAGTACACCATTTTTGAGGTGCTAGTGGTGCACGAAAACTCACGAAACTGCGCATGCATCAAAAGTGGTGTAACTTGATATATGAATGAGTCTTGGGCAGAAGTGTTGCAAAATTGCTCAAGGGCGCTCCTTTAAATGTGATGTATATGTATGAAATTTGGTATGCAGATGTAACATCTCCAGACTTAAAAGAAAGCCTCTTGAAGTCACACCCAAGTCCAACAGGAAGTCAGCCATTTTGAATCTACTTTGCTTTTTTTTCCCAAAATGAAGCCATTGACAGGCATTGTGCTTTAAGGAACTCCTCCTAGAGATTTAAACCAAGCGACGTCAAATTTGGCAGGTTACATCTAAACACCTTTGTGATGCTAAATTTCAAAGCTTTTTAATTCTCATAGAAGGCCCTTGGCGTGGTGTGCCGAACAATTTTGCCCAAAACATGTTTGGGGCATTAAACAGGAAGTTTTTGTCACTCGGCTTTACATTGTCCAATCTGCCCCAAATTTCTCATGCATTATTTCTTCATTGCTGTGCATTTGCTGCAAGAATTTAGTCATGATCTCACTGATAAAATCACCAAAGTCTCTGCGGATTGATGTTAACCCAGAAACACCCTGCACCTCCCACCTTATTGCACCTCTCCTCCCACCAGTGCACTGTGCGCTGGGAACCAAAATACCACACAGTTGGCCAAAGCGAATTTTAAGGTCTGATAAACACCAAACTGTCATACCGCTGCTTGCGCTGGTCACTGTGCCTCCATGAAACAAGGGCCTGGTGAATGGCACATAAAGACTGGAAACACAAAGTTTAGGACTTGGACTTGACTTGAGACCTGCTGATTTTGACTTTAGACTTGGAACATACCTCATAGCTAAGATTACTTGGGACTTGCGAAACAATGACTGTGTCAAGGCCATAGCATATGATTTAAATAATTTTCATACTCATCAAAGCACTCAGTGAGGCCCTATGCCCTGTATGGAAACATCTGCATTCATTATGTTTCTCTACTCATTTATTCAGCTTTTCCTTTAATTTGCCACCCATCTGTATATTAGGGTGATATCGTATTTTTGAGACCTGTAATTTCTGAGCTTTTAAGTCAAAAAATGGACCATTGCCTCCTGCTGCCTCTGAAATATCGTCATGCAAAGTTATCCGTAAATGCAGCTTTAACACTGACTAACTCATTGAGCTGTGAACATCCTAAACCAAATGAGACTGTAAGCAGCTGGCTTTGTTTCCTCCTTTTTTCACAATGTAGAGAGAAAAGGGCTTCACCTGCTCTATTGCCTCTTAAATAGTCTTTATGAACAAATAAATGTGTTAAATCTGGGCTATAAAACACTTAACAGTGGTAAGGTATGGGGGAAACAAACACTGGGTGATTATTCACTGCAAAGAAAAACACCTCAAAGAAAAATGTTCTCATTTGCCTGCTTTGACATGGAAAATATAAATGGTGGTGGTGCCGCTGCTCTCACAATAACCCTTATGATCACATGCAAATTAAAAACAAACCTATTTATATTTTGCTCCTGGGACTCTGGTGTGGAACTGCACATTTCATTTCTCCCCTCAGTCACAATGAGGAAGTATAGTGAAGTTCTTTTTATTAGACATGGTTATTAGAACATTCCTATCAAACCCACCAGTCATTGATATTCATTTGCTACAGACTCTCTTGTTACAAATTCAAAATGTCACGATGAAATTTAAAACAGCCTGAAAGGCATGTTCATTATTTTCTTATTGAAGTGTTGTGGTTCATTGGTTTGGAGATTCTGGCTCCTGAGGGCTGTAGAGCCCACTGATATTTGTTCAAACTCATCTCTCAGATGTTTAATTAAAGTTATTAGGAACCACAGGTAAATCAGTTCATTAGCAGTGAATTGTGTTTTCATATTCCTGTAGTAACACACAGGAGTGTGTTACTGTTGAACAACAGTGACAGTTGTGCAGCACAGTTGTGGGTGATTATTGGGATGAACTGACACCATGTGGGAGTTTGGAATGCATTTCTTATAATGCATCCAGGGTGGAATGGGACCAATTGCAGGAATGTTCCCTGATGAGGTAAAATACTTTTACTTGTTTTGAATTAATGGTGAAACCATTGAAATGTGTATGTGTGTGTGTGATATGTTAAAATCTGGTGTAACAGGAGCACAAATAGAGAAGAGTCATAAAGTTAGCATACTGACTCAGTAAAGTCAGTAACACAGACATCAGCCACCATAAGCTATAAGAGTGCATTGTATTGCTTTTGAATTCAACTTTTCATTTCAAGAGGAAGCATGTTAGTTCATCTTTTAAAAGTTACACAGCCTTACTTTAAAGTAGGCTTTTCATTCAGCTATGCAGTGATAAAAGAAAATGTATAAATGTGTGCTGTGGAGGCTTTCCAGCAATAAAGAGAGAGTACAAATACACAGATATGTTAGTCTCTCCAAATCCTCTTCAGTGAGTGAAAAACATCCTCAAGACCATAGAGTTCTTGTTGCCATTAGTACTACCTAAATGAATGTAATGGTGTGGATTATTGGTGTGACAATGAGTAGAATAGAAGTCCAGCCAAGAGCCAGTGTAAATCAGATACTGGTTGCCTTGTGAATGCTTTCTATGATTTTACAAGCATAAAGCAGTTAGGACGGTGAATCAAAATTGGCCACATTACCCCATCACATGCTATTATTCTGCTCAAAGTCACCTGCCTTCCTTAGCAGCACATGGACATGGACATGCTGAAAGCAGATAAACAAGAGAAGGTAATGGTTTAGATGTTGGGCTCTGTCTAGAGAAACAGGTACTTTTTCACCAGGGAATAGTCAGACTAGACAGACTGATATGGCAGAGACTGTTTCCATAGAGAGTCTTCATTAATTCACAGTATGTTGGACAAGCCAGAGCAGAGCGTTGCTGCCTTGCCACAAATCACAGGAGAGTGACCATGCATTTCACCAAGCATGCTACGTGCACACCGCAGAGACTCCTTATTTTTATTCTTTTTAGGATTTAATTGACTTTTTTAGGTCCCGCTTCTGGTGTCATCCCCCCTGCTGTCACAAACTTGGCCGTCTGTATGGTTAACTTTGATTAGTCCCCAAGAAACTGTTTTATCTGACAAAAGACACACTAAGCAACAGACAAACTGCGAACACTCACTAAAGCAGAAACAATACGCATTTGCACAAGTCTCCCAATACTTATCAGTACATAAAATAAAGCTGTAATGTGTGGTTTTACAGTAAGTGACAAGTAAATAACTAAGCTTTTAAAGCACTATTTAAACAATATTTTCTGGTCTGCCTTCTTTGAGATTTTGAGTAGTGCTGGTCCCAAGTTGAGTACAACAAAAGTCAATCACTTAGAATCTCTTTTAGTTTTCAGTCTGGTATTCTGGAGAGCTAAAAGTCTCTGCTCTGAGGACCTGAGCTGAGGCTCTTAACAGTGACACAAAGGAGCAAATGAAGATGCCAGTGGTGTGTGATGTCGTTTACATCTCAGTTTTGTCAAGTGTCTGGAGAGTTATGGACTTATTGGACCTGGTTTAAAAGCCTTGCTTCAGACTCCGGTAGCAGTTGGACCTGGTTAAGGGCCTTGTGACAGTGACTGGACTCAGGCTAACAGCACTGCCACAGGGTTTGGGAGCAGGAGCTAGTCAGGTACTGACACATTTCAAGACTCTTAGATTGAAAGACGGGTCTGATCTTAACAATGTTTCTTAGCTGAAAAAAGGCAAGTTAGGACATAGAATACATTGTTGAGCTGATGGGATGAACCCACACAGGGACAGAGGAGTTTTGTATTTCAATGGGACTGTTAAAAAAGGCTGCCTTGCTGGAAACAATGACTTCAGAGTAAACAATTAATAATAATAACAGACCTGTGATGCAACAGCTGAGTGGGCATGATGGTGTATTTGAATGCACAGCTAACAAGCAGTCCACATCATCAATATGACATCAATAAAATACTGAAAACCCACTGTTCAGTATGACACTGACATCCTCAAAACTGTTTCCTTCAATTACCACAGAGTGCAGCCTTCAACACTTGTACTTCTCCTACAAAACTACTCCTGGAAAAGTTTCTGTGGTGTTCATAACAGTTACAGCAGTTACACTAATGCATATGCTTTATAGGATATATCAGCACAATTTTGACCTTGGATTAAATGCTATTAAAAATCAATGCTCTAAAACAGCTGAAACTGTTTTGAATTGCACTTTCGCAAAGATTACTGGTACAGTTTCACGAAATGATTAAGTGTACAATCTTGTTTACAAAAAATATCTAAGTTTAATGGACAGCATTTAATGGATTAACATTAATGCTGATGGACACATTTATGTTCTCTGTCCTCTAGAGCCAGTAATAAGTTTTGTTGTTTTTTTTTTAGTGATGATACTCATAGGGCAATAAGAACAACTAAAACATCACTGATGTTTGTTCAGGTCAACTGTTGCATATTGTGAGATGTAATTAAATTGACTTCTAGGACCCCTGGTGGAGTTTGCAGCTTTCATCTTTTTCATTGTTCTTGCTTTTGAGTTTATTGTGAATGTCTGCAGATAAATTTTCATTGGGTACGTTGTGGATGACTCACCATTATCAATTAAATCAAATCAAGTTTATTTATAAAGCATATTTAAAAACAACCAGAGTTGACCAAAGTGCTGTACATTAAAATAATAAAAATAATTAAAAACAACATAACAAGGTAACAGCAAAAGAAAAAAAAAAGGAGCAGAGATGACATAACAATACTATCCCATATGCATACACAAATAAATAAGTAATAGTAAAACATAAAGCTTTAAGGACATTCAAAGGCCCGAGAGAACATGTGGGTCTTAAGTTTAACCTTAAAAGTGTCTACAGAAGGGGAACACTTAATTTTGTAACGTAAACTGTTCCAAAGTTTTGGGGCAGCTATGGCAAAGGTTCTAATGGGAGGTATAGCTGAGTCATCTGCATAGCAATGATAGGAGATATCAGGCCCTATTTTAACAATCTAAAATGCTCAGTCTAAGGTGCATGGCGCAAGTGCATTTAGGGCGTGTCCAAATCCACTTTTGCTATTTTAATGGCGAAAAATTGGTCGATGTGCCAGGCGCATGGTTCAAAGGGGGTGTCCATAGTCTCCTAATTGATCATGGGTGTTTTTTTGCGTAACATGCAATAAACCAATCATTGTCATCTCCAATTCCCTTTAAAAGCCAGGTGCGCTTGCACCTTGGCGGATTGCTATGATGATGGCACATTTGCCAAGTAGTAAGAAGGGACACTTCTCTGCAGAGGAAACAGATCTGCTCGAGCGCAAAGTGAAAGCGCATGATCTATAATGAGCACACTGGCCCCCACTGCTCCTGAACTCTCCAGTGGCCAGCCCCAGACCATCAGTTTAAGATCCTGTTCATTAATTTGTTGCGAATGTATTTTCGTTTGGTTTTTGAAAAGGTTTATTTTTTTAATTACAGCTTTGGTTTCTTTAAAATCATGTTGTTTGGTAATGGAGTAACGGATAAAATCAGTGGGGTATAAATTGCTGAAAGTATGGAAACCTGATCACTGTACTCTCAGAAATGTTAAAGAATATTTGTTAAATATTGTTCAAAAATTAAATAATTTATTAAAGAATCATTAACACAGTTATCGGGACTTGATCAGCTCTCCAAGGTGCTGATCCTGCTGCTGGCAGCAGCTAGAAGCTGTCCAGAGTTCTTTCCTTTTTTAGTTTAATCATTATTTTCACCTTATTTATTTCCTCATGTGTTTCTCATGTGCTCATGTACAGATGCAGCAAAAAAGTCAACCTGTGTCTGATTCGTTGTTGTCCGTCTGTTTAAATACCTCCGTGCATTGCCACGATTTGGTCAAATATTTAGACAATTTTATCCGTCATTACTGTGATTAGTTAATTCTGATAAATATAATGACTAAGCATTATGACATGTATTTTTTAAAATATGTTGACGTACCCAATAATAATCTTTCACATTGTAATGCTTTTATTTGTAATCTTTTGCATGCTTGTGCACTGTTGCGCGTCTGTGTCTGTGATAATGCGCCCTTAAAATAATAGTGAAACACTGCGCCATTGACTTCAGACCAGGTTTTTGTCAATAGCGCAATCACTCTGCTGACTCAAAATAGCAATGTGCCAACAATGTGCCTGACCACATCCATTTTAAGTCCAACACGCCCATGGGCACTCTGATAGGCGCAAGTGCATTTGCTATTTAAACAATGTAGGCGCTGGATGGGAAAATGACAGCTGCATTGGTCTTAAACTAACAAAGACACTTGCATCGTGTTTGGCGCCGTTTTGCATCAGGTGTAAGATAGGGCCCATTATGTTTATTGAAGATGGAGTCAAGAGGGAGCATGTATGAGGTGAATAAAATGGGCCCTAAAATGGAGCCTTGAGGCACTCCACAGGTGATGGGAGCAGACGAGGAGGAGAGGTTTCCAGTTTTGACAGAAAATGATATATCTGCTAGGTAGGAGGTGAACCACTAGAGGGTGCTACCCTGAATACGGACCTGGTGCTCAAGACGGTACAGGAGATGGTACTGTATCAAAGGCCAAGCTAAGGTCAAGAAGAATCAGAATTGCACATTTACCAGAGTCAAAAGACAACAGCAGATCATTGGAGACGTTAAGCAAAGCTGACTGTGCTGTGACAGACCCTGAAACCTGACTGAAATTTCTCCATGATATTGTTATTTTCTATTATGTGCCTTAAAATATCTTTTCTGAGTGGCCCGGTAGCCTACTGGTGAAGTATACCACATACCTGCACCTTTGTTGCTTTCTACCCCTTTTTCCTGTCTCTCTGCACTTTAGCTATCAACTAAAGGCAAAAATGCAAAAAGGTAATCTTAAAAAAAAAAAAAAACACAGTTTTTTCTATATCTCTTTGGATGTTTGCTTGGTCTAGGATTGGTGGTACCCCCTTTGAAGTATGCAGTGTATATAAAAGTGTGTCTAAACTTTTGACTGAGACTGTAAAAGAAATGCCTGATGAAAGTCACTATACTGAAATACAGCTTCTGCATATGGTTGACTATAAGTCTAGTCAAGTCAATTTTATTTATATGTTGCAAAATCACAACAGAGGTTATATCAGGGCACTTTTCACAAAGAGCAGGACTAGACCGTACTCTTTAATTTACAGAGACCCAACCATTCTCCCATGAGCAAGCACTTGGTGACTGTGGCAAGGAGAAACTCCGCTTTAATGGGAAGAAACCTCAAGCAGAACCCGGCTCTAGGTGGGCGGCCATCTGCCTTGACCAGTTGGGTTGAGAGAGAATGAAGGAGGACGAGAGAGGACAGAGAGACACAGAGAAGCACAATAACAACAATAATAATAATAGAAATATGACTAATAATAGCACATTCATGCACCACCTTTAGTATAGCACCACCCTTTACAAAGGCTCTCTGTTCGTTTGGTTGTTTCTTTTTGTCCCACTACCCCTAAGTCTGTAAGAATAGCAGATCATGCTGATCATTCCAAAACTTTAACATTGTGGGTGTGGCTGAAAGCTTTTGAGTATTTGTTTTGTTTTACATCAAATGATTTTGTTCAGTATTGACTTTTTTGATTTTTCCATTGTCATTTAACTTTTGGACTTTGAAAGAAATCATTGATATCCACATCACAATAGGGAAGTTATAAATCTTAAGCAGTGAAAAAAAAAATGTAGTTTTGAAATACTATTACATGTCAGTAATGGCCATGTTATGTTATACTGAATGTTTGTTTTTGTTCTGAACTTCTGAAAAATTACACTTTTTTACTTGGAATCATCTTCAACATGAACTTCATTTTAAAATGCAGCCTTCACATTAGCCATTTAAAAAATGTTTTGGAGGAAAAATCAGGTTTCTCTCATTTATGTTCTATTTATGCGTTCCTACATGAAAACATGTTAACTTCTATATGCTGCAATTTTGGCCAGGTAGAAAGAATTAGGCTGGGGTGTATGTCCACTCAGAAAACAGTAGAATTGGTGTAACATCATCAAATTTGGAGGAGCTAAAGAGATGAGGCAGCATCATTGTCTATAAGATGGACAATGATGATGACATCCTTAAATTTCAATTATTTTTTAGGTGAGAATGAAAATATGAATTTTTCTTTCTCCCTTATTTTAATTTACTGACAGATACAGATTTACTCCTAACAAACCTCTGCTACTTGCATCAACCTATCCAAGGAGATCAGACAGTGGTGGGGTTGTTCTTTTTTAGTGTTGTTTTAGGCATTTCCCATGTCTTTTTCAAGGGTTTGACTGATTCATTTCACCCTCAACAGGAACAGTGTGTTCTGAAGGGTAACAGTGATGTTGGTCCTGCTGTGTTCCAGTATATTTACATTTTCTGTCCATTAGCTACAGATGGTTCAGTGCAGTATGTTGTGCTATAAATCCCCCTATGTAATCCGTGGCCTTGTCCTGAGGTGTGTATCTGTTTGTGTGTATGTATCATCAAGGGCATAATAACCTAATTGTGGGCCTTTTATTCATTTTTCATTACTACACTGTGATAAACTGGAGGCAGGCTAAATGAGTGTTTATAAATGTTACAAACAAGATAGCATGTTTGGAGGCATCTGCTTTTTTAGTGTGCATTTTCTATTTAATTAGGTCATTTGCATAATGTCTGCATTATTAAATTTGCCTACCTTGAGGAAAACTTCTGAGGCAGAAAAAAAATAACACATCCCTGTGGGAGAGCTATTTATCACAGAGGCTTTCTAAATGAGTGCTGTGTGAATGAGGCAGTGGCTGCTGGACACTGTGTGTGTGTGTGCGTGTGTGTGTGTGTGTGGCGGGTCTCAGACAGTTAATGCCCATATATACACCAAGGGGCACATTGCATGAGGTCTGTTCCAACATGTTTTCACTCCCAACTCATCACATACCAACCCAGTCTCACGGCAATTCATGACATAGTCAATAGTCACAAAATTTAATCTTTTGATTTGTGTACATGGACATGATTTTTCCATTTTTTTCATGACAGTTAGCACAACTTTCAAACTCATGTATTTAAATTGGAAGTAGGTTTCGTGCCAGCAGCATGTTTTTCAGTCAGGACTCAGGAGCACAGAAGCTCTATTGCTTTTTTCATTTTTTTTCTTTGACTATAACCGTTACATCACTCAACATTTAGTCATGAGATTTTATCCTTGTTTTTATTTCTTTATTTTAATTTTACCAGTCCAGTGGGCAGATTGGAGAAGACACGCTATGTATGAGTATATTCCTTGATAACCCAACAATACGAAAGGTTATGGCCATCTGATTTAATTATTTCACCTTCGACTCTGAGAAATCTAGTTTTTTTGTCTGTTGGCCATACTGACGCTTGGTCAGGACCCCTTTAGTGTCATTTTTCAACATGCAGGGTAGTCCAATAGACTTCTATAGAACTGCCCCAACGTCTGAAATAGATGGCATGAGACTGTTGGGCCTTGGTTACAAGTTTGGCTATCAGCAATAATAATTGAGTATTAGATAAGATAATAATCAATTATTAAAATCAACAGAAATTATTAATAAGAATTAATCGTAGCAGTGTATCACTTTGGGATCAAGGAAAAAGATAGCCAATCCATTGATTCAGTTGCATAAAATTTACTAAGCTATCAATTTGGAACTCTGATTTATATTTAACTTAATAACTATAACCAAAATTACTATATCAATAGTTATTTAAGGTTGAAGGATTTTGGAGTTCTTTGCTGAGCAGAGGTTGGCAAAATTCAGTGTTGTGCAACATTAAACACACAGCATTTATATTCAAAGACATTTATTTAAAAAGATAACAAAGGTAAAAAGTGTCTATGTTTAAGGCCAGTTGGTGTAGGATAAAGACGCCAGGTTAGGAAGAGGTTAGTTGCATGCAGGGCATAGATACTGGATGTAGCATGTGTGAAGCATGCTAACATCAACTTAGCAGTGTGGCTATTCAATAACCAGACCATGAATAGGAGATCACAACAATAGAGCTCAATAAACACCATTAAACCAAAATCAGTACATGTATATCAACAAGGTTAACAGGCTAGGCCCAATTGTTACCAATCTTTGGAGTGAGAGAGGTGCTGCCTTGTTGAGCTGGCAATCTGTGGATGAGTCAGGCTGAGACAAGCTGTGGCTCCAAGGCTGAATGGTGCAGGCTTTGCTGCACTGTCGGTGATCCAACCATGCAGGCAAGAGGGCCCAGATAACTCCTCTGTTCAGCTCTAACAGAGTTAGCGACAAGCTAACTCTACTTCATGGCTCCTGTGCTTGTACAATCAGCTGGCAGACTTGTGTAGTAGCCACTGGCACTAGGTAACTTGGTTACTGATGCTTAGGCAGGCTCATGCGTTTTCTGCCATAAAGAAAAGAGTTCTGTGTGTGTCTGCAGTGAGCAGGCCACATGTGAGAGCAGAGAGTAGTAGCCTTGATAGGTGGTGGGCCCATGCGAGATTTTGTGCACTTAGACGATCCCTATTGATGGAGGACCCGATTTTCTGTGAACAACTTCTACAGTTTTCAACAAATGAAATAAAAATTGTTGCCACTACATTTTTTGTTTATCTGTAACTTTGTCCAAGTTACTTTTGCCAGCAAAGAGAGAGGGCAGCTATGTTTGGGGTCCGACATGCATGGCATATTTTTTCTTCACCCGAGATCCCGGAGTTAAATGCCTCAATCCCAGTTTTTACTAAATCAGTGAGTGAACTTAAAGATCACATAACACATTTTACTGTCAATGACACTAAAATAAAAATAGATGTGTTGCAATCACAGACTATAAAATGCATCATTGTGTATTTGGAATTTACAATATGGCCATTAAACTCTCATATTCACTAAAACTATGGGCTTCCCCAAAAACTAGAGGATAAAATTAACACGAGTTATCAGTCTCCCTCGTGTTAGGAGGGAGACACAATGATGATTCACACATTACATTTTTGAGAACCAAAGTTTATTGTGTGTTAAAGCACAAGCCTGCTATTCCATTCTTGCATGTTGAAATGTCCTGTGACGCATGTGCAGCCTTGCCCCCGCCAGCAGGGGCTCTCAGGCTTCAGAGGTTAAAGAGCTCAATTTGAAGGATTGAGAAGGTCATCTATTTGATATATCACATCACTGCATTCTCACTCACCTGATTCTGTCACAGGAGAAAGGCATGTGCGCACCTAGCTGCAGTGGACAACTGAGATGAAAAGAAGCGCAACATAATTAAGCCCTTCACTCATTCACATTTACCTCTTAAGTCCAATATCCAATGAAGTGCTTAGTAATATTAAAACTACAACCATTAAAAACATCCAGGTAAAAGACCTAGGCTGTTGACATACACAAAAGTAAATCACAAGATTTTTACACACCTGCTACTTTTCCCCATAGGTGCTGGGACATAGTAAGTGATCTATGAGACCTATTTAAGAAAAACTTGCAAGCATTGCTACCCCTTATTTCTGACTCTTCTTACCTTTTTACTCCCAAAGCTTTTTTGCTTCACCTGCACACACCAAGGATTCAGCCCTGCAGTGGTGAACCATAGAGTGCAGAGGAGAGTAGCGTGACCATGAGTGCACATACATTTGGTAAATAACATAACAACAACAGTCTCTAGTGTTTTGCTGTCATTTATGGTCGCCGTCTCGCTGCTTCTATGCTTTTTCTCAGCGCAGGCGGGGCTGAGCCCTCCGTGTGTGCAGCGCAGCAGAGTAGAGACAGACAGCGATGGAGAGTTGACGACAACCAGACTTTGTTACTGTAAGTGCAATAAAAGTTCTGCAAGTAAAAAGCCAGAAGAATAACTTATCAATGTAATCCGTGCAAAACATGTACAGACTCCAAATGACAAAAAGTATTGCCGTAAAGAGAGTGATTTGTGTCACAATGATATAAATGATAGAGCATAATATGAAACGATAGACATTTTTCTCTTGTCACACGATATATGTCATATCACACAGCTGTAGTGACAGTATTACTTCTTCTGTGGTGCACAAAATCCTCAGTGACAACTCATTTGGCACAGCACCCCCCCATGATACCATCAGTAGTTTTAAGGACCATATTTATAGAGAAAGCACTGCATCTTCAATGGGTAAGGGTTTTGACATACAATAACTGTAGGGTCACCGACCTGATTTATTCAATTAGTGATGATGTAGGGGAGTGAGAAAGGGGTGCACAGCCTCAAAACAAGCTGAAGCTTAAATCTGTGGTCGTCTTCTTCTTGTTTTTAAGTGCTAGAGGTAGAAACAGAGACAGAGAACATTGAGGAAACTCTGGCAAAGACACAGGCTCTAAGGTCACACACCAGTGACTTCTACACATCAGTGATTAAATGCCAATATTTTTTATGCATTAACATAACGCATTAGCTTGGTTCATGAGACTAATAGCAGCCATCAGCAGCCGTGGTCTGAGACTACTAGCGTGAGGTAAATTGTACTTCAACAATTCAGGTTATTTCTACTCCATTTAAAGTGAATAACGTTATATTAATTTGAGAGAACTAGATAGCATTATTGAGAAACAGATTCAGGTCACTTCAACTTTACACGTAGGGTGCATGATGCTAGCTAGCGAGTGCTAACAGTTATTTGTAAGAGCTAGTGCCACCTTTACACTTACAAAATATCATCATACGTTTGAACAAAATGTTGTGCAACAAATACGTTGAATAGCTAGCATTTTCCAATAACATTAATACTTACAACACACATCAAAGAGGGCTTCTGCTGCTGGTACCGTGTTCTGTCATTTTCCGTTGTGTCCAGCTGATTCCTGAGTTAAACAGCTGTGCTCAATGTAACGAAATCTGACAAACTGTCGTCAGTATCTTAGTGTACCATTGGTTTGACTGATATAGTAGGCCACAGTGTTTGCCTGCAAATTTAATGAACTTTGAACTATGATTTTGGAAAAATGTGCAAGAATTTCCATTGGCAACAGAGTCTGATTAAGAAAAAAATAACCTTTACAACTTTAGAAATCAAGGTCCTCCTTCAGTGGGGATCATTATTTTCTAAAACTAAAGCAGATATGTGTCACATCTTGCCTGGACTTTGGGTGTTTTTTTGGTCTTATGTTGTGTTCTGTGGGGTCTCCTGGTTTTGCACGTTTGTTTAGTCCCTCGGTTCATCATTGCATCATTAGTTTGTTGGGTTGTGTGCTTGGGTTTGTGTTTGTGGTTGGTTTTGGATGGGTTAGTGTAGATGGCATTGAGTTTGTTTTCTGGGTTTTTGTTCTGTTTCCCTTGTGTGTTCATGTACTCCTCCACACCTGCCCTGCATTTGGACTCGTTAGCCCTGCCCTGCTGTCTTCCCCACACCTGCCCTGTGTTAGCCTCGTCAGCCCTGCCCCGCTCCCTGTGTGTCCTCAGCCAATCAGCTCCCTGTATGTTCATTCCCCTCTCGAGTTCTCCACCCATCTCCCCACCTGCACCTCATCTCCTTGTTAGTTCAGTTTCTTTAAGTTCTGGTTTTCTGTTCAGTCCTTGTTGGATCGTTTTGTGTTGTTTCTTCTGCCAGTTCTGTTCAGCTCTGTTTGCCTGTCCATGACCATCCACAATTAAAGGAGTTTTTCATCATATCTGCATTCCGGCCTCTGCATTTGGGTCCACTCCTGCTTCCCCGAGTCTGACAGAACGATCCAACCAGTAATGGACCCAGCAGAGAGAAACTGTTTTCAAGGAACCCGTCTGGCACTGGGGGGACCTCGATCAGCCAGACGGGCCTCCAAGCTTGCCAACCACCAGCACTGCCATTCGGCTTCCACTCCGGACATTCCAGCTCAGATGACTTTGATGAAGTACCTTTACTATCAGGCATCTAAGACTGCTAGCAAGGAGCCAGCTAGCCAGCAGCCTGCCACTCCTGAGCCAGCACCAACCCAAAACCCCTACCTGGGCACCCGCTTGGCTCTGGGAGGCCCTCGGAGCGCCAACCAGAGGTCCGGTCGTCAACGCAGACGACCACATCGTTCCTTGGGTCACCTTGCCACCTGGCCTGTCCTCTCCAGCGCCTCAGAGTCTCTGCTCCCCAGCGTCCCTGCTGGCGTGCAGCAACCCTCCGTCCCTGCTGGCGTGCAGCTATCCCTTGTTCCGGAGCTGCGCCAGCCCCCCGTTCTAGAGTCTGCAGCATCCTCCTCTTCAGCGGCTCCGCCCCCGAGTCTGCAGCAGCATCCTCTTCTTCAGCGGCTCCGCCCAGCCTTCGCCTTCCCCGCCGGCCCCCTGCCCGGCCTCCAGAGGGGCCCCGCCTTCGCCTTCCCCGCCGGCCCCCTGCCCGGCCTCCAGAGGGGCCCCGCCTTCTCCTTCTCCGCCGGCCCCCTGCCCGGCCTCGCCATCGCCTCTGGCCTGCAGCCCAACCACCAGAGAAGCTCTTCACATCCGGCCGCCCTCCAGAGCATCTTCTGCCATCTGTTCTGCACCCTGGTCACCCTCCCGAGCGACTTCACCTGTCTGTCTTGCCTCCAGGCCGTCCCCCTGAACTTTATGGCTCTGCCTCTGTCCAGCCCCCTGGCCGTCCACCTGGACTCTTATGCTCTGCCTCTGTCCAGCCCCCTGGCCGTCCACCTGGACTCTTATGCTCTGCCCCTGTCTGGCCTCAGACTTTCCACCTGAGTGCCATCTCCCTGGCTCCCAGTGTCCTGGCCATCTGCCTGTGCACCATCTTCCTGGTTCCCCATGTCCTGGCCCTTCCTGAGCATGACCTCCTTTGCTCCCTGCATTCTGGCTACCTACCCCTGCGCCACTTCCCTAGCTACCTGCTCTTTCATGGCCTATGGACTGTCAGTTTTGGCCTCCTCCTCCCCCCCGTCTTGCGTCGGCCATCCATCCTGTGTCCCTTGGTCATGTTTGTGGGATGTCTGGGATCCGTCCCTTAAGGGGGGGTTCTGTCACATCTTGCCTGGACTTTGGGTGTTTTTTTTTGGTCTTATGTTGTGTTCTGTGGGGTCTCCTGGTTTTGCACGTTTGTTTAGTCCCTCGGTTTATCATTGCATCATTAGTTTGTTGGGTTGTGTGCTTGGGTTTGTGTTTGTGGTTGGTTTTAGATGGGTTAGTGTAGATGGCATTGAGTTTGTTTTCTGGGTTTTTGTTCTGTTTCCCTTGTGTGTTCATGTACTCCTCCACACCTGCCCTGCATTTGGACTCGTTAGCCCTGCCCTGCTGTCTTCCCCACACCTGCCCTGTGTTAGCCTCATCAGCCCTGCCCCGCTCCCTGTGTGTCCTCAGCCAATCAGCTCCCTGTATGTTCATTCCCCTCTCGAGTTCTCCACCCATCTCCCCACCTGCACCTCATCTCCTTGTTAGTTCAGTTTCTTTAAGTTCTGGTTTTCTGTTCAGTCCTTGTTGGATCGTTTTGTGTTGTTTCTTCTGCCAGTTCTGTTCAGCTCTGTTTGCCTGTCCATGACCATCCACAATTAAAGGAGTTTTTCATCATATCTGCATTCCGGCCTCTGCGTTTGGGTCCACTCCTGCTTCCCCGAGTCTGACAGATATGCAGCCTTGGTCCACCACCTATGAGAAGAAATAGGAAGTGGAGAGGGGGAGCTCTGCTTTTGTTAGCCTGGGTTCATGGGTGGAATTCACACTTGTGTGTTCACAACCAGGGGCTCAGGAATTTAAGTTTCTTAAGGACTCTCTTCGTTTCTTGTTGAAACATGTGCTCAGCCTGTGAGACCCACCATTCCCACTTTGGTCTCAGGATTGCACTCGATGTGACTAGTTCTGTAATTACATAATAGGGTATCCTAAGCTAGTGTTTTGCTGTAGTGATCTTATTGACAAAATACTACCAAGGAGCTGATCAAAGTGTACTTGCAAAGTTGGATAAGTGGTGGTATCTGAGTCGAATCAGAATTTTGACTTTTCTCAACTAATGCCTGCCAACCCTGGACAAATTTGAGTACCACTTCCGCGACCTAGATGCGTCAGATGCAAATCACTGCTGTTCGCACAATGAATTATCGTACATAATTTTCAAACAGACGTGTACATCATGTGCACACATGCAGCAGTCAAACAGACAAAAATGTGAGGGATGTACTGATATGAAAATTCTTGACCAATAAAAGATTGTTTACAAAAATATGTGCAGATGCCAAAAATGTCAGTTGGTCATTTATGCCTGTCTGTCCATTTGTCTTTCACCTGCCTAAACACAGCTTACCAAGGAACACTATTTCACTCAGGCTACACACTAACCTACCACTACTGCTGCTTGATATAGTTTATATTATACACACTTCCACAATAATCAAACCTTAAGCCAATTTGAAATGATTTTCAGCTAATTTGAAAAGATGACAATGTAGCTGTAAAACCCAAACCAGCCTAAACCGACTATTTTGTGGATACGATTAAATCAATATTTTAGAGCTGATTAATACAACAGTTCTCATTATAGGAAGGCTATTACTTAATGGTATGATGACCTAGTGACAATACAGGCTGAATATGAACATGACTGTTGAAACTGTAAAAGTCATCATATCCCTCCTTACATATTGTAGGCTACTTAATTAACAGTGAGGGGGTGTTTCCTTGGAATTTTCCTGGAGTAGGCAAAGACTACAGTGCCAACACACACGCACACACACACACACACACACCTAGCAGGCCACAGGCCCATTCTGCCTTTCACACACATGTGCACACACATGCCTCCTGGTAACTTTCTAGGTAATGTTATTTCTGTGGCACATTAAATCACTTTTTTTCCATCATCCTTTCTAGGGCTGCTTTGCTTTGACAGGAAAGGCTGGTTTTCCTGTGGATGTTCAGAAGCAAGCGTAACAATAGGTCTTTGGATGCAATCTGTGCATTATACCTGTTCTTGAGTAGTGAGTCTGTCTCTTTCCTGCACTCAATGAAATTCAACCTGCTGATGAATTCAGGGTAGTGAGGTTGTAGGCTCTGTGGTGGCCTACACTATAGGGAGTAGCTTCCTGTGGAAGAGGGGTAGCTATGGCACCATATAGTGGCTCTAGTGGGCATAAAAGATTAGGGCCAGTAAAGGAAAATGCAGGGTTTTATGTGTCTTATGGGAGTAAGTCTGCTTACCCAAAATTTTAACATACACTAACTGAGATGCAGGGCAGTAGAAGTCAGACAATTATCTCTTAAAGTTGATTCAGGCTGGAACACGTGTCAGTAACTGCTAGGTACATACAAGCTCTCTATGTGTCACAGGGCTGATGGCATGTTGTGTCTTAATTAAAAAGGGAGCACTTGAATTAACAGCCAATTCTGACAGCTTGACTACATTGCATTGAATATGTGGTATTCAAATGCTGAACCAGAATTCCTATAATTCCTACAGAGTATGTCCAACCTGATTGGCTAGCAGCAATAGCAAGCTCTTAGTGAAACACTATGTAAGCACTTGTAATGTTAGTTATCAATAATTTAAGAGATTTGGTTTATCTAAATTTGGTGAATAAATCTATTTTGACACAATACATTTATTTGTAAGTACAGCTAGATGTCTACAGCTTTGGTGGACTAGTTGTGTTGAATATAAAGACTTTTGGCTAGTCTAAAAGTTTGATTCCAAAATTTTGGTATTGGAAAAAACAATCCAAAATTATGCTAAAAGTAATATTGCACAATTATGAAGAATTGCCAACAGTATTCTGCCTCATATGGGGTGACATTTTGTTGGGTCTTGGTTTGGCTATCAGCAATACCTAATGATCAGATGATGATCAAAGATAATCATTAATTGTTAAAATCAATAGAAATTAAAGCTGCAAGCAGTGATGAACAGGCCCTTGCACCTCACGTGCATTGGAGGGAGCAACAACCATGGAATTGCTACTGAAGGTCTATTGACATGGCTCTGAATTTTCAGGATAATCGGACATTGTGTGAATGGGTTAATTATTATTTCCTTTGTGCAGTACATGGTGCTGGAAATGACTTATCAGAAACTGTGTATACATTTGAATAACTATGTGTCATTTAGGCTGCACTGCCTATTGCCCATAGACAATACTACATAAGTGAAATAGTAAAGCAGCACGCATTTACTGGATGGCAAGAGGCATGGATATACATTTTCATGAATACTGGACATTGCTTACAGGAAATAAAAATCACTTCCTGTGTCCATTACGTGGTGCTAGAGAACACCCACTAATTACACGTCATTTGCTGTATATCATGTGTGGACCACAACATGTAAATTTCATGTAAATCGCATGATGTTTGTCACATAAGGCTGACTTCCTGTTGTCAGTAGGTGGCACTATGACTGTGACTCAATATTGACATCTAGATGTGTTCAGGCCTGGACTCTTATCAAACATGAGAAATTTGGGGCCTATTGGACAGTGTAAAGTGGACTTACAACACCTTCCTGTGTAATGCCCCAAACATGTTTTGGGCAAAATTAACCGACACGCTAAGGGCGTTCCATGAAAACATAAAAGCTTCGCAATTTAGTAATGCTTTATATATGACTTACCAAATTTGAAGTTGCTCCATGAGTTTTCAAGCATCCTAAGCCCTTCAAAAATGCAATGGCATAATATAATAATGATAATAATAATAATGATAATAATGATAATAATGATAATAATAATAATGATAATAATAATAACAATAATAATAATAATAATAATAATAATAATCCCTTCAAAAACAATAGGTTCCTCACACTTTCAGTGTCAGGGACCACTGGGCCCCTGGCACATTTGTGCTTGGGCCCTAATAATCCCTTCAAAAACAATAGTTTCCTCGCACTTTCAGTGCCAGCCCCCTGGCACTTTACTGGTTGGGCCCTACATAGTTTATGAGCAATTTCCATAGAATTTGTAAAAGTCGATAAAACAATGTTGCATATGTTTTTTTTAGATGTTAAAGGGAAACAGAGGTCTCCAGGACCCCAAACAGAACGTCTGGATTAATCAAAGGTGCCAACTACTTTGGCTTCCAACTGGGCCCACTTGGGCTAAACACTCCACTTTGCAACTGGATCTTGGACTTTCTCTCAGACAGGCCTCAATTTGTATGAGCAGGCCACAACACTTCATCCATCATCTCAGTGAGCACCGGATCTCCGCAGGGATGTGTCCTGAGCCCCTTACTGTTCACCCTGATGATTCACAACTGTTGTGCAAAGTGGAGTACGAATCACATCATCAAGTACGCAGGTGACACAACAGTGGTGGGCCTGATCCATAACAACCAGGAGAGCACTTATAGAGAGGAGGTGAAGCTCTTTGCAAACTAGTGCAGGAACAACAACCTTGTACTGAACGTTGAAAAAACCAAGGAGATGATGACTGACTTCAGGAGGAAACAGCCCATGCAGCAGAAAGGACTATTGGGGTCACACTGCCACCTATAGTGGATCTGGCCCAAAAACGCCTACTGGCTAAAGTGACCAGCATCCTGAGAGACTCCACTCACCCCTGCAACAAACTGTTCTCTCTCTTGCCTTCAGGCAGGAGGTATAGCAGCCTGCGTAGTGGCACTGTTAGGTTCAGTAACAGCTTTTACCCGGCTGCTATCAGACTGCTCAACAAAATGACATACCGCTGACTGTGCTTTTGTGTTTTTAGTCTTTTTCTCTCATCAAAAGCCAGGCAGCTGCTATGCAAATGTGCAATATTATTTATTTATGTATGTGCAATATAACACAATCATATGTGCAACAACTCTCCCCCTTTCTTTTCATGTTTACATTCCTTACATCTCACACCTGTGCAATGTCCAGAAATTATTTATTATTTACTATTCAGTTTTTATATCTTTACATATTTATATTTTTTTATAGAGCTCTCTTTTTATATACTGTTTTTCTTTTTAACGGGACCATGCTCACAATTTCATTCTGCTTTGCATCACTTATGTTTTGCTGAATGACAATAAAAGGATCTTGAATCTTGAGCAAACTTGCCATAACTGCCTATACGAGGGGAGTTTTTCCTTTCCACTGTCACCAAGTACTTGCTTATGGGGGAATTGTTGGGTCTCTCTCTGTAAATTAAAGAGTATGGTCTAGACCTGCTCCATGTGAAAAGTGCCCTGAGATGACTTTTGTTGTGTTTTGGCACTATGAATTGAACTGAATATACTGTAGGAGCCCTACAGTAGGAGGAACACTCTTTCACCACATGAACTGACCTGCTGGCCAAAAAGCTCATAACCACTAAACCATTAGTAACCTAGATCCGTCCCAGGACTCCTAGAAGTCAGCCAGGTTCCAATGATTTGTAATATTTATAAATGATTCATTACCTAGTATTGTCAGAGCTTTATATTTTGTCACTTTTTCAAGCTGTGTGATCTCAAAAAAAATTTTCACAATGGAAAAAATCAATTTGTCCAAACTGACCTAATACACAGACTAATGTATAGTGTACAGTTGAGCCACAGGTTTTCTGTTCTTACTCAGTATACTAATGAACACACACACAGAACAGTGCTTGGCAGTAAACTGGGAAAATCTGATAAACATTAGTCAGTGTTGCTGTGTGAAAAAGGGGGACAGTTATGCTGGCTTATGAAGAGAGGCAGGGGGGATACACAGAGATAGCCTGTTGATGATTCCAGCTAACCTTTAGCAGACATTATTTCTCATTTACTCCTAATTTACTTCCGCTCAGTTGTCCAGGAGCCCAGCCCCTCCTTCCCCCTGCTGGCCATGAGTTAAATGACTGTAGCTCATTAAACAGCAAAGAAATGAAGTGAATACTATTGTTATTTGAAAAAAAATCTCCTTTTTAAGAAGTTACATTGCAAAAAGGCAATGGTGTTTGTTTTTGAGTCCCTTCTCTTAAAAACAAGCAAAAACCAATCTGGCAGTGGAGAGAGATTATTTCATCAATGTGATCATCTTGTTTCATATTTTGCACTAGTATAGTGATATTAATCATGCTGCTGGCACAGTGCCTTGTTCTTTCTTTTTGATTTTTGATGAAAATTGGTAATACTGCTTCTTTCCGTTTTTTTAAACAATAGTCAATAATTGACACCTTAGTGTTCAAGTTCCGATAATTAACATCACACCAGTGGAAAAGTCTGTCAACCTCATCTCTTTAAGTCTGTTCTTTGGCTAAATAATTGTCATATAACATGTTTTTTCCTTTAATTAAAGGAAAAAAAACATGTTATATGACAATTATTCACTGTGTCAAGACACAGTAAATGCATATATACACATTAAATGTGTATTGTATTTCACTTTATGGGACCTTTGTCATCGTGGTTACAATAATAATCGTGTGATCTATGATTGGAGATGTTCATGGGCATGGTTATTAAAAAACAATTTTGACTGTCGGTTGGAAATGGTAAGCGAACAGCTCTCATATTAAAGTCTGATATTTTGTTGACCCATTCATCCACCCTGCTCTCTTCCCTCCACAGACTTTAGTAATAATGTCACCCTACTTCTTCTTTTGCAACCATCATAATTGCTACAGCTGCTAGAAGGCACTGTCACTTGATTGTAAATATGTTGTTCAAGGACACTTGCTTAAATGGCACATGGAGTCATTTTTAGTACAATTGCCATTGTTTCAAGAATTCTCTAAACATGTCATCATCTCAAAACATGACAAACTGGCTCAACCTAAGGGTGAAGCACTGACCATGAACTGCAACACCCCATTGTTGCATCTCACCATCATTCCCTATCTTTCTTCCCCTTCCTCTTTCCAATCATATTATCTATCTAATAAAGTTATAAAAGTTGTGTTTCAGACATAGATGTCTGTTACATTTATGTTCCATATATGGCTTTATTCAGCAATGATGGGACTGTTAAAGCCACAAGAAAGCCACAATGCTAGAACAATATTTGGCACCTGAGCCACAAGATAGAGCAGTGGCACTGCTTTATCCTGATCTGTCATGAAAAGAATCTCCTCGACAATTAACAGTAAAATTTGCTCATTCACATTTTCTGGTAATCTAGTTAACAGATTTTATTTACTTTGTGCATAAGAGTTGATAAATAAGTGATACTTTTATTGCAGCACTCTTAGAAAATGGAACACAACTTGTATGTTTGATCTTGTGTCTTTCCTTTAATGTGAGTTTAGATTTGACCAGTGCTTTACAGAAATGTTACAGGTCCAAACTTCCAAGATTGGGTTTTTTACTGTGACTCAGGCACTTATTCAGACATGAAACTAACTTCTGAAACTGTCATCACAGTTACATTACAAGGCGCATGTCTGACAGGCCTTGGTTGCTTGGACTAAAAGCCTTAAGCCTAATGGTGACAGACTTGTTTCTGAAAAGGTAATATGGGTTGCTTTGGAAGGAAATGGCAAATGACCTATTTAGCTGCTCAGGTTTGAGGACTTGTTGGTATAAAGATTTCAGGACTGTAATAGCCCAAGTGACTTGGAGATTAGTTGGGTTTTTTTTCAATGTAAAAGCAGAAAGAAAATCAATAGCAGCCCCTTCACATTCTCCCATAAGGTGCTGCTACATTTATCTATTTCCCCCCTTGCAAAATTCCTCATGAGAGTGCTCACTTTTCTCTTCTTCCATTGTAAGCATTGTGAACTTAAAAAGCACCCATGTATGTCAGTGTCCAGTGGGGACTGTCACAGTTGCATAGGAGCATGGATGAGGACATGATAGAGGCCGCCAGTTAGGCTGTTTTTAATTTCTTCTGGGAGTTCGGATTGAGACATGCTCAAGCAGGGCAATATTCTGAACATGTCTTCTCCCCCATTTTCTAACATGTAGTGCAAATGACTTTGGTCATGTGGCAAAGGGAGCTGGGAGGAAATGCACAGGATATGGCTTCCATCTGTGGTCCCTGCTGGGAGTGGGAGTAAAATAGTTAACAGTGGGACAGTGAGAGGGTGGCCAGGGATGGTTATGGAGGACAGTGTGAATGTCCCCAGCTGATAAGTGTCTTCACTGCACTCTACTGGAGCAATGCTCCTGTGGTTCAATTAGGAGAATTCAATGGAAATGGGCTACACTGCACAATAAACACCCACACGGCAACTTAGCAGAGGCCACAGATAGTCATACAGTGAAGGGCATATGAAGGTGAGGTGATGCAAAGTACTTGAGTCTGTCATTGGATTTAACATTTAGTACTTATTGTTTGATCAAATTTTAGAAAAAGAGGCAGAAGGAATTCAAACTTCATTTCCTCTTACGATATGTAGATGATGATAATGGCTGATAATATGGGATGGGGCTTATATTTGAGGGCATCATCCAATTTACATGAAATTTACATGTTGTGGTCTATACATGCAGCAACATGTTGTACAATTAAAGCTGCAAGCAGCGTTAGTCAGCTACTCGCACTCTGGCCCATCAGGATCAGATCATTTTGCTTTTTAAAAATGAGGGATATTTCTTACAAGTGTGGTGTGCTTTTATTTTGAATGCTTGATTGACAGGATGAGAATTCTCTGCAGAGTGAGACATGTCTGTCTTGCTCACACCTGTGTCATCAAAATTATGCAAGTTTTGGGCCCATTCACTTGAATTTCAATTAGTAAATTGAAAACTCTTGATGACTTTGTGTGTAAGTCTATTTTTAGAAAAGGAAAGACTTTTAACCCACATGACCTGGTCAAAGTTTGATTGAAATGTGTACTGTCAGGTGTGGAGAGACACCCTCAACAGTGCCATGATGCAGCGCTACAAATGTATGCAGATGACACCATTGTGTACACACATGCAAAAACAGCTGAGTTAGCTGCTGCAAAGCTAACGATTGCATTGGAAAGGATCACACATCGGCTTGATCAATCATGTCTGAGTCTAAATGTTAACAAGACAAAGGGTATGTTTTTCTCTAAGACTATGGTACAACCTCCTAACGCTGATATTCTCATCAAAGGTGAAAAAATTGACATAGTCACTGATTTTAAATATCTTGCTGTGACACTGGATCCAAATTTGAACTTCAAGAAACATGTTAAAAAAACGGTTAAAACCATAAAGAACAACTTAGCAAGTTTTAGACATATTAGAAACTGTCTCTCTTTGGACGCAGCCAAGATATTTATAGATGCTATGATTCTTTCCCATATGTCTCATTGCATCACATGTTGGGGGCAGGCTGGAGAAACAGCCATAAAACTTCTTGAGTCCTTATACAAACAAACTCTAAAACTCTGGACAAAAAGCCAATGCATTTCCATCACTGTAGGGTACTGGAGAAATACAATTTACTGAGCTTTGAGAATTTTAGATTATTCTCAAATTTGTGCCTAGTTTATAAAATTTTAAATGGTTTGGCCCCTCCTCCACTATGTGACTTTGTGTACACTCGCTCAGTAAGTTCTATTAGATCCTCCAGAATATCATCTATACAAGATTGTACCATACCATTTTGTCGCACTGCATTTGGGCAGTCAGCTTTCTGTGTGAAAGCCACCACTCAGTGGAATGCCCTACCTGATTATATGAAGAACTGTAGTTCTATCAATGCATTCAAGGCCAAATTAAAAAATCAACTAAAGACGAATCAGCTGTGTGACCACTGAGCCTAGTTTACATTATTAATTTTTAATTGACATTGTGGGTGTATGTGATGTGCTGTTGTGTGTAGCTTTGTATTTTGTATGGTGTGTTCTTTATGTTTTTTGTTTGTTTGTTTGTTTGTTTTTGGGGTTTTTTGTTGTTTTTTTTGTTTTGTTTTTTTTGCTTTGTACTGTTTGTTGTTGTGTTGTTGTATGTTTTGATTATAATGGACTACAGATGCAAATTAGCTTCAAGCTAACCCCGGTGCAATGCATCATTTATGCTTAATACTGCACACTGTCCTGTTCAATAAATCAATATCCACAATAAGTAACTGCAGCTGGACACAGAAAAAAACTCATATATTTAAATGGAGAGTGTGAGCGAACCCACACCTTTTTGAACATTTACTGCTGCCACATAGTTTTAGATACAAACTTCATTTGAACTTTAAATGAGTCACGAGACTTTGACCTACAAATTTTGAATTTACATGTTTTTTATATCTTTTATTATTTTTGAGATATTAGAGTGTGAGTTTTGAAGTCTTTTCTTGCTCCTCCTGTAATTTTATAATGAGTGTGTATTGCGGAATGTTTCACAGCACTGAGGGAGTGACATCACCAGGAGCAGTTGGGGAGTAGGATTTTAGAGTACGCGTCTTGTGAAATCTCCTCATAAATCCCATGATTTAAGCCAAATCTTACATTAAAACTCATATTTTTTAGTAGGAAATTTCGTTGAGAATCCATTGATACAGGTTTGAAAGTGGTCAGACTTATAGTTTAGATGTCAGAAGCCTCTGTTTGACACAAAGTATATGCCCATAGATTGCCTCCCTATTGTTTTACATTGTAAGGTGTGATGTGGCACTGCAACTTTCAAGGCTTATAAAATCCAAACCATTCGAGTAATTACAAAGTTTTTAACAACTTTTTTTCAGCATAGTGTCATAAGTCACCTATTAAAGTTTGAAGTCAATACCATTAATGCCCTCCAAGGAGATAGTGTTTGTTCGGGGGCCAAAATTGGCCTTAGTCTTATTTTCAAAGGCTAATTGCGGACTTCGTGTTGGATTTAGGTCAGGGGTGTCAGCATATGATTTGTAGGTCTTGATGAGACGAATAATTGAGTTTTGGTCTGATCTCTCTACGACATTCCTACGGGCCGTGGCGGCCATTTTAGTTACATAGGTGGCACTAGAGAGCACATTTTGGCACTTTAAGGGTTAATTTTTACATTTTATCAAATAATTCACCATACCTGATGTGCGTGCCAAATTTGGTGAGTTTTTGAGCATGCTTAGGTGGTCAAATTTAGGTGTGATGTCCCATAATAATAAAGAAAGAAAGAAAGAAACAAACAAACAAACACACAAAAAACAATAGGGTCCTCGCCCTAAGGTGTACTTTGTCTGTGAGCAAATCCACCATTTCCACTTTTCAGCTACACCACATTCAAGAATTCAGTGACTTTAGTCTGTATATTGGCATTTTTAAGTTTATGTTGTTTTTTTACTGTTAAGAAACCTCAGAATTATAACATGGCTAGGTTGGGGATAGTGCATTAGAGTAAAGCTCACATTTAAAGAGAAAAAGCATACTGCTTGTTAAATAAAGATGCATTAATGAATTGGACAGAGGCAGAGCTACTTCAGAAAGCAAGAACCCTGGCTTCAGTTTAGCAGTCCACATACCTGCCTGAAGTGAGGACAGACTCTTCTAATAGCCTGACTTCTGACACTCAGTTTGCAGAGCACAGTATTTCTCCAGCTCCATAATTTGGACAAAGGTCCAGCGGTCAGAGTCATTAGCATACTAGCCAGACAAAGTGGAAGTTCCTACTCAGCAGGACAAAATCTTGATCAAAAGTCTTTACTGACCAAAACATAAAAAAGACAAAATACAATAAATGCCTTACTAATTATGGACAGAGGCACAGGGCAGTCCTGTGAAATTAGCAGCTGCTTCATGACAGACCTCTGAGGTTTAAGAGAACTGCTTTGGGTTTTCTTGTAAAAATGGTAATATTGATAATTAAAGATGATTACCACCACAGTGTAAGGGAGTTGCAGTACAGATTAGGATCAAGAAGCAGTGATGTAGAGAGAGTGAGACGACAGACACAGGCTATTGTGT
This sequence comes from Thunnus maccoyii, assembly GCF_910596095.1. Taxonomy (NCBI): domain Eukaryota; kingdom Metazoa; phylum Chordata; class Actinopteri; order Scombriformes; family Scombridae; genus Thunnus; species Thunnus maccoyii. The sequence continues at coordinate 773,251 of NC_056535.1, read as the reverse complement.
CTTTTTTTCTGCAGAAAAGGACCTCGATGGAAATGGCATTCATTCAATGCAATAATAGCCCACTTTTGTCTCTAAAAAGGTTATTTTTTGACACATTGCCAAATTTCGGTGGAGAGCACAAAGAAAGTAAACTGTTAATTCTGTACAGTCCATTCTTCTATTAAACAGTGTTGGGCCGTGGCTACAAGTTTGGCTATCAGCAATAATTAACGATTATCAAAGATAATTGTTAATTATTAAAATCAATAAAATTATTAATAAGAATTAATAATAATGGGGCACCACCCTGGACTCAGGGAAAAAGATAGCCAATTCAGTCTCAAAGGGTACTAATCTATGAATTTGGGACTTTGATTAATAATTAATTTAATAACTATAAACAAAATCACCATATCAATAGCTAGTTAAGGTTGAAGGATTTGGAGTTCTTTACAGAGCAGGGGTTGGCAAAACTCATTCTTGTGCAACATTAAAACAGACAACAGGTATATCCAAAAACATTTATTTAACAAAAGGGTAAAAGCAACACACAATACTAATCTAGCTAAGTGTACCTATATACAAGTGTGAGTGTGTGTGTGTGTGTGTGTGTTTAGGGAAGACAATAGCAAGATGGCTGCAGTCACCTGGTGACTGAGCACATGGCATGCCGACAATTTGGCTGATAAAGGGAACTACAGAGATAAAAGCACAGATGAACCACATGCGCTGCCTGAACCAAAGTTCGCCAAACTAGGTTTTAACCTCTTAACTGTGTGGTTCTCTATTCAAGGCCAATTGGTGTAGGCTAAAGGTGCCAGGTTAAAATGAGGTTAGTTGCATGCAAGGCCTAGTTACTGGCTGTAACATGTGTTAAGCATGCTAACATTAACCTAGCGGTGTGGCTATGCAGTAACCTGACTATAGGCAACAAGGACATCACAACAACAGTTCAATGTATAACCTTAACCAAATCAATACACGTACAGTACATTGTTTGAGTTAAACATTCTTGCTTAACCGTACTATGCTTCACTGTGTTGCTAGGCTATGCCCAGTTGTTACCAGTCCGTGAAGAGATGCTTTGTGGCATTCTGCTTTGTAGCCGGTGAATCCATGGGTGAGTCAGGCTGAGAGGGCTTTGGCTCTGAAGCTGAAAGATGCAGGCGTTGCTGGGGAGACAGCACTCCAGTCGTGCAGAGGGCCCAGGTCACTCCTTAGTGTAGAGTTAGCGGCAGGCTAACTCCATTTCGCGGCTCCTGTACTTGTTAAACTGGCCAGCAGACTTGTGTGTTAGCTGCTGGCACAAGGAAACTTAGTTTCTGAGTCTTAGGCAGGCTCTTGCGTCTTCTGCCGTAAAGAAGAAAGTGTGTGTCTGCTGTGAGCAGGCCACACAAGAGAGCAGAGAGCTGCTCCAGCAGCTGCTGGAGGTGTGAAAGACCAAGCAGCTGCTCCTGCAGCTGAAGGAGAAAGAGAGCAAGGAGCTGCTCCTGCTGCAGCTCGTGGAGAAAAAAGAGAATGATAAGAGAGGAATCTCTAGTTTTGATAACCTGGATCCATGGGTGGAGCTTCACACTTTGGGTGCGAACCCCCAGGGCTCAGGTTTCTTGGAGTCTTGAAACATGTGGTAAACTGTGGTCCACATGTAGTCCCAACAACAGTTTAAATATCAAACAGTGAGTTTATTAGAAAATATAGCTGAATTTATGAAATACTGGAGTGAAGATTCTCCTAATTCGTCCTGATTTTGTTATAGCTCAAACAAAATCAGCATCTCCAAAGAGATTTTTATTTTAAAATACTATTTTTAAATTGAACACCTGTTTTTATTTTTCAGTCATGTCATCATGCCTAAGTGACAAAATAGATTATTGCCCTCTAAAACAATCCATATGACTGTTCCAAAAATAACTTGTACGACCATTCCCTGATCTACTGACCTCTATGGTTAAGGTTTGGTTAAATTAAGGCAGCTAAAACTACTTGGTTTATGTTAGGGAAGGATCCAGTGTGAAAACACAGAGATGACTGTTGAAAGAGACATGATGTGAACTGTGCTCACCAGTATCAAAGTCACATGCTTTGAACACCGAACCATCCACTGGGAGTGTTCATGAATACAAATATATTATTCAGATATGCACAGATAATGCATTCTGAACAGATATGAAAACCATCAGAATTCTGCAGTAATATCAGTGTGGAATAAAGCTTGACTGATGTTGCACATGTCTGTCCACTGACACTTTTAATAATTTTATTTTCATCTGGACCTCCTCCCATTGCTGGCACAGCCTCTTTTTTAAAAATTATGCAATAAGGCCCGACAAGCTATTTTGACCTCTTTTGTTTGTTTGTTTGTTTGTTTTTTGTCAATAGCATTTTCATTTCTCATCATAGACACTTAGACCAACTTGACATTCGTCTTCTCTCAATATACACACAACCTCCAGTTTTAAAAAAAGAAATCCGGCAATATGGCCCAGTGCAAGACTTGGATTGAATTGCAGTAGAAAAAATCTATTACAGAAAATGAAGCAGACAAGACTTAACCACTAACAACTTCCGGTATGATCAACACCCCCTTCCGGTATAACCAGAAGACAGACAGAATACAGAATACATTTTGTTACATAAAAACATACTGATATAGAAAGTGGCTTTATGTTACCATCCAGCTCAACTTCCTGCCTACCTACTCTTCCGTTTCTACTGATAAAGGACAATTAGGATTTACAGGACTGGAGAAATAATCTCAAAAGGCATGGTCCAGTTACTTGCTCATCTCAGTGCTTTCAACTGCATCTCATGGTCATCATCAGCAGATTGGATTTTCTCACTTGGGTCAAGTGTGTTATGTTTGGTGTGATGTTCACAGACAGCTGATTTTGGTCTGTACAACAGACCAAAACTGCTCAAAGCACCCACTGAGAAGAGGTCAAAGGTCATCAACCAGGAGTCAGTGGACAACCAGAGAAAGATCAAGGACGACATTCACATCTGACACCAGACCCAAACCATAACAACTTAACAATCTCCATGCGTCTCTGCATCCACTGAGGAAGGTAAAAACATGCAGTTGAAGACTTTGGAAACACAAAGTAAACGGACCTTGTGTCATTTTGCTTTCGTTTGTAAAAATTAATTGGCAGTGGCATTCTAAAGTCGCAGTTTGATTGACATCCAACGACAAATTTTCGAGCTGGTGGAGTTACAAGTAAACAAAATCATCAGCTCCTTAAAAAGCTCCAAAAGTAGAGATGCTTTCCAATTTGACATCATGTCATTTAATTTAGTGTTTAAAACACGGCTCCTTTCCTAATGGCTGGAAATGTGCCATTGTCATGCTTATTTTTAAATCTGGAGACTGCCTTGAAGCCAGTAACAACAGACCAATACATATACTGCCAGTACTCTCAAAGGTTGCTGAGAAAGTTGTCATTGGACAGCTGACAACATTTCTTAATACAAGCAATTATGGTTTACATTGTATGCAATTTGGCTTTAGATCAAATCATTCCACTGAAACTGCAACCATGGACTTAATACAGCAAATTAAATCAAAACTTGATAAAGGAGGAAAAGTTGGTGCTGTATTTTTAGATCTGTGTAAAGCATTCATGATTCGAGCAATCATGATGTTTTAATATAAAAACTCTCTAAATTTAACTTCTCATCTAGAGCACTGGCATGGATGTCTTTATATATATCTAATAGGATGCAATGTGTTAAAGTTTGTGACACACTTTCCAGTAACATGAAGTGCACAATGGGTGTTCCACAAGGGTCAGTGTTAGGTCCCCCATTATTTTGTCTATATATTAATGATCTCCCTCAACAGTGTCATGATGTAGAACTACAAATGTATGCAGATGACACTGTTGTGTACACACATGCAAAAACAGCTGAATTAGCTGCTGCTAAGCTAACGATTGCATTGGAAAGAATAACACATTGGCTTGATCAATCATGCCTGAGTCTAAATGTAAACAAGACAAAGCGTATGATTTTCTCTAAAACCATGGTACAACCTCCTAATGCTGATATTCTCATCAAAGGTGAAAGGATCGTCATAGTCACTGATTTTAAATATCTTGCTGTGACAATGGATCCAAATTTGAACTACAAGAAACATGTAAAAAAAAAGAGGTTAAAACCATGAAGTACAACATAGCAAAATTTAGACATATTAGAAACTGTCTCTCTTTGGACACAGTTGAAATATTTATGGATGCTATGATTCTTTCCCATATGTCTTATTGCATCACATGTTGGGGGCAGGCTGGAGAAACAGCCATAAGACCTCTTTAGTCCTTATACAAAAACTCTAAAAACTGGACAAAAAGCTAATGCATTTCTATCACTGTAGGGTACTAGAGAAATACAATTTACTAAGTTTAGAGAATTTTAGATTATTCTCAAATTTGTGCCTAGTTTATAAAATTTTAAATGGTTTGTCCCCTCCTCCACTATGTGACTTTGTGTCCACTCACTCAGTAAGTTCTATTAGATCCTCCAGAATATCTTCTATACAAGATTGTACCATACCCTTTCATCACACTGCATTTGGACAATCAGCTTTCTCTGTGAAAGCCACAACTCAGTGGAATGCCCTACCTAATGATATGAAGGGCTGTGGTTCCATCAGTACGTTCAAAACCAAATTTAAAAATCTACTAAAAACTACTCAGCTCTGTAACCACTGACTCTAATTTTATGAACGCAAATAATCTTGCTTTTAATTTGACAAGCTTACATTATTAATTTCTAGTTGACATTGTGGGTGTATGTGATGTGCTGTTGTGTGTAGCTTTGTATTTTGTGTCCTGTGTGTTTTTTGCTTTGTACTGTTTGTTATTGTGCTGTTATATGTTTTAATTGTGACCCGCTGAAGGGGCTACAGATGAAAATTAGCTATAAGTTAACTCTGGTACAGCACATCAAATGGTAACATTTATGTTTAACACTGTACATGGTCCCTATAAATACAATACAACAACAAATACTGTATCTTATCCACTTGTATAGTGACTGTAAAAAGAGTATACTATACAATTTTGTATATAGTATACACAATTAGTATGTTTTTGCAACAATGTAATAATTAAAAATGAGATACATAATAACATTTTAATAACATATTACTCATAAACTCTTATTCTGCCAATAGGAAAACAGTCCCTCTACTGTATTTTAAATGTACAATATTTATCTTTCTGACAAGGTGTCTCTTCAATCTGTGATCTAAACAACAATGACAACTAGAAGTGATTGCTGCTAATGCATACTGCTGGGGTTTTTGAGAATTATAACCATGTCTTCAAAAAGGGAGTGAGGTATGTCACAGTTTAAAAGTTTTATTTCTATTTATTTTTGACAAAAACAGGCAACAGCATGTAACAAACATAATTATTAGACAGATTGTGTTGGACACAAACTGGTTGCAGCAGATAATACGTCATCCGAAGAGAGGTGGCTACTTGTGCTCTGTAATAATGAGTGGTCAGAAAATTCAGCCAGCAATGGAAACATGTTCCAACTACTGTACATATCGACTGTGTAATTCAGTCTGACCAACACCTGCACTGACACCACTCTAGTGCCAGCACACTGACAGTCAGTCAGCATCAACCAGCAGTCTGCTGGCCTGGCACGCACCTTCAGCACTGAGCACGTTTGCTCAGGCACAAGGCGCCACCAATTATATGTCATCACTGCTGGGTTTTTTGGTGGTGAGCCACAGCAAGGTCAGATTTAGTGCATAAAGGAGGCCACCTCCAGCCATCACAGCAAAGCAACTGTCTTCAACCACCCTAATATGAAACAACTGAAACCAAAGACCAGTTCAATGTTTTTTGTCTATTGTGTTGAACCACAACTGAAGAACATGTTGGCATGTCTGCAAAGTGTGTCATCTCGCAATCTGTTGAGTACTGCACTCATGTTGTTGCACTCACATGTGCAAAATTGTTGTGATTAATCCTAAACACTTGTTTGCACTGTTGTGAATCAAAAAGTTTAATAATAACTTAACACACTGTTTTTCTCAGTAATACATATCTGTATAACACATTTTTCAACAATTCTAAAGGCAAAATACAATTCTAAAACTGAAGGTTCTTATGGACTAGGCAGTGTTAGTAGAAACATTTTTTCTTCAAATAAAATGTTTTTTGTTTAAACTTGCATTAGACAGTTTAAATATTTTGCAGAGAATTCCATTAATTCCAATGGGATTGCTGCAATTAGCATTTGTTGGTCAGCCACAATAGCTCCTGGAGATTCTCTCTACTCTTCTATTTACCTCCCCCTGGCATTGATAGTTAGTGAGGAGGGAGAGTAAAGCTCTTCAAGCTAATAAACTTGTTAACAGTCAGCTAGCAAACACTTTAGCTTATTAGCTTAGTGTGGTCGCTAATGGGACAATAAGCTCACACAGTTTATTCAACAGAAGTATCTGTACCATTGACTCCTGTCACACAACTGTCTGAAAACCATTGTTCTTTTATGAAGCGGTTCATGCTGCAATAGAGAAGGTAAATTTTGGACACTCTAGTTCTCCATGTCCTCAAAGGTCAGCAGTACCAAGATGTCTTGGTATTGGTCAACTGCACAAATTCAGATCCATTAAACTGAAAAACCATAAGCCATTTTTACAGACAGAAACACTTTTGAAAATTTTATTCTTTATTTGCCATTTACTGATAATTTAATCATAGCCCATATGTATCAGGAATGTGAATATTATGTAAATATTAGGGGTGTGTCTGAAGTTATTTTCACTTTCTGAAATAACTTGAAGTCTTAAATGTCATGTAAACTACAGAAAACTACAGTTAATTACTGTCTGGGTTTTATTTTCGTTACTGCATCTGTTTTGTTTTAAAAAAAAAAAATTGTAACAAGCAAACAGGCTATCAAACGCTGTCTGACACTGGTACATTAACGAATTTCAGCAGTCTCTTCAGTATTCTTTGGCATACAGCAGCAGATCAGCATTAGGGGTGTGCCCAAATACAAATATGTTATTCGGCAAAGAACAAATAGTGTTTTTTTTACAAATATTTTTATCATACAAATATTTTAAAAATGTTTTTGGGAAGAAAAAAAAGTCAGATACCAGCAGGCAGGTCGGTTAGATTCCGATCTCAGTCTCTGTCCTCTGCTCCGCTGTTATGTCTATCAGCAGGTCTCAACGAGGGGAGTCACATCAACCTGCTACATGATGTTTAATTTGGACATTAAACCTGGAGTTGGGGGTGTTCCCCAGAGATAAATCTGAGTTACTGACACACGCAAAGTGCCACCAAGGTAATCTCCATAACCTGTTGATCCCCTTCTCCTCTCCACAAAGTTAGGTTGTAAACAATAGGCAATAAATGAAAAGTGCAAAGCAATAATCACCTTTGAAGTTCTTCCCTACATGTTACACGCTGTGCTTTCTCTGTGTTATGGTTGTATAAACAGGCCTTATTGCCTGCAATAAGGCAAGGAGTTAAGTTTTCACTCAGTGGTCAGCGTAGTTGTCTATGATCTGGGAGACTCAAGTTCAAGACCTGGTGTGGGGACCTCCTTCATAAGGTATATGTATTCATGAACACTTATTTTAACACTTTAATATCCTAAAATTAAAGAGCACTATTGTAACACTTTGATTTTCTAAAATTAAAAGCGTAATAAAAACAAAAACAGGATTTAAGCCTCTTCCCACTTTTATTTAAATACAAATACAAATAATTTTGCTGTGTGAAAGAAAACTGAACAGTAGGTTATCATTTGATGTATTTCTTGAATATATCATACATGTTTCAGATAGTGTTGAAGTTCAGTTTAGTGTTAGTTTGTGTTTCACACATGTTCTAGATTCCTCTGTGCTATGTCTATTCTAAACTTAGCTCTTTGCTGTGGAAGATGAGGCAGTTGTGTGTTTAACAGTTAAGTTTATTCTGTTGTACTTTTACCTGAGCCAGTGATAAGATAAACTATAGTTATGTAGATGTTTATGTGTAAATCTGATAAGCTTTAGAGGATAGTGTGGTTTGTCCTTAATTTAATATAGTAGTTATGTTATTTTGTGATACTACTTGGTGCCTGTTTATGTACTGTCATATATGGTCATGAAGAAAGACTGTTCGTAGGTTAGTTGAACTTTTGACTTGTGTTTCTATCTGAGGGTTGGTTGCTGATCTGTAAGGTTAGTAAACAGATGTCTTAAATTTTGTACAAGTAGTATTTAAGGGACTGGTTAAGTGCCAACTTTTCAGACAAAGAAAAGATAGCTAGGTGGTATGTATCTTTGTCTCCAGAACGATGATGCATTGTACTTCTCATTGTATCATTTAATTACATTATTTCATAACCTAACAATGCTCTCTTTGTGTGTTTATTGAGTGATCAGCAATTTCCTGTTACAGCTGCCTCAACAAATACTGATACAAATACAAATACTGGGCTCTCTGCACATCCCTAGTGTGTGTGTGTATATATGTGTATATATATATATATATATATATATATATATATATATATATATACACACACTCACACACACACACACACACACACATATATACATATGTATGTATGTATATAAATACATACATACACGCACACACGCACACACACACACACACACAGTATATCTTCTATATACTGTATATATCTTCAAAATACTTTCTGACACAGGGATTTCAGTCTGACATGATTGAGACTGATATTTAATTAAAATGTGTTTACTTCTGAAAGACTTTCTTTTATCCTGACTATAATATTATCCATGATGCAGGTTAAAATGGGAAAATGAGTGCTAATGAAAAGAAAAGTCTGATGAATGATGAAAGTTGTTTAAGGCTTCCTTTATCAGTCAGACCTACAGTTAACACAGATCCAATAATTGTAACTGGATAGAGAATCTGAACACAATTAAAACTTTGGAGTGATAAGCCTATAACACCAGTTGGTTCTGTTGTTAGTCCTGGTATAAAACTGGTTGTGATGGAGTGTCTGATCAGCTGCAGCATTCAATCAGTAACAGATTTCCAATCAAAGAATGTATTGGTCCAGTAAAAGACTTCTGCAAGGGATAGTCTTGTGTATCCTTGTTCAAGCCTCCACGGGGATCACTTCTTGCTCCTCAGAACAGAAATAAGCAAATGGACACGTCTTTCATAGTTGCAGACCAGACCAGTTTTCAGGTCACCCGAGGACCAATGAGACATAAAATAAAGCAAATGAGAAGCACCCACATAATGGGGGCCGACCTACAAAACTAGGCCATATAAAATAGCAAAATATACACACACACCCACACACACACACACACACACAAAATAGTGCAAGAAGTGTGGATAGGACCTACGCAGCAGTACGGGTTGTTCTCAGACTTACAGAAATAGCAACTCATAATAAACATTTCTTTGACTATGATGAAAAACATTAATGGCTTCTAGGAGCCACTTCCTCAGCTCCCTTGTTGACTGAAAATGAACACAAGATAAACACAGTGTCAGGCTGAATGAATGAAGCAAAAACAATTTATTTCAGCCTGATTATTGAACTAATTAGAAAAATAGAACATAATAATTACAATTATGGCCTGCTTTGCCGTCCGTACCTCAGCTTCTCCCTTCGTCAGACCCCACACTGTCTTCACAAATAATCATTCCAATTACATGTTATGTTAAGAGAGCATGATGAGTATTATATGATGACAAAAAGAAAATATGTTAAACGTGTCAACACCTATAGGACCCTGGTACACATTCCTGTGGCCTTTTGACTGACAAGTGACGTGTACAAAATCTCATTACCAATAGACTCCCATGCATTTACAGGTAAATGAACTTAGTATCAGACCTCAGCATTGTTATCACAAGATGAATTAATAGCCATTAAAAGACAGTAATTATAAACAGAAGATGACAACAACGGTAGAGTAGAGTATGTCCTTTGAAATCCACCAAAAGCTCCTTGCTTGTGCTTGTACTACAGCTTGAGCAAGGACAGTGGATTTTCTCAAGGTTGCAACTGGTAATGAAGACAGTTGGTGATGGAGTTAATACCTGCAGCATCATTGGGTTCTGCGGATGTGTACAGTTGTGTATCATCGGCGTAACTATGGAAACATACATTGTGTTTTCTGACAAGCTGTGAGGAGAAGATAGCTGCAACCCCCCCTCCTCTCCTGTTTTGTCTGACTGATTGATAAAAACTATAGTTAGACAGGCCTCAAGCATTGTTGCTGTACCAGTGTCGTTATTGAGCCAAGTTTCAACTAAGAAAATGTAGCGCAAGTTTTTTTTCTGTTATCAGATCATTAACTGGAAAAGTTTTATTGTTAAGTGATCTGACATTTAGGAGGGCCAATTTCAGTTGCTGAGAATTTGCGTTGCTGGTTTTGGCTGGACATTGACAACTTTAAGATTACAAACACAGGTATCAGAAGGTCTGTGCTTACAGCAATGTGTTTTACCATGTCAGCGGCTGTTTAAGATTACCAGTATGTTTAGTGAAGAAGCAAGGCGCCTGTCTTATCTCTGTTTTTGTTTTAGCAGTTTGTCAATTTCATCAAGCTTCGGTCTGACCGTTTTAACAAGCTGTTTAATCGGTGATTGTTGAATTGGAGGACATTTTAAATAATGCCATCGAAAAAAAATGGATAACAGAAGAGGAGTTGGACTTCCTCATAAAAAAATAGCCCTAAGATCCCTACATTTTATATGTTTCCCAAGATACATAATAATATATCCAACCCTCCAGGTCGACCCATTATTAGTGGTATAGACTCCATCCCTGAGCCTGCCTCTCAATACATCGACCATTTCATCAAACCATTTGTCTCTGCGCTCCCATCCTACATACAAGACACTACACATGTCCTTACCAGGATTGATGAAATTAAAACCATAGGTGATGCATTCATGGTCACCATGGATGTCACATCCCTATATAGCAACATCAAACATGAGGAAGGCCTTGAAGCAGTGAGCCACATTTTACATTCCAGAACAGAGAAAAATCCACCTAATGACGTTGATAATGTGGACTCTCAACAACAAGGCTTCCCCGCAGTGAAGACGCTCCACATCTGACACGCTCCCGGTGGAATAGGGTGCTGTGCAGAGGACGGAGCAAAACCGCGTTGGAGCTGGAACGTCAGTCAACCTCTCTACTCCAGTCAAATCTCAACCAGACTGTCCCTCTCCGGCTGCTTGCCTGCCCCTACTCCGGCTCTCCCTCTCCTGGTCAGCCTATGGGGGCTTTAGGTGCGCTCATAAACTACATAGCTATAACATTCAAAATGCCACTCCTCATTGCTCTCCTCATTTAAGCATGTAGCGTTGGTAGAAGTGTATTCAGTAGGCTATGTAGGCCTATATCAAGTGGACGTGTCAAAAAGCAATCCGTTTGTATGGAGTCTGTGACAAAAAAATGGCCCTACTTCTCACTGATTCAGTAAACTCTTCCTGATGAGTTAATAGTCTCTATTGCTAGTTTCAAGAGTTCTCCAAAGCATTATGTTCATTTTGTAAATGGTCCCTTCTAGAGTAAAACAGACGATTAAGCAGCATGCATTGGGAAAATATGGTCGCTCCTGGTTCCACAATCAGTCGTCGCGACGGTCAAATCCAAGATGGCGATGGAAAATCACTAAACTTAAGGCTACAAGTTGGCAGGTCCAAAACAATGGGTGATGTCAATTCCTCACCTCGCAAGCTATGATCTGAATATGGCCTACTCATATCACAGCTGCTCCTCTGCCTATTATATCACTTCTCCGCTTTCCGGCTATCCCCTGCATCATCATCGGCCTTCTTCCATCGTAAGGGATGTTGGCCCTTCTCCATGCTTCATGTATCTCCTTTTCATTCTTCTCACACCTCGAGTCTGTGTAGTTTGGAGCATCCCAACATGACATCTTTGTATAGTCTTTGACTAGCTGGCTATCATGGTACTACATCTCATAAGGACAGCTTACTAGTTTCTGGTTATGTAAACTCGTCATCAATGTATCAGCACGTGACCACATCACTGTCAGCTTATTTATTTCAGCCCAACTTCTGCTCAATCCGATTGCAGTAGCGACACTAAACGCGGTGCTCCAAGAGCAGTACATTCAGACATATCAAAGCTTTCTCATACGAGTGCTGCTCATAAGGTATTACCTCAGCAGCGGCATTTCTTCAGAGCTGGGAGTGCAGTTATTCCGAGGCTTGAGTTTTTAGCATGCTTTTATCGAAGAAACCATGTTCTGCTAACCATGTTGGTTAGCCACTATTGGGACCTATACTTCTACCAGCTCTCTCGCCAGCACAGACAATAAGTCAGACATGGCGTCTGACTTATTCTTTTAGCTAATTCCTGTTTATTGGATTCATTCATACATGTTAACACCCTGTTTTGTCAACCTTAATGAGTTCCCAGGCAATGTCTTGCCAAAACTAATTCATTCAATCCCGAATTAAAGTGTCAATCTGTCTCACCTTTAAATTCATATTTTACAGTTTCCAAGCAATTTAATGAAGGTATGTTAATATATCAAACCAAGACTGCCTTCCCATCTACGTTCCCTGTTAACATTTAAAACTCAATACTGCAGTGTTTCAGGTCAGTCCAACCTAGTCAATTCAGGGTGTGTTTGCCCCTGCCTATTCCCATACGGTCCACTGTTGATTTTAATCTCTAGCTCAAAACTGCATTTTCTGTGTCATGTTCAATATTATGCTTCATCTCTTAGCAGATCTTGCCATCTTCATTATTAAATGAGGCCTGTTTCATTCCTGCTTGGTAAGTAAGCATTTTTTAGAAGAAACCATCAGGCTGTGTATTTCTTTTGATGATGGGGGAGCTTGCACCCTTTATTTTGGGGGATTTATATTGCTACTGGTCAGGGCGATGCCCCTCGACTCAAAATCTCCAGTAGAGTCTAAGTGCAACACTTTTAGACTTTCTTATCTCCATCATTCGTAGAATAAACATTATCTTTACTTCATTCACTTGTTCTCCTATGTATGGAGCTTTAGACAAGTTCAGTCAGGATGACTACCTTTGCATTTATAGACTAATTTCTCATATCATCCTGTATTCACATCTCTCACGTATCTGTTACTCGTTTTTCCTTGGCCTACTTTGCCAGGGCCGTCAACTGAGATCTGTTGCTCACACCAGCTGGTTACATCTATTCTATAGCAGCAGCAGTACAAGCTTCATTGTAACCCATCATCTACCACTGTATTTCATTCAGATTAGCACCATTCAGGGCTTTCTTTTAGGTCGGGGCAGTTACTTCTGCTGCCAACCAAGGTATTTCATCTGCCTCCCTGCCGCAACTGGGACGACGGTCACCCTCTGCATACACATCTTCATTTGTACAGACGTCAGCACTGTTCTCACCAATTAAGATCTCTTAAACCACATTCTGGCTAACCACCAATCACAGATGGTGGTGGTGTCCGGGCATCACAGCTCGTTGCTATCATTGCTGATTACGTTGGCATTTCTTCTTCTCATACATCAAATGTGGTTCATGGCGAAGTGCTATGTCTTACTTATGGCTATTTCACCCTGCTTTTGGGCTACCCTCTCCCTCCCCCATGCATTAACTTTGGTTGCCGGACCTCACTCATCGGCTCATGGTCGCCTGACCTCTTATTTTTCTCACACGCAAGCTCATGGTCTTCGGACCTCACACACTAGTACATGGTCACCCATTCAACGCATCAGCACATGGTCTTTGGACCTCATGCATCAGCAGATGTCACCAGCTCACGCACCAGCACATCTTCTTTGGACCCCGAATCAGCTCATGCATTAGCACATGGTCTTCGGACCCTGCATCAGCTCATGCATCAGCACATGGTCGTCAGACCTTACATGTCAGCTCTGGGTCATCGGACCCCACACATCAGCTCACGCATCAGCCCAGGGTGTTTGGACCATCACACATGGTCGTTGGACCACGCCATCATTCAACGCATCAGTACGTGGTCTTTGGACCTCATGCATCAGCACGTCACCAGCTCATGCATCAGCACATGGTCTTCAGCCCTCACACATCAGCACACGGTCCTCGGATCCCCTGCATCAGCTCACGCATCAGCACATGGTCGTCGGAACTTACATATCAGCTCTGGGTCGTCGGACCCCACACATCAGCTCATGTATCAGCCCATGGTCTTCGGACCTCACGCATCAGCACATGGTCGTCGGACCTCGCCATCATTCAACGCATCAGCACATGGTCATCGGACCTCACACATCAGCACGTCATCAGCTCACGCATCAGCACACGGTCTTTGGGCCCCACATCAGCTCATGCATCAGAAAGACTTTTCCACCTTCATCTATAATGCTTGTTCAATAAATATCATTTACCTCATAAAGAAATTGAGTCTCTCCTGATTGAATAATTTATTGCTACCCATTTGAGCATAATATAGTGTAATCTGACAAATTAGGACATGTTTATTCATTCATACGTCATTTTGATTTGTAATGGACCGTAATGTTTGCTTTAATCATTTGATCATTTTGTAGGGAGTTAGGTAACCATATGTTAAATTGAGATTTATTTGTCAACATTGGAGCTTTATGTAAACCTTCCCAGGTGCAGAGGCACATGGCTTTACTACTGTCTTTTTGAAACAATGATTGGTATATTAATTAATTCAGAATTGTTGTTTGATTTAACTGTATATTACTTTTTCTTGAAATTAATTGAAATTATTGAGATTATAAGAAGTTGGCCTCGTGTTTTTTGGGATAGATATTTGTATATATAGTTTATGTTTTTCATTTCTGTAAACATTACTGTTTAATTAGTATATGTTGAGTTTTTTTAGCACTTCTTGAGTCATTATATAAATCACTTTTTGTAATCAAACTTAATTGCAGATTTACACATTTTGTCACTTATGTATGTATAGAACTAGTTTTTTGTTTTAATGCCCCCTATTGGTCATTTATTTGTCCATAGGGGTTGGGTTGAATGCCACTCACAGCTGGCATATAATTTAGATTGATTATGTGTCTATTAGACCCTGATGAAGACTTAGAGTCGATACGCGTTGGTCTGGTTGATTGCCCGTGCTCAAAGAATAAATGTATTATTTCACTTGAAGATGGAGTGCCTTAGTCTTTTTTCTCCATGGTTGTCTGCACCACTTAAGGACTA
This sequence comes from Thunnus maccoyii, assembly GCF_910596095.1. NCBI lineage: Eukaryota > Metazoa > Chordata > Actinopteri > Scombriformes > Scombridae > Thunnus > Thunnus maccoyii. Next base: position 758,100 of record NC_056535.1, on the reverse strand, counting down.
ATATTCAGCAAGACTTCCTGGATTCTGCTTTTTAATCGCTCAACGTATTCAGTAGCTGGGAGAAGTGTTTTTTCAGTTTCTCAGTGCCAGTTTTCTTTCGCAAAATGTCTAAAGATCCAGTGTGAATGACAGTCTTCATTGTGCTTGGCCATGTGATAATGATGGTTGGCAATAGTTCTGCCAGCTCCTTGTGTTGTCTAGGCACAGATTTTCAGTTTTAGCCAGTTTTACATGCTTCGTCATAGCATCCCCAATCAAAATAGTATCTGGCTCAGGTGTGGGGTTAGCATTCCTAACAGTAGCTCTGGGACTAGTTTTTATGTTTCTGTCCCTGGTTTTAGCATTAGCTTTGGGGCTAATTCCTTTAGCCTCTGCATTGTTAGTCAGTTGCTTGTGCCTGTTGCACAGAATGAGCAGAGGTGGTGGAGGAAGCGTTGGTGCTATGCTTTTAGTCTTCTGGCCGGCCTTTCCTCTGTGACAGGCGACATCAGGTTGAGCTCTGGCTGGAGTTGATGTCTTCAGCTGTAGTGTTTTCTGCCTGGCTGCCTTTTGGTGCCAGTGCAAAGTTGATGCAGCAGCCTGTGAAGCAGCCAATGTGGCTAATCCAGGGCTGCTAGCTATGTTGGCATAAGTCTTGGGACCTTCTGCAGCTGACCCAGTGTCGATGGGACATATCCAGGGGATTGTGTCGGTTAAATCCACGTTGGGATATTCTACATTTGAAGTATTCACGTATGTGAAAGTCTGTGTCTGTCCATTAGTATTTGGCAGCCTCATAGCTTGCAAATTAACATTAGCTGCTGCAGAGTCAATGAATTGTTCACTTTGTCTTATTTGCTGAGGTGTATCATTCTTCTTTCCAAGCAGTTTTATCATCTCATTCAGTTGCTTGCACTCCATGCAACTTACCGATTTGTGTATCTTTGGACGGAGAAGCTTGTGAGCTAGGCTAGGCTAGGGGAAATGGGAAACTTTTCCGTGTCTCAAAAGTAGAGTTTTATTCAGTTTCACGATTCCACTATGCTATGTTAGTGTCAGTGTATCCAGTAGAAGCTCTCTTTTGATGAATGATAGAAGCACAAGAAATGGAAGAAAAAAGTGCCGAAGTATGTAGCCAGCAGAGAGCTGGGGAAAACCAAGCGGCAACTTCTAGGGCTGTAAAATGAAGCCAATGCGGAAGTGTCAAAAACTGCAGTTCCTTGAATGGCCACTTAAGGCTGGCTCCAAAAGCGAGTCATTCCCCATAGACCCCCATGTTAAAATACCCAAGTTTACAGCAGAAATAAACATGTTTACAGCCTGTTACAAAAAACGGTTTTGGTCTCTATAGCTAATTTCCCCTTTCATGACAACTCTACGGGGGGTGAATTCTTTTTATAACTCACCCATTTAAATTTTATGAAGCCGTAAAGTTATGCATAATGAAGGACATGGCTGCTTTGAGTGACAGGTCCGCCAGCCACTAGGTGGCTTGTTTCAGCCATTCGGCCTGCCTCTTTGACCATTTTTGATTGGCTGGGAGTTAGGCAGCGTCACGCACTGCCAAGATGGTGACGGCCAGAGCAGCTCACTTTGAGCTTCAAAACCACTCTTCAGAAACCAACGGGTGACGTCACAGTAACTACTCCATATTTCTATACAGTCTATGGGAAAAACATGTGCACGTCAGACACACGTGCATTACATTATGACAGCTCTTATTTGAGACAGTGTGTCTGTTGAGAGGTGGCACTTTGCTTCTCCACTGCCATAGCTACAGCCTCAGCGCTCTGCAGCGGCCTTCATGGCACATCATTACTGTAATATGGAAATATAAGCCAGTGACATTCAGAACAGTCATTTATCATCAGGTACTGAGGGAGAGTTTAAAATTCAGTTGAATATGAATGTACCAATAGATATGCAATTAGATTTACTGCACATGTGATAGTTGGGAGTCTGTGGAACTGTATCATTTTTTGTTTGTTTTTTGTTCAAGATGAAAATACAAAAAAGCAATTAAGGTTGCAGTGTAAAATGCTATATGCTGATTAAGGTTCAAACAAGACAAAAAATCTCAAGTGAGATTTTGCTGTGGTTACCTTTTTTGGAGACCACTAGTGTACTACTGTTTTGATTTCAGTCAAGGCATGAATGTCAAAAGTCTCACTACCTCCCCCAAGACGCTGCAATGTTCATTGCACCCAACAATCTCAGAATGTTGTACTGATCAATGAACAGAAAATCTGGCTGCTCTCAGTGCCTTACAGTTAGTGAAAATAGAACTTTGTCCTGTCTAAAAGTTTGACATGAGGGTGGTGTTACAAAACAGAATATGGAGTCATTATAATTGCTAGAGTTTATCTTTTTGGGAAGATGAATGTGCTAAACAGATTTAATACAGAATCACTCTTTATATGTTGATATCACTAGTGTAAATAATTAGCACTCATTATGTTGGGGATATAATTGTCTACCAAATGCAGTGGATATGCCTAGGTTTTGATATCTTGTGTTCAAAATTGACTTTGTGTAGCTGGGTCATATTGGCCAGGTGTGTAGGGGTATGTAGGGGTATGGAAGTAGGCAGGGTTTGAACTTCTCTGTCAAACTCTCTTTTTGAATTTGTCACAGAACTACTCCTGTTACTTTTCTTGTGCATATTAAATGCAACACCATGAGAGCCTTTGCAGAGAGTTTGTCTGAAAGTGCGTGCTGTTAAGCCGTCTCGATTGCTGCGTCTCACCTCTCTCTGTGATGGCAGGCTTTTTGCCCTTTCTTCAAGTGTTGTCATTCAGATCACTTTTGCCTAGATTACTTGGATGACAATTTGTCTAAACTAGATTTATTCAACCATACCCTGGTTTTAAAGGGCTGGAGTGGTGGAAAACAAGAAAAGTTATCTTTGGGATGGATTAGGGTGATAGTGGAGCCTCCTGTGCTGTAAAATTACTCAACTCTGTCTTCTCTGTCTTTTTAAATTATATGAAATTTCGAAATTTGCAGCTCAAAAGCTAGCAGTGTTGGTGTGGAACAAGCATCACACCATATGGTGGGAAGCTTTGGCATGAGTCCACCTCTGCTGTAACTTCTGACTTAGAGTCAGTCAGAGTTTGCATATCAGCCGGATGACGAGCAAACAGGACACTGAAAGTGTTGCTGGTTGTTCAGCAGCTAAAAGTCTTTACCCTTCTAGAGGATGAAAATTTATGTCAGGAATGTCTGAAATTTATTTTTGGACACTACCTTCACTCTGTTATTGGCATTTTACAGCCAACTGTCTGCTTAACAAGCAGTATGCTGTAGGATTTTCTACTGTTCCCTCTTAAAACTTTGGATGAAGTTTTAAAACATGTTTTTTTCTGTTCCTCAGCTAAAGGAATATAAAATATCTGTGCTAAAGCTAAGCTAGCAACCTCTGGCTACATTTGAAAAACAGATTTTTACTTTGTGAGGAAACATAGACATGATCTTACCATTCTGAAACATCCTGTTGAAATCTCAACTGTGCAACAGTAGGTTCTTCCCTCCATTCAGGTTCAGACCCTGCTTCATAGACCACTTATTCTGTCTTATGTCTTCAGTTTCAGACAATACTTCGGGTAAACATGCTGCGTTATTCATTAGGTAGTATTCCAATTGACTAGGGGTGAAGGTGGGGGCCACACCTCCAGCCAATCGGAGTAGGTGGTCAATAATAATACCGATTTTATGTAAATAGCTTCAGAAACAACCTGCTGAAGGACAGAGGGGAATATGGGCTGTAAGGAAAGAGATTTAGAGAAATCTTTACAACTTTTGGTCAATAAAATGTCACAGATATGTTTAAAATAGACTCAGTATTCATAAAAAAATAGTAAAAAAAGGGGGCCATAATACCAGATCTAACCAAACCTCAACTCAACCCTAGCAAGGTACTGAGAAGGTACTGTCAAAAAATGCCAGTCTGAACAAAACAAACACTAATCAGTTTTAACATACATTAATACGAATTCCCACATTTTGTGAAAAATTACAATGTTATAAAAAAAAGAGATGAGACAATAAAACAGGAATACAAATATTCTAGTATCTTTTTTTTTCAAATCAGCAATATTTTTGAGTAGTTTAAACTTTTTTACATAATTAAACATAATTTTAGTTGACCGATAAACCTAATTCAATTTCTAATACTAAAATGATTTTATAACAGTTACTGTCACTGTGAATAAAGGGAGACATTTCTGAAAAATAGGCCTGCTTATTACACCCCCTCACTGAGAAAGGTGAATGTCAAGGGAGTAGAATGGTGCAGCATTTAATAAGTGGGACAATGTATTACCACCCAAACAGAGAACCCCATTACCTGCTCAGAGGTTGAGGTCAGAGGCAGACTGCAATTACTCACAGTTAACAACTTAAAGAGTTTTGGAGGGTTTGGATTTGTGCCTTAATTCCACCAAATATTACAGGGAACAACAATTGTAGAGAAGCGGCTACTTCAAATCAATTTGAGTATCTGTACATTCTGTAATGCTAGGTGGTTATTTTGGATGGAGCCCTTTGAAAGTTAAATTTAGTGCTTTACACTAGAACTGCTGGACAAGAGAAATGAACAATGATTAATACTGTATGATTAATGTATTCTGTGTCCTTGCAGTCAACCTGGTCTGATGTTTCTTTTTTGATAAAGATATAATTCCCTGGAATTTTGTTTAATTTTCCTTTTCTTTTCTTAGTTCCTTTTGCCTTAAATTTTAGAAACCTCATTGTATTAACTGGATTACCTTGTGTTACTTGGATGTAACTCCAGTTCTATATGCATAGCCCTCTAAAGGGCTTGGCTATTGGTATATGTATTAAAAGCTTACTTGAGTGCTGTTCAGCTGCTTTAAGCAGTACAGGTGGTGACTGACTGACACGTTTGTCCCTTGCATGTCACTGTAGCTGTATGTGCTCGCCTCACTGCTGTGCTGACCATTCAATACTAAAAACCAGTAAACTCAACTCAACTGATGCTGATACTGATAGCTGCTCTTATACAGGCTTGCTGCTCTCGACACATCCCTTACGTGCTGATTAAGGATGTGTAGAGGGGCTAGTATTTGTATCTGTATTTGTTGAGGTAGCAAAGTTATTTGTATTCTGATAAAAGTGGAAAGAGGCATAAAAATCCTGTTTTTGTTTTTATTACACTTTTAATTTCAGAAAATTAAAGTGTTACAATAAGTGTTCATGAATAAACTACCTTATGAACGAGGTCCCCACACCAGATCTTGAACTGGAGTCTCCCAGAACACAGACGACTACGCTGGCTGCTGAGCTAAAACTTTATTCCTTGCCTTATTGTAGACAGACCTCTACCTATTTATACACCCATAACACAGAGAAAGCATGTGTAGGGAAGAACTACAAAGGTAATTAATGCTTTTCATTTATTGCCTATTTTTTACAACCTAATTTTGTGTTAAGGAGAAAGGGATCAACAGGTTATGGAGAGTTCCTTGGTAGCACTTTGTGTGTGTCAGTAGCTCAGCTTTATCTCTGGGGAACACCCCCAACTCCAGGTTTAATGTCCAAATGAATGCCAGAAAATGTGCATCATGTAGCAGGTGGATGTTACTCCCCTCGTTGAAATCTGCTGATAGACGTAACAGTGGAGCAGAGGAGAGAGACAGACAGCGATGTAATAGACCTGCCCACTGGTATTTGACTTTTTTTTTTTCTTCCCAAAAACAAATCATTTTTAAAATATTTGTATGACACAAATATTCATTAAAAACACACTATTTGTGCTTTGCCGAATAACATATTTGTATTTGGGCACACCCCTAATACTTATCTGCTGCTGTGTGCCAAAGAATAACGAAGAGACCACTGACACTCCGGGGCTCACCACATTCGTTCATGTACCAGTGTCAGACAGGGTTTGATAGCCTGTTAGCTTGTTAGCCTGTGGACAGTAGACTCAGTGCTTGTTATTAAGGTTGACTAAACTGGGAGTTTTATCAGCTGACTGCTCCCATTCCTTTATAGTGATGTTGCTATGTTCCCAGATTTCAGTAAGTACTTTGGTGAGTACAGTTTTAACATATCTGATAAAACAGATGTAGCAACGAAAATAAAACCCAGACAGTTATTAACTGTAGTTTTCTGTAGTTTACATGACATTTAAGACTTCAAGTTATTTCAGAAAGTGAAAATATTTTGATTACTGAAGTAAATGCACTGATTTCCTTCTGCTAATGATAATGAAATAATTGATTGCTTGACCAGTGCTTTATGAAGATGCTGAAGAGAGCTCCCCTGGTCTAACAGTAAATCCAAATGGACTTTGCCTATCCTGACTGTACGAAGTCTGTCTTGATTTACTAATACCTTTTATAAGTTACATTAGTGAAATACATGCACTGTGTTTATCGCAATAAGAAGTCTTTCATCCCTCTGCCTATTAAAAGTGTTCTCTCTGTGTTTTATCACAGCTACAGTACCAACTGCATGAGGTGTAGAGTTTGAAAAGTCTTTTGAGATATTTGTGTTCAGCTTCTCATTGACTTTAGACCCACAGCAGCAGCTGTTACATGTTCACATGGAGATATTCAGATTTGACAGGCCAAGGTCAAATTGGCATATGGTGGTCTTATGTGACTTTATTTTACATCAACACAGCCAAACATCATCCAACTGCATTTTGCTCTTACACAGTATCTGTTAGGAAACATTTGAATATTTTTCAATTCCTCAGGGAGAAGCAGTCAGGGTTTTTTGTGGGTTTTTTTAGCACTTCAGATGCTGTTGTGATGCACTGATCAAATCCCTCCTGCACAGACGTCAGTCATTTAGAAGTGGCTTTGCTCTCCTGGTGGAGATCATTAGAGATGAAGATGGTACACAATTGGGCAACAGCAACTCAGATTCTGAAATACATCCACAATCTCACACATTTGTCTTTCTTGGGGGAAAAAAACTCATCTGTTCAGACATCTGGTGTTTATGCCATGTTGCCATCATGACAGTTATTCAAGCAGGTCATTGTAGAAATGATAGTTGAGCTCATATGCCAATCTTAATAGCAACTCTTTAGGCTTTCTTTATCGCCACATAATGTGTGTCAAACTTGGCTTTTGTGGTCTATTAGAGGTCAATTTGTGGTAATTCTCAAAAGTGATTGGTGAGGGCAAAGCTGTTTATTTGTTAATTTCAGATGAATACATAACAGTAGACGTTAGGGCCCATAGGACACAAGGCAAAGCAGCTTAAATAACAATGTAAAGTTGGTGCCTTCTTATTCTTTGAGAAAATATGTGGGGGGAAATTTAGTGAACAGATAGAAACATGCATATTATTTTAGTTTGTTGGAACTGGTTTACTGAGATATCAGCTAAATATTTGAAGTAAATGTAAAAAAAAAAAAAAAAAAAAAAGTAAATGTATCCTGGGACTTGTTTCACAAAGATAGGCTTTGACTATGGTTTAGATCTAACTAATAGTCAGATTTCAGATACATATCTAAATTCATCTGTTGCACAAAATTGTCTTCTTCATGACTATCTTAAGTAGGAAGAGTTTGACATGAATTCTGGGTAAATTTAGACCCTTTTCAAACTAAAAAACATAGCTGACATGGTTAGGTACTTGCTGGTTTGCATCAAGGGCTGCGCTGTGGAGGAGCCTTTGCTGCTGGCTAAGCTCCCAGGCGATGCCAGGGGCAGCATTTCACCAAGTGCATGAGGGCCCAACAGTGGGGCTAACCAGTTGGTCTTGCTTCAAGATCCTGGTCAGGGGCCATCAGACGTGGGCTGGCGATGAGTTGCAACTTTTGTTGAATTCTTGTTATGTTGTTTGAGGGTCTAATAAAAATTTAATCTGGCTATACTAGCTTCTTCCACTTAGGCTCAGATAATTCCATTGGCTGGATAAAAACTATAGATAAAAGACTAAATTCCATTTCAGACAAGGAGTATATAACACTGCTGGCTTCATCCATCTGTTAAAGAGATGGCTATTTGTAATTCAGACAGAGGTTTTTTCTACAGTAATGTTCCTTACAGCTTTATTCAGACATGACCGGACATTAAGCAAGTTTCCTCATGATTACAGTAATACTTATTGTCATTCCTCCTCTCCCTTCTCTCTCTCCCCTCATTTCCTGTCACATCTATATATTCCACCAACAGAGCAAAGGCAAGAAGCTGTCATGGACTCATGGTTTTGGAACTGTGTGTTTTTTGTTCTTTTGGTGTCCTGTGTTACACTACTGTTGTCCAGTCCTTTTGGTCATTTGAATTTGCTCGTTCATATTATTTGAGTTGTATCTTTAGAGGACTGTCTTGCATCATGTCTTGCATTATGGTGTTATGTACTTGGGTTTATATTCATGTTTATTCTTGGACGGTTTAATGTATGCTAGGTTGAATTAAGAGTATTATTTTTTCTGGGTTTGGTTTCTTTGCTCTGTTTCCCTTCTGTGTTCCTGCAGTCCTCCCCAGCCCATTTTTCCTCCACACCTGCCCTGCACATCTCTAAATAAAAAAGTTTCTTCAGCCTCCTATATATATATATATATATATATATATATATAAACTTAGCACAAAAGGACCCAACCAGCCATGGACCCATATATATATATATATATATATATATATATATATATATATATATATATAAATTTAGCACAAAAAGTAAGAAAATTTGTGTTTAGTAGATTAGAGAAGATTTGGCAAATTTTTCATGGCCGCAACCCACATACTCAGCTCTGCTGCTCATCCTACAAATGCATGCTCCTTACAAATGTGGCACCATTTAAAAGGGAAATAAACAGGCTTTCCAACGGTATAACATTTATTATAACATTCATTTTAAAGCCGAGAAGCTTTGTTACAACAAAGAAATAATCTACCAAACACACACACACATATATATATATATATATATATATATATATATATGTGTGAAAAGTCAAACCAATTTATTAACAAAACTAACCAAAACTGATGGGCTGGCCAAAATGAACAAAACGAAGGGAAGACACCCAGACCAACCCACAAAGGGTCATAGGATCTGGACTCTCCCTTCTAACCTAACCCAACATGAAATCTAAACATAACAGAAATAAAGCTGTAAAATAGTACTACTGGACCCACCAAACAAATGAAAGACTAACAGAGGCAAAAAGCTGAAGCATAACAGTAACACACAAAAACAGCGGCTGCTGCCAAGGCTGGGAAGTGGAGAAGAGAAAGTGAGCCAAATTCCTGCCAACTCTTTATTGGTTCTCCCTCAATCAAGCTGGATCAAGGCCACCTAAGTGAGAACTCATGAGTGGAATGTCAGTGGTTATGCACATCATATCCAGCAGGGGGGGAGCATGTAACACCCCCACTCTAAGTTATTGAACAGTGTATTCTGCAAGAGAGAAACATTCACTCTTTTTATTCAGAAAAATCCACTCTTTTTATTTATATTTATATATATGTATATGTAAATATTAGAAAAAGAACACTGGTGTTCTTCTTCCACCTTGTCATCTCCCTGGTCATCTTCGCCCTCCACCTTTTCACTGTTGCTCTCTTTCTATCACCACATTCTCCTGATGCATCTCTCATTTCATTAGTTGGTGCCCTCATTGGTAGAAAATAAAACGGTGATGTCACCCTTCCTCTTCATTTTTACAAGTGTCTCCTACAAGATTTAGAGTGACTTAACATTTTTCCTTAATAGTCATCATTATTAATAATGGTGTGCAACTTAACACTGAATGTTGTGGAAAGTTTGAGTGAATGTGTGTTGTTTTTCACTTGCTGTCTGTTTCAACCTCCTGCATGCCCCAAAATGTTTCTCAACAGATTTCTGAAATAAGATTCAAGGTGATCAGTAATTATGTCAATACAAGCTTTCTTTAAGGGTTTAAATTGGCTCCTAGGTTGAGACTTGCATATCAAGACGATATTCACCAATTGTGTCACTTATACTCTGTGAAGCCACACATAGTGTTGCCAACATCCAAGCTACCCAGTATTTATCCAGTAATGCTGATTAAATGGCATAAGTCCTTTTTTATATGAGCTTCATTTTGAAAATGTGGTGAAAGTGGAAACTCTGAATAAACTTTTACTGCATTGCTTTTTTTTATTTTTATTGGTGATACTGTTAACAGGACATAGTGGAAAGGAAAAAAATAAATAAAAGACAAATCAAGCAAATAGACAAACAAACAAAAATAATGACAAACAACAGCAATAACAACATCATATTACGATGAAAAAGATAGTAAATGTAGAAAGCAACTAAGAGCAAGAACAACAGAGTTGCTGCCCGCTGAAGGGATGGCTAGTGGCAGGTGATGGCATTTTAAGGGGGGGCAGCTACCACCCCATGCCACCCTGGTTGATCCACCCCTGAAATTGAAACTTAAAGTCGCTATGATTACAAAGACACTGGACTCTGCTCTTCTGGAGACAATAGGCAGAGTTTGGAGAGTTTATATAATCCACAATAGATGTTATATTCATAAAGGCTGCAACAGGCAAGCTGTTCATAGAGGGAGAACAAACTGCACGCCCACACAGCCTTAAGTAGTGCTTCAGTATGTATAAGTAATGTCTTTAAAACAGTTGATATTATTATGCAAATGTAAAATGCAATAGGCTAACAAAGATTTTAGAACAAAAGAACCCCATGTACCCTCACATTCGGCGTCATCAGCAAAACAGTCTACGGTGAAGTCTTTCAGGAAAAATAGGGTGCTGCTAAAGGCCCTCTGTTATAAATACAGAGAGTGTGTGTGTATGTGTGCACAAGAAAAACAGAGCAGTGGTGGAAAAAGAACTCATATACTTTACTTAATCAAAAGTAGTAATAATACTGTGGCGGGAAAAAATAATTTTTGATGATCAGCAATAAAATGTACATAAGTGGAAGTACTGAAAGTGAAAAAAGAGGACTCAATTCAAGGATCATTTGGTACAGTCACCCTAAAAACAATATCAAATTGAAATTACAAAGGTATTGATATCATTTATAAGCATGCAGAACAATAATAAAAAGAAAATAGAATATTAATGTTATTTAAAAAAAACATCATTCAGGACACCCTTATACTACATTGTCAGGTACTATTTAAAACACAACACAGAGGCTCATAATACGAGACATGTAAAACAATAAAATGAGAGATATTAGTGTTGATACAAATATGGACTAAATAAGACCACATTGTGCTGCATTGTTAGATACTAGCTGAAACATGCAAAGCCGAAGCACAGACATAAAAAGCATGCACAGTATATAAAATGCATAAATCAGTCTGACGCAATGAAGGCAAAACCACAATAAGACATACATGCAGGTAAATGAGGGCAGACTGGCAATAGTAACAGGTGACAGCAGACGAAAGGTTCAGCACAGACAAACTGAGGACAGTAAGGTGCAACTGAGTCTTAGTGCTGACAGAGCTCAATCCTAATTAACCATTTCTTTAAATGAGCTAAACTGTATGTGTCCAGTAGGGATGCGCAGAGGGTCAAGTATTTGTATTTGCCTTTGTTGTGGCAGCAAAATTATTTATATTTGTATTTGAATAAAAGTGGAAAGAGGCTTAAAAATCCTGTTTTTGTTTTTATTACGCTTTTGGTTTTAGAAAATTAAAGTGTTACAATAAGTGGTCATGAATAAACTACCTTACGAAGGAGGTCCCCACACAGGGTGACGAACTGGAGTCACCCAGATCATAGACAACTGCACTGACTACTGAGCTAAAATCAAGTGCATCACAAATGCAGAGCCAGACTTCTATTAATTTATAAACCCATAGACAGCACAACGTGTAACATGTAGGGAAGAACTTCAATTGGGATTCTTGCTTTGCACTTTTCATTTAATGCCCATTTTTTTACAACCTAACTTTGTGGAAAGGAGAAGGGGAACAACAGGTTATGGAGAGTCCTTTGAGAGCACTTTGCTTGTGTCAGTAGCTCAGCTTTATCTTCGGGGAACCCCCAGCTCCAGGAGTGATGTCTAAATAAAATAAGGAAATGTGTGTCAGGTAGCAGGTGGATGTGACTCCCCTCATTGTGACCTGCTGATAGACATAACAGTGGAGCAGAGGAGAGAGATTGAGATAGCAATATAACTTCCCTGCGTGCTGGTATTTAACATGTTTTTTGTCTTTCCAAAAACAAAATTTTAAAATATTTGTATGAAATAAATGTTTGTAAAAAAAAACTCATTATTTGTGCTTTGCCGAATAATGTATTTGTATTCAGGCCCACCCCTGGTGCATAGCTGGCCAATCAGGACGTAACTACTGATTACGTGTGTCCTACACAGTATAAAAGGCTCCCTACAGCTCCCATCCCGAAACCAGCGACAAATCGAGTGATCCGACACAGGAATCACGCGCCACACACAGCGCTTGTGACTCCTGTCCGTACGGGAGCCTTGTGAAGCCGATCCCGGACACGGCTTAAAGAGCCTCCCTGGCCTCCTCCATGGACAAAGCAGACAAATCAGAGGTATAAACGAATGTGGTGGCCAAGGCACTTTTTGTATTGTTAAGTTTCACAGGTTCACAAAGCACTTTTTTTTTTTTTTTTTTTTTTTTTTTTCCCCCTCTCTTCACCGCACTTAAAGCAGCAGCTTCCCCCTACACCCACTCACTCCATTTCATTCCTGAAGCAATATGGCTACTGCACAACCAACCAATGCCATGGAAAGGAAACAAATATGGACTGCAGCTTTTGGATCAAATGAAAGACCACAAAGAAAGAAACAAGTGCCAGATCCCAAAACACAAAAATCCACACAAGTGAGAAAGAGCCCCAACTCCCCAGCAGTACGCAGCTTCATCACCAAAACACTCCAAAACTTGGAAAGAATGGATCCCATCACACCTCTAGAACCCAATCCAACCACCAAAGAAAAAGCACTGCCACCTATGAAATTATCCAAACCCCCCAAAACTGACCAACAGGCAGTCATTGCATCCAATCCAAATTCAAAACCATCCACTTCTGCTGAGACATCAGTCCCTCCGACCACTGATAAAATTGACAACCTCATCATCAAGAATATTTTTGACCAAATCAACCACTTGTTCTCTGAACTCAGCAAATACACCCAATCCACCCCCCTCAACAATGTCACTACACAGATGCAATCCACTCTAACCACCATGGAGCAGATCCTATTGAATGGACAAGACCCACACACTCCTCTCCCACCACTCTCTGCCAGCTACTCGGACATTGTAAGCACAAACATGCACAAATATCAAGCATTTAATACAGGCCCCAGGAAAAGAGCAAGACGGGAGTCGACAGAGAACCAACACCTTACACCTGTTGTAATAGAAAACTACAAAACCCCTAACAACTCTTTCTCAACCAACCAATCCATCCTCAAGGAAATACAAAGACTCAAGCCACAAGCCCAACTTCAAAAACTGGTCCACATGAGAAATGGCAATATTCTCATCTTCCCCAAGGACATTCCCTCCCTGAACTCTCTGCTCTCACCATGGCCCGAGGGAGCATTTAATGGAGCACAATTATCTTGCAGGCTAGCACGCAAACACAGCTCTATGCCCCCATCTGAAACCCCTACAAAACTGCTGGTCATCAAAGGTATTCACACAAACATCACAGAGACACAAGTCAAAGAAGAACTGGACAAACAAGGCATCTACATCTCCAGAATACACAGAATAACAAGCAAATCCACTCAACAGCCAACCACTTTCATCAAGATCGAGCTCACCAACCCAGACCAAGCTGCTAGCCTTCTCCATGAGGGCTTTTACATGGACCTTTTTCAGTATAGAGTAGAGAAGGCACGACCCCCACCCACCGTCAAACAGTGCTACAAATGCCAACAATTCAACCATATGTCAATCAACTGCACCAACCCAGTCGTATGCCTGAGATGTGGAGAAAACCACCACCACAAAACCTGCACAAAAGACAAGCGAGAAGCCAAGTGTGCCAACTGTGCAGGCGAACACTCCGCTGCCTCCAAGACCTGTCCAGTCTACCTTTCATACATGACCCCATCAACCAAAAAGACACCAACTGCCAAACCCTCAGCCGGAAAACCCACTACCACTAACCCCCCAAGCCTGCACCCTAATGATGGCACCCACTTCACTCATCTGCGTGATGACTTAAAAAAACTCACTATGGACGACAAGAAAATAGAGGAAGTACTCAAAACCATCAGGAAACACACACACTTCAATATATGAAGTGTGTGTCATTCTCTGTAAGACAACAGATGTCTATTTCCAGCCATTTTCTTTGTTCCTTCTAACACTCTTCATAATGGCCCTCACCACCTTTCTACACATAAATATTAGAGGAATAAGGGGAAGCAAAGAGGAGCTAATCCAACTGCTAAACGAGAAGAATGTCTCTGTGGCTTCCATAAATGAAACACTGTTATCAACCAAATCACGAATTCAGATCCCTGGCTACAACATCATAAGAAAAGAACGGCAGACAGGACATGGAGGAGGAGTAGCAATCTTGATCAGAAATAACATTGAATACAGTGAAATTGATTTCGGCCTCTCACCAGAAGAACTACAAGGAAATGAATACATTGCAACCAAAATGAAAATCCACTCACATCACCCTATTACAGTCACCAGCATTTACTGTCCCCCTGGAATAAAACCTTCAGCTGCACTGTTTAACGCTATCTCCAACCCCAGCCACTCCCTCATAATGGGAGATCTCAATGCAAAGCATGTAGACTTCCACTGCAGGAAAACAAATCAAAGTGGCAAAGCACTCAAACAGATCCTGAATAGCACAAATCTGTCAATCATCAACACAAACGAACCCACCTATACATCCCCCCAAACAGGCAGCACAGACATTCTGGACTTGATCATATGCTCCCCTGATCTGGCTTCAAAACTGCATAAGTTCTCCACCACAAATCATCTCTCCAGCGACCACTTACCTGTCCTCACAACATTCTCCTTTCATCTGCAAGCAACTCCAAGGAAGAAGTACAACTACAAAACAGCAGAATGGGAAATATACAGAACACACATAGAAGAAAAACTACAGAACACCACCCTCATAACCACCCCCCAAGGTCTGGACCAACAAGCAGTGCTGTCAAGTCAACTTCTCACCCGAGCCAGAGAGGAAACAATACCCCAAAACCCTGCTAAAACACTGACACAGACATTACCCCTTCACCTGCTCCAACTCATAAGACACAAGAGAAAGCTGAGAAGAGAATTCATAAGGTTCAGATCACCCCAAACCAAAACAGAAATAAACAGACTCCAAAACACTATTAAAATACAACTTACCCTTCACAAGCAGAAAACCTGGAACACATTCTACAGAAAACTCAATCAGGACACAAATCCCCGGACCTTCTGGCAAAAAATAAAGAGCCTAAATGGAGATTCAGAAAACAATAACACACCACCAATCAAATCCTCAGGCACAATCATCAGTGACAACAAAGAAAAAGCCACACTCTTCCGTAATCATCTTGAAAACATCCACTCATGCCCAAATGACCCACACTTTGACAATACATGGAAAGACCTGGTTGATAAAGAAATGACAAAACACAACACAAAAGAGACAAATACAGCCAATCCCATCACAGAACATCATCCCCTCACAGAGCCAGTCACCATCCAAGAAATACAACTGCACTTGAAAAAGATGAAAAACAAAGCACCGGGGGAGGACAATGTTGACACCATACTGATAAAACAAGCACCAACCGCTTATCTCCAGCACCTTGGACAGCTCTTCTCCACCTGCCTCATAACCGGTCATTTCCCCTCACCCTGGAAGATTGCTGTTGTCACTATGATCCACAAACCAGGAAAAGACCCGCACAATGCCACTAGTTACCGCCCCATAAGCCTTCTCAGCCACATTGGAAAACTGTTTGAAAGAATACTCACCTCACGCCTCACAAACCACATAAACTCTATGGGCCTCCTAGGAATTCATCAAGCCGGCTTCAGAAAAGGGAGAGCCACCACAGACAACATCATCCGATTATCAGAAGACATCCACAGAAACTTCAACAAAAAAGAAATAACCATGGCAATATTCTTTGATATAGAAAAAGCCTTCGACAAGGTATGGCACAACGGACTCAAATACAGACTACTGGATACAAATCTCAAACTCCCAAAACCCACCCAATCCATCATCTTCAGCTTTCTTAACAACCGCCAAATCAAAGTCAAAGTTGCCTCTGCCATATCAACACCTTTCACCCCCCAAGCAGGAGTTCCACAGGGTGCAGTTCTGAGTCCACTTCTCTTTCTACTATACATATCTGATATATACTACCCCCCAGCCACCATAGCCAAAGTCTCACAGTTTGCAGACGACCTCTGCTACTGGTCCAGTTCCAAATGCCCAAACCTAGCAGCCAAAAAACTCCACACATGCATAACTGAAATAGAAAACTGGTCTAACATGTGGAGAATCAAACTAAACCCTGCCAAAACACAGTGCGTCCTCTTCACAAAAAACCCACACCTGCAGCCCAACAACAGTGCCAATCTAACACTATACAACCAGAAAATCAATATCAGTAAAGAAGCAACATTCCTCGGAGTCACATTCCAAAACAACATGACCTGGACAAAGCACGTCAATAACCTGGAACAAAAAGCAAACAATAGACTCAACCATCTCAAAGCCCTCTGTGGAAAACATGGCGCATCACCCTCTACAGTCATCAAAGTCTACCTATCATACATCCGACCACTCTTCGAATACTCCGTCCCCGCCTGGATCACCATCTCTGACAACCAGTTACAACGCCTACAAACAATCCAAAACAAAGCACTCAAATTAGCACACAGACTCCCATCCTACATCAGCAACCACTATATACACACCATAACAGGAATTCAAAGCTTAAGACAGAGACACCAAACAATAGCACTGAAATACCTGAGGACAGCAACAAACAATCCTTCACTCCAACGAACCATAAAGGAAGCAAGATTAACAGTTAACACCCCCCTCTCATTCATTCTACAGCTAACCAAAGACCCTCCAGCCACCAACCCCCCATGACCGACTAACCAAACCTGGATACACCGGATTTTTTTTTTCACCCCTGCTGCTTAATATCACCCACATGCACACACATACATAAATGTAGATAAAACACACCAAACACAAGGTTTTTTTTTTTTTTTTTTTCTTTGTTTTGTTTTGTTTTGCTTTGTTTGTGCCTTGGCCCACATGTGTCCTGAAACCTCATGAGTCCCCCCACATCCTTCTGCCTCTCCTCCGCCGACCAAGACCAAAAGGATACAAGATCCACCTACTATGGATAGAAAAGGGCAGAAGCCCTGAGCTATCCCTCCAGGCCCATGAACTTCTACGTTCTTCTACATCCCGAAACCACTACAGCAGACAGCATAGGAGCAGCAGGGTCCCAAGGTAGAGGGCTCCACCTGTGCTTATAGAACTGGGGTTACAATGTTGTAACCTTCATTCTTTCTCACAGAGAATAGAATGTTTGGCCATGTTGGCAGGCTTACTGGTAGTTCCTACAGTTGCCTCATGTCATCATGTATTGATGCAGCAGGAAAGTCGATCTGTGTTTGATCTGTTGTTGTCCGTCTGTTTATTGCCTCCGTGTATTGCCACGATTTGGTCAAATAATTAGACTATTTAATCCATCATTGCTGTGATTAGTTAATTCTGATAAATATTATGACTAAGCATTATGACATGTATTTTTTAAATGTTAATGTACACAATAATAATCTTTCACATTGTAATCCTTTTATTTGTCATCTTTTGCATGTTTATGCACTGCTGTGTGTCCTGTGTGTGTAACAAGCAGAGTGTATGTTGTGCACCCGCCTATGTAGGTGCACATTACTATAATAATGCGCCCTTAAAATGATGACGAAACACTGCGCCATTGACTTTAGACCATGTTTTTGTTGGTCAATAGCGCAATCGCTCTCTGCTGTCTCAAGATAACTATGCGCCTGACCACACCTCATTTTAAGACCAACACGCCCATAGGCGCTCTGATGGGCGCAAGTGCATTTCCTATTTAAACAACGTGGGCGCTGGACGGGAAAATGACAACTGCATCGGTGTTAAACTAACAAAGACAATTACGTCACGCTTGGTGCTGCTTTACGCTGGGCGTAAGATAGGGCCCAGTGTGTTAGCTTCCCTGATCTCCTCTGGCAGGTCATTGTACAACTGAGGAGCCTGAACCGAAAAGTTTTTAAGTCTGCTGAAGAATGGCCAGGAATGACCTACCAGAGGATCTCAGGTTGCATTCAGGCTTGTAGGGGGTCAGGAGGTCAGTTATATATTCAAGAGCTAACCCCCTTAAAAGTGATCATTGAATTTTTTTTGTTGGTTTTGCTGGTTGAGGCATGAGTAGAGCATTGCAGTATTCTAACTGGGATGAAATTAATGCACTTGTATCTGTCAGGAGCTTAGAAACAAAAGAAGAAAATGTGATAGCTTCCTTGATCTCCTATGACAGGTCTAAGTTCTTGACAGATAAAAATGACCAGATTTTTTTTTTTTTTTGGAGTTGGATAAAACATGATTGGACAGAATTAATATGCTGGTCGAATTTGAGATCAAAGATAATACTGAGGTTTCTGCAGTAAGTAATGTTTGATGAGAGTTAATAATGTTTGATGTTAATAGTTGAATTAGTATGTGTTGTGTGGGACATGCCTGTTTTCACATTCAGTTCAAGAAGTTAGACAACTGTAATTTAGTGGTTTCTCCAGTTCTTTTTATCAAAAAGTGGAATCCAGAAACAGACATGAATTAATCAAACACTTCTATTTGATGGTTTTTAATAACGTCACGGGAAAAGAGTTTGAAAACTTGTGTGTTTGCTTTATTTCATCATGACTGTGGTGGACTGCCTTAAATGCAGAATGTGTAGGATTTTCCTAAAAAACAATGTATAGACTCATACATAAAAAATCCCTCTCAATCATTACTTATGACCCACTAGAGGTGTGTGGCTTTGTCTCTATCTGCAGAGACCCTGCCCTCTGTCTGTATTTTATTATTTTATTATTTTGCTATGTTTGGGACATTTCTGGGCGTCAACCTTTCGGCAGTGGGTGTGTAGCCCCCAGCCAATAACACCACACAGGGTGTGAGGGCGTGACTCTATAAAAAATGACATAGCGCTGCATTGCAGCTTAGCACTTCTAATGTCGTTGAGTCAAAGTAAAATATGTGTTACGACCTGGCCTAGGGGAAACCCTGGCGCGACATGAAAAGAATGAGACTCCCTTCTTCCCAGCTCCCAAGAACCATCAGCAACAAGGAATTAGCAGCCCGTAAAAGGTTTCATTTAAAATATTTTAGTCTTCAGGGTGGACTAACAGCAAAATAACAAACAGAAGTGAACTAAAGCTGAGCAACCTAAACTTACCTACTCAAACAAAAAGGAACAAAAAGACAAGCCACTAACATAACTCCTAATTCAACAAAAACAGGAGAAAATAGGATTAAATAAAATTGCTACCCACCCCTACAAACCTGTGCTGGTATTTCATATAAGCAAAGATACATAGAACATTACATGTTAGCTGACACATTGGTTGGAGTGACAAGTGGAGAGAGATGAGCCTGCAGGAGCTGGAAGAAGCTGGCCTTAAAACGGCAAGCTTAGAGACTGGAACCAATCAGCTCCCTGGAACAACCCATCAATTAGCCCCAGCCCACCTGCATCCCATCACACGCAGAGACCACAGCAGGAACCCTAGAGGGATTATAATACAAGCACAGTATTAAAGCATATACAAATTACACATCAGAAAAATGCTCAAACAACCTCTGAGTTGTAACATATGTACCAATGCAAAAACCATACTAACTAAATGTCTAAATCATCATTGTGAATTTCAAAATAAATTTACAACCCTGCTGAAAAAAACAGCATAAACCAAAGCTGGTTTTGCTGGTGACCAGCACAGACCAGCTTGTTAGTCAATTTGCTGGTCTTGTGACCAGCTTAGAGTGTGTTTTGGGTACTTTTTGGCTGGTCTTGCTGGTTACCAGACTATGCTGGTAGTTTTTGTTGGTGACCTGTTGGTTTAAGCTGATATTGTGCCGGTCATGCTGGTGACCAGCCAACAGTGATGTTTTTGGCTGGTTTATGCTGGTATATATTCAGGGACTAGCGTTGCCTGGAGAGGATAATCATGGTGAATTTCAGCCAAGATAAAAAATTAACTACTATGAAACTAACTATACTGAAGTGAACTAAATCCATTAAAGAATAAGCAATTTGAGTATGACCATTCATATATTTTGTTTAGTTAAACAATTACTTCAGTTACCATTTCTGGTGTAACGTACTTCACATGACTTCTATATAAGCTGACTTTCTTATTAGGAGGTGGAGGGGTCGGTGGATGGCTTGTAATGTTGTTGGCAGAAAGTTGGACATCAGCACAGAGCATGGTTCGAGACCACCTTAACGTTTTTATTTTATTTTTTATTTTAACCCAAACCATGATCTTTCCCTAACCCTAACCAAGTGGTTTTTGTGCCTAAACCTAACCAGACCTTAACCACCGTGTTGTCACACCATAAAATATAATTATTTTTTAACAGTGATTGCCGTAATACTGCGCATTGAAAAATGACGGTAAAGGGTTAAAAAGTGCGTTAAAAAGTGACGCCAGGGGGTCCTGACCAAGCTTCGATTTGACATGTTGTCAGGTTCAAGAAACTCGTACACCAGTAACCAGTAATTGTTGAGCATCTTCCAGCATTGTTCTTTTAACCCTTCTTGTCCCCTTAGTATAAAGTGATCACCGACCAGCCAGGCTGATACACATTATTATCCACACCAAGTTATCCAATTAACTTTTAAAATACTTGTACTTCTGTACAAAGACATGACTTTCCAAAACAAACATACACACTTTTTAATTCAATGAAATAAACTAGTGGTATTCGACAGTGGTGCCAACCTGTGGAGGTGATGCTGTGAGGTACTGAGAGTCAGGTTATGGCCCAGGATGGTCAGATACACACTGAGGTCAGTCCACTGGACCAGCTCCCCAAGAGGACCCCCTCTCTCTAAGATGGCTTCAAAACACTGACCAGCACTCCCAGGCAGGGCACCAGGATAAAGCAGCACCTAAAGGTTGGAGATTGTAAAAGTCCACCAAAACAGCCATCGTGTTTATAAAAATGTGTTTTTGTGAATATGCCATTTTAGCCAGTGCCCTGAAAATCCAGAAAATAAACTAAATGACGCTTGGCAGAGTTTGCCTGCTGGTTATGAATCTCATTGCAGGACTGCTGTTGTTGCTGATGACCTCATGTGGTGGGCTCGAAGTTGTACATATCTCAGCCTGTGTACAATCATAGTATGAAACACAGTGTAAGTATGGCTCCTCTACCAGAGGCCTGGGAGTTTGAGGGTTCTGCGCAGTATCTTAACTGTTCCTAGAACTGCGCTCTTCTGGACAGAGACCTCAGATGTTGTACTCTCCCACTCTCCCAGTTTGTGGGTCACAGCCCCCAGTGCTCCAATTACCACTGGCACCACTGTTGCCTTTACTCCCCATATCTTTTCTAGCTCCTCTTTCAGCCCTTGGTGTTTTTCGATCTTCTCTTGTTCCTTCTTCTTGATGTTGCTGTCGCTTGGGATTGCTATGTCTATCACCACTGCCTTCTTCTGTTGTTTGTCGATCAACAAGATGTCCGGTTGGTTAGCCATCACCAGCTTGTCAGTCTGGATCTGGAAGTCCCACAGGATCTTGGCTTGGTCATTCTCAACCACCTTAGGAGGTGTCTTCCATTGTGACCTTGGGACCTCCAATCCATACTCAATGCAGATGTTCCTGTACACTATGCCAGCCTCTTGGTTATGGCATTCAATGTACGCTGTTCCTGCCTTCATCTTACACCCTGCTATTATGTGCTGAACTGTCTCAGGAGCATCTTTGCACAGCCTGCACCTAGGATGTTGTCTGGTGTGGTAGATCCCGGCCTCTATTGATCTTGTACTGAGTGCCTGTTCTTGTGCTGCCATGATTAGTGCTTCTGTGCTGTCCTTCAGTCCAGCCTTTTCCAGCCACTGGTGGGATTTCTTGATATCAGCCACTTCTTCTATCTGTCGGTGGTACATGCCGTGTAGGAGCTTGTCCCTCCATGAAGGTTCCTCCTCCTCCTCTGCATCAACGGGTTTCTGTTGCCTGAGGTATTCACTTAGCAGCTCATCTTTGGGGGCCATCTTTCTGATGTATTCCTGGATGTTGGTTGTTTCATTCTGAACAGTGGCTCTGACGCTCACCAGTCCTCAGCCTCCCTCATTCCGCTTAGTGTAGAGTCTCAGGGTGCTGGACTTGGGATGAAACCCTCCATGCATTGTGAGGAGCTTCCTTGTCTTGATATCAGTGGCCTCTATCTCCTCCTTTGGCCAGCTTATTATACCAGCGGGGTATCTGATGACTGGCAGGGTGTACGTGTTGATGGCCCGTATCTTGTTCTTCCCATTCAGCCGACTTTTCAGGACCTGCCTTACTATGTGTATTTGTAGCTGTCCTGAACATCTGCAATGCTGCCTTCTAGTAGCTCAATCCCCTCGGTCCTGATCATCTTCCCTCTCTTCAATACCTAGATCTGGTGAGGTGGTGAGTCGATGTCTCGCTCATTCCTGGCATACAGCTTCATGTCATCCATGTACAGAAGGTGACTGATCATTGTTCCACTTCGGAGCCGGTACCTGTAGCCACTCTTTGAGATGATCTAGCTGAAAGGGTTCAGGCCTATGCAGAACAGCAGCGGGGATAGTGCATAGTGGGGATAGTGTGTAGCATTGAGTCATAGGCCTTCTCGTAATCAATCCAGGCAGTGCACAGGTTGGTCTGCCTGGTCTTGTAGTCTTGGGTGACTGCTCTATCAACCAGTAGCTGGTGCTTAGCACCCCTGGTATTACTACCAATTCCTTTCTGGGCCCTGCTCATATATATATATATATATATATATATATATATGTATATATATATATATATATATATATATATATATATGTATATATATATATATTAGATATTGTATTTTTCAAACTTAAGCCTATCATGTGTAATGATATTTTTGAAAAGAAAAACTGCACTTTGAAACATTCATTTCATGCTTGGGCAATGTGGAAATATATATATAATATGAACTGTCAGTTCATCACAAATTACACAAATATGGACATGTTTATGTGTTCATCCCATGAAAAAGTCAGCTGATGTTAATTTTGAAAGGAATGTAAACTTTGTCAGGATAAATTAAGTTAAAATATATATTTTTAAGGAAACTTAATAGGAACTTATCAAGGTCTAAATTTAGTTCCCAGCCCAAAAAAGTTCCTGCTCTGGGGGTAGAACTTTTTGAACTATCTAATTATGTTGACTAAATGTCTATGTCTCAATTACTTAATTTAATCGCTTTGAAAGTCAATCCTTGTTGCTCTTCCCCTTTTCAGTAAAATGTTACATACTTAAGCATTTAGCATTGCAGATAATATTGCAAACTCATTGTGTGAGGATGTACCTGTGTGTGTGTGTGTGTGTGTGTGTGTGTTATGTATTAACAGATCCACATCACAAAAAAACATTAAAAAGTGCCACTATTTCCTGCAGTCTGGAGATAATTATTGGTGGAGAAAGTTGCATTATTATTATGTTTTGATATTTCTAATGTCTGGTGAGGTGAAATAGGGATTAGGTTTGATAGCATTTTATCAAATTTGAATCCGGTACTGAATCCACTTCAAATCAAATCTGAATCGTTATCCCTTGTCGAATCTTATTATGTTTACCCTTCAACATTTCACCAGCTTAGCTGTGTGGTCATCAACATGAGTTACTGAATTTGCAAGTAAAAAGGCTAAAATAACTACAACTCAAAGATGTCTAATCACACTTTGTTGGCAGAAACAGTACAATTTTTAAATGAGAAGCCTGTTACCTATATGTTTTCCATTGTTCTTTGATAGTAAAAAAAAAAAAGGGTGAGGAAAGATAAAAAAGCTTAACAAATCTGGGTATTTTGTCAATAGGGAACCGCATCATCTAAAACTTCCCTAGATAAAGACCTTGTCCAGTCCAGAGTCCCTGATCTTTCATGCTTTTAGATCGATTAAAGAATGACAGGGTCCAGTATTGGTTGAGACCTAAACCATTTGGACAGAGTCCATGTGTATTGTCATGCAGCTCAAATCAAGCTGTTTTCTTACCAACAACTGTGAAGTGCTCATTTCACAAAATGTCCCAGCACCTTGCTAATATTCCTGTGACTAAAACAGTTGCATATCACAGACCATGACAATCAAATTACTTAGGTCTAGTTTGATGGACAGGCCAGGGTCTTAACCCAGTCTGGTCTGATTCAGGAATACTGTATAAGGGGCCTCCTCCTATAGGCTTGCACCATTTTTGTCTATGACTATACTGACTGTTGACTACAGTACCAGTGGAAGGCTTGTTATCTGTTCTGTGGATGGGGATGGTGCTGAGGTCAGGATGACCTCTCAGTCACCCTATGGGGTCACTATTTAATGAAAGTGTGTCCTGTATGACGTATGGGCTGCGGCCTGTGTGCCATCCAACACCCAGTCCCCACAGCAGAAAATGGGGTTGCCAGAGGTTAATCAAGTGCAATTTCTTTCTCTTTCTCCAGCCTGATATTTCCTCCTCCACTTTGAGTAGTGTGCTGAAAGAGTTCTGTTGCTCCATATGTGTGTAGAATGCTTCAAAAGGTTCCTGTGTTTGTAGTTTTTCTGTACATGTATAGTTTCAGCATGCTTTAGTAAGTTCTGTTTGCAGAAGAAGGTGCATCACGTGATGTTAGTCTGGACTTTTCTGAGAACTTACTCTCACTGATGACCATAATAAAACAATGATATTGGTTTTTGGCTTTGTAAAAATTTCAGTTACAATTATTACTTTACAAAAATAAAATTCAAATGCAACAATTCAATCACATACAGTAAAAATCCAATAATAAAAAAATAGTTTGACAAAACAATCCTAACTCAAGGTCCACTTACTTTTTCCAGAGCTTTCATATCACACATCCTCAGGTGTCGTTTGCTCAGTTGTCATGAGGATGGATCTGTTGACCAAGCTCAGTAATTGCAAGGTTTCAGCCACAGCATGTTTCAGTCTGACCATCATGTCTGATGGTCAGACTGAAATATTACATACCACTGTGGTTAAGTACAGCCTTACAGAGTTGTCAGCATGGCTCTAGACTCTTATCCTGGAACTCCGCAACCTACACAGCTCACGTCACACCATTCACACACACAGAGGAAGGACAGACAAGGAAACCATGCACACAACAACATAACAGCATTGCACTGAAGCAACACAATGTGCTGTGTTGTTACAGGATCATTCCATTTCACACTGTGAAATGGGTCATAAAATATCGGTCATGATCTTTGTCAGATGCATGATTACTTTTTTTAGGAACGTAAATAAATTTAAAAAAATGTATCCAAGCACAGACATAATTGTTGGAAACTGTAGGTACATTCTGGGTGAAAACAGCTTTTTCAATGAAAAGCAGCATCAAAAAGGTATTTCACCAGAATGTTGTTTATAAAAAATGGACAGGTCTTGATGTGAGCATCTCTTCTCCTGAGGGAATTCAATCTCAGCCTTGTCCAGCTTGTGCTTTAAGTGGAGCCTTGTCCTGTGATGCAGGTGGTTGTTTTGTGAACTTGCCTTTCTTCTAGTGCCTGGGATTGGGTAAATACCCAGGAATACAGCTGAAAAGAGATTTTTAGAGTGTTTGAAAACCTCAGCTTTAACTTGTTTATCCCACAAATGTCCAAAATCCAATGTGGAGTATTCACTCGAGTTCCATGTCTCTTCAGTGCCAACACATCATCAACAACTCTGTTTTCTTCACCATGAAAACAGAGTTAGATACAACCTTTTCCACATAATTGCATAGCAATGATACAGACATATTGCTGTGCTGCAGATGATGAAGGTGAAATGTAGTTTTGTCTTTATAAGTACTGTTGTGTGGAACAAAGAACCTTGGGTCTGTTTACAACATTAAACAGCATAAGTGGAGTGACCATGGGGGCAGAGGAGGCGACCACCCCAGGGCCCATGTTCAATAGGGGTCATACTGAGGACATAGTGTGCAACCCAACTGGGCAGTGCTGTGAGAATAATCATGCTTAACTCTCTTAACTTTTTCAATTCATTCTCTATGGTTGTCCTTATCACTGTGGATGTAATCCCCCTTCTGACCACAATTTGGGGTCCACTGTCCGTATTTCTGCTCATTGACTCCACAAGATGTGAAGACTGCAGAAGCAGCAATTCAAAGTTTATGACTAACTTCGATGAAAACTTTAGCCAAAATATGAGATATTTGTGTCTTTTTATGTTTGTGGTGAATGAAACTCGCAAGACTTTTCTTTGTTCAAGCTGATATTCATCTGCTGGCCCTCAGTTAGTTTGTCCATGACATTTATTCAGCTGTTTCTCCGCTGTGGTACTGGATGAACAGTAAGAGACAATGTTGTTTTATCTCTGAATTTTTGCATTTAAAGAAATATTTTTGGCCTGGTGTGGGTTCTCGTTGGCCTTGCAGCCCACCAGGCCTGTACAATTATGGGGGAAACACTGATGTTATTCAGGTGTCACTGAATTTATCTGGGATTTCACAGAAACATCAGCAATAATGTTCTGTTTGTTACCCACAGCTGGCTGCAGCACCACACAGAAGCTGAAAACGTAACTGCGTCTCCAAACTGATAAAGAGATTGTGCACACTTACGCATGTGACACAGCAGTGGTAACTTCATTAACACCGGATTGGTCAAGTTCTGGCGGTAATTAATGTTCTGTTTTCTGCTACACATCTACACAGGTCAGCTGTTACATACATATTCAGGTTTATACAGTGGAATTGTTTGTCGTAAAGAAGTCCTTATGGATGAATCCTGAGCTCCATCAGAGCTGTCAGGACATTTTTATTTTTAAGTAGCTGAAAGTCTGAGATAAGCCTGCCACCCCATACCCATTTGATCCCACCCCCCCCATGTCAGATGATTTCACCCATCATTTAATATCAATTCAATATCATTCAAGCCTCACAAGCTTGAAAATTCAAAAAAAGAGAGAGAGAGAGAGAGAGACAGTGTGTGTGTGAGGAGTGAGTGTGTGCACAGTTAACACCAACTCTCTGAAGACGCTAATAACTCCACCCTAACTGTGTGTGGCAATTAGCGCTGGTCTTTGTGAATTTGAGTGTTTTTGCAACAAGGCTTATTTGCATAGAAAGGGGCCGAATGTATGAATATTACCTAATTTACATACATGCAAACAGCACAGGCGCATCATGATGCCATTTGCTTAGCAGCACAGTTTGTGGTGCACTTCATCCTTTGCAGGTGCTTTGTGAATTACACGCTATCTTTTTGTCTCATTTGCACAGGTTTAGCGGCCACAAAAGCCGTGCAATCTTTTGTGGATTTTGCCCATAGACACACTTGCTTAGTGAACTACTGCCTGCACTTTAGGACAGGAGATATTCACCACAGTTTACTCACTCACTGTATTTAGCCTGCTGAATCCCGTAAATTTGTCTACAAATTCAGAGGTCTGGTGTTATGGCTGTCAAGAGTTTGTTTTGAGCTGGAGAAAACAACCAGGCTAATCAGACCATTTGCTGGTAGGACAGAGGTCAGAGACAAATAGGTGCTATAACAAAACTGTAGCTATGTAGTCCTGGTATAACAAGTTTGTTTCTAATAAAGTTAGGTGAAAAAATTCAGTAAGGCAAATAAACTGAAAGTAATTTAGTTTGATAAAGAAAGAAAAATGGTTAGAGAGAGAGATTAAGATAATTTAGTCATAAATAGGGTCAGATGTAAATAGTTCAATAAGTAGTTAATATAAATAGTTCCTAACAATATTAAAGGTTAACAGTGGGGTAAAATACACAATATCTGATGGGTCACCAAATACAGTTGGTACTCGAAAAAAGTCACTGAAAGAAACTTACAAGGCTATGAAAATAAAGAGGGGCTTTCTACTTTCGTGAAAGCAACAATACTCCTGGGTGGAAAAGAGTGACTGTGGTAGGTTTGTACAGTTTGCCAGCTAACTCACTAGCTGGTTAGCATCCTCACTGTGTAGTTATGTGCATTTCTTCTAATAGACTTTGACAGCAGCAGCCTCTGCAGGAGACACATAGCTCTCTGTTTAAAGAACAACTTGCAGGTTGAATTTTTTAATGGACTTACAGTTTATGTATCATGAAAATTATGTAAAAGGTTAATGTGTGATTTTTAATGATCACATTAAAAATTAGGACAGAAAAATTAGGACCGAAAAGTTAGCATTTTGAGCAGCGCCCTCAAAACAAGCTTTTTTTCAACAACGCGTCATATTACATCACAGAAGGGAGTTGCTTTCCCTCTCCCAGCTGCAGTACACTGTGTGGTACTAGTGATTCTGAGCGGTTGTCACTTAGTGAACTTGTATTTCTTTTTTTTCTTTTTTTTTGTTGCTAGTTTTGTTTTGCATTTTATCATTTTTCATAAATTCAATTCAATTTTATTTATATAGCGCCAAATCACAACAAAAGTCATCTCAGGGCACTTTTCACATAAAGCAGGTCTAGACCATGCTCTTTAATTTAAAGAGACCCAACAATTCCAGCACTCGGTGACAGAGGCAACGAAAAACTCCCCTTTACTGGGACGAAACCTCAAGTAGAATTGGGTTCTAGGAGGGTTGCCATCTGCCTTGACCAGTTGGGTTGAGAGCGAAAGAAAGAGGGAGGGGGAGAGGGAGGATAATTGTGTCGGTGCAGGCTGCACAAATTCCAGCCTGTCAGGACACGAAGTCCATTTTCCTAGCAGGAAAAGCTCAGAAAATCAAAAATGCTCAGAACATTTGGGGCTGAAGCAGTGGCAGCCCACAGGATAGACCCATAGCTTTGGCATCACAATCACAACTGCTTTTCAATGGTGCTGAACATGAACACAAACAAGACACAGCAGTTTTTTTGTGAATGATACACATCCAGTGTGTTTTGGAGTTGATTAACTCTGAATATCGAGGAGAACAAATCAGCTTTCTTCAGCTTGTGGGGGAATCTGATGTCTAGTCAATTACAAATACTGGGGGGGACAAATTTCCATATTTCATATATTGAGGTCTAAACTGTGTTGACGGATGGTTTGTTTAAATATCATGACAAAAATGTCCATTATGAAATTAAGACTGTGTAATGCGTAAGTATACTATACAGGCCTGGCAGCATATATAACAGAGTGCTGTGACTAATTCCAAAACATTTTCACAGCATTTTTCTGTTCCCCTGTCAAGTCTGCTTGCCGATTATGGTCATCATTTTGTATTGACTGCTCTACAGAGAGACAGACAGATGCTGCATCTTGACTGCTCATATGTGCCACCTGATGGTTGTTGCTATGCAATTGTATGCTATCCCCCCCTTCACTGCTGCCATGGCATTACCACGGTAATCACGTCGATTGAAATGAGTGACATCTGTATGTAAAACGATCCGGATCTAAAAGTGTATCATAAAAATGTGGTTTAAAACTGGATAAAAATTTTAATTTCTGAGAGAGCTTCTGGTGACAAACACCCATGCAGATGCATGTGCCCAAGTGTTCACCAGGAACGTTTACAATATTTCCCTAAATGAAATGATTTTTTTTTTAATCCAAAAAACATGCAGAGGAAGTGGAACTTTTTCTGTCCTGCCCTGAATAATGTCTGCAGGTATTCCCTTCAGGCTACATCCGGTGTAAACAATGTCTGCCAACAAGGTAAGGCAACCTGTATTTAGCCTGAGAGGAGAAACCCAGGGCTAAGAAGTTCGTAAAACACTCGGTACAGCTTGCTAAGATCATTGTTCTGAGCACATGGTACGAATTGAAGGTGAATCAGATGAGTATATCAACATTTTGATAAACTTATCTCATCTGGACTATGGTGGCTGGACAGAAAGAGGACACTGTGTAGAGAGATTATAGAAAAATCAACTTGAAACCCCAAAGTAAGGGGAACCAGAATACAATAGGAAAAATCCTATTCCCCATTTGAAATTACTCCAAATGACAGAAAATTCTACACAGCTTCCTTTTGTTATGGTATCTGGTTAAATGTAAGGAGCTCTGATTATTGTCATCAAGTAGACAGTCAACAGTTTGTACAGTGGTAGAATGTGTTTATATGTTGCCCCAGTGTGTTGTAGCAGATGCACAGTATAGTAGTTGCTCCAACCAGTTAATGGCAAGCTATTTTAGATTTTATTCATTTTTCACTGATCAAAACTTTTAAGGAGGAGAACAGCACAGAGACATGCTCCTTTATAGTCTTTTACTTTATACAAATCAGAGTCAGAATCAAATCCCAATGTTTCAGCTCACATCTTCATTAGTGGCAGGAATAATGGGTTGGAAACCACTTGATATATATTTCCTGACATCATACAAGGCATCTTATAGGATAATAGCATCAATCAGTGATCAGGCCATCATCTGTGTCACCTGTATTGCTTGTTGCTCTTCTCTGCCTGACCCACTGTAGCAGCCTCTTCGTGTTGAATCAAAACAAATCAAACCAGCCAAAACAGCAAACAATAAATCTGATTGCAGTGTAATTACGAACATTTACATTTAAACCTAGAAGAAAACTTTTGATTTTTTTTTTTATTTGATCGCACAATGGTCTGACAGTGGATAAATTAAAAATTGTTTCCTGATAAAAATTGTTACTTTTAACAATTTTCTAAAAAGAAATAATTTAATTTGAATGTTGATATCCATCTCTTGAGATGAAAAATTGAGTATTGGATACCAAAAGTTTATTTGTAAAAAACAGTGTTAGATACCAAGAACAACAGTGATGATATCAGCAATGTCAATTAAATTGTTGATATTGATAATAATGTGCAAAAAAATGAATAGCTGGTATAAATAATTGTATGGCAACTATTTTGAACCAATTTGATATCAAATTTTGCATTGAAAGATAGATAAAAGCTTGAATGACTTATGATACAGTATGTACAGTTTCATTATTGTGCCTGTTTCCTCCAGTGTAGGCTTTAGCCAGCAGTAGATGAAGACACTCGCAGAACATTAGTATTCATGGATATGTTCATGACTGTCAGAGAAAGCAGGGTTTCTGTGTCCACACTGGCAGCTCTGTAACTGAGAAGAGCTGTACTGAAGAGGTTCAACACAGCTCAACAGGAAGGCACACAGTACACACACGCACACACATGCTAGCAAGTGTTTGGACATCAGCTCAGCTACTAATAGAGGCACAGGGGGATCAGACTGGTCTTCTCTCAATACACAAAACAGATACATGCAAAACCCACCTCCTCCTTTCTATTCCCATCTCTCCTCTTTCATGTTCACACTAATGTGGATACATTTAAAACATGCCTTCTATTCACACCAAGCTGCCATTTTCCACCACCAAAATTCTTTACAGAGTGGATAACTGGAACAGTTAAAAATGTGCTTTATTTATTATCTTTTAATTTATTTGCAGATTTCATGTCAATAAGCAGCCTCAAGCTATTTCTGTTTACCAGAGTTTCCTGTGGAAATGAAATCACTGCACATTGCCCTTAAAGTCACAATAAAACAGAAGTTCTTTAGAGTGTCTTTAGGTTCTGTACTGTGATACATTTCCTAGGGAAACAGAACAAATGGGTTGTGCACAATTATTAGGGTGATTGAAATCAAATCCTTCAGATTTAATTGGACCACTAAAAGGTAAGTGTGGCTTTGCAAATACAGTGAGATACCGTAGAGGACTGTTGGCAGCTTATTTTGTGCTTTGTATAATGACGTTGACCTGTTTCTGGGTTTTGGCAGATGTTACGCAGCCTCATTTCCAAGAATCCAGTATGTGATGATGGATCATAAAAATGCTCTTTAGATTATAAAAACAAAATAATGAGCTCAACAATAAAACATTTTTGAGTGTGTTGAAGTGTTGAAAATACACACTGAAATAAAATTTAGACAGGAGCTGCTAAAGTCTAGCAGCTAAAAATTCTAATATCTACCTTCACAGTCAGATGATGTAACAGTCAGTAAATGCATGTATCATGAGACACATTAAAGGCCACCTGAGGGGCAGTCAAGGAAAGAGACACAAACACAAAATATGTTCTTCCAGAAAAAAAGAAAAAAGCAAAATCCACAGACATTGAACTCCAATCAGGCTTGAAATTCAGTTTCAGTATCAAAACTGCCATCTGCTAGGGCAAAGACCATTGAAAAAAATTCAAGGTGGTCCGATATTTTTTTGAGTTTTTATACTTAAAATCCATGCTTAAAAAGCCAAGTGACTTATGCATACTTTGACAAGGAGCCTCCTTAACTCTATTTTAAGTGTTCCTTCTCTCTTGTGTTCTTGAAGTATCTCCAGTGCTCTGCTTTGAAGTAGATACTGCAGGTGTTCCTGTTCATCTGGCACTGGAAGATGCTTCATTGATGGAGGTAAAGGGAGACATGATGGAGGTGAATTTTACCTTTAAAATACTATTATGCACAGTATAGAACCCAGGGCTGAGTGATAAACCAAAGATTCACTGATGCAAACATTATGGATCTCTTACCAAGCCAATATTTCCCATATTGATGTTAGGTGAATGCATTCCTCCAATACATAAGCCATTTCATTTTGTGCCCCTTTAATTCAACTGAATGTGAAGCAACAAATTACATGTTAAAAGACAAACATGTTGGCAGAGGGCAAACACGATAGAGAATGTATTACTTGTGTATTGGAGTTTAAAAATGAATTGTCATTTCATTTATTGTTACCTGGTACATGTGACAATATGCAGTGATATGAATTTCAGGTCATATTGCCAAGCCGTAATAAAACCCCAGAATATACTCACATGAATAATGCATATATAGAACAAAAACAAAATACCTGGATTTGATGGGCCTCTCCAGCATTTGTTTGGGGTAGTGCTTCTGTGCTTGACATGAAGACCTGAAATCTCTCAAGTTCTACATTTCTGTCAACATCAACAAATTCTTGGAAATCCGTGATATTTCAGAACTTTTTATTTACTTTTTATTTTTAAAGACAGTAGCAAGGACTTTGACAGATTCATTTTCATGGTCTGGGTCATGGGGAAAAAGAGAAAAGGGGGAAAATGCTATTTACACTCATTGTGATGACTTTGCAAATAAATCTCGATCCAAAACTAATCTGGCTACATAGAACTACATAGGCTGTGCAGCCTTCCTTCACTTTACAAAAATGGTTAGCCTAGTAAAGGTTGTCCTAAAACCATGTGACCCAAGAATTCAGAATTCAAAGCAACATTACAAGAGAGCATATTGAAGTGTACCCCAACACACACACATACACACTTTAAGATAGGCATGTGACACACTTACAGTTTAATGTTAAGTGACATTAGACTTTTTTATGCTCACAAGCTGAACAAGTAGTTCAGTCAGTAGTGAAAATAAACAGTTCTAAACAATATTCTAGGCAAACAATGTAGTAAAGAATTAAAAAAAAAAAAAAAAGAACAGATTGTGCCTTTAGTTTCGGTTATTTTTGTTTGATTGGTTACTGATGTATCAGTCAGTGCAACCTGTGTTAATTGGTCGTAGGTAAGGAAGAGAGCCATGGAGGGCAGGATTTAGAAAAAAATCAGGAGAGACATGCGAAAACAGAGAGAAACAGACAGAGCAGGAGAAATGCAGAGAAACGCTAGGTAAGATATTTTGGTGTATGTTTAGCTAAATAGAAGAAAAGTGTAGCTATAGTCAACTACGCACAAATTTTGCTTTATCACAGTTAATTAGCAAGACAGTTTTGTGTGAGTGCGTGGCTGTGCTAAGCTTAAGTCTGTTAGCTCTGAACCAGAGGACGCCATTACTGACCAGGACTGTCTGTGTGCTTTCTGACGGAGAGTTCACCTCCGCTGCGTCTAGTTTCATCTTTCAGACCACAAAGTGTCGGTCCAGGACTGACATCGAACTGTCTTCATCTCTGCTGCTGTCTGGTTTCATCCCTCGGACCACGGACTGTTTCTCCGTGTCTGACACCGAACTGTAAATTGGATTTTCTGTCTTTGAGGATAAGTCAGCCGCACCGCACCCTAGCGACACACAGGCCTGCAACTTCCTTTATTTTTGTGTGCGTGTGAGTGTGTGCTTGGGCCCACTGATACTGAGAGTCCATTGAAGTATTTGATCTGAGTTGCTATAGGGAATAGTAGACAAAGTGAAAAGAAATTCGGATCGTGCCAAAGAAAATTAAGGAGATTTAATTTTTGGATTCTAATGTTTTCGTATAAGCCAAGGTTTGCATTTTTTTCAAGATTTATTGATTTGCTAATTTTGGAAAAGCTCATTTTATTTTATTTAGAAAGTTATTATTTATCATTTTGAAGGGGTCTAATTTGTGTTATTTTGTGTTTTGATTCATTTCAACTAAAAGAGTAAATATTATTTGTGGTTTAACAAAAACAAATGAAAACAAAAAAGATTAGTAAACTGTTATTCCTTTTAAACAAAAGTTGTCTGGGTCAGTTATTTAAAACACATAAAATTTGATATTTATAAATATACTATTAAGTTTGACATTTGTTTATTAGGGTATTGTTGCACCCAAAACAGGTAAACCTTCGTGGCAGCTACCTTTGGAAACAAACCCAAGCACCCCAGCATTTCAATTTAAAGTTAGTTATTAGCAACATAGGCATAATATAGAGTGTTGGGGTGCTACATCTGTTAGTTCAGTTAGTATTTAAGTCTTGGTTTGCAGTCACTCTTTGTTGGATCCTGTGTTCTGTCCTGTAAAGTCAAGTCTGTTCTGTCCTGTCGTGTTTGTGCAGTTTCCATGCTGCCTGCTCAGTTGTTTTTTGTACTCAGTTTACTCAGCTCAGCCTGCTTTTGTTTTTGCCTTGCCAGTCTTGAAATAAAGATGGTTTTCCTCAGCCCTACTTCCTAGTCTCTGCATTTGGGTCCACCCATTCCTGCTACTTCATGACAAACTGTTGTTGTCCAGTGTTAGTCCCTGTGTGGCATGACCTGTCAGTCAATTTGAAAGTATTTCAGAGTGATATCCAATCCTGGGGTTTGATTTTACAGTAATTTCCTTATAGTTGGATATCCAAATGTAGTAGCCAAAAGATCCTCTAGGAACCTTAATTTAATTGGGTTCTTTGAGGATCCAGTTTTCATACTGAGGAATCCCAAAAGTTCTTGCAGGCACCTCTAAGAGCATTGAGGAACGTTTGAGTTCTTGGAGGATCTCCTAGGTTCTTGGAGTAACCTAGAGGTTCTTCAAGGAACTGTTCTTTTTTTTACAGTGAAAGGACAGAAAGAGAACCAAAGACAGAGGTCAGAGGGTTGTAGTGGAAGGTGGACAACATCTGTTCTCCATGGAACTAAAGACACCTATGGAAAGAGAGCTATATGCCACTTCAGAGAAGAGGATTGTTAAAGCAAATGCATATTGTCCCTACTGCGACAACAACGCGCATTACCCCTCAACCAGTGCTCAGCCATCCAGAAGCTCACTAAGGCCCGAGTCACTGAGTGGATCTGGTCCAATAACAAATGCTGGAATGTACCATCAGGCGGTACAGTGTACCCTCAAGAAGCTATGTGGCATCTGTCAAGGCAAACATTTGCAAGTCCTTCATGAGGTCAACAGCAGAGCACCGGAGGAGAAGCCAAAAGAGAAGAGTTGCCTTGTAAACACAGCCACCGAGGTACTCTACTTAGATTCACTGACTGACTGCATCTGTGTACTGCTGAAGGTCATAAGAGTGATCCTGCATCATGGTAAGCATAGCCTGGACACCTACACCATATTAGATGATGGGTCCAAGCACACAATACTTCTTTCACAGCTACAGCAGATAAATTTGGACTAAAGGGCACACCAGGAGAGCTCACCCTCAGAACCATCTGTCAGGATGTCCAAATCCTCCAGGGTATCATTCCACGTCTCCCCCACCTCACAGCCTAAGAGGAGTTTCTGCATCAGCTGAGCCTTCACAGCAGTTGCCTGAGATTGGCGGATCATTCCTATCCAGTAGCCAGTCTTCAGAAGAGGTAGGTCTCCCCCCTACAGCAGTTTGAGAATGCCAGCCCATTCATCCTCATCAGCATGGACCACCCACATCTCATCACCCCCATTAAGCCAGTGCAGTTGAGTCCTCCAGGTGGACCAATCGCCATCTGAACTAGATCAGGGTGGACGCTACAAGGCCTGGCATGGAAGTAGGAACAATAATTACAGCCACAGCAGTGCCTTCTGACATCCACAGTCCTCTCCAACACAGAACTCCTTCGAAATGTTGAGAAGCTATGGCAGCTCAACATGCTGCCATACAGAAAGGAGAAATTGGTGACCCGTTCAAGACACATACGGAGTACTCCGCTATGCCCCACCACTCCTCCATAAGAAGGACACACCCCACTTCCATGCTCCTAAAGAGACAGTAATAACAAGCCTCAGAAGTACAGAAAGACAGTTGGCCAAGGATCCCAAGCGGAGCACTGCTTACAACGCAGAGATACAGAAGTTAGTTTAAGCAGGCTCTGTGCTTAAGCTAGAACCCAGTATGCTCAACCAAGATCAAGAATCATGGTACATCACACCACATGGTGAGCCATAATGGGAAGAACCTCATTGTATTTAATTGCTCTAAGGGCCTGAACCTGAATGAGTCCCTTCTATTTACCTGGACCAACTCTGGGTGCATCACTCCTGGAAGTGCTGCTATGTTTCAGAGAGCATCCTGTTGCAATCAGCAGCGACATCAAGGGGATGTTTCATCAGGTCCACTTACTAGCTGAAGACAAACCCTTGCTGTGGTTTGTATGGCTTGACATGAGGAGAGTCCCCCAGAGTCCCCCAGATGTCTTTGAGTGGCAGGTGCTACCATTTGGCACTACTTGCAGTCCATGCTGTGCTATTTATGCCTTGCAGAAGCATGTCTTGGACCACAGCGAGCCTGGAGACAGCATCCGGCCATGATATTCTCACACTTAACATACTGCATCACTACCTGGTCACAAGCCCTACATTCAACTATATCACTCATATCACTATATAATAAGACAATAATTAAAAAAAACAAAAAAAACAAGGTGGCACAATTATCACATCTTGTACAGACACACCTGTATTTTGTATGTATATACTTGTGTATGTATTCTTGTTTTTCCTCTCATCTTTCTTTTTTTTCTTCTTTACATTAACTTTTATATTCTAACCATCTAAAAAAGCCACCTGTGGACAGGTGTAATTTAGCGTTTCACTACAAACACTAAACAGTGTGCATCCAGTGCCTGTGCATAATTGTATGTTGCAGTTCCAATGCTATTGTGATGTCCATGTCAAATAAATACAAATACAAACACAATGAAGAGATGTTTCTACATGGACAACTACCCCCAGAGCCTGCCAACACCAGTGGAGGCCAGACAGCTTGTGGACAGGCTGCAGGCCCTCCTAGCCTCCGGTGGGTTCAAGCTGTACCAGTGGGCCAGCAGTGTTCCCAGTGTTGTCAATCACCTGTCAAAGGAATCCAGATTAGACAGCTTAGAGCTCTGCCACACCCAAGAGAAAGCAGATACTCCAGAATTGACCCTTGGGCTCAGTTGGCACTTCCAGTCAGACACCTTAGGGTACAAGCACCAGCCGGTGGAGTGCAGAGTGCGAACCATGTAAAACATCTACAAGGTGCTAGCAAGCCAGTACGACCCTCTCGGGTTCATCTTGCCTTACATAGCCCAAGCCAAGATTCTAGTCCAGCACCTCGGGACAAAAAACAGGGAATGGGACGACCCCCCACACAGGAGCTTCTAGACACCTGAAATGAGTGGGCAGGGGAACTACAGGTCCTACCATCCATCATACTACTTAGGTGCTACATCCTCAAAGAAGTTGATGGTGCCAGTGCCACACATGCGGTCCACATATATTCTGCAACTCCTCCGAAAGGGCCTATGGGGCTGTAGCATACCTACGAACAGAGGACAATCAAGGTAAGACCTACCTGGCATTCCTTATGGCAAAATCCAGTATGGTTCCTAAATGTCCCCTGTCTATGTCGAGGCTGGAGCTGTGTGCAGCTGTGGTAGGATCACCATAATCACCACGGTGATAAAGCAGAAGCTCACTTTGAAGATCAGTCAGAAAACACCCTGTGGACTGATTCCATGACTGTGTTGATGTAGCAGCAGTCTGAGTCTTGCTGAGGTCTTTGTCGGCACAAGGGTGGCTGAGATCCAAGAGCCCACAGAACCTCATGCGTGGTGCTACATGGATACAGCAAGGAATGTGGCAGATGATATCACGAGAGGAAAGACCCAGAGACAGCTTGTGGAGCCAAATAGGTGGAGCCAGGGCCCACCATTTCTCCTCCAAGCCCCAGCTAGGTGGCCAGTGAAACAGACTGCTTCAGCTGAGGAGGAAGTATCAAAACTCCGAAAGTCAACCTTCTGTGGAGTCACATCCACAGTGGCAGAGCCACAAGTTCCAGATGTGGACAACATTTGAAGGGAGCTTCTCAATGTTACCATGTGGGTGCTTCACGGGGCAGCAGACCAGGAATGTCACCCTATAACCGCAGACTACCAGAAAACAGAGACCCCCATGACTCCAGAGAGCTCAAAGGGACAGCTTCCCAAATGAGCTGTGTCTCTTGAGAGCCAGTAAGCCAGTCCCATTTAGTAGCTGCCTACTTACCTTGTCCTCGGAGTTCAACGAGTCAGGTGAGATTAGTTGGGGGGAGACTATGCAAATCTGAAGACCTGAAGCATGCCACCCTACATCCCATCACCCTACATCCCAGTCACCCTGGCATCAAACTCCTGATACAGGATTACAACAGTCATCTGCGCCACCCTGGCCCAGAGTGGGTGTTTGCAGAAATGCAGCGCACTTGGTGGATCCTCAGAGACCGTGAGGCTCTCTGATAATCTTTAAGTGCCTCAACACCTGGGCTGTGCACTTAGACCTCCTGACCAACATCGGCATCGCCTCCTTTTTGATGGCCCTGAGGAGGTTAGTTGCCGGCAGAGGGACTCTCGCTGAGTAGTTCTCGTATTAGGGGATGAATTTCTGGGGGAGAGAGAAGGAGCTGCGAGAGGCCTTTACGGTGCTGTCCCCAGAGTTGCAACAGAGTGTGACAGCCCCTCTGTTTTGCACTCCTTGTTGCTGCTGTGTTCTCTGTTTGCAGGGGCAGGTTCCTGAGCACACACTGATTAGCAGGATGGGACACACCTGGGCCTGGTGTGCCCCATGTATAAAGCCAGACAAGCTGCCAGTTCAGACTCTCCTCTCTCCCCCACACAGTCCTGCATTGTTTTTTGGTTCTTTTTCCTTTGTTTCACGATACAACACCCATACAGCATACACTCAGTCAACCACTCCCTATTGATTTTACAAACTACCTACTACCTACTCATTTGTTTTTGTTTTTTTTTTGTTACTTTGAGTACTTTGTTTTCACTAAATTTACTTTTGTACTATTGAATACTTGTGTGACTTCCCTTTTTTGCCACAGTATAGAGCCAGGCTGTGACACAGAGCCTTGCCAAAGAGAAGATAATCTTTCATTTCAACCCACCTGCAGTACCACACTCACACTTGGGAGAGGGAGATCCGTTCAGTCAAACAGGCACTTTACATGGCTGTGGGTGCTCAGGCACGAAGAGGTGCTCAGGATGGTGCTCACTGAAATGGAAGGCCTTCTGAATTCCTAATCCTTGGGTTATTTATCGTCTAGTATCACAGATCCAGATCCTGTGACCCCAAGTCTCTTGTTGATGGGGCGGTTCGATGGATCTCCTCCTCAGGTGGTGTATCCAGATACGGAGCTACTCAGCAGACACAGGTGGAGACACTCTCAGATCTTGACA
Source organism: Thunnus maccoyii (assembly GCF_910596095.1). Lineage (NCBI taxonomy): Eukaryota > Metazoa > Chordata > Actinopteri > Scombriformes > Scombridae > Thunnus > Thunnus maccoyii. Next base: position 718,182 of record NC_056535.1, on the reverse strand, counting down.
GATCACTTCTGGTCAAGTTTCATCAGATATTATCTACCCAGGTTGATGTCTGCTGTCCAGAGAGTGTATTGGTCAGTTACGATTGTGTGCGTGTGCCCTTGAGACCTGTAAGCTGTATCATTAATGTTATCTGTTAATTTAATACAGGTTTTGTAGTAGTTGCTAATTCTTGCAACCTTTACAGCGTTGGTGATTAAGCTTGAATTAGTTGAATTAGAGCATACTCTGCTAGACTCTGCACTTGCTAGCTAGAATGCATGTGGTTGTTGATTAGATAGTAGTGATTATCTGAATGCCCTTTCTCCATGGTGTATTATATGCGTTGTGCATTGTTACATGCCAAGTAGTTACACAGCATTAAGATTATGCAATTAATAGTGGTTTAAGATTTAGTTTGTATGTATATATGATGCTCTATGTATTGTATATGATAGCTTAAACAATGTTGATTTCTTTTTTCAGAACTATACACACATAACCATGTCCATGTTTTGTAATGTTGTTTAAGGCTTATAGGGAGATAAATCTTCTGCATCCATGTTTTAACAGACACACCTGGAGTGAAGTTTTGGAATCAGAACCAGCCCTACAGAATAAGTTTATACAGTCCTTTGTTCTAGCCCTCAGTAACAGATTTTTTTGTGACTATCTGCCATAATTTTTTTCTGAAAATCCTGTCAGCAGCAGCACAGAGACACAGACAGGTCAGCTGCAGGTTCTGTTGTCATAGTGAAAGATCTAGCCATAAGTTCAGGAGTTGAATGAAAAATGATACAAACAGAAGTTTTTGAGACGATTTAGAGACACTGCTATTTTTAGTACAAAAACAAAATGTGTTTTCAAGTTGTCATTATGGGATACTATGTGAAAGATGGACCAAGACAGTCCATTGAGGTCTTGAGTGGTTGCTGATGACAGTTCAGAGATAAAATTGTGTGCAACATTTAAAGAGTGTAATATCCTTTCACACTCCTCACTGCTCCTCATTCCCAGGCGTTCCTTCAACTTGGTTAAGACCTGATCTGACAAGCTCTCCACCCAAGGTCACATGTGTTCTGAGTAGTGCCACAGAGCAGAGACATAGCCTGCAAATGAGAACAGTGCTGAAAGGACACAATGTATTGATGTAATGACCCTCTGGTGCTTTGGCTTGCAGACACTTCAAAATGAGAGGCATCAAACCCCACAGGCCAGCAGCCTGCACGAAATATTTTATATGAAACAATTAAAAACAAAACAATATTTCACAATCTCACTAGATTTTTTTTTTCACTTGGCCAAACAATGTTTTAGGACTCCATAATAGACAAAAAGACTAGTTAAGAAAGAGATTTTTGCAGTATAAAAAAGAAAACATACAGCAGACATATCTCAGGGACATAAAAAATTGTCCTTCACCAAGCTTGTTGTGCTGTTTGTTTTATATTTTTAGTCTGACACACAAGACATCTCATTTCAGGATACTGGCCTCTGGCACTGGCCTACAGCTCAGCACCATCTAAACATAACTGCACATGACATTTCCCCATGTTGCCCTAGCAGTTAAAACTGGGCCCCATGCTGTTCCTATTCTTTATGGATCACAAAATCGTTATATCATTGGATTTATTGTGGCAATGTACCGAGATACATCAGGGCCAAAAGTTTAAAAAATAATAATAAATCTTATTAAAAATGTTGCATTTTTCAAAAATAAAAAGAAAGAAACAAAAATACTGATTATTTTACAGATACAGTTTTGACTTCAGCATAGAAGGTTCAAATGGAGGGAATCAGCCCAATCGGCCAAAATTAAAGCTGCAATCAGTAACAAACTTCCCAAAGGTGGCCATGTTGTAAATAAGTTCTTATCCTGTCTACTATATAGTAAATGCATCGCGGAGCTCTTTGATGAACTCTACTTAAGTGCGGTTAATTAATATTTTCTCCAAAAAGAATTAGTAAAAGTAAGCTCTTTGACTGGAGTTAATGACAGGCTTATGAAAAGAGAAAAAAGTAATGCAATGGAAGGTACTATTATGATGCTAAGCTGTTTTTTGCCCTGTTTCAGCTACAAATGATCCAGTTGTGTGGTTTGTTTGATGTATTGCTATGCTGAGGATGAATAAGTGGTTTATCCTCACAATGTGTTGGTTTTTTAAAAGACATACACTTGTAGACTTATTGTGCCAAGTTTCATGTCTGTAGCTTGTTGCAGCCCACGGCAAATTGAGCAAAGGCATAAAAAGGCAGATAATGACGAATAGACGATGCCCACATGTATCAATCAATATGACATTTCAGATTTTGGTTAATTCTTGCCCCCAGAGCATGTGAACCAAAATTGGTGAAGTTTTGTCCATTGGTTTTTTGAGGTACACATTTGTGGTATTTGTCGTGCTCTCTATGTGTCAGGCTCAAAATGCTTTGGCGGAATCTACCAAGATCTACCAAGACTGGACAAATGGTCAATGACTTATGGCTAATTTCCTGCTAAACCCCGCCCTTTGTGAAGTTTTTTGATCAGTGGCAGCCATGTTTTTGGACCAATCTTGCTCATTTATAGTGTAACTGTCTATTTCAGTCCCTCAAGGCTGTATACCAAATTTGGTGCTGATACAGTCAAAATACCAAAAAACAGATGTCACATTGCTCTTTTCCAGTTTATGCAAATTAGCAAAAATCCATCATGGTGGACTTTTATGGTCCAGTTGGCCTTTTTGTAGAACACATTGAGCAGTTTGAGCTGTGGCAGAAGACAACTAATAATAATAAACTGGCACAAACTCAATAGGGTTCTACCTATTATTAATAAAAATAAATTAAAAAAATAACAAATGAATAAAACTTGGGGAAAAAAGTACACATTTGTCTGTTTTTCCTAGTATAATGATTTTTAGTTTACAACAACAGCGATTGTATGAATAAATAAATTAGCCTCTGATCAGAATTGAAATAATATTTATCAATCAATCAATCAATCAATATTTATTTATATAGTGCCAAATCACAACAAGTCATCTCAGCTTTGACTGGTTGGATTGAGAGAGAGAAAGAAAGAGGGAAAGGGGGGGGGACAGAATAACAACAATCATAATAACAACAACAACAACAGCAGCAACAGCAACAGCCAGGGAAGGATGCCAACAGGACTGTGAAGGACTGCAAAGGCACGGCCTGGAACCCAGGGTTTCCTGCGAGATGAGAAAGCACAAAAAAACTCCGGGGAAGAAGCAAAGTTACTGACATGCATTGATGTTACATGAATGCATACAGATGGAGAGGAGGAGGCGGAGAGAGGAGCTCAGTGCATCATGGGAAGTCCCTCAGCAGTCTAGGCCTATAACAGCATAACTAAGGGCTGATCCAAGGTGAGCCTGGTCGGCCCTAACTATAAGCTTTATCAAAAAGGAAAGTTTTAAGCCTACTCTTAAACATAGAGAGGGTGTCTGCACCCCGGACCGAATCTGGAAGATGGTTCCACAGGAGAGGAGCCTGATAGCTGAAGGCTCTGCTTCCCATTCTACTTTTAAAGACTGTAGGAACCACCAGTAAGCCTGCATTCTGGGAGTGCAGTGTTCTAGTGGGATAATACGGTACTATGAGCTCTTCAAGATATGATGGTGCCTTACCATTAAGGGCTTTGTAAGTTAGGAGAAGGATTTTAAATTCTATTCTAGATTTTACAGGAAGCCAATGTAGCGAAGCTAAAATGGGAGAAATGTGATCTCTTTTTCTAGTTTTAGTCAGTACACGTGCAGCTGCATTCTGGACCAGCTGGAGAGTCTTTACAGACTTGTTAGAGCAGCCTGATAGTAAGGAATTGCAATAATCCAGCCTAGATGCAGAAAAACTAGTCCATGCATTTGTTACTTACAAATGCATGGACTAGTTTTTCTGCATCTTTTTGGGACAGGATGTGCCTGATTTTTGCAATATTACGTAAGTGAAAAAAGGCAGTCCTTGAAATTTGATTTATGTGGGAGTTAAATGACATATCCTGATCAAAGATAACTCCCAGATTCCTTACGGTGGTGCTGGAGGCCAGGGGAATGCCATCCAGAGTAGCTATATCATTAGATAATGTGCCTCTAAGGTGTTTAGGGCCAAGCATAATAACTTCAGTTTTATCTGAGTTTAGTAGTAGAAAATTGCAGGTCATCCAGATCTTTATGTCCTTAAGGCATGCTTGGAGTTTGTTTAACTGATTGGTTTCATCAGGCTTCATTGATAAATATAATTGGGTATCATCTGCATGACAATGAAAATTTATGGAGTGTTTCCTAATAATATTACCTAAAGGAAGCATGTACAAGGTGAATAGAATTGGTCCAAGTCTCGTGGAACTCCGTGTCTAACTTTTGCCTTCACGGAGGATTCATCATTAACATGTACAAACTGAAATCGGTCTGATAAATAGGACTTAAACCAGCTTAATGCAGTTCCTTTAATGCCAATTAAATGTTCCAGTCTCTGCAAAAGGATTTGATGGTCAATTGTGTCGAATGCAGCACTAAGATCTAACAGGACAAGTATAGAGAGAAATCCTTTGTCTGTTGCGGTTAGGAGGTCATTTGTGACTTTCACCAGTGCTGTCTCTGTGCTATGATGTGCTCTAAATCCTGACTGAAAATCCTCAAATAAACTATTGTTATGTAGAAAGTCATATAAATGATTAGAGACTGCTTTCTCAAGGATCTTGGATAGAAATGGAAGGTTAGATATAGATCTATAATTGGCTAAAACACCTGAATCAAGAGTAGGCTTCTTAAGAAGAGGTTTAATTACAGCTACTTTAAAGGACTGTGGTACATAGCCTGTTACTAAAGACAGATTGATCATATCTAGTAAAGAAGTGCTAACTAAGGATAAGGCTTCCTTAAGCAACCTAGTTGGGATGGGGTCTAAGAGACAGATTGATGGTTTAGCTGAACAAATCATTGAAGTTAGTTCAGAAAGTCGACTGGAGAAAAACAGTCCAAATATATATCAGGTTTTACAGCTGTTTCTAAGGTTCCTGTGTTTGGGGATAAATCAGCGCCTGTTGAGGTCAGGAGGTGGTTAATTTTGTCTCTAATAGTTAGAATTTTATCATTAAAGAAGCTCATAAAGTCATTACTACTGAGAGCTATAGGAATACATGGATCAATAGTGTTATGACTCTTTGTCAGCCTGGCCAAAGTGCTGAAAAGGAACCTAGGGCTGTTTTTATTCTCTTCTATTAATGCTGAGTAATAGGCGGCTCTGGCATTACAGAGGGCCTTCCTATATGTTTTAAGACTATCTTGCCAGACTAAGCGAGATTCTTCCACTTTGGTGGAATGCCAAATCCTTTCCAATTTTCGCGATGTTTGCTTTAATTTGCGGGTTTGGGAGTTATACCATGGAGCTCATCTCTTATGTTTAATTATCTTCCTTTTTAAGGGGGAGATGGAGTCGAGTGTTATTCATAATGAGCCTGCAGCACTATCAACAAGATTATCAATTTGGGAGGAACTAAAGTTAACATAAGAGTCCTCTGTAGTATTGAGACATGGCATTAAATTCAGTACTGATGGAATTGCTTCCTTAAATTTATCTACAACACTATCAGATAGACATCTAGTGAGGACATTTTTGTCTAATGGTGTATAATCCAGTAATAGGAATTCAAAAGTTATTAAAAAATGATCTGATAAAATAGGATTTTGTGGAAAAATTATTAAATGTTCAATTTCAATCCCATAAATCAGAACAGGGTCAAGGGTGTGGTTAAGACAGCGAGTGGGATTATTTACACACTGAGAGAAGCCAATTGAGTCTGATATTGAGATAAACGCTGTACTGAGACTATCATAATCGACGTTCACATGAATATTAAAATCACCTACTATAGTTACTTTATCTGTACTAAGGACTAAGTTTGATAAAAACTGAGAATTCAGATAGGAATTCAGAGTACGGGCCAGGAGGACGGTACACTATAACACATAGAACTGGCTGTAAAGTTTTCCAGGTTGGGAGAGACTAAGAACAAGGCTTTTGATTGAGTTATAATTAAATTTAGGTCTAGGGTTGATGATTAGGCTTGAGTTGAAAATGGCTGCGACTCCACCTCCTCGGCCAGTCAATATTCATTCTGTTTATGTTGTTAAGTGACCAAGCCAAATAGCTTTACTTGGCAAAATATTTTGTCCCCAATTTGTCTCAGGGACAATGAAGCAGAGGGCAAAAAGTCAGATGAAGATGAAAACATTTGTAATTCAAAAATAAATGTTTGTGCATGATTTTTAAAGTGAAGATATTCAATTCCAAAAATAAACCTTAAATCTGCTTACTTCCTATAATGTTTATAAATATATATATATATATATATATATATTTTTTTTTTTTTATTTTTTTTTTTTCCTGTGTTGTGGCTTTTCATTAACACTTTTTATGCCATGACATTTTCGCTAAATTTGTCTCCATACAGTACTCCATTTTTGAACATTTTTCAAGCCATATGTGTTCCATAGCCACTCCTCCTCCATTGCAACCTGAACCCCTCTAAGGCCGTATTCAGACCAAATCTGGTGGTGCGGCGGAAACACCAGTCCTCCCATTTATTTGAATGGGGGTAGTGCGTTTCAGCTGTGGGCGTTTAGGCTGCAGCGGCCCCGCACCGGACTGCGGGTGGAAAGTTGAGCCAGAGTTAACTTTTGGAGAAACGCAACCCGACCTCACTGAGGCTGAAGGCTACAGTGGCCAATCACAGCCGAAGGACAGACTGATCAGAGCTGTAAAAGCCATGACAGAGAACAAAGATGTTACTAAGATGAGGGAAGGACATTTCTCTTCCTTTGATAACGTTAAAAGTAAAGTTAGACTTTGCTATCGGCTTCCCGACTCATTTTAAAAAAGATAAGAGAAAGAGAGAGAGAGAGCACCAGCGAGAGAGAGAGCAGCTGTGGTCGAGCGAGCTGGAGAATGAATGAGGAGAGGGAGCGCTGGTAGTGAGAAAGCCAGTGAATTAAATCAATAAAACACTATTTTCTGATTGTTTCACAGCGGTTAAGTTCCACAGCACAAATAAACACACCCACACCCCCACACACCTCTGCTCGACCCTGCAGCAGTGGGCTGCACCGCCTAATTTGGTCTGAATACGGCCTAAGTGTATACGTTGGTTTGACAGGGGACACTTTTTTCAGTATAGTTTAATAGCACCCTGATACTAAGTGGGTCAGTATCAGGATGCTGTTGAACTATACCAAAGTCAGAACCTGTCATAGTAAATGTATTTTATTTTATTTTACTTATTTTTTCTGTCTGTTTTCATTGAACCATAATGCTTGCCACATGTTTGCATCGTCTGAAGGATGATGCATTCTCTGCTTCAGATGTCATATCCATTATGTTTCAGAACACTTACTGAGACACAGAGGTTGTGCTGTCGTACCCGTCAGTGCAGGTGTTTACCCCTGTCCTGCTCCTTGGGGCACAGTACACACAGTACCTTCAATGAGAAGTGATCTGATAATCCAGTGATTAAATTATAACTATTAGTTATTCTTTCTTGTTTGTTAGTAAATATCAGATCAATTTATGTTTTGCAATCCTAGTTGGGCCTTTCACTAGTTGTTCTAGTTGGAATTTCTCTGTGATCATTTTTAGTTTTTTCCTCTTAGATTTATTGTCCCAGTTCACATTAAAATCACCCATAAGTAATAATTCTTTGTTGAGATTGCACTCTGAGATTAAGACTTCCGTGAGTCTATTATAGAAAGTGTCATCTGTCATCTAAATCCAACTCTTCTGACAGGTGTGCCAAGTTTCGTGAGTTTTCAAGCATCCCTAGCCCCTCAAAAACAGCTTCCTGTTTCATGGTGAATAATGTGCTGCCACAGCAACAGCCTTTCATTAAAACTCAAAAGCTTCTCCATTTAGCATCATCAACGTCTTACAACTTAGCTGACCAAATTTTAGGTGGATCTGGTTAACCTGCTAGGAGTAGTTAGAAATACTATGGGGCCTATAACTTCCCGTTGCCAGTAGGTGGCACTATTACTGTGATTCAATATTGTCCTGTACATGTCTTCAGACTGGGACGCTAATCAAACATGTGAAAGTTAGGAAAGATCTGACCATGTGGACTTGAATTACAACGGTTTGTTTTGCAATGGCGAAACATCGAAATTCATAGTGTTCATAATATAGAATCATCAAGGTATTAAGGCTTCTCTGACCAAATTTGAAGTGGATCTGTTCAACCTGCAAGGCACAGGTCATAAAAGTACAGCACCTGTAACTTCCTGTTGCCAGTAGGTGGCACTATGACTATGACTCAACATTGACACATAGGTGTGTTCAGGTTGGAACGCTTGAAATTTGGGGCAGATTGAATGATGTACTTTCTAGTTACAACAGCTTCCTGTATCATGGTGTGACGTTGAAATGCGCTGTGTCACTACAGCAATGGCGTTCAGTGAAACCTCAAGATTTTGATAACTTTTCATCACAAAGGTCTTTAAATGACAGTGGCAAACAGTTTGCGAGCATTATCATTCTGCGAATTAATAATCTGTGACAGAAATAATTGTCTCGGCTCTTTATTGTAGTAATGAAGATTCACTTTGACCTCTTTACAGAGGTCAAAGTGAATTTGAAGTTTAGTTTTGCGCCATCTACACTCAGCTTTTCAGGTGAGCAGTAGATGGCACAGGGGCAGTCCTCCACGGTGCCTTCTGCCTACCAGAAACAATTTTAATTGTAACTGGTGCAATTCTATCAGCAATGTATAGAATTTTAGAATTAAAGTTGTCCATAAGATCATCAATTGACATTGATTTAGATTGAGAGGAAAGTAACGTAGAGATTGCTTGAGAAAAGGCTACAAAACTGTTTTCACTGAAATAGCGTTTCCTGACAATTTCAGATCTAATGCAAGTGTCCATCATGACAGCTATATCAAAAACACATGAATGATCGGATAGTGCAGTGTCAAGGACACTGATGTTGGGGATGTTAAGGCCTTTGGAAATGACTAGGTCCAGTGTATTGCCTTTGTTGTGTGTTGGCTCTTACATGCTGGGACAGACCATAGTTTTCTAGAATAGTAGCAAGTTCTTGTGCATTCTTATTTAGGTTATTGACATGAATATTAAAATCACCGGTGATCAATACTCGGTCGATCAATAGTCAGTTATGATAACAGAAAGCAACTCTGCAAAATCATCAAAGAAGGACAGTGTTCCCCCTATAATTGTACAGGCCTGGTGGGCCACCGGGCCAATGAGAAACCCCACCAGGCCAAAAAAATCTTTTTTGAATGCCTAAAATAACGCCAAATATCCATTCATTCGGAAATCAATAATCATATGTGGTTTGGAGCCTCTGTGCGACACTGTTTCAAAACGTGAGTCAACCTTGGTGTCGTTGCCTGGGAAACTCTTGATGTGATGCAAGTGCCACTGCTATCAGAGTCCCTTGCGAGAGTGTATGGGATGCAGGTTAGCTAACGTGAGCTTGGCATTGCCTAAAAATAGAAAAAGCTCTAACGCAGGTGACGGACAAACAAATATATCAATGTTTTTCTCCAAAATTCTGGAGTCAAGCAAAAATACAGAAATGGAAGAAGTGAGAGGGGCAACTTATTTTTATGCAATAAATGCAGCTTATTAAATCATCCTCTCCTTGTGACCACTTTGTTTTAAGTCTTGAATATACTGAGCAAACAAAATTTTGAATGCAAATATAAATTGCAGACCCACATGCCTCATCCCTTTTGGGTTTTTTTGGTGCATACCACCAGGCCTGAAAAAAAAAATAGGGGAAACACTGAAGGCAGTTATTGAATATCTTGGTGGCATATAAATAACCAGTGTATGATTTTGGTATTGCCATTAAGTATAATAGCAAGATATTGAAATAAGTTAAATTCACCAAATGATAGGTGTTTGAATTGGAGCTCATCTTGGAATAAAACAGCTGGTCCACCTCCTCTTCTTTCTGCTCTAATTGCATCAAAAAAATTGAATATAGGGGATGCTGACTCAATAAGAGTAGCTACTCTATTATCATTTGATTATCATTTGTCAGAGTGAGACCGTTTCTCTGTATTGGCCTGAAAGAGACTCTACTGCACACTTTTATTACCTGCAGGATTGACTAATGTAATGCTCTGCTTTCTGGTCTCCCTAAGAAGAATATATCACAACTACAATTACTGCAGAACTCAGCTGCACATGTGTTGACAGAGACCAGAAAGAGAGCACACATTACACCAATTTTAGTCTCTGCACTGGCTACCTGTCTGCTTCAGAATTGATTCAAGATCCTTCTATTGGTTTATAAAGCTCTTAATGGTCTTAGTCCTACCTATTTATTAGATTTGCTGTTATTTTATGAACCTCCTAGAACCCTCAGGTCTTCTGGTAGTGGCCTTTTATTATCCTTAAAGTAAGAACAAAAGCCATGGTGAGGCATCCTTTCATTACTATGGTCCACGTCTCTGGAACAGCCTTCCTGAAGACCTGAGAGCAGCAGAGAGAGCACTTTGTGTTACACTGTATTTTTATGAAAAGTGCTATACAAATAAAGTGATTGATTGATTGATTGATTGATTTCCATCTAACCAGGTTAAAAACATCATGTCTAGTTTATGGTTTGTGATAAAATCATTAATTAAAAAAGATTTTCCTGCAAGGGATCTTACTTTCACCAGAGCCATGTGTCTTGTAAAGGGTGGGGAGGTTTCCTGTTGGTGAGCGGAAATGGCCAGGTGAGGGCAGGTGATGAGGGATAGTCAGGGCAAGGGGGTGTTCAAGACTGAGTAAAAAATAATGTCAGTTAGAGTGCGTGATCCTAGGCAATTGGGGTGTATGCCATCAGGGTGGTAAAAGCTTAGACATTTCCAGAAGAGGTTAAAATTGTCAATAAAAGCTACTCTACAGGCTGCGCATGTTCACTGCAGCCAGGTGTGGAGCCTGAGAATGTGGCAAAACTGACCCACACCGTGGTTGTGTGGGGGGATGGGCCTTTACTACAAAGACGGATTTGGGGTTAGTGAGGTAACTTCAGGTTAACTCTGGGTTTTTAGGGTTACGACAGTGGTTCACTTCTTACAGGGGTACATCGCCATGGTAATTTACACTGTACAGCTAACCTGCTCCAGAGCAGGTTGACTTCAGAGGGTCAGATCATAACCTGTCAACACCCCGACCACTGACCAATCAGATACCTGGAAAAAAGAGTCCTCATTCCTACAGGATCCTGACATGGACAAAAGTCAAAGAACACTTATTTTAATATTTTATTAGCCTAAAATTAGAAGTGTAATGAAAAAACAGGATTGTTACACCTATTTCCACTTTTATTCAAATACTAATACAAATAACTTTTCTGCCTCAACAAACAAATTAAAAGTAATATTCTTCCAAAGACAGCAGAACAAATGACTAACTCTATATAATGATAACTGAATTACTGTAATAGTAGTTAATAAAAACTTGTGGCTGTGACTTGGCAGCCAAATGAGCCGTCACATCTTTCTAATTACAGCAGCAGATCTGCCAAAGTAGAAGCAAATAATGTGAAGCGCAACAAATGTGTACTGTTACTGTACAGTCATGTAAAGTCTGTTCATCTTTACTGGTTAAGATATGATTGCATTTTATTGATCCCTTAAGGGAAATTCAGGTGCCACAGCAATTATAGGGAGCATAAAAATCCCACTCGTTTTGATTCCTGTGGAAATAGAAGTACAGAGTTGTTTATTGCTCCACTCCACTATGTGAAATAACTAAACTAAAAGTAAACTAAACTAAAACTAAAGGGAGGAAACACTGAGCGTTGAGGTCTCTGGTTTCTCTACGACATGTATTTAACAAGCTACTGAGACTGTTAAATGATAGATGCATGGAAACAAATCGCTGACATTGTTGGTTCATTAGTACAGCAGCTATGTCAGAAAACAACTGTCCGGTCGGAGCAGAGTCTGTATATTACGTGCTTGACATTTGTTTCCCTCTCCAGTCAAAAATGTGTTTTTCTTGTTACTTCACTGTGATGTTTGAGCATCACTGTGCAGAATTAAGCATGTGCAGTTTGTTTTCCTTTGCTCTGTGCTCTCCTACAATCTCAGAAATTTACACAAGTTTGATGTGGAAACCAGGGGCAGATCTACCGGGGTGGCATGGGGTGGCAGCTGCCCTAAAAAATGCCTGCAACCCCAGCTGCCACACCAGTTTTAGACAGTGTAATTCAAAAATATGTATATGAAAAGTTGTGGCTGGGCAGAAATTTTCAAGAGCGATGTCCAGGTGCAAGTGAAAGTGCAGCTAGAGATGACGCTCCCTGTAGACTCCTAGATTCAACCAGAGCTATGTATGCTGCTGCTAGCCGTCCCTTAAGCAGGCAGCAGCTCCATTTTCTCCCAGCCCCGGCAGCTTTCTGTGCAGCCTGCTAAATATGTGTGTATGGGACTGCCAACGTCCACTAGTAGAACAGTCGCAAGGTGGATAGTGGTGGATTGTTTTGTTGAAGTGTGTTTTGTTTAGTAACTTTTATTTGATTGTATGAGGGATGGATTAAAACTGAATAAACCCAAATTTTCACTGGTGCTTACGAGTGTCTGTAGCTACTAACATCTCTGAAACTGTTCATGCTGCAGACAAATGTCTAAATTTCAGATCAGTCATGCAAGTGTGACAAATGCACCTATTTCAAAGAGCACAAATCACTCATTCCAAGCCCCAAGCAAGAGGTCACATGAGTCAGCAATGCAGTGACAGTTCATTCAAATCTTACCTGAGAGTTTTCAAATTTTCAAATTGAAGCTCAGAGAAAAGGACTTTTGCTGTATAATCAACATTTCTGGATAAACACGGGCTATCTTGGATCGTTAATAACAGCATGTGTGGCTAGTATAAGTATAGGTATAAGTGACACAATTGGTTAATATCGTCTTGATATGTAAGTCTCTAGGAGCCAATTTAAACCCTTAAAGAAAGCATGTATTGACATAATTACTGATCACTTTGAATCTTTTTTCAGAAATCTGTTGGGAAACATTTTGGGACATGCAGGAGGTTGAAACAGAACAACACACATTCATTCAAACTTTCCATAACATTCAGTGTTAAGTTGTACACCATTATTAATAATGATGATTATTAAAGGAAAAAACAGTAGTTAAATCATTCTGAATCTTGTAGGAGACAGAAAAAATGAAGAGGAAGGGTGACATCACTGTTTTTTTTCTACCAAAGAGGACACCTACTAATGAAGAGAGAGATACATCAGGAGAACTGATGATAAAGGAGAGCAATGGAAGGCAAAGATGACTACAATGATGATGAGGTGGAAGAGGGAGAGCATCACAGAGCTGAAACCACAGAGATGAAAAAAGACATGTTTTTGGAAAAATGTCTGAAGATTTGGAAATAAAACAATTTATTGATTTCTATATATTATATGTACAGACAAGTGACAAACCCCTAAAGTGAGGGGATCTGGTGGCTATCCTAGGATGAAACATTTCTATCCTCATGGGAGTGGTCTCTCCCACGATAACAGTTCACAGGGCAAGAGGGGTCAGTGAATTGTTTGAGTATGAAATGATGTGAATCATATGCTCTGGCCTTTGTAGTCACCAGATCTCAACCCAATTGAACACCTATTGGAAATTTTGGACTGACATGTTAGACAGATCTCTCCACCACCATCATCAAAACACCAAATGAGGGAATATCTTTTTGAAGAATGGTGTTCCTCCACCTTGGCACTGATTCTACAAATCTCTGGAACTCTTCTGGAGGGATTAACACCATTATTTTTCTTTTTTTTTTTGGTGCCATCAGATTCCCTCACTGTAGGGGTCAAGCATTCATGCCCATACTAGATTTTCCTTTAGTCACCTGTCTGTATATATGTCACCCCTTAAAGTTTCCATGCCACCCCCTTGCCACCCCATGAATATTTCTCTATATCTGCCCCTAGTGGAAACTTGAAGCATTCAAAGTACATACACTGAAAATGGACATTACAGTGAAGTAGGAGACATTTTGCTTCCAACACATTGTATATTCTGGATTTTTGAATGAGGGAGAACAATGTGGAAAATCCATGCCAGACAGAAAGTTTTCAAAGCAGATTATTTTATATGCTTAAAATTTGTCTAGAGAGTATCTTTTAAAGTAGTCCCCAGACATATGCTATAAAGGCAAATGTACATCTCCCCATCTATTAAACTGTGCAGATAAAATGTGAGAAATTGAACTTAAAGCAGCTCTCTCCTATTCTTAAACCAGAGCTGTTTTTGAGAGTCATACAGGAAAGGGGCGAATCGGCTAAATCCCACATCTATCTTCAAAGCTGCTTGAATTAATTAAAAAGACATAATGTTAGTCAAGATTAGGGATGCACCAAAGGGAGCTTTGTGCCTGTGTTACTTTGGAGGAAGTAAAGCGATTATGAATGTCTTCACATAGCTGGCCTTGGCCATGAGTGCTCCAGATGGAACTGTTGCTTGTGGCTGTTGCACCCATGTGCCTCTGTGTTGTTACGATGGCTCTTAAAGCATCCTCCTCAGAGAGCAGATGAGCTGTGGAGAGAATACAAAAGTGATGCAAAATCCTTATAAAATCCCCTAACAAAGCCAGATAAGGTACTCTGAATTAAGGGAAGCAAGTTCTTTCATGCCATTTCCCTGCCATTTTCTCCTTGATAGTGTTTCTTAAAAACTACAGTGCTCACTTAAGCTATATACTAGTGATGCAAATCTTGAACAATTTTCTAAACCGACAGTAGGCCACCTTAACAATCAATCGTTAACAATTAATGAAATACAGTGGACGTTTTTTCATAATGAAACCACTGACATGACATGTTCGACACATAATCCAAGTACATTAGGAATTTAAAGAACAGATCAAGTAAACACCAAGTTAAACACGGGAAACAGCTGCACAACATCCAGCTTCATTGGAGGACATCTGACTTCTTTTGGTAAGTATTAAATATGACTGCACATTCTGAACATTGGACTTGACTCAGCTTACCAGTTTTCCAGCTTTTTGTGTGTTGACTGGACGTGAATGGCAGAGGTTTCTTGAGAGGCTCATCATGACAACAACATCAAAGCGAGCGTCTTGGTGAAGGCGAAAGAAAAACATCAGGGAGGATGAGTTGGTGTTCAGAACAGGCTGAGAGCCCAAGCCCACTGTCCACTCCTGTCTTACTTGCGGGCATCCAGTCCTTGGAGTGCAGGATGGACGATCTTAGGGTGAGTGTTGGATTCTGAC
Source organism: Thunnus maccoyii (assembly GCF_910596095.1). Lineage (NCBI taxonomy): Eukaryota > Metazoa > Chordata > Actinopteri > Scombriformes > Scombridae > Thunnus > Thunnus maccoyii. Next base: position 702,940 of record NC_056535.1, on the reverse strand, counting down.
TTCTAACATGGGAGACATGTTAGAAGTACCAGTTAGACAGAGGATGGCATCCTCTGTCTGGTACATGGCTCACCCGCAAGGTAATAAATAAAGCTGTCCAATCATTGGTGTCATTCTGTTTACCATGTGGATGGAACTCAGGGGTCTGGCAGGTCCAAAGGTGGTGGAGTTTGTCTCATGAAGACAAACAAAACAACAACACAACATCTGACCATCTCATGCCGCACACTCTGCCTTCCCTGGGAGTTTTCTTTGACTGTCACCTCCGCTGTGCACATACCATTGCAGGCAGATGCTCATCCGATGCTACACTGTCAAAGCTGCATGGGTTTAGCTTCCCTCCATAGTGAGTGGGGATTTTGGCAAGGTAAACCCTAGAAAATTATGCTGAACTTCTATTAACACATTACCTGTCCCATCAGAGGGGTAGGACTCTGGACCTTGTTATTCTCTATTCAAGGAGGTTTACAGGGCTCTTCCACCATTCAACATGGCAAACCACAATGCCATCTTCCTCATATCATTACGTAAACAAAGGGTGGACGGGAAGCTGTCATGACAATAGAGGTCAGGTGTTGGACTGTCCTGTTGGACGTCCTAAATGGTGTCAACTGAGATCTGTCCCAATCTAGCTCTGACAACATCAGTGAGTCAGCAAAAGTTGTGACAAGTTTCATAGCAACACTGGCTAACGATGTAATCCCTTGAGGGACTGTGGTCATTTCGGAACCAGAAAACATGGGTTGATGGATCTGTATGCGCTGCTTCGGGTGAGCATGCTGCTGCTTACAGCTCAGGACTTTCTGTCAGAGACATGGAGGAATCCTACATGCTAAGATGTGTGGTCAAAGTTGGCAGACTCCATTTATTGTCATTATTGCACACTAACCTTTTAGTATGCCATCTCTACATTTCACTGCACATAATGAGAAATATGAGTATGACATATAAATTCTTTAGATTTAAAACTTCAAGTATTCCTTTAAATAGTGAAAAATGTCAGTCACATTATGTTCAATGTTCCATATACCAAGTCCCATATTTTCTAAGACACAATGGCATTTCTTTTTCCCTGCCTTCATTACAAGCATTAGGCAACAAACAAACAAAATTAGAAATAAAGCAGGTATAACAAAATTGCTTTCACACAATCTAAAAGTTGAGCTATATTTTCTCTGTCTAATGTCTAATTTGCATATTAAACAGCTATTTATTTTGATTTGAAATCTTTGAAAAGCCCTGATAAAATAAAAGCTAGGTAGCAGCATAATGTAGCCCATGTGTGATTATTCTTATATTTTCCACTTACCTCTTATCTGAGCTTAAATGAACCAGTTCTGATTCAGATTCATACAGTATAACCAAGGTATTGTGAGCAGTATGCCAGTGGATTTAAACTTGTTAATTTACCATCGTCTCTGTGCCAGAGGTGACACAAGGACAATTTCTCATCAACTTCTATTCTTTATGCTTTGCAGAATTAAACCGACACTTTAAATGTGGGATTTTTCTTTTCCATTATTAAAGCCATGTGAACTTGAAACACTTTTTTTATAAAGCTTGGTGAACTTTAATCCCAATCTGACACATTAAATCCTCAATCTACAGAGAAGTGCTGAGGCAGCCGAAGTGTTGGGCAGATGTAGAGAGCAGTTCCTTATCTATCACAGTCTGACCCTTTTTCCTGTGCTGCAGTCTCTCCATAATGAGAAGTTCTGAAGCTGCAACAGGGTATTGTAAAAGATGGAAATGTACCTTGGTCTGTCTATCTATCATGGGAAATCAATTAATAGCAGGTAATAATATTGTTCTGAAACAGAAAAATTACCTCAAACAGCAAATGGACTGTACTTGTATAGCGCCTTTCTAGTCTTCCGACCACTCAAAGCACTTTTTACACTACGAATCACATTCACACGCTGAATGGTACAGGGGCTACCATGCAAGGTTCCAACCTGCCCATCAGTAGAAATCTAATCATTCATACACATCCACACACTGATGGCACAGCCATCAGGAGCAATTCAGGGTTAAGTGTCTTGCCCAAGGACACGTCGACATGTGGACTGGACGAGCCGGGAATCGAACCGCCAATCTTCCGATTAGTGGACGACCCGCTCTACCTCCTGAGCCACAGCCGCTGTCAATATGTAATCAGTTTGATTGATGGATCACTACTCAAAAGCTTCTGGTGATACTGAATTTTTGTCTACAAGTTAAGAATACAAAAATGATGAAAACAGTTGTTTAAGAGACCTTGTTATACATCATATGATTTACTCTCAGCCATTTACGGTGGTCATTGTGCTGTCACTACTCACGCTGAGTCCAATACATGAACCACTGAGGGGACTGTGAATCAACATTTAGTTGATATTGTGAATCAACATTTTTTTTTAATTTCAATATAAAAACATGTGTGATGGTAAATACACACCAAGTTCAAAAACAACACCAATGAGACAGTAAGATCCCCAATTATATATATTTACGCTTTCTTTTTGCAATAGAAGTAAAAGCATGCTAGACAATTCATAACTGGATTTGAGGCAGTTCCTACAGAGAGAGGAAGAGAAAGTCCATCAATACCTGCTGAGGATCATCCACTCATCTCTACACGCTATCATTCGCTGCTCTCAAGCTTCTGGGGACTGCAGAGAAGGAGACCTTGAGTGTCTCTATGGCAGGTTAGCTCAGGGTTAGGAGCCAGAGCATACATATTTACAGTGAAATGTCATTATCAGTGACTCACCCAGAGAGCCTCCTGCTGAATGTGTGTATTCAAGGAGAGGTAATACCAGCTGTAGACTGTTATATGGCTGAAGCGGCGGAAAGAAGGGGAGGGATATGATCTGAACCTGGATCATTTATCACTCCAGCGCCTTTGTGGCTCAGAGTTCAGTGCAGAAGGTTGCATATTTCATAGTTATTCCACTCAGTCCACCTCGTACCCACATCCCTGCAGAGGGGCCAGTGAAAGGAGCTGTGATTTGAGTTGTGAGGACGGCTGGGAGTGACAGAGAGAATGAAAAGCGGGACTTGGAAGCCCCCTCATTCATTCACCTATAAATAGACCATGCATGCATGACAGATGGATAGAAACTTGGAGATACCATCGACATCTGCTCTTCTGAACTCTGCCCATACAGGCCTCGCTGCATGTTTTTCATTACCTTCTCCCCTGCCACCATGTGCATGTGCACTGGTGAGAGAAATGTGAGAATTTCGGCAGTCCCAAGTGCAGCCATGTTACCAAATACCTTTGCTGTTGTAACAACTTTCATTCTGGGCTGCTTCAAGGGCAAAAAAAGAGTTTATTCACTCATGAAAATTCTATTTCAATTAAAGAGCTTTACTGCTAACATACTGTCTGGCCTAAGTGAAAATATCACTTTAATTAAAATATGTAATATGTGTTTATATGCCAACACAGGCTCACAGTTGGAACGAGCGCAAGGCAGAAAGAAAATAAGGCTGATGTGTTCTCATGTGTGCTGCAGCTGCTGGCATACCAGTGCTGCCACTTATTTTTTGCAAACAATTAATATAGGATAATGAATACATTTAAACTCTGTAGTTCTACTCCTCCTCTGCCTATCTGAAAGTCCTCATTTATACCTTTTAATATATACAGTATCCTTTAATAACCAGACAAAAAATCGGGTATGGAAATTTGCTGGTTAGTGTTTGAAAAGTGTTAAAAGTTGTTTCGTCAAAATATTTAAATGATGACTGAAGATATCCATGCTGTGTAATGTAAGCAGGACTGTGTTTAAACTTGCTTTAAAATGTTTTCATGAACATGTGTTATTTTTTCACAGCTTATAGGATGTTGATGTATGCCTACTATGTTTAGGAAGGAGCACACACGGCAAAGGACCTCCGGTTGTCAGATGGTATTTTACACACTGATTATATTCATACATGTCCTGAACTCACTACTGAAAAAATTCTGAGACTGCAAGTGGCATAACTGAAAACTCACTGTAATGTTCCTTGTGATGTGACAGAAAAAATATTTTGATTCTCTGAACTGAGTTTGAACTTTTATTTAATAAAAATGTCTGGACAGATTTGATGGAGCTCAGGATGCATCCCGAGGACAGCTGCATTACTTCAAATTATTTTATTGTTTAACTTGGAATCAGTGAGTAACAGCTTTCCAGTTTGATGTTTAGAAAATGCAGAACATTAATTACTGTAGATCCTGACTGATCCTGTTGCCACGTCACACCATTTAAATAATTAATGAAGTTTCCTCTGCTGTGCTTTCCGCGCATAAAGTGGTGCACAGCCCCTCTCTCAAATCAGAGACTGTAGATGAAACACACGTGTCATTCCTGCTGCTGTGTGATGACTACAGCTGTTTAATAAACATGGAAAAGACCCCACATTCTACGAGTTGTTGTGGGAATCCGACAGAATGTATTTCTGAACTTTGGCTCAAGTGGATGATATTATTGGTAAGAATCTTCCTTAAAAATAAAAGTGTTTTTTTTTTTTTAATTCTCCTGTAAATCTGCAATAAATGAAGAAACGTGTAGCAATATGAAGGGGGCAAAACTTAACAAAATGAAAGGTGTTTTATGATTTTGGAGATGTCTGTGTGTGTACACCTCTGCCAACTGAAGCCACGACTATTGCACTGCGTCTGCAATAAGAGGTGGTCTGAGCAGGTTTTATTGCAAACGCAATTTCGGGCCAAAATGAACATCAAAATTGCACTGCACCACCTAATTTGCATAAACACAAAGCTTTAAACACACTGCAGCTTGTTATATAATTCATGTGGTGGTGCTTTCACAAATAGGAAGCATTATGGTGTAGCATGTCAACAGGGGAGTACAGCATATTAATCCTATTATAAAGCATATGAAGTAAATTAAGATGCTGTCCCACCTTTTGTGTGGTATTTAATCTGATTCCACACCTGAAGTCACGGCCTCATGCAAGAACATTCTTCTCTTGAATGTCTTTTACTTTTATCTGTGAGGTTTGTTCGAACAAGTGTTCCAAGACGGATTCAACAGAATCTCTTAACTCCACAAACTCGCTGTCAATTGCTTGCCTCAGCGTGATGAATGTCTCCTTCACATGCTGCTTTTGATCATTGGCATAATCGACGCCCCTGAAATTGTCATACAAGGCTGCATGTTCTGCTGTTTGTGTGGGTAAGCTTCATTCACAAAAATTTTACCAAAGAGTAAAAAAAAAAAAAAACAACAGGTAGTTCCGACCAAGCAATCTGATTGGTTAAGTAGACATTAAGAATGTGATCAAATCAGCATGACAGCACACCTAGCCATGCTCAAATGAAAAATTCCTCATTACTAAAGATATTACTGTTACCTCTATTACTGCATCACTGTTGTGCCAATAATGATGGTAAAGCAACCCTCTCATGTAATATTGCTTAATTTCACACTGCATGAGTGCTCCGGCAAGCTTTTCACTTTTTATACCATTCAGCCCTCTAAGTTCCATGCCAAAACAAAGCCCTCTTTTTTTCTTTTCTTATTTTTCCAACTTTCTCCTGACCAACCCCTGTTCTCCCTGCGATCACTTCAAAAGGTGTCAAGTCAAGCAGAAAAGAAAATCCTAGCTTAACAATTGTTGCACGATGTGCAGCATATGTTAGCTGACATCTGTGGTTTGTTTACACGGGTAAACATATTCGTTCATCCAACCCATATGAGAGTATTTTTGCTCTGCTTTCTTGCTTGGTTAATGTGTGCATATACAAACTACTACAAATATTAACAAGCAAACACCACTTTATTTGGGCACTTTGTATATATGGTTGGTTTTATACTGGATCTCTTTTGGAGCCGTTAACACATATGATGGCTCGGTCCTCTCTCTAAGTGTTATTATGTTTCAACTTAAACTCGCACTGTAAGCCCTCAAAGTACATGTCTAACAACTAGTCCACCTTTTAAGCTGACACTATAATTTTAAAAGACAGGTTATGTTCATTCACTTTTCTATATGACTGTCCAGCTCCTGTTCATATGATGGTGATATATGAAGGTGAAATTTTGTTCTTCTCTGCATCAAAAAGGCCTGATACCAGTAGTTTATATGTTCCTTTTGCTACCTGTGGTCTCATTCTAGAGTTTGTATCCAGTTTTCAAAGCCCTGTTGTAGGGTTGATTGTTTTGTGGATTTAGAGGTGCTTAAATTTGCTTTTGTATACTATGTCAGAGCCGCAGTTAATTTAATTTAAGGTAGGAAGAGTAGTTTTTGTACAACGTCTGTTCTGAAGAACTTGCTGCTTCCTTTTTTAGCAGCTGTTTTAGTTGGAGAGGGGGGAGGGACGGGATACGTCACTGCCAGTAACACCTCAGTAACTTACACAAATCTATTACTGTACACTAGTCACTTCCGATCTGTGCCGACCTGCTGCAGCTTTGTCTTAAGGCTGCCATTTAGATCACTGCACTTACATCCTTTTTTATCAAGCTGCATGGATAGACACTTAAAGTTATTAAGCTGCAAGGTTAAGGGTTTAAACTATCTTATTGAAAGAAAAAAGGTGTTCTCACACCTCAAACAACTTAAAACAAAAAACCCATGTTCAAAGTTCAGACATTGGTCATCCTCTGTCAGGTTAGATGGGGCAGCAGTTTCACTCCTCCTTTCAAGCTAAAGATAGAGGGGTTCAGTCCTTATCAGTCAAAATATTTCCTTTGAACTGCACAGCCTGATCACTGACAAGTTTGGTTAATATGTTATTGCTTCTGGAAAATTATATAATACACTGGTAGTATTGGTAAACGTGTATGTGTGACGGGTTGTGTCTTTCTGTGGACTCTCAGGAAGAACGGCACAGCCACACAGGACTTGCTCTCACTCTGGCTCTTTACTCTGGTACAAAAATCAGCAACACATCACCGTCAACAATGTGTCATGCAACTGCAAGCACCCAGGTCTCCAGCATGAAAGTATCTTTCTTTTTGCTGATTTTTTTTGCAAAAGACTAATATAAAATACATCCTCACATTACAATGCTATCAGTCTTCCATTCCTATACATTCCAGTGTAAAACATGTGATCGTATAGTGGCAACATTATATATGATTTTCTATTGCACCTAAGCAGTAAGAGCTGTTTTCTTCTAATTCTAAATTTTAAAAATTCTAAATCAACCTAAATGAACATTTTATCCTTAAACAACAAAATATATGTAGTGCAAGTTTTACAAAAACAAACATTTTATCAACAATATGTAAAAACCTGCACTTAACAAAAGCCTACCTGGTACAAAAATCAGCAACACATCACCGTCAACAATGTGTCATGCAACCGCAAGCACCCAGGTCTGCGTAACAAAAAGTGGAAAGATGACCATTTCAAATAATTACATGAAAACATTATGCCATGGAGCAAGCCAGCAAGTATGAGGCTACCTAACTAGCATTAGCTTGATGTGCTAATCAAAACACCACTCATGGATAAAGTTACTATTCCTGCCCATAAACGTCTGTAACTTTCTGACTGCTACTAGTGTTTATAGTTAGAATGCATGCTACTGACTGTTGCAGAAACAATTTTAAAGCATTAAACATAGACACATTGGTTGCAGCATTGCTCATATGTACCCACCTCCAGCATGAAAGTATCTTTCTTTGCTGAGGCATGTACGGTGCACAGAGAGGAACTTTGTTTATGCAGTTGCACTATCATTCCACTGAGTGGCTCCAAAACTATGTACATACAATATCTATTTTGAAGAAATTCATACTAGGAGTTATTTCTAACCCTGTTACATATGCTCCTAACTCTAATGATGTAGGTTTTTTCGAACGGTTGCTTTCAATGCTGCCAGACCTCAACACATACTCTCTGATTCTTGGGGATGATTTCAATTGTTGGCCCAGGCTTGACCCAATGCAACCCAATTTGAAACCCCTAAAGAGGGAAAATCAAAGATCTGAACCGAATGTGCCTCCTACAGGCCTATCTCCCTCTAAACACCTTAGCTAAATTTTTAGCTAAGGTCCTAGCTCATAGATTAGAGAATGTCCTTCCTATAATTATATCCAAAGACCAAACTGGCTTTGATAAAAGCAGACACTCCTACTTTAACATACGGTGACTTTTGAAATCATCTACTCGGCCACTGAGAAGGTCCCTGAGTGTGTTGTTTCTTTTGATGCAGAGAAGCATATGACTGTGTTGAATGGAACTATTTGTTTGCTGTTTTGGACAAATTTGGTTTCAAACTGAACTTTACCTCATGGATTAACTACTGTATTTAACAAACAAAACAAAATAATGGCACTCACTAATCCATCTTCTTTTCTTTTTTAATTGTGGACAGAAAATGAACATGTTTCAGTGTTAAGCCATCATCAGCGTAGAGAACAAGAGAAATAACAATACAAATATAGATAACCAGGGGAGACCTAAACTCCAATCAGTGACAAGACCATATGATTATATAATAGGATCCATGTGTGGAAACACACATGTAGCCTCCTCAAATGGAAGAGGTGTGGCGTCAGTAATCAACATAAAAAAGCACCTTTATTCCTCCATTTCATAATCCCTCTGTAGCCACCTTTTGTAGGTAAGAAGACCAGTAGATTTCATCCTTGTGTGTAGCAGGCTAGGAATTTAAGGGACACCTTGGTCAGAGCTGATTATTATGTGCTTCCTCAATGTTTTTTGTCTGACCCAACAGGAGGTAATTTCCCATGTTATAACTGTGCCCAGTGCAATGCTATGATCGGAGGCGATGTTTTTTCACATCCCCACACAGGTAAAAAGTTTAACATGAAGAGTAGGATCTCCTGCAGAACCAAATTTGTTGTGTATCTTCTGACATGTCCTTGTGGGTTAGCATATGTAGAAGGGTTAGTCTTGCCTTCACCTCACTTTTACCTGCCTAGCCCTGCGTAGTCACTTTTACCTGGCTGGTCACGGCCACTTATGTCACTTCCCCTTTTTGTTAGTATGTTACTGTCAACATAAGAGAAACACCAACAACGCAATCAGATCCCATTCAATTACCATCCGGACACATTATAAATACTCATTGAATACACACACACACAGAGAAGTGTTTTCCCATCGCGTGCGGCAGAGTGCTATAGTCCCTGGTGATCAGCTGGCAGACAGGGAGTTCGGTCTTTCTGTTCGAGGTGCAGACAACCCCAGCTTTTGAACACCCAGATCTGTGGGAGACAGATTTCACTTGTAGAGGTAGACACTAATAGTCGTTTCCTGTGTGATTTAGGGGTCCAGTGCGGAGGAGCAGTTGAGCTGCGCCATAATTGGCCGGGGTTATTATGGTAGAGGTAGGATGACACAATTAAGCATATCATAATAAAGGCCACGGTCGGATATTTGGGATTGTTTTTTTTCAGTTTTTCTTTTTTCTTTTCTTTTAGGATAGTTTGCTACTGTTTTGCATATAGTTTTTTTTTTTGTTTTTTTATTATCTTTTCTCTGTTCTTGGTTTCTTTTGTTTAGTTATATTTAGTGTTGTTTTTGCCTCTTTTGGTTTAGTATATTTTGACTGACTGCAGGATTGGTTGCTTTGTGTTATCCGACGAACCCACTGCGCCTGAAGGACCTTGTCAGGTGTATTAATGCTGTCTCTGTGCCCCTTTATTTAGCTTCAGATACCCAGGCTGTACTGTTTGGGGGCTCTAGCCGTATGGGTTGTGGTGCACCTGCATGCAGATAAGTATTACAAGGCATCTAGGGGTGTTAGTTTGGTGTGTGTGTGCGCATGTGTGTTTGCAGTGGTGGCAGTGCTGTGAAGGCACATGGTGATATAGTCATGGGAAAAAGTGGTTATCCTGTACCAGTCAGCCTGGCTTGTTAATCATATGGTTTTTTTTGTTTTCCTTTAGAGTGAGGAGTATTTTGAATATATATTTTTTATTATATGCACAGACACAGCATGATTGTGAAGGTGTGTGAGGCATTTTAACTCTTAAGTACCTACTTGGCAGATATTAACTTTATTATATTAATAAATTGATCTCTGGTTGTATTACAACGCCACTGTCATTTTTATAAATTAATCTTTTTAAATAAATTGTGATACAATTGGACTCGAAGCCACGTCTCTGTTTAATCCTTTACACTTATGTGTGTTGACCTGTATAGAGTGGGTGGTCTTGGGGGGAGTCGGGTTAAGGTGGGATTAGCCTTACCCTCCAGTGAGGCAGGTCACACATACATTGGTAAAACTAAACGAGAGTTGAAAACTAGGGTTTCTGAACATAAGAGTAGCATAAGGAAAAAAGATCTCCGGTGGCAAGACACTTCCATTCAGCTGGCCATGATGTCTGTTCCCTCAAATTTCAAGATACATCCTTTCAAAAGAGGTGGCGATAGGGACAGACTTCTGTTACAGAGAGAAGCATATTGGATCCACACACTACAAACTGAAAACCCAAAGGGATTAAATGAAGAACTGCTTCTGGGCTGTTTTCTACAAGTCTATTTTTAGTCTATTATTCTATTTTTATTTATTTCTGTATAATCCTTTAGGGGTCCTTATGTACATTTTGATTCCCCATTTAGATTCATACAGACACATTTATCCTTGTCTACTATTTAAGTAATTGTATCCATGATACTTTATTGTGCTTCCTGGCTAGTATTAAGAGGTCGACTAGGTCAGATTAGATCCCTTTTACATGCCATTTATTCTCATTGGATTTTAGATTTTTTTGATTTTACATTTTTTCAATATATTTTTTTCTACATTTTTCTATATTTTGTCTATTTATTCTAATAATTCTAAGTATCTAACAGGGTTATTTAGCTCTTAATTAAAATTATAATCAAAATTATGATTAAAATCAACTTGATATGCTAATAGCCCTTTCTACATTTGCCTTGTATGGTTGTATATATTGTTGATTTTTCTATGATATTTATCTATGCTCTTTTGTCTATACTTATTAATCAGTTTCTATAGGGTCATATAGCTCTTAATCCTTTTTCCCTTTTTTATGCTATGAGTCCCTAGTATAGACAAATCCTTGTTGGAAGATCTCTCAGGGATTTCGTTGCTTTCCCCGGTATTTGGAGCACTATATGTGCATTATTGGTCTCTTGTGTAAAAAAGTTTTGGGTTCTTTTCAGCATAGATCTACTTTATATTTATTATTTTTCTTTTTAGATGTTTAATGTATTGTACACATATAGAGCGGGTTGTTTCTTTGTTGTGTTTTCGGCAACTGTTTTTTCTGCTCATGGGCATCTTCATGTATTTATTGATTTGCGTTGCCATTTTTGGATTGTTGCTTTATGTGTGTCTCCTGTCTGGGACGTTCAGTCTTGTAGGTTGTTTTTCTCAGGCTTTTCACACCGGTTGTCTTTCATGTTGATTACTGAGGCCACACCTCTTCCATTTGAGGAGGCTACATGTGTGTTTCCACACATGGATCCTATTATATAATCATATGGTCTTGTCACTGATTGGACTTTAGAGCTCACCTGGTTATCTATATTTGTATTGTTATTTCTTTTGTTCTCTATGCTGATGATGGCTTAACATCAACTGAAACTGAAACGTGTTTGTTTTCTGTCCACAATTAAAAAACAAAAGAGGATGGATTAGTGAGTGTCCTTGTTTTGTTTTGTTCAGTCTTGATCACAACTGTGCACCCAATATAATCTTTGGATTTGGAGTTGTGCACACTGCTGCGCTCAACTATAGTTAACTACTATATTTGACTTACGTCATGGAACTTGCCAGGGCTGCAGTATTTGGAAGGGCAACATGGAGCACAGGGTCTCACTTTATGCTGATGACCTTTTGCATTTTGTCTCGAATCCGAGTACCTCACTGCCCTCCGCTCTCTCGCTGCTCAATCAGTTAAGTTGACTTTCAGGATATAAATTAAATGTTCATAAAAGTGAGCTCTTTCCCATTAATAATGAAGCACGAACCTTAGATCTCACAAAGTTGCCTTTTAAAATTGAAGAAAATAGGTTCTCCTATCTGGGCATCTCAGTTGAGAGGAAATACAAAGATCTATTCAACGAGAATCTTATCATTTTGTTAATCCAGATTAAACAGACACTAACATGGTGGTCACCCCTGTCCATGTCTTTTGTATCAACTCAGTCAAAATGACCATCCTACCTAAATTTTTGTGCCTTTTTCAGGCCTTGCCACTCTTTATCCCCGGATCCTTTTTCAACCAACTTGATTCGATTATTTCCTCCTATATATGGCAGGGTAAGGGTCCTCATTTTAACAAGGCCAACCTTCAAAAAACAAAGGCTGCTGGCTGCCTGGCTCTTCCAAATTACATAACAATGGAAATATACTCAGACGATAATCTGTCTATTCCTGTGTAGCTCGGATCATCACTTGCACTCCCCTCAATTATCAGGAATCCAGTGGTCAAACATTCCTTAAGGATATGGGCTTAGTTTAGGAAATACTTTGGCTTGTATAGCTTTTCTCTTCTTAGCCCCATTGCGTCAAACCACCTTTTCAAGCCATCTGCCCAGGACTCTGTTTTTTAGGAATGGCACGGGAAAGGTATTGTTTGTTTCAAAGATTTGTTTATAGATAACACTTTGGCATCATTTGAGCTGCTAAGCAAAAAATTTGGTGTTCCTAAGTCAAATTTTTTCAGGTATTTACAAGCAAGGCATTATGTGCTCTCTCAATTGTCCAGCTCTCCTGTATCAACAGGATACAGGAGAGGTTAATTCAACCATGTTATGTGCTTATCACTGCTTAATACAGTTCAAGGTGGTACATAGGGCTCATATCTCAAAAGCCAAATTATCTTGCATGTACTCTGAGGTTAGTCCCTACTGTGATAAATGCAAAAGTGCTGAGGCCTCCCTCATTCATATGTACTGGTCATTCCCTAACCTTAACAAGTATTGGATGGAGATCTTTCGCAATCTCAGGTGTTAAACGTCGAATTGGAACCGAATCCTCTGGTTGCTCTGTTTGGGGTCACTGGAGGGAGGATCCTTTGCTTCCCTCCTGGCTCTGTGAGCAATCCTGCTTAGGTGGAGGGACACTGCCCCCCCCCCCCACTCACTCACAGTGGTTGGCAGACATCATGTCCTGTTTAAAATTGGAGAAAATCAGATACTCACTTCAATATTTAAATGAGAAATTCCAGTAAGCATGGGGCCTTTTTTAAAATACATCCAGACTCTGCAAATGCTTCATTAGTAAGTGCAGCTTAACTACATTACACACTACTCACTCATTCACCACAAATCCTTGGTGTGGCAGGTAGATACCAGTATATTTAGCTCACTGGCAGTGATTGGGGAGGGATTGCTTTATTGTTTGTTTGTTCCTTGTTTGTTTTTGGTTTTTTTGTTTGTTTTTTTAATTGTTGATACAGTGTATATACACTCTGTTTTATTTGTTTTTTGTTTATATGCTCACATTGGTGCCAGCTGCTGTACATACTCGTTTCATACCTCTCTTCAACAACTGAACAGCACTGCATTTTAGTTTTGTCCAGCAAAACCTCAATAAAAATATGTTGATTTAAGTTTGTTTCAATTATGGTAGTTGATTTTGGTATCACATTTCAACTGCATATTCATTTAGATTAAGGCATTATTATTTCAGGTCAAATTAGTGTTTTTTTGCCCTGTGGAGAAAGACAGACTGTTCATCAGGAATACAACAGGTCCGCACCACTAATGAATTGTGTTTGTACCGAACAGAAAAAGTATGAGAAAACTGCTACAGATTCTCTTAAATCACTTGTATGTGCCATTTAAGAACAAATCTGTATGAGTGCTTCTTGAATGAGGCCCAGTGTCTTTTATATTTGTTCATAACACTAGAACTGGGACTAACAGGGGTCTGGCTATTGTACTTCAACAATATTCTCCTGGTTCTTACAAGACCACAAGCCACGTTAACAGTTAAGATATCATACACCCGTGCTTCCTTGTTTAAAGCTTCTCTGGGAGCCTCCTTTCTCCTCTCTGCTCTCTCCGCGAGTTGTATTTAAGGGTTTGGAAAATAATCATCATGGTGCACCTAGATCTATTTCCGGGTCACGGGTCAGAGGATGGAGGAGTAAGCATAGGGGGAAGTAGAATTAGCAGAATAGCACCCAATGTCATGAGGTCAAGGAAAGATGTGAGGGGGAAGTTAGTTTGGCAGAGATAACCCTAACTGAAAGAGAATCAACTGAATGCACATTACATGTGACATGAACCAGAAACAACGATTCTATGCAGATCCTCATTCATTAAACACTTCATAGACAAAGAAAATGCTGCAATTATACATCAAGCGACAGATCATAAGACACTGTCACTGGTAGTAGTTAGGCTGGCCTAAATAACTTTTGCTTCAATGTAAAACTAGAAAGTTAGATAAATTAAAATCCTATACAAAAACAAACAGATAACAATGTATTTGGTTTTAGCACATTGAGTTTTCATTCTTTTGTTTGAAGCTGTAACTCGCCATTGTGATTAGTAAAAAAAAAAAAAATTGATATTTTATAGATCCCGAACATGGGCATGGCAAAATGGCTCAACAGCTCCCCCTAAACTGTATCCCCTGCGGCATGTTTCACTGACATGCACAGAAATCGGTTCGCACATGTATCATGCCCAGACGCACAAAAAAATCCCTTGGAGCAAAACCGTAAACCCAACAGGAAGCTATTTTCAATAAAACGACCATTTTTGGCAATTTGCATGCTTTGTATTTTAATGAACTCCTCCTACAGACTTCAAAATTTGTGTGTGTCATCTAGACTACTTTGTGATCAAAAGTTAATAAAATCATGAGTTTCCACTGAACGAGCTTGCCGTTGCGATGCGGCGAATTTCAATGTCCAATTTGCCCAAAATTTCTCATGCTTCATGAGGGTCCCATCCTTTATACATCTATGTGTCAATATTGAGACATACTCATAGCACCACCTACTGGCAACAGGAAGTTACATGTTTTGTACTTTCATGAGCAGGATGAAGAGATCCACCTCAAATTTGGTCATTTCGATGTTTCGCCATGAACAAACAAAGTGTTATAGCTTGACTCTGCATGATCAGATCTTTTCCAAATTTCCCATGCTTGATAAGGGTCCCAGTCTGAAGGCAAGTACAGGCTCATATTGAGTCATAGTCACAGCGCCACCTACTGGCAACAACAAGTCTTAAGCGCCACTCTTTTGCTAACTACTCCTAGCATGTTAGTCCGAAACACATAAAATTTGGTCAGCCAAGGTGTAAGACCTTGATGATGATACCTCCTGAAGCTTTTGAGTTTTCATCAAAAGCTGTTGCCATTGCAACACATTATTCGTCACAAAATATGAAGCTGCTTTTAAGGGGCTAGACATGCTTGAAAACTCACAAAACTTTGTACACACATGACAAGTCTTAAAGTCTGTAATATTGTATAGGTGGCGGGCATGGGGCAGAATGGCTTGACAGCACCCCCTACAATATTTCAACGAAGCAGCCACCGTGCCATGTTAAACCTACATGTACAAAAATGGGTACATACATGCATACACACAAAAAAGTCTCTTGGACCCATAGCTTAAACCCAACAGGAAGTCGGCCATTTTGAATTTACTGTTCAGTTTTTGTGATTTCCATGCTTTGTATTTTAACAAACTCCTCCCAGAGATTTAAGTCGACTGGCTTCAAATTTAGTCAGTGTCATCTAAAGACCTTTACAATGAAAAGATATCAAAATCTTGAGTTTTAATTGAATGTCGTTGCCGTGGCGATGTGGCAACCTTTGATGTTACGCACTGAAGCAGAAAATTGTTGTAACTTGAATGTACATCATCAAAGTGCACCGAATTTCTCATGCTTGATAAGAGTCCTGGCCTGAACACATCTACATGTCAATATTGAGTCATAGTCATATCGCCACCTACTGACAACAGGAAGTCAGCCTTGTATGACAAACATCATCTGATTCACATGAAATTTTCAAGGTGTGGTCTATAGTTGATATACAGCAACTTGATGTTTACTTAATGGCTGTTCTAGCACCACATATTGGACACAGAAAATGATATTTAACTCCTTCGTGCAATGTTCGATAAGGCCCAATCATTGCTGCTTGCAGCTTTAATTTAAATATTGCATCCCTGGAATAGTTATTTAAGCAATATTACACTTGAGGGTGTGCTTTACTGTCCTTGTTGGCACTTCAGTGATGCGGTCAGGAACGAGGTGCTTGCTCCAAGTTCCGTAAGCATCAATATAATATTGCGATTACACAACATTTACCAACAAAATAAAAGATATAAACAAAATGTATTCATATTGTGTGGCAGTTCGCTCTAAAAATAAAACACTTTCTGCTTCTGTAGTACCTGTTTCCATGGAACTAGATGTATGACTAATACCTGGAAAACAATCACTCGCGTCAGTAGACTCCTATGTAATGAAACCTAGTTTACCTCGTTTTAGGCTGACCCTTAGTAACAATCTAGTGACAGAGACGATTTCTAGTCCCTGGTGACTCAGCCAGCCAACTTGAGCTAATGCTTTCTAGAGATCTTGGGGTTTCTCAAACTGAATAAATACCACACATATAAACACAAAACTGCTTTGCTAGCTCAATCTTGTTGGAAATAAGATATCTGTTGAAAAAAATAATTTTCCCATGGACAGATTTAGCTACTACATTCGCAAACTTCACAGACATTTTCAAGCTAGTAGCGCCGTGTCACCGACTCACAAGCACAGCTGATGGAGGATGCCAGAGTGGAGGCTATACTCTCAACTGAAGGGAAAATGGCTAAGTTTTGCTGTGTCTGGGGGTGTAACGATAAAGAGTGGAGAAGGGTTCGGGTTTTTCAGTGTGTGTATGTATAACTCATCCTGAGTTCAATCCACTTGGTAAAGGGTCCATTTTGTTTTCCCCACAAACCCTAATCAGTTCAGTCCAATCCAGTTCCACAAACATAAAAGAAAGACAACTCAAAACTCTGCTCTGAGTTTTCACCACAGACTCCCCCATAAAACAAAACAAACCAAAGACACTAGCAAAGCAACACAGTACATAAAATAAACCCAACAGAAATGTCAGATAGGTCAGACCACCGTGTTTAACTATATATCTTCAAACGTTACAGTTACAGCCGAAAATGACAACAGAAAAAAACAAGTTTGCCAAGTTCACATATCTCTCCATCTCAAATCAACCACCAGAAATGATGTCTAGTTGACCAATGAGATTGCTTGGTCGGAACTACCTATTGTACAATTAATGATAATGTAGTTGTTGAAAAAGTGGAGCTGCAGAAACTACTGAATGAATTTATGGTTCTTATCTTGTAGCATTATGTCAATTATGTCTAGCTTTTGGAACATCTTGTAGCTTTCCTGATTAAAACAACATTCTAACTTTTGGTATATTTTAACACTCTGGGTTTAGGCCTGTTTTCTGGTTTCAACTCCAATAGCCATCTTAGGCTGTATGAGGGAGACATGCCAAGTAAAAACCAAAGACAAACTGTTGCCAGACAAGTGGACATGTTATTAAAATGAGAAAACGTGCTGTTTTAAAAAGGTTGATGATATAGTTCTGAGCCCAAACAGGTTGAAACAGGCTGTAATTGCCCTTTAATACTCTGGACATGACTGTGAATAGCTGCTTTTGTCCTAGCTAGTGCCCTCACATCCAACAAACCCAATCACTCATGTGTTTCTCTGTTCTTGCATCACCGCTCCTCTCTTATTTTTTTTCTCCCAGCTAAGCCCCTGTCAATTTCCCCCTAAAGATCCCTGACCAACACTGAAATTAGCCAGCAAAGGCTAAAACAAACTCTACAACTATTACTTCTACTGCCTGGTATTATGTGTGTATAAAACAGCTTCTGATTAGAGACCAAACAAGGCTCATTCATTTTGTCAGCTGTGATTCATCAGTGGAGCAGAGCCTGGATTGCCTGCAAGAATCTGTGGCTAGAGTATAAAGTGGGGAGAGATGAGGTGGACATGGGGGGGGGGGGGGGGGTGTGCAATGAAGAGAGCAACTTGATTTTCATTCAGATAGAAAGCTAATGGTATTAAGGCTATGTTCCCTTCCTCCCTTCCATCTCCTCTTTCCTGCAGATGTCTTCAGTAGCCCTCCCCCTCTGTTAGAGGGGGGGCAGACACTGAGTGCAAACATGTTTTCAGGGACTCACAGCCATTTCCTCAGTGAGCTCAAGACAACACCATGCATCACATTCTCTTTTATTTCCCTTGTTTGCAGCTCCATGGGTGATTTGCTTGGAAATGAATGTTTGGGGAAGGGATTTGCAGATATCCAGAGCACCTGGGTGCGTAGCACAAAATGGAATAGATAGAACATCTTAAAGGCTGTGTTCACACCTAACCAGTTTGGTGCAGTTTAAACTCTGAAGTGTTTGCCTGTGTTTGCCTTGTTTTGTGTGTTTGTTCAGGCTTGGTTGTATTTATTGATCAAAATCCACACAATATGGATAGCACTATTGGTCAGTCCACAAATTTGGTTCAGACTGAAATATGTCAACAAATACTGGATGGATTGCCATGAAATATGATGCGTTTATGGTCCCCATGGGACACGTTGTAAAAACTTGCAATGGTGATAAGTTTTTCTATACTGCCATCATCAGGTCAAAATTTCTAATGGTCCAATATTTGAAAACTAATGATATTCCCCAACAACATTACAAATGATTAAAAAGATGGTGTCCTGTCCTTTCCTCTAGAACTAGAGTTCTAGAGACCAGGCCAGAAGTTCCACCTTTAGAAAACAGTAAAAAAAAAAAAAAAAGTAACAGTTAGATTACCATAAAATGTACACTCATGCTTTCCAGAGAATACACCATTTCCTCTAGTACCACCCGCATGATGAGTTTACATTTTTAATCCCACAACTTTTAAGGTTCTGGTCAAATCAACAGTACGTTTTATTATGGGGTGTAATATCCATTTGCATCCACTCGCCAGTGGGCCTTTAGACATTTGAATTTCCCAGTTTAATGGCCCAATGCCCGGGGCCCAACAGTCCCTGGCACTAAAAGTATGAGGAACCTATTGTTTTTGTAGAGATTGCAAAGGCCCTATTGTACCTGAAGGAATTATTATTATTTATTTATTTATTTTTGTTATTATTAGGGCCCAAGCACCTAGCAGTGCAAAGGCTCTATTGATACTGAAGGAATTATTAGGGCCCGAGCACCTAGTGGTGAGAAGGCCCTATTGTATCTGAAGGAATTACTATTATTATTCAGTCAGAAACACTCTCGTCATAGATTAAACCATTTATTGCAACAAATGGAAATACAGTTTATCTTGGTGCTGACAGCTCCAATATAAAATGCTCCCCGGATTAGACAAACAGCATGCTAAACTAAACCAGGGAGCGCAATGCAGAAACCCACTGGGTATACAAAGCGGGCCCAAAGACATTTGAATTCCAGACTACCTCGAGCCATGTTAAGAACCTTAGCCAGAAAGGCAGAGGCTGAGGTGGTGGAGGTAAAGCTTTGTCAGCAGCAGTGTAGTATGGCAGCACTGGTGTAGCAGGGATCAGTGCAGGAAGGAGTCACATTTAAATAGACCGCCTTGTTGAGAAAATGGCTGTGATTGGTGTGTGACTGATTGGAAACACTGATTCACTCAGCAGGCTGTCAGCTGATTACAGCTGGGGCATATGATTTCCGTGCCCTGCATGAACAAACGTAATGCTTCATTTATTAGGGCCCGACCACCGAAGTGCGAAGGCCCTCTTGTTCCTGAAGGAATTATTATTAGGGCCCGAGCACTGACAGTATGAAGGCCCTTTTATAATTCAAGGAATAATAATAATAATAATAATAATTATTATTATTATTATTATTATTATTATCATTCGTGAAGAATCACATTTTTTAGGGGCTAAAGGTGCTCGAAAACCTATGAAACTTTGCACCTACAAAATTTCAATTTTGAAGCCCATCCTACAAAATCAACTGAGATGAACAAAATTTAGTATCTTGTCCAGACGCACAAAAAAGCCTCTTGAAGCCATACCCTAAATTCAACAGGAAGTCAGCCATTTTGAATTTAATTTCAGTTTTTGCACAGATTTTGCCATTTCCAGGCATTGTATTTTAACAAACTCCTCCTAGAGATTTAACTCCACCAACTTCAAATTTTGTCAGTGTCATCTAAAGACCTCTGTGATGAAAAGTTACCAAAGTCTTGAGTTTTCACTGAATGTCCTTGCTGTGGCGATGCGGTAAACTTTAATGTTTCGCCATGAAACAGGAAGTTGTTATAACTTTAACATACATTGCCCAATCTGCCCCAAATTTCTCATGCTCGATAAAGGTCCCACCCTGGATGCATCCATGTGTCAATGCTCACTCATTGTCATAGTGCCACCTACTGGCAACAGGAAGTTACAGGTGCTGTACTTTTATGACCTGTGCCTTTGAGATCCACCTCAAATTTGGTCAGAAAAGCATGCATTAGAGATGCTTAAAAACTCATGAAACTTGACGCATGTGTCAGAAGTAGGGAAACATAATATCTGATATGGTTCTTGGAGTTGGGCATGGCAAAAGGGCGCCCCCTAAAATATTTCAAAGTCAAAGCCCACCTTTAAATGTAGGTGAACAAAATTTGGCAGGCACGTGTATCTTGTCCAAACGCACAAAAAAGCCTCCAGAGCCATACCCTAAGTCCAACAGGAAGTCAGCCATTTTGAATTAACTTTGCAATTTTTGCTCCATTATTGCCATTTGCAGGCGTTGTATTTTAACAAACTCCTCCTAGAGATTTGAAGCGACCTACTTCAAACTTGGTTGGCTTCATCTTAAGACCTTTACAATGAAAAGTTATCAAAATCATGAGTTTTCATGGAACACCTCTGACATGGCGTGCCAGTCAATTTGCATGTCTTGCCATGAAACAGGAAATTGTTGGAACTCCACTGTCCATTCTGCCCCAAATTTCACATGCTTGATTTGGAGTCCAGAGCTGAACACATCTACATGTCAATATTGAATCATAGTCATAGCGGCACCTACTGACAACAGGAAGTCAACCCTATATGACAAACAATATCTGATTCACGTGAAATTTACATGGTGTGGTCTACACATGATATATAGCACATTGACATATAATCAGTGGGTACTCTCTAGCACCCCACAGTGGACACAAGAAGTGCTATTTAACTCCTTTGTGCAACATCAGATATTCATCAGACTGCATATACATGTCAGGCGACCTTCACTTATTGTATTGCTGAATGACTGACGCACTTGTGTAGCACTGTCTGCTGGCAACAGGAAGCAAGCTTTATGTGATTTTGATTTACATGAATTACATGACTCACCAAGCGTGGTCAACCTGTAACGACCCCTCTTCTCCTCACTTCTTCCCCTCAAACAAGCTGTGTTGCGAGACTCAAGATGTCTGTGTTGGAGATGAGAGAGAAAGATGTTTTTAAAAGCCTGTGTGTGTTCAGCTTTCACTACTTTTGTAGCTTCTAACTGAATCTCTGTGATTAGTTTCTTTCCAGTGTCGCTATTTGTACTTTCAGAAATCTCCTTTATTTTACTGTTTCCTGATGGCTTTCAGCTGTATCAGAGACGTATTAAGGTACTGCAAATAAAAATATTTCCTGATGATGCTGCTGCATTTTAGAAGCTTTTAATTAATACATATCAGGGAACTCTTTTTGGGAAGATTTAATGGGAAATTAAATTTGTCTATCCACTGTTTTACAGCTGAGACTTTGACCATTAGTTACAGCCATGATGTATACAACCCGCTGCTATTTAAGTCAAGACGAGCACCTCATCAGTTAAAAGACACACCTTAAAGAGGGTAGCCCTGTTCGAGATCGGCATCTCTGCTGTGCTGCACTGATGCGCCAAGTCAAACCTAGACATGCCAAGCCAACACATGTATAGAAAAGGTCTAAAAATGTGTATTTTGTGGTTTTTAGCACCTCATGGTGGACATAGAGAATGATAGTTATCTCCTACATACAATGTCCAATATTCAGGAAAATGCATTTCCATGTACAATGCCCTCTAGTAAATGTTGCATCATGTTGGTCTGCAATAACAGCACTTCAACTGCGGCACACCCCAACGTGCACAACGGTGTGAGGACCTGATCATCGCTGCTTGCAGCTTTAATCAGGGCCCAAGCACCAAGTGGTGCGAAGGCCCTATTGGATCTAAGGGAATTAGGGCCTGAGCACCGACAGTGTGAAGGCCCTATTGTATTTCAAGGAATTATTATTATCATTATTATTAGGGCCTGAGCACCGAACAGTGCGGAGGTCCACTTGTAATTAGGGCCCGAGCACCAAGTGGTGAGAAGGCCTTATTGGATCTGAAGGAATTCTTCTTCTTCTTCTTCTTCTTCTTCTTCTTCTTCTTCCAAAACAAACGCAGTTTTGAGGGCCTAAATATGCACGAAAAGTTAAAAACTTTGCACATACATCAGAGGTGGTGAAATCTATTTTATAGATCCTGAACATGGGCATGGCAAAATGGCTCAACAGCGCCCCCTAAACTGTATCTCCTGCTGCATGTTTCACTGACATGCACAACAATCGATACGCACAAGTATCATGATCATATGCACAAAAAAATCCTGTGGAACAAAACTGTAAACCCAACAGGAAGTCGGCCATTTTGAATTTAACAACTATTTTTGGAGATTTGCATGCTTTGTGTTTTAATGATCTCCTCCTACAGACTTCAAAATTTGTGTGTGTCATCTAGACTAGTTTGTGATCAAAAGTTATTAAAATCATGAGTTTCCACTGAACGCCCTTGCTGTTGCGATGCATTGAATTTCAATGTCTCGCCATAAAACTGGAAGTCCTTATAACTCCAATGTACATTGTCCAATCTGCCCAAAATTTCTCATGCTTCATGAGGGTCCCATCCTGAATACATCTATGTGTCAATATTGAGACATACTCGCAGCACCACCTACTGGTGACAGGAAGTTAGATGTTTTGTACTTTTATGAGCTGTACCAAGCAGGATGAACAGATCCATCTGAAATTTGTTCATAAAAGCCTTAAGTCTTTGATGATTCCATATTGTGAAAATGGTGAGTTTTCACTGGACGCCTTTGCCGTGGTGGCACGGCAAATTTTGATGTTTCGCCATGAACAAACAAAGTGTTATAACTTGACTCTGCATGATCAGATCTTTTCCAAATTTCCCATGCTTGATAAGAAAATTACCACCCACCATTAAATTTGACATAGATTTACTAAATTTGGTAAACAGATGTACCATCTCCAGACTTAAAAACAAGCTTCTTGGAGTCATACCCTAAGTCCAACAGGAAGTAAGACCTTTTGAATCTATTGTGTATTTTTTTTCGCAAAGTGAAGCCATTGACAGGCATTGTATTTGAACAAACTTCTCCGAGATATTTAACCTGAGCAAGTTCAAATTTGGTAGGTGATCTAAAGACCTTTGCGATACTGATTGTGAAGCTATTGAATTTCATGGAACACTTTTGGCATCAATTTTGCCCAAAACATGTTTGGGGCGTTAAATAGGATGTTGTTGTAACTTGACTTTACATTGTCCAATCTGCCCCAAATTTCTCATGTTTGATAATAACACATCTACATGTCTATATTGAGTCATGGTTATAGCACCACCTACTGACAACAGGAAGTCAGCCTTATGTGACAAACATCATCCAGTTTATTTAAGTTTATATGGTGTGGTCTACACATAGTGTAGACAACACTATGTGTAGCGTAGTAGCTACACGTAGTGTAGACCACACTATGTGTAGTGCCACATAGTGGACACAGGAAGTGATAGTTATTTCTTGAATGCAATGTACAGTATTCATGAAAATGTATATCCATGTCAGTTGCCTTCTGGCAAATGTATTCCTCCATTACTATTTCACTAATGTAGTAGTTCCTACAGGCAACAGGAATTGAAGCCTAAATGACAAATAGTTCATGAAATGTATACACATTTTCCTATATATCATCTCCAGTGCCACATAGTGAACACAGAAAATAATATATTACCCATATACACAATATCCAATAATCCTCAAAATTCAGAGCCCTGTCAACTGACCTCTAGCAGCGACACCACGGCTGCTGCTCCCTCCTACACGTGTGAGGTGGGAGGGCCTGTTCATTGCTGTTTGCAGCTTTAATTTTCCTCTCACTTATCCCTGTTTCCTGACCTGGTCCAGTTTTGATTTGTAGTTGATATTGTTTGCTGTTAATTCAAACTCAACACTTAAAGTAAATTAAAAGCCTTACTGCAGTTCATCGCCTTTTACTGTAAAACATCTGCTGAGTGCTGAATGTCATTGTCATTAGTTTAACATCATGAAAGAAAAGTCTCTCTGTTAAGGAGAGAAATTCAAGGATAAATGAGTGAGTGATAAGTGAGTATAACAGATGTACAAAGAAACTGTAGAATGGTGGAATTGATGACTGAAATGGTATTTTTATTAAGAAGAGAAATTCAGAGAAGCAAATAATTGAGTATGACACAACTCTTTTTGAGTTTTTTTTTTTGTATTGATAAAAGTAATTCTGGGAAAATGTCCTTCGAACCAGATTTTACCATGTGAGCCACTATTTTTACTCTGTTCTTACCTGGTCTTTATTTGTGTGTATTATTAAAATATCCACATTTATTTAAGAATATAATGTATTCAATGTTAAAGGACTTGGTTTGGGATCAGGGAAAAATATATACATGATCACGACAACCTTAAAAAGCAACTTAACATCTTGCAACCCCAGCTGCCACCCCAGTTTTAGACATTCTAATTCAAAAATATATATATGAAAAGTTGTGGCTGGTCAGAAATTTACAAGAGTGTAACTCTGATGAGTGCAAGTGAATGCAGCTAGAGATGGTAAATGGTAAATGGACTGTACTTGTGTAAAACCTTTCAAGTCTTCCAACCACTCAAAGCGCTTTTACACTATGAGTCACATTCACCCATTCACACACATTCATACGCTGAATGGGTACAGGGGCTACCATACAAGCTCCCAACCTGCCCATCAGAGGGAACTAACCATTCACACACATTCATACACTGATGGCACAGCCATCAGGAGCAATTTTGGCGTTCAGTATCTTGCCCAAGGACACTTATGAACGGGAGGAGCTGGGAATCAAACCACCAATCTTCCGATTAGTGGACAACCCGCTCTACCTCCTGAGCCACAGCTGAGATGATGCTCCCTGTACACTCCTAGATTCAACCAGAGCCATGTATGTTGCTGCTAGCTGTCCCTGCAGTGGGCAGCAGCTCCATTTTCTCCTGGCCCAGGCAGCTTTCTGTGCAGCCTCTCCCGGTCCTGGCTGCACACAATGATTGCTAATGGCTTTTTACCCTGCTAAATGCGTGTGTAGGGCTGCCAACTTCCACTAGTAGAAAGAGAATGGCCGCAGGTGGATAGTGGCGGATTGTTTTGTTGAAGTGTGTTTTGTTTAGTAACTTTTGTTTGATTGTGTGAGGGACGGATTAAACCTGAATAAACCCAAATATTCACTGGTGCTTAAGAGTGATGATGATGCTGTTTGCGTGCTGACGTGCTACGGTAAGCGTATTGTATCATTTCCGGTTGCCGACTGTGTATACTGATAGCGTTGTTGCTGCTCTCATCTCAGTTGATTTTCCTATATATATCACATTACTGTTGATTAATATCTGCTGTATATTTAAACTTTCGCTAGTTTTACACAAGCACTCTCAGCGCTTTTCTCTTAACGACTTTTTTCGCTAATCGCACAAGTTGTTAGTCACTTTAGCACTGCAGCTAGCACTAGCAGCTAACTCAAAGTAAGCAGTTAGCGATGGCTTCTCTCTCTCCCTCTCGTTCTCCTGCTCTCTCTTGCTCGGTGTGCCAAATGTTCAGTTACTCCTCTGCCTCCTTTAGTGATAGTGATAAGTGTAATAAGTGTAGTCTATTTGCAGCACTGGAGGCAAGGCTTAGTGAATTGGAAGCGCGGCTCCGCACCATGGAAAAACAATCAGCTGCTAATATAGTTAGCCAGCCCCTAGTATCCGGTGCGGGCCGACCTAGCGTAGCTCCCACTCCCCCGGTAGCTCCCGAGCAGCCGGGAAGCCAGGGCGGCTGGGTGACTGTCCGAAGGAAGCATAGCCCTAAGCAGAAGCCCACGGTTCACCACCAACCAGTTCATGTTTCTAACAGGTTCTCCCCACTCAGCGACACACCCGCTGAGAAACAAACTCTGATTATTGGCAGCTCCATAGTCAGAAACGTGAAGTTAGCGACACCAGCAGCTATAGTTAAATGTATTCCTGGGGCCAGAGCGGGCGACATTGAGTCAAATTTAAAACTGCTGGCTAAGAATAAGCGTAAATATGGTACGATCGTCATCCATGTCGGCGGCAACGACTCCCGATTACGCCAATCAGAAGTCACCAAAATTAATGTTGAGTCGGTGTGTACATTTGCTAAAACAATGTCGGACTCCGTAATTTTCTCTGGACCGCTGCCTAATCTGACCAGTGATGACATGTATAGCCGCATGTCACAATTCAACCGCTGGTTGTCGAGGTGGTGTCCAGCAAATGATGTGGGCTTCATAGATAATTGGCAGACTTTCTGGGGAAGACCTGGTCTGATTAGGAGAGACGGCATACATCCCACTTTGGATGGAGCTGCTCTGATATCCAGAAATATGGCCAAGTTTATTAGTAAACCAAAACCATGACAACCCAGAGTTGAGACCAGGAGGCAGAGCTGCAGTCCTACACGCTTCTCTGCGCTTTCATTAGAGCAGTTACCCACCCAAAACCACATAGAGACTGTGTCTGTCCCCCGACCACATAAATCAATTAAATCCAAAGTATATAAAAGAAGAGTCATTCATGAAAATCTAGTAAAAATTAAAACCACTGCTGCAATAGTACAACAAAATAAGATAATTAAATGTGGACTCTTGAACATTAGATCTCTTTCATCTAAAGCAGTTTTAGTAAACGATTTAATTTCAGATCATCGTATTGATTTATTTTGTCTCACTGAAACCTGGCTGTGTCATGAAGAATATGTCAGCCTTAATGAATCCACTCCTCCCAGTCATATTAATACTCATATTCCTCGAGACACTGGCCGAGGAGGAGGAGTCGCAGCCATTTTCAACTCAAGCCTAATCATCAACCCTAGACCTAAATTTAATTATAACTCATTCGAAAGCCTTGTTCTTAGTCTCTCCCAGCCAACCTGGAAAACTTTACAGCCAGTTCTATTTGTTATAGTGTACCGTCCTCCTGGCCCGTACTCTGAATTCCTATCTGAATTCTCAGAGTTTTTGTCGTATTTAGTCCTTAGTACAGATAAAGTAATTATAGTAGGTGATTTTAATATTCATGTGGACGTTGATAGTGACAGTCTCAGCACTGCATTTCTCTCATTATTAGACTCAATTGGCTTCTCTCAGTGTGTAAATAATCCCACTCACCGTCTTAACCACACCCTAGACCTTGTTCTAACTTATGGGATTGAAATTGAACATTTAATAATTTTTCCACAAAATCCTATTTTATCAGATCATTTTTTAATAACTTTTGAATTCCTATTACTGGATTACACACCATTAGATAAAAATGTCCTCACTAGATGTCTATCTGATAGTGTTGTAGATAAATTTAAGGAAGCAATTCCGTCAATACTGAATTCACTGCCATGTCTCAATACTACAGAGGACTCTTATGTTAACTTTAGTCCCTCCCAAATTGATAATCTTATTGATAGTGCTGCAGGCTCACTAAGACAAACACTCGACTCCATCGCCCCCTTAAAAAAGAAGATAATAAAACGTAAGAGGTTAGCTCCATGGTATAACTCCCAAACCCGCAAATTAAAGCAAACATCGCGAAAATTGGAAAGGATTTGGCGTTCCACCAAAGTAGAAGATTCTCGCTTAGTCTGGCAAGATAGTCTTAAAACATATAGGAAGGCCCTCTGTAATGCCAGAGCCGCCTATTACTCAGCATTAATAGAAGAGAATAAAAACTGCCCTAGGTTCCTTTTCAGCACTTTGGCCAGGCTGACAAAGAGTCATAACTCTACTGATCCATGTATTCCTATAGCTCTCAGTAGTAACGACTTTATGAGCTTCTTCAATGATAAAATTCTAACTATTAGACACAAAATTAACCATCTCCTGCCCTCAACAGGCACCGTTCTCTCCCCAAACACAGGAACCTTGGTAACGGCAGTAAATCCTGACATATATTTGGACTGTTTTTCTCCAGTAGACTTGTCTGAACTAACTTCAATGATTTGTTCAGCTAAACCATCAACCTGTCTCTTAGATCCCATCCCAACTAGGCTGCTTAAGGAAGCCTTACCCTTAGTGAGCACTTCTTTACTAGATATGATCAATCTGTCTTTAGTAACAGGCTATGTACCACAGTCCTTTAAAGTAGCTGTAATTAAACCTCTTCTTAAAAAGCCTACTCTTGATTCAGGTGTTTTAGCCAATTATAGACCTATATCTAACCTTCCATTTCTATCCAAGATCCTTGAGAAAGCAGTCTCTAATCAGTTATGTGACTTTCTACATAACAATAGTTTATTTGAGGATTTTCAGTCAGGATTTAGAGCACATCATAGCACAGAAACAGCACTGGTGAAAGTCACAAATGACCTCCTAACTGCATCAGACAAAGGATTTGTCTCTATACTTGTCCTGTTAGATCTTAGTGCTGCATTTGACACAATTGACCATCAAATCCTTTTGCAGAGACTGGAACATTTAATTGGCATTAAAGGAACTGCATTAACCTGGTTTAAGTCCTATTTATCAGACCGATTTCAGTTTGTACATGTGAATGATGAATCCTCCGTGCAGGCAAGGGTTAGACACGGAGTTCCACAAGGTTCTGTACTTGGACCAATTCTATTCACCTTATATATGCTTCCTTTAGGTAATATTATTAGGAAACACTCCATAAATTTTCATTGTTACGCAGACGATACCCAACTATATTTATCAATGAAGCCAGATGAACCCAATCAGTTAAACAAACTCCAAACATGCCTTAACGACATAAAGACCTGGATGACCTGCAATTTTCTACTACTAAATTCAGATAAAACTGAAGTTATTGTGCTTGGCCCTAAACACCTTAGAAACACATTATCTAATGATAAAGCTGCTCTGGATGGCATTACCCTGGCCTCCAGCACCACCGTAAGGAATCTGGGAGTTATCTTTGATCAGGATATGTCCTTTAACTCCCACATAAATCAAATTTCAAGGACTGCCTTTTTTCACTTACGTAATATCACAAAAATCAGGCACATCCTGTCCCAAAAAGATGCAGAAAAACTAGTTCACGCATTTGTTACTTCTAGGCTGGATTATTGCAATTCCTTATTATCAGGCTGCCCTAACAAGTCTCTAAAGACTCTCCAGCTGGTCCAGAATGCAGCTGCACGTGTATTGACTAAAACTAGAAAAAGAGACCACATTTCTCCCATTTTAGCTTCACTACATTGGCTTCCTGTAAAATCTAGAATAGAATTTAAAATCCTTCTCCTAACTTACAAAGCCCTTAATGGTCAGGCACCATCATATCTTGAAGAGCTCATAATACCGTATTATCCCACTAGAACACTGCGCTCCCAGTATGCAGGCTTACTGGTGGTCCCTACAGTCTTTAAAAGTAGAATGGGAGGCAGAGCCTTCAGCTATCAGGCTCCTCTTCTATGGAACCATCTACCGGATTCAGTCCGGGGTGCAGACACCCTCTCTATGTTTAAGAGTAGGCTTAAAACTTTCCTTTTTGATAAAGCTTATAGTTAGGGCCGACCAGGCTCGCCTTGGATCAGCCCTTAGTTATGCTGCTATAGGCCTAGACTGCTGGGGGACTTCCCATGATGCACTGAGCTCCTCTCTCCTCCTCCTCCTCTCCATCTGTATGCATTCATGTAACATCAATGCTTGTCACTAACTTTGCTTCTTCCCCGGAGTTTTTTGTGCTTTCTCATCTCACAGAAAAACCTGACTCCCGGGCCGAACCTTCGCGGTCCTTCACAGTCCTGATGGCATCCTTCCCTGGCTGTTGCTGCTTGTGCTTGTTGTTGTTTGTTGTTGTCATTGTTTTTCTTCTGTCCCCCCTCCCCCTTTCCCTCTCTCTTTCTCTCTCTCAACCCAACCGGTCAAAGCAGATGGCCGCCCACCAAGAGCCGGGGTCTGCTTGAGGTTTCTACCCGTTAAAGGGGAGTTTTTCCTTACCGCTGTCGCCAAGTGCTTGCTCATGGGGGAACTGTTGGGTCTCTGTAAATTAAAGAGTATGGTCTGACCTGCTCTATGTGAAAAGTGCCTTGAGATGACTTCTGTTGTGATATGGCGCTATATAAATAAAGATTGATTGATTGATTGAGTGTCTGCAGCTACTATCATCCCTGAAACTGTTCATTCTGCAGACGAACATCCAAATTTCAGATCAGTCATGCAAGTACAACAAAAGCACCCAGTTTAAAAGCACTAAAATCACTCACTCCAAGCCCCAAACAAGAAGTCACATGAGTCAGCAATGCAGTGACAGTTCATTCAAAACTTTCCTGAGAGTTTGCAAATTGAAAATGACAGAGAAAAGGACTTTTGCCGCATAATCAACATTTCTGGATAAACACTGGCTATCTTGGATCGTTACTAACACTATGTGTGGCTTCACAGAGTATAAGTGACACAATTGGTTAATATCATCTTGATATGTAAGTCTCAACCTAGAAGCCAATTTAAACCATCAAAGAAAGCTTGTATTGACATAATTACTGATCACTTTGACTCCTATTTTAGAAATCTGTTGGGAAACATTTTGGGGCATGCAGGAGGTTGAAACAGACAGCAAGTGAAAAACAACACACATTCATTCAAACTTTCAACAAAATTCAGTGTTAAGTTGTACATCATTATTAATAATGATCACTATTAAAGGAAAAAACAGTAGTTAAATCATTCTGAATCTTGTAGGAGACACTTGTAAAAATGAAGAGGAAGGGTGACATCAACATTTTTTTTTCTACCAAATAGAACACCTACTAATGAACAGAAAAATACATGGAGAACTGATGATAGAAGGAGAGCAAAGATGACTAGGGAGATGACGAGGTGGAAGAGGGAAAGCATCACAGAGATGAAACCACAGAGATGAAAAAAGTCATTTGGAAATAAAACAATTTATTGATTTCTAATGCCACCTTTAGATATTTCTATTCAATGCTTCACTAATGTGCTTTTCCAAGCCCCCAAAATAAATATTTTTTATACACACACACACACACACACACACACACATATATATATATATATATATATATATATATATATATATATATATATATATATATATACATATACATATATATACACATACACACACATATATATATATATGTATATGTACAGACAGGTGACAATTTAAAGGAAAAACTGGTACAGGTCTGAATGCTTGACCCCCTAAAGTGAGGGGATCCAGTGGCTCTGTTATGCCTTGGGGGGCATTTTACTGGCATGGTTCAGGTCCACTTGTCCCAGTAGAGGGAAGGTTCACTGCAAATCAATACAAAGTTGTTCTGAGTGACCACCTTTATCCTATGATGAAACATTTCTATCCTGATGGGAGTGGTGTCTCCCAGGATGACAATGCCCCAATTCACAGGGCACGAGGGGTCACTGAATGGTTTGATGAGTATGAAAATGATGTGAATCATATGCTATGGCCTTCAGAGTCACCAGGTCTCAACCCAATGGAACACCTATGGGAAATTTTAAATTGACATGTTAGACAGCAGTCTCCACCACCATCATCATAACACCAAATGAGGGAATATCTTTTTGATGAATGGTGTTCTTCAGCCTTGGCATTGATTCTACAAGTCTGTGGAAATCCTCTGAAGGGATGAACACCATTCTTCAAAAAGATATTCCCTCATTTGGTGTTTTTCCTTTAGTGCCACCAGGTCCCCTAACTGTAGGGGTCAAGCATTCAGGCCTGTACTGGTTTCTCCTTTAGTCACCCATCTGTATATATGTCACCCCTTAAAGTCTCAGTGGCATCACTGCTCTCTTTGGTTGAAAGTTTCAAGCCTGTTTCATCTCTGACCTCTGACACTGCATCAAAACCATGGACATCATTATACAGATAGATATTTCTCATATTCTTCATCCCTGCATGTACAGTAAATTGGGGAGGGCAACTTTTATTGGACTGCTTCTGTTACCTAATTAATTGGTAAGTCAGAGTAAATCAGTATTGGTATTGACACATTAATTATACAAATGCAAAGTAATGGTTGCAGTGGTTGTTGCAAACAATAATAAATGATCTTAACATAACAAGTCAGATTATATCATACCACTTTTCTGTTTTAAATCTGGTTAACTACAGTGTGATGAAAAGCATTGCATCTGACTCAGTCTTGCTGTGACTCCCTCAGCATACTGCTGCAGCTCTGCATGAGCTACGTACTTATGCATAAACATGTTCCTTTGGAAGCAGCACAAACCCATTTCACAGGATCTGCAGTACAAATGACTGAAAGGTCAAGGATTTAAAGCAACAGGGCACTGGATCCAGAACTTTTATCAATTTCAGTGAGGTCACATGTAACTCACTGCAGCAGACTTCCCCTCTGTGCCCTTTGTCAACTGCATCTTAAATCTACTGTATGCTGATAGAAAGAATCTACTCTCATTCTGTTTTTGTAAACCCTTGTCCATCTTTGCAGATGCAGACTCTCTTAAATATGTTCATTTGTGCTGTGTATAGGTTGAAGTCATCTCAGCCTCACAAATCGATTGCTCTGGAGATCTTTTGCATCATACAAACAAAGAAGTTGTAGAAATTGTTTCCTGTTTATGTTAGCAAGAATTCTGAGTTTACATTGTTTCCCTCTCCCTCCTGTCTTGTGTTTCCTGTCAGAGTCTCAACTTGCTACACTTATGGACGAACTAGCAATGAGAATATTACACTTCATAACAATATTGGATTGGGGTGTTCATTTATCCCTGACAAAGGAGCTGAAGAGACAATTCACCAACATCCCCTTCTTTGACCCCTTATTGTTGTTGTGCACAACACATGCAAGCACACATCTGGTCCAGACAGGATTACAGCCTTGTACAAGAAGCACTTCCAAACACTGTGCGATAATCAAATTGATGTTGCATAAAGGTCATTTCACCCTCTTTTAAAAACAAATGGAGAACTCTGATTAATATTTCATACATTCATTGATTCTCAGTGACCTTTACGTGGGAGAGGGGGTCAATTATCTTACACAGAAAAATCGTAAATGAAAGCATTCCCTCTCTAGGTTAATGTTTTAACTGCCACATTCATCACGGTTATCAGGACAGGTGTGAAGAATACACAGTGAAGGAGTATGTTGGTTTTTCCGACCACACGCGTTTATTTGTTCACTCGTAGCCCATACTTGGATAATTAGATGGGGCAGGAAGAGTCAAGACAGACTTCACACTGCAGGAATATAATATATAATATAATAAATAGGATGAAGGCCAGCCTCAGAGTTGTCAGTGAAGACCTGAGGCAGAACACACAATGAAGACAACTGAAGGAACACAGCAACAGCATCTCTGATGTCACAGGAGTAAGACATGGTGGTATTGAACAGTTTTGCAACCACATGTTCAATCAAATGGTGGCTATCATTAAGAAATAATCCTTTCCTAATAAAGATGAAAGATATCTCACTGTAATAGCCTACATGGTGTATTAAGTCTAATGTAGATTTCCACAGCACTAATTCCACCAGTAAAACAAAAGGGTCATGCCAAACTCACCACTCGAATGAATTCCAATCACTTCTACTTTGCCGTCCTTTTGTCCGCTATTAAGCTACTGTCAACAAAATTCAACACTATGCTACAGGTGTGTACACATTTAAAGTCCCTCTCCATTCAAGTGTGTTTTTCTCATTGTTCCTTCAGTTGGATGTTGTGCAGATTCTGTTTTTGCATTCATCTGCTGAAGGAGGAAAGTTTCTCTTTGCTCACCTTAAATCTCAGTTTAACACGTGTACCTACAAGCATGATTTGTGACATCACAGCTAGTGTGGAGCCAATCGTGGTCCAGTATGCAACTTACACAAGTGTGATGTAGTGACTTGAAGCATCAAGTGTAGCCACATACACTGAGAATGACCTTTTCAGTGTACCTGAAGGCAGCATGTGTCCAGCAACTTTTAAAATGAACAGTATTTGCATATTTATAGATTCTGGATTTTTCAATCAGGACACTTTAACATGCAGACTGGGGGAGCCAGGGATTGAACAACCAATCTTTCGATTAGTGGACGACCTGCTTACCTCTGAGCCACAGCTGCCCCACGCAGAATATTTTTATGTCTTAAAACATGTCTGGGGAGATCTTTAAAGACATCCAAGATTAAGTGTTTTAAGCCTTTCAAATGGTTTTAATGTGAAACATCTCTACCTGAAGTGTTGAGTTTCATTAATCGTAGCTCACGGAAAGTAATTAGTGAATGAGCACAGTACATCCAGTTAAAGTTCTTTCAGTTAAAAAAGCCTCTCCTGACCTCCAGTGGTTGAACTAGAGACATACTCCAGGTTGTGTCAGTGCATTATGACATCACTTGTGAGAGTGGCTACAGGTTCAAACAATTTTTCTCAGCTTAGTGTTACAACTACTTTACACATATAAATGATCGAAGATGGATTCCATTTTGGGGAATGAATAAACTATTATGGGCTTAAACCCCATAATTTTCTGCAACATTTTCACAAGTGATAGTTCCACATATCCCTTTGAGCCAAATTGTTACTCAACACAACTTACCAAAATGCAGTAGTGGAGATCTGTCTGATCTTGGCCACAGTCTTCTGTGAACAGGTCAAAATGGACACATCTCTGAAGACAAATGAATCATCCACCAAAGCAGCTCTGCTGTTGATAAAAACTGTCTTTTGTAAAAACAGTACCCCTAATCTTATAGTGGCCCTGAATTGTATCAAAGTTCTTCCAACTGCTGTATGATTGATAAGTGAAGCTACAGCCGAATTTAGTTGACTAACTAAAATCTTCACACAATCACCTATTATCCACAACCAGTCATTATTCATTTTCAAGTATGCAGTGTGAATATAATCAAATGAAATTGTGTTTACACAGTAGCAACCATATGATATGATGCCAGTGAACGGTCAGTATTGTTGTATACTGATGTGATCAGCTTTCACAGTTCAGTTACAAACAGACAAGAAAAGGCATCTGATTTGTAGAAACCTGTGAGCACCTCATTCACAATATCTTCTTCTTAGATTCTGAGGTTTAATGATTTTTTTCAATAAAGGAAATTTTGAGCTCCCACACACTGTCACCACTAAAAAGTTAATTTCAAGTGTTGTCATGGATCATTTGCATTATTATATAATGTATGACTACAACTTCTGATTGGTGACCTTTCAGAAACATATCCATTTTTGCCATTTTCTTATGTCAGTTTCATTTGTGTCCCTCCAGTACAGAGATAGGTCCAGGATGAGCATGGGGAAACTGTGAGCCTAATTTCAGTGAGTGGATACCTGTAGTTAAATGGCTTGTGGAAAATTCAGCATGATGTCCATTTTCACACCACTAATTCCAGTATTTCTGTTAAGCAGAAGAGCAGCAGAGTTAAGCAGCAGAGTGGTTGTACAATGTGTAATGATGTATAATAATGTTGTGCTATGAATTGTAAATTAAAATGAATTTATCAGATTACCTGAAAACATAGAGGTAATCTTGAGTTTGATGTGAGAGCAAACAGCATCAATAGAAAATTTAAACAGAAGCACATCACAAAATGGGCAGATTCTTATTCAAATATACTCATAGAACAAGAAATATCTGAAATAAAGTCCTGTTTCTAATTTCAGCCTGTTTTATAGAAAGGCCTGGTTCATATAAAAAGCCCAAGCCACTATTTCAGAATTTACAGTATGTATTCACATGTACTAATGCATACATGTATTGCCAAAATACTGTAGGCTAAGACCATCCAAAACTCATTGTATTATCTTTAAAAAGTTCAACACCATCAAGCTTGAAATAAAGCAGTTTCACTTTTAAACAGTTGAGATTCTGGACATTCCGTTTCCACACCACAGCAGTAATTTGCAGATATACAGGATGGACAGATCACATGATCCCTCATAGATTATTATCCTGATAACAACAATAAACTCTTTAGGTTTGACAGTGTTTGATGTTGGATTTAATAGCATGTGTTAAATGTTGTTTCTAGGCACAGATTCAGAATTTCCTGGCTTGTTAACTTTAGTAATTGCGTGGAGACCGTGCAGGCATCAAACATCAGGGTTCTCCTGGGCTTTTGCTTGTAATTTGGCAGATGAATTTAAAAATAATTCCTACCTGCTTCATGGCAGGAGATGATTAGAAGGATGTGTGGAGTAAGGAGGCAGCTAGTGAATGACAGAGCTCTGATGCACTGTTTGATGGGCCACATGCATGTGCACACACACACACACACACACACACACACACACACACACACAAACACACACACACACATCCTGCATTTCATTATTAAATGGATTTATACATTTCTATAAATGTCCAGATCTTCAAATAATTATCTGAAATCTTGTCCTGTCCTGTGTGACAGCAATGATTTAATGTACTTTGAAATTGTTCATATCAAAGCAAATCAGTCAGATTGTGCTGTTGTTTTTCTTGTCTCTCTCGGTACACACACACTCACACCCTGCAGTTTATGTTGCTATTTTCACTGCTTCTCATTTGACTAACATTTGTTGACAGGATTAGTGCATTGTGTCTCTGTTAATTATAGATTATAACAGTAGATTTTTGAAACTTTCTCTGGTGACCCATTTTTGTTTTTGTAAATGCTCTCATGTGGTAACTCAATGTTAAAGGGGTTACACAAAAATATTAGAGTGCAAAGATAGATAGATAGATAGATAGATAGATAGATAGATAGATAGATAGATAGATAGATAAATCTTTTTTGAGTATTATTCGTGCATGCTGTTGCTGTTTGGTGGTATTTATAATTAACTTACATGCTGCTGTGAACATTTACAATACCCTGTGTTGAGGAAAAATAATGGGCTGGTCAACAGTTTAAAGGTACATCCAGGGTCCATGTAAACTTGAGAAATCTGATGTGACTGTATTGTATTAATAAAGTATTTGCATTCAGGTAAACAGGTTAGTCACTCTCAGTCACCAGTAGGGTTGGGTATCGTTTGAATTTTATCGATTCTGATTCTGATTCTGCTCATCGATTCCTGTTCTTATCTCTTCCCAGTTTCAATTCCAGTATGGTAAAAATAGGTGCGAGGTGCTAACACTGGCTAATGACACACTTGAGCTAGGTGACCAATGCTGCCTAAATGTTTGGTCAGATTTGATGTGCACTTTGCCTCGTTGTTTTCTTTAATACAGTGAGGCCACACTTTACAGTGTTTACTGTGGTCCATCTTTCACTCAGTACTGTTGCTGTGATGTTAGCCATACATGCTCATATGTAAACAAACTGACACACTGTTACGTTGATGCATGATGGAGACAGATCCTGGCAGATAGCCTCATCTTTGCAGATATGTAGCGTGTTTAGGAACTGATAAGCAGAATCGAAATTAAGTTTCTTAATGATTCCTTTGGAATCTGAATTGTGGAACTGGTTCTAATTTGGAACTGGTTCTCGATGCCTAACCCTGGTTACCAGATATGATAACATAATTGAAGTCAAATATGAATTTTTAATTCCTTTTAGCAGTCTGAATATTAGCAGGCTGGACATGCACTGAAAAAGGTGAAATGACTGTATCATTTATTTAAAGTGCATGTTTATATTGATCTAATTGAAAATCATGGTCTCTGGTTCTACTAATCAAGATCGTTTAGTCACCTATGTGGTACAGACACTACAGCCAAGCTTCTTGTAAGCTATTTGTTCATTTTTCTGACCTCCTGAACGCTGCTAATTCTGTTCTCTGCCTGTGCCTCAGGTTCACAACTCCAGCTCCCAGTACACCTGCCACGTCAGCTTGAGCCACTCTGCCTGCTTCAGTCCTTTGCCCTGCACTGCTGCCTGCTCTGCTCTGCCATTCCCAGCCCCTTTGCCACATCCAAAACCAAAGAAAACTCAGCTAAGCCATCAGATCCATCCTCAACTCAACCTACAATAAACTGCTTTTAGACATTCCTGCGTCTCCTGGTCTGTGTGTGCATTTGGGTTACACACAGACCAGGAACTAAATTGAACTGTTATAACAACAATAAAAGCAATAATTTTACTAAAATAGTATTTTCACTTAAAACCAGAGGTTTTCATGTCACATGACTAAATGACATCGCATCAAGTTGCTCCCTGTTGAGTTTTGCTGTCCGCCATTGCCTCACTTCAAATGTGAAGTGAAGTTGTGTGGTGGAGTCAGATGTCCCTAACAATCAGTTATGACAGTAACTGTGCAACATGTTACTAACTGTGCAAAGATAATATGTATGTCAATAAGAGAAAGTTCCCAAAGGAATCTGGAAGGGGGTGATCAGTAATATCACATTTTAATTTTCTGTGTGTAATGAGTGAAGGCCACTAGGCCATGTGTATTGTGAGAAATGTGGAAGATGCCAAGTACAATTGATACATGTTAGAGAAGTTTGAGACACCATTTTTTTCTGAGATGAGTCATGTCTGGATTATTACCAAAGTGTCACGGTCAAGCAAGGTGGAGTTCAGAAAATAAGCTCCACTTTAGGAGGGGTTATGTTTTATTATGTTTCATTAGGTTATTTGTCCCGGGTCAAAGCCTTGGTTTGCTCTGTATTTCACTTTAATGCACAGTAAACCTATTCACTTTGAACTCTTTCAGCTTCCAGTGTATTCTTTTGAGTCTTTTTCATAACAAATGGTAAATTAATTTCTAAGTTGTGGGTGACCTGAAGATCTCTGGCCCATCTGAAGATTTCCCATGACAGTTGTACAAGAAAATACTTTTAAACAAGGTAAAAATTTGAAATTATGTTGTTTTAAGGGGTACATCTCTTTCCATGCACATTTGTGGGTAGTGGCAGGATGGACAACATCTTTACAGACTGTCTTTGTATTTTAAGCACATTAGTTAACGCTAGCTAGACGAGGTTATTTGCATTAATTTTTCATGCTAAGGGTGACGATTTTGTTGCCTCCGTTTGACAAGTGCAAAGTTAATATTGTTTCTAGTGTTATTTTGCTGTCATGTAAGGAAAAAAGTAATGGTAGTATGATGAGGTTTGTTTTTCTATAATGCTTGGAGATATGGAATGTGTTAGAGACCAATATGTCTAGTTTGGCGTTCGCATCAATATGTCAAATTTGTCCGTCTTCAGACGACCGAATAGACCCTGTTAACAAGTCCATTTTGAACCATTTTAAGGTGTTTGGACCATTAAGGCTTCCATGCTATTGGTTCAACATACCCGCCCCTTTTTCAAGTAGGGGCTGCGTTGGGCTGTATGTATGCCTATGTCGTGGTCATGTGGACTCTTGCTAGTGGGTACATTTGGTCTACATATCACGTGTCTTATATGCAACTGCGATTTAGAATTTGGGATAGTCCATTTGTATAGGGTGGATCAACCATTCAGACAGATATGCTTTTAGGGTTTAATGATGTTGTGTGACAGCCCCTGCCTAATCTACCTTAAGTGTATTGATGCTGGTGTGGTAATGAGGTATTGTTATATTCTTGTGTCCATAAAGGTATCTGGGAGAATGTGGGTGTGGCAGCCAGCCGAATTTGGAGCACCTGGGCCTAATGCTCCCATAGGATAAAAGGGCAACTCCCAGCATTGTTCAGGCTCTCTCTCTCACCTTGATGCACCCCGGCCAGCAGCCGCAGGCTTTTGTTTTTCGTTTGATTCTAGTTTTGTTTTTACTCCACAAAACCTTACACTTCATTGTTCACACATTCACACCTATATTACTGATATTACTGACTGACACACTCCATGTTTGCAATTATTGCTTCAGTTCTTTACTTTATTGTAATAAATATCTTTAATTTACTGCCATCCATTGTGTCCGTTCCCACATTTGTCATGGCCTAGGAGCAAGGTTAGGACAGTTGCAAATTAATGATGAATGATCTCCTCTGCATTCATTAAAGATTGATTTTGAATTGAAAAAGTTTGCTCAAACTTTATTTGCATATGTGGTGTTGGGACGGGCAGTAGTGCGTTTGGTTATTAGCAATAATTCATAATTATCATAGATAATTATGAATTATGAAAATAGGATATTGTTAACCTTAATCAATAATTCGGGCACCAACTGTTGGATATGTGAGGAACACAGTTGATTATTTGCAATAATTATCAATTATCAAGGATAATTAACTAATTATGACAATTAATAGAATTATTAATATGAATTAACAAATACGGGGCACCACCCGGAAACCGAGACCAATAACCAAACAGTCTCATAAATGGGAGTTCACCTAGAATGTTAATATCTGAGAGATATCAACATTCAAGGGTGAACAAAGAAGGGTGAATTCGAGCTCTGACTCCTTCAATCAGCCACTTTTCACAATATTACACACAATAATGACAGAAGAACTTCTCTTTAAAGATATAACAGTGTTTATTAAACTTAGCAAAATTAACAAAGTTAACAAATGCTTCATTCAATAAACAGCTATTCTAAAATCTAATCCTACCAAACAAAACACAACAGCTATGTACAGGGTTGGTCACATGCAGGGGAATGCATGTGTGTGTGTGTGTGTGTGTGTGTGTGTGTGTGTGTGTGCGTGTGTGTGTGTGTGTGTGAGAGCGTGCGTGTGTGTCAAGATGGCGACGGGGCCTGACGTGATGATGTCGCCAGTCTGCGACGCGGACGTGACTATGGGAGGAAGTCACGTCACGCGAGAACTGGATGGCAGAAATGTGGCGATGTCTTGGTTAGACAGAAGCAAGATGGCGCCGCCTGGTGGACGGCGTCTCGCACTCACCCACTTCTCTGAAAAACACACCTGTCTGATGGCGGATAAGGAAAGACAAAGCAAAGCTTTGTCCGACGTTATCTGACCATCAGATGTGCAAAAGATGTCGGTGCGTGTATGTGTGTGTGTGCGCGCGTGTGTATGTGTTAGTCAGAAGAGAGAGGGAAGAAGGAGAGAAAGCGATCGTGAGAGGAAGAGAAGCGGTTCCTTTGTCCACAGACAGCGTGTGTACGGACGGCAGTCTGTAACGCACGTTGTCTGGTTTCTGATCGACAAAGCAACTTACTTTCTGACCGACGATGGCACAAACACAGCAGTAGTCCCGAGCGGGACAAACACAAAACAGTCTAGCGTAGTGAATACAACTAAACAGGCAGCAAACTTAAAAAACTCCTAAGAGTAAACAGAGAAAAATGTCTTGTCTCGTCCGGCGAGGGGAGTTTTCGATGAGGGGAAAACACGTGCGTGGGGTACCCCCTTTAGTCAGCTGATTCACAGAGGAACAGAAGTTACCCCTAGCTCAGTGACATGGGAAAGGTGTGTGCTTCAGGGCACGTTCAGTTTTTAAAGGGGCGGTGATGTCATGGCTGTATCATCAGGACGCTCCGCTGTGC
The DNA here is from genome assembly GCF_910596095.1 of Thunnus maccoyii. Classification (NCBI taxonomy): domain Eukaryota; kingdom Metazoa; phylum Chordata; class Actinopteri; order Scombriformes; family Scombridae; genus Thunnus; species Thunnus maccoyii. Next base: position 661,341 of record NC_056535.1, on the reverse strand, counting down.
AGGAGCGTCTCCGCCAATGAGACTGTATGTTGACTGTTCCCTGCTGAGGTGTGAAAATCGCAAAGCATCCTTGGAAATGGAGTTAGCAATGGACTCCCATTGTCTGTAAGCAGCATTTTTGGCGCTATACCTTTGTCTAGGAACAAAGCACCTTGTGGTCAGGCCCCACAGTGGCAAATAGTGTATTTATGCATATTTGCCCACTCACTAGTAACTATGTATTATTTTATACACAGTATATGCACTTAATTTTGTATCATTACAGATACCCCCATTCAATTTAATGAATTTCTGATTCGAGGAAAGGCAAGACAGCAACCATGGGTATATAAACTGTAGGCTTGAGCTGCGTTCTTCATTGGCAGTTACAACCAGATAAGAGAATATCAGGAAAGCCACTGAAGACCAGCAAAATCACTCTTCATTTTCATTTATTCTTTCAGGTGGGTAAATGTAAGTACATTCATATTTTATCAGTAGTGTACCCTTAGTAGCTCATTTATTTATATAGTTATTTATATAGTTTGTATTGCGCTTTGTTACATTGTTTGAGGGAACTAAAACATAAGGTAACTGCATACAAGTGGACACAACCGTCACTAATGCAGGGATTAAAATATTGTTTTTCAAATTTTGACAATCTTACCTGTGACAACACATTAACTGAGGTTTTAGGGAATATGACTGTTGGTAGTTGTTGTTGATTTTGTTTAAATATGCCAAATTGCAATTTTATGGGTTACTGTTGTTCAGACAATGGTGGCCAACAAGGGCAAACGCAAATGAACTACAGAAAACATATGCAAACAGACAAAACACAAGCAAATTAAGACTGTGGGCCCTATTTTAATGATCTAAAGTGCATGGTCTGAAGCACATGGCGCAAGTGCCTTTAGGGTGTGTCCAAATCCACTTTTGCTATTTTGACGGCGGAAAAATGGTCGATGCACCAGGTGCCTGGTTCAAAGGGGTTGTCCATAGTCTCCTAATTAATCATGGGTATGTTTTCGGCGTAACATGCAATGAACCAATCAGAGTGTCATTTCCCATTCCCTTTAAGAGCCAGATGCTCTTGGTGGATTGCTATTATGATGGCACATCTTCTCTGTAGAGGAAACGGAAAGCGAACGATCTATAACAAGCACACTGGCCCTTCCTGCTCCTGAACCCTCTTTTTGAAAAGGTTTATTTTTTTAATTACAGCTTTGGTTTATTTAAAACTGTTTTGTTCAGTCATGGAGTAACAGGTCAAATCAGCGGGGTTTTAATTTCTGAAAGTATGGAAACCTGATCACTGCACTCTCAAAAATGTTTTTAATCATGTAAAGAATCATTAACACAGTTATCAGGACTTGATCAGCTCTCCAAGGTGCTGATCCTTGCACTACTTTGCGCCGGGCGTATGATAGGGCCCAACATCTTCATCAATTTGACAGCACATGCACAGCGTATAGAGAACACACTGCAAATACCAGAACACAACACATTAACAAAATGCACTGCAAATACCACAAAACAAGAAACAACAACAGAATTGTTTCAAGAGGACACTTAAAAGTGATGAACAGGTCAATAACTCTTGAGCGAAATGTTGTTAAAATACAAACAAAGCCTCTTTCCTATTGTAGTAAGGTAGACAACAAGCTACAACCTTATTTTCACCAAAATGAGCCGTCCTCTGAGCTGAACAAATAACATTGGTCTTTATGTACAGCTGGCTGTGAGACGCCAGAACACCGAAAAGAGTTACTTCAAACAATATTCAATAACCCTTAAACCTTTTTCCAAACTAAGTGTTGTAGTATAACCAACAGCAACCATTGATGTGCGAAGTGTGTTGGGGACACTACACTCTATAAAAGTTAAGTTACTGTGTTGTGTTAATGTGTTGTGTTGTGGTATATGCGGCGCGTTCTCTAATTCAGCGCATGTGTTATCAAATTGATGAAGATGTTTTCTTAATTTTCTTGTGTTTTGTCTATTTGCATGTGTTTTCTTAAGTTGCAGTGTGTTTGCCCTTGTCACCAATGGTATTGGATGATTAAGCTAAGCTAGCTAAGATATGTTAACAGAAACTGTCACCATAGTTGCCATAGCAACAATATTCACATATGGGCTAATGGGATGTTATTAGAGTGCAGAATCAATCTACACTGTAAATACAGATAAGATACATAGTATTGAGCATAGAATGAAATAGTTTAGTAGTTAGTAAACCTATTTGATTTATAATACTTATCATTGAATTTATTGGAATCTTTGCTTTCACTTATTGTTATCTATAGAAATATACTAGTCACAAGAATTGTAGATGTAAGAATGAGTTTTAATACATTTTGATATATTAGAATTAATAATTCCTAATACTTTATTATATAAGACTATTTTATGTCTGTTGGAATTCTGATAGTTTATTGATTTTAAATGGAATTATTTAAAGAATGTATCATTATTTGGGATACTATGACTTTGATACAATACAGTGTTGCCGGATATTGTACATTGTTCTAAGCCAGATCAGTTGGCAGTTACACCCAGATAAGAGAATATAAGTAAAGACGCTGTAGACCAGCAAAATCACTGTTTGTTTTCATTTATTCTTTCAGAATGAAACCATCCTCCCTTTTTCTTAAAATATGTTCATCCTGAATCCATTGTGATTCCTGGGTACAACACATAGCCATCAGAGCCCATGAGTGGAGTTGAGCGCAAAGAAACTCTGCTCCCCAGGCTGTGCATGCGCTCTGCTCGATCACTCCCCTTTCTTACCTTTTTTTCTGCTCTGTTACTATTCCCTGATCTGAGGAGGAAAAAAACACTCCTTTTTTCTGCTAATCAGCCAAAAAACTGTAGTGATTTGAATCAAATTATTTCAATGATCTGGACAGCTCATGCTATTTGTTCACCACAACAGGAAAAGATGATTGTTACCAATATTCAAAAAAGTGATTATTATCAACAAATTATGGAAAGTCTCTATTTAAGATTTAAATAATAAGGAATACAACAAAAATAATCAAATGTGTGTGTAATGCACATGTTGCCTAAAGAAAAAACTGTGTTATAGCCTAATTATAAGGACAATTACTGAAGGAAGATAGAAAAATATTAGGCTAATATTAGGCTAATTAGGCTAGGTTATCACCCTTATATATTTAGGACATGGAAAAGGAAGGAATCATTGCGAATGTGAAACTTTGTCCAGTAATAGCCTGTTGTAATTAATAAAATCACAACAGGTGGTCACAATGGGGATTTGAACATTTAATACCAAATACCAAGGACTACATCTAGCTATCTGGGCAAGGGTGCTGCTTAGGCAATAAAACATCGTGAGTGACACAGAGTGAATTTGAGTGAGCTTGGGTGGGTTTGAGTGATATCTTCAAGAATCTATTCTCAGTATCAAGTGTGCTCTTTGCTCAGGTTAAATTTATGGCACCCTGCTCCAATCCAACCCTGCCACTCTGCTCACACTCTGGTAGCCACTATACATCCTCTGAAGCTTCTCTTTCCTATCCAGAAGGTGAACAACAGACCATATGTGTGTTTTCATTCAGTCTCAATTATATAACAATTTCTTTCTGAAGACAAATGCGGTATTTTAAACAGGAAAACTGTGATTCCTAATCAACAGTCTGTTCATGAAAGGTAAGTAATATTGGGTTTTTTTTAACATAATAGTCCAGTGTAAAATATAACTCACACCACCATTACATTAAAAAAATACTCCTTGGCTGCACTGAAAAAGTCGCCATTAATCAGAAAGGATCTTAACCAGTTTACTTCTAAATCAGTGGCTTGCAGAACACCTTTTCCCCCAATCTACTCAACATTCAACAGGTTGCCATTTGTGCTCTAATACTGCCATCTAGTGGGCACAAACACACCACATTAAATGTCAAGTATGATATTATATACAAGCTAGATTTTTCTCAATAAGTATCCAGTTGCCTACAAAAAATACAGATGTTAATAATGTCACTATAAATCAATATTATTTCTTAACCTCAATTCATACAAGGTAGGTGTATTATTTCTGTTCTATTGACAATACTTTGTCTAAATAAACAGATAATGTGGACCAGTTTCAATTGCGCACGGCCATCTTTTATTTTCTTACACTGCCTTACTTGCAGTGCACCTTGAATATATCATCAACAGTCAATTGGCTAAACCAGAACATACTCAGGATATTACAGTAGGTTGAGTCCCCTCAGAAACTGTTGAAGTGGTAGCACCCAATTGTAAATGTCTTAAGATGTTCTAAATGGACGTGTTAACAGGGTATTTGCTGTCATCTTAAGATGTACAAATTTGACATGAATGTGAGCGCTGAAATAGAAGGCGAAACTTTGTGGACACATTTTATTGAACTGACGACTGAAATGTACGTTACTGTTATGGTTCTGTCCCACTCTGGCTCTATGTCCCTCCACCAGTCCACCAGATGACCTCAGGCTTTTCTGCCTGTTTAAGACTGGACTGAATGGGAAGAAGGACAGATAAGAGAGACTGCAGATTATATTTAGGGACCACTTGAGATACTGTTGCTTTCTACATTAACTTTCATTGGAACTAAGTGCTAAAGTGAATTGAAAAACTAGTTATGTTATTCAGAGCTGCAGCTGTCTTTTAGTTCAATTTATGTTGTTACATGCAGCCTTAATATGCAAGTCACTCCGCATGACAGACATATTTATTCATGTTTTTGTCAACAGCAACATATGGTCTCGACCTGGAGAGTAACATATGTCAATATGAAGGTTCTAGATGGCTCCTGCTTTGAAATACTGACCTTTGAGCCTTGACATCATGTATGTTTGAAGGCTTGTATTTCAGCAGCAACAGGGGCCACAGACATGGGACCAACTGTTATAGAAAGCTCTTGAGCTATCATGTGAGTACAGTTATTTGAGTATAGTCAACAACCGGGGGCGTTGTCCAATATGGGTGAAATATGGTTAAAATTAATTTTCACCCATTTAACAATTAGATATTTAAACTCTGATGACACAAATGTGTAACTTTGCAATTTTCAACTTCCAATTCTAGGAAAAACACTAATATTTTTTAAAAACTACAATTCCCGAGAGCCGCACCATGCAGCTTGATACAAATCATTTGATATCAAATATCTAGTACAGCTACATCTAGATGATCTACGTTAAAAAAAAAAAAGTGTGGACGTGGATATGGATTATTTCAGATATTTTAGCCACAACAGGAGTCAAACGCACCATGTCCACCCACGTCATCCAACGTTTTGTGTGTTTGTGTGTATAAGAATGGGGGGCGGGGGACTCACTGAACCAGCTGTACACAAATATCTTAATCAGTTGGGAGTATGTTTTGAGAGGATCATGGTGTTGTTGCTTAAAAAAGAGGTAGATGTAATTTTAGACCATTTTCAGTTTGCTTACAAGCAGGGGCATGGCACAGATGATGCTATTAATAGCATCAAACACCTGGTCACTAAACACCTGGAAGACCCGGAGGCTTATGCACACCTACTGTTTGTTGATTTTAGCTCAGCTTTTAACACACTGCAGCCTCACATGTTGATTCAGGAATTACAACTGATGAGTGTTAATCCTTTTATTTTAAAATAGTATTTTTTTCTTTTTTAACCAATCATACTCAGCATGTTAGGGTCAACAGTGACCTCTCAGAGCCCAGGTCAATCAGTAATGGTGCCCCTCAGGGTTATGTCAGCTCCCCGGTCCTCTTCACATTGTACATAAATGACTGTAAAAGAATCCACCCTGAGAACTATATCATTTAATTCTCAGATGATATAGCCATCCTTGGCCTAATGCACAGAGACAGCATTTCATCAGCTTACCACTCTGAAATAGGGAGATTTGTGCAATGGTGTGACACTAACCATCTTGTGCTGAATGTGAAGAAGACTGAGGAGATGATGTTTGACCTGAAGGCAGTGGGTGACCTTAGGCCGGTGGTCATCCACAATGTATCCATCACTCAGGTCAACTCTTATAAATACCTCAGGGTTCATGTTGACTATACACTCAGCTGGAGGGTCTATGTCGAAAGTCTCTGCTCTAGACTTCAACAGCAGGTGTATTTCTCACGTAGACTTAAGGTCTATGGAGTTGAGCAGAAGTTCATGTTACTCTTTTACCATGCAGTATTAGAGATTATTATGAGATATGGTATTACAGCCTGGTATGGTAACTTGACAGTGCAGTTAAAATCACAGATCGCTCGTCTGGTACAGACTACTATGAAACAATGGGGGTTACAAAACACTCATCCCTCTAAACGATTTATTAGCAGTCTATTATCAGATAGGCACAGAAAATAGTGTCCAATCCAACTCACATTCTTCACCCAGAGATCCTGCTCTTACCCTCTGGTAGAAGATTTAGGGTTCCCAAGAGCAGGCTGAACCGTTACAAACATTAATTCCTGCCTATGTCCATTGATGGTCCCATATTTTACTCCTTTTCAAAAAGTTAATATAAGTCTCCGAGGTTCCCAAAACATGTCTTTGAAGTTCTCACATGCCTCTATACCCCTCTGTTTCAGTCATTTTCTGGACAAGCTGATTCTGTGTCTGTAGCTTTAAATGAAAATGAGCTGCTGCTGTCCACGCCCCACTCCTGATACCGTGGTTACGGTGAGAGTTTACCCCTCATGAAAATAACCGACATGGCTGCTAACAGAAACGCAGTTCAACTGCACGTTTGATCCAGAATCTGACCCTGAACAAGGAGGGGAGGCTCCTACAGAGCTTCAAACATTGCGAATGCAGGAGGACATTTCTGAATGGTTAGTCAACAATTTTTAAAAACTTTTTTTAAATTACTTTTTTCTAGTGAAATGCTGTTGAGCGCTAAGCATTACATGTTGCAGTTGGTAACAGATATTTTGATTGATGCTGGCAATCGTTCTTTTTCATCATCATCATCATTTTCACAATCAATTTCTTTTTTGCATATTATGAACAGAGATGCCTATAAAAAACAGCGTCCTTTATATGGCATTACCCTTTTTTTTTTTTTTTTTAACATTATAATGAATTTTTACCGGTTTAAGTAAACATAAATACAAGTTACTTGTTATTACAAATTACCTGTTAAAATTTTCAACCTAATGTGTGTTTGAAATTTGACAAAACTCACGGCTCATCCACCTCAGCTTGACAATGTCTGTCAGGTTTCTTGTTTCATAAGCTTTACATATTGGTGAAATGCTCAAGTTGTTCAATTTTTGTAAAGGTGCACATGTGGAAATAGTGCAACAATGCCTTCAGAGTCTGAGAATATATGCTGCCAGGAAATACAACAGGTAACATTTCCATTAGCTACTCTAATTTGTCTGATTGCAGATAAAATTTGTCCGTACCATGATACTTTATGTTATTCACACTAGGTTACAAGACGACAGCAGCAGCTCAAGGAAATTGCTTCATGTATGGTAGACTATCCTGGTTAGACCCTGTTTGCCTGAATGTGTTCTCCCTACAACACGCATTCAACATATACAGAGCTGACTATGGGCCTTTAGGGCTAATGCCTGGGGGGGACAGCCTGCGTGAACCTCAGCAGTGCGTGTGCGTCATTGAACTGCAGCGTCTTGCACGCTTGCAGTGTCCACACAGATAACGTTGCTGCTGCCAGCTCTATCTTTCTACATAGAGTTTGGCTTTGATAATGGCCATCAATAATGGCATGTTTTAATATCATTTCTTTGTAAATTTCATTTATATTTAGTTTAGTCCGAAAACAATTAAGAAGCGTATGCTCAATTGTTAAAAATAAATAAACAATATGTGACTTTCAAAACATACAATTTTTGTGCTGAAAGTGATCATTCTTTTTGTCTATATATATAATCTGACCCTAAGTCTTCCTCTACAATGGGCTTGTACCCCTATTAGAGGTTTATGTTTCTAGTTCAATATTTCATCCAGTACATGGGAAAAGCTTCTTGATTTCCATCAACAAGTTTAAATCACACCAAAACATATGATTTGTGTATGTTCAAATAGAGGGGAAACCAACCCAGGTATAAGGGTAGCAAAGCTATTTAATTTAATTGCAAAATAGAAAATCATCCTGAAACAAGAGTAAGTGCTCTGTGGTTAACAAGTGCCTGCATCTGTGCAGTGAGAGTAACGCCCTCATTATCGTGAATAATAATGTGGTCAGTGTCTTGACAGAACAAAATAATATAACACCTTGAAACAGGGTGATAAAAATGAAGAACAGCCTGCAGGGATGACTGGCCATTACTGAGAGGCTGTGGTCACTCAGAGTGGGAGATAAGAGGATGATTTACAGCAGTTCTGCGGGTTAATTAAAGCTAAAAACTCATGTTAAGTAATTTCTGCACTGGCTAAAAGAATAAGCTGGGGTTACACATAATTGGCAGAGTGGATTATGTAGATTGAGACTGGAAACATATATGAGACTAAATACAGTGCAAGTTGGAAAGTTGGAAAGTAAAAGTTACAGGAAGAGTTAAATAGACAAAGTAAGAAAATAAATGAGGACTAACATGCCAGTTAGTGATGGGATAACAACACACATATGTGGGCAGAAAAAATAAAATTGAAATACCAGCTCTTGTACAAGATGTGGCAAAAAGCAGAAAAGCAATTTCATTGTCTGCCCATCTGTAAATTAAAATAAGGAATTTACTTTGTACACAGTGACCCTTTAGTCGCTTTGGGAAAAGGTGGATGGAACACAATCAGAAGAGACATGGTCAGACTGCTGCCCAGTACTGACAGATGAAGGATGACTTTCTCTGATTACATTTATTCCCTTTAGTGGTGTTTGCAGTTAGTTTGAACTTTGAATGACTAAAAACATCAATTATATGTTGTTATGCTTTTTGTGGAAACATAACAAACACAACAGTGATTTAGCTTCTGAATATGAGTATGGCTTATAAGTCACATAAAATGTGCTCTGTGCTGTCTCATCTTTGTCGTTTTGTCATCATCCTAAAATCAACTGCATACATCAGTGATCCTGGGTTCGGTTTAGGTTCAGCTAGAAAGAACTGTTAGTGAGCTATGTCTCTATGTCTCCATGCAGCATTTGTGACTTTCTCTATGACTTGAGTCACATTAACTATGGAACAGTGGCTGTGGCAGTTTAACACAGAACGTAATGTAAACTACACAACCAAATTTAGAAACAAACTCAAAAATTAAACACATTTATTAGGGCGTGTCCATATAGTGTTTTTCTCTGGCAGAAAATGTTGGTCACGTACCATAACCCCAGATTCTATGAGTATAGACGTAGCCCTGTAAGAGCTGTCGCTGTAGGGTTTATCCCTGCGCGCGTGCACAGTCGTGAAGATTTTCTTTCGCGCCACTGTGCCCTGCATAGTTGCCATTCTCAGGTCCGCATCCATGGTATATTATTCCAGCGTGACCAGAGCTCTGATCAGTGGGGCCTCGGTCTTAGAGGGTTACGCCTGTACTCATAGAATCTGGGGTTACAGTACATAACCAACTCAGACTCAGACATGTCGCATAAGTAGAACCGAATAAAAGGACACTATGAAGCCCATGATGCCGCACAAATGTCTGCCACTGCCATCCCTCTGAGGGGAGCTGTGGAGGAAGACAAGGCCCTCGGAGAGTGCGCGACTCCCGCTGCAGCATATGCCTGTGTGACAACGTCACACAGCCAGTGGGCTAAGCACTGTTTCGTGAGGGGTTTTCCTTGTGAATGCTTTCTGTAATGTACAAATAGCTGTTGTGTCTGTCTGAGGCTTGCTGTGCGCATCACCTAATGAGACAGAGCATGCACTGGGCGGAGTCGGTGTGATGTTTCTTCTCTCTCACTCCTGTGGGGAGGAGAGAAGAAACCTTGCAGTGAAATAACTCTCGATTTAAAAGAGCTGGTTATGATCTTGGGCATGGATGTGGGATTCGGTCTCAGAGTAGCTGCGCTCCCGTCATCTCTGATGATAAGACAAGACAGGGAGACTGAAAGCACACATAAATCACTCACTCTCTTAGCCGAAGTCAGGGCTAGGAGAAGTGCTGTCTTTAATGACAGTAGTTTGAGAGAGATTTGTGACAGAGGCTCGAAGGGAGGTTCTCCCAGAGTACGTAACACCAGGGGTAAATCCCACTGAAATGGCTGCAGCATATGTTTCAACCATATAGCCAAATTTCTACCTACTAGCAGCTGGAAAAAAGGTTAACATCTGGGGCAGAGGGCACGATGTGGGATCAGAGCCCCTCTACACACACCAGCGTTGAAAAGCAGACCATTTCGCAGCATAACAGGCCGTAGTAGAAGGAGCCCTTGCCCCCTGGATAGTGCATACCACTGCAGGGGGCAAACCTAATCTCTCCAGGCGCTCCCGTTCAGGGGCCAGGCCCATGACCACTGACCTATCACCGGGAAGTGTAGGATTGCACCGTCCTGCTGCGAGAGCACCTCTCTGCGGCATGGAAGTTGCCGTGGCTTCCCTGATAGCAGCTGTATCATGGTCGGGAACCATGATGCGCTTGTGCATTCTGGGGCCACCAGGATGACTGTTAAGCTCTCGCTAAAAGGCGAGGAATCAGGGAAACCTGTGGGAAAGCGTAAAGGAGAGTTTTGGGCCACGGTTGGTGAGAGAAGGCATCCACTCCCAGCGGAGGTTCGTCTCCTGCGCTCATGGAGAACCATAGCGCGAACTGTGCATCTTTTCGTGAGGCTAACAGATCCAACTCTGCTCTCCCGAACCTGTGCCACAACATCTGAATGAGTGTGGGATTCAACCTCCACACGTTTTGGGAGGGACCTCCGCGTGCCATCAGGTCCACAGCTTGGCTTATGAACCTGCACTCTGATGGAGCGCAGGTTCATGTGAGACCACAGCAGGAGGCTTCTGGCTATTTCCAGCAGCTGAGCTGAGTGAACACCGCCCTGGCGATTTATATACGACACTGTTGTCATGTTGTCTGTTCTCACCTCTACATGTTTGTCACTTAACAGTAGAGCACAGTATTTCAGCACTTTCAGCACTGTGGACAGCTCCAGGCAGTTTATGTGGAGGGATGGCAGCTCTGGCCATTTCCCCCCTACAACATGAGATTGACACTTTCCTCCCCACCTGTACACTGAGATGTGTGACGTAGCTCTCCCGAGGGTAACCCCGGCTTACAGAACACAAGGGGTTTTCCAATATGTCAGGTTCAACTGCAGGAAGGGAGGAACAGTTATCATGTGTCTTTTGTGACGTATCGGATTGAGGCAAAGACGGCCGAACCATCTCTGGAGTGACATCATGCCTAGCAGGCACATCACAGACAGAACTGTTACCACTTTGCAAGGCGCGAGGCATGACAGGAGAGAGCTGAGTGCTTCCAACCTGGCTGAAGACAGTTTTGCTCTCATGATGGAGGAATCCAAAAGCACTCCCAGGTTGATTATCAACTGGGAGGGGAGGGGAGAGCACTTCTGCCAGTTTATGGCAAAACCCAGCAAAGATAGGTGTTTGACGAGCTCCACTGTGTGGAGCGCTGTGCTCTCTCTGGAGGATGCCATTACTATCAGGTCGTCTGTGTACAATAAAATTCTGATGCCTCTCCTGCGTAATGGCTCCAGGGCTGTTTCCACACATTTGGAGAATAACCGAAGGGTAACCAGTTGTACTGATATTGTACTCCTCTGAAGGAGAAACGCAGGAAATTCCTGTGCCTTGGGATGACGGGCACATGAAAATAAGTGTCTTTTAGGTCGATGGATGTGAACCAATCGCCGGGACGCACACATTCCAGCATGTTTTATGGTTAACATGCGAAACAGTCTCTTCATTATGGGTTTGTTGAAGAGAGACAGGTCGAGAAGCGGTGTCATTCTGCCTGTTTTCTCCAGCACTAGGAAGTAACGGGAGTAATAACCCTCGTTCTCCTCGCCTGGGGAAACTCGGGAAATAGCTCCCTTTTCCAGGAGCTCCGACAATTCTGTCATCAGGACAGCTATCTCTGTCTGAGATGATATGACAGTCTCCAAAACTCTGTTGAATGGAGGGGGAGGGCTGGTGAACTGGAGAGTGTAAACCTGCATAATTAATCTTTCCATCCATTGTTTCATGGAAAGCAGACTTTGCCACGCTGAGAAGCGCTCTGAAAGCAGGCGTGCAAACGTCTGTGGAGTCTCTGTGGACATTTCTGACAGCCGTCATAACTTCCTCACCGCTGCTGTGTGAATCGAGTGCTTGCTCGACACAGCCCATGGGAGGGCAGGGATGAAAGGGCTGCGTGGGAGGATGCGTGACAGTGTGTGTGTCAGCATCTGCACATCCAGACTCTGAGTGTGATTCATGCCATGGCGAGAAACCTCCACTAACTCGCACCAATGGGTATGAAGTAGGGAGGCCGCAGAGAGGTGAAGAGTGTGTGCACTTGGGAAGAGAAACAATATTCGTTCATAAAAACGTGAGTGACAGGACTGCCTCAGCGACTGGCGCACTGCGTGTGTGCGCAGCGGAGGTAAGATGTGTGTAGGGGTGTGTCTCAGCACAAACAGTTGCTGAATGCTCAGTGGAGACAAAAGCGAACTGTTTGAAAGGAAACTGCTCTTCAGTGACAGATGGGTGGCTCTGAAAAGAGCCGTTGTGTCTGGCAGATTCCAGAGAAAAACACACTTCCCCCGCGTCCCATCAGTATCGCGGCTGTTTGTGAGGTGGATCAGCTAGTGGGTTAGACCAAGTGCAGGCAGGGCACAGGCCTCTGGCAGTGGGTTGGGGTGGCGTGGTGCTTGTTGAGCCGTGGCTGGAGGAGGATGCCGTGGCAGAGGAGGAGGCTGTGCAGGAGCGGGCTGTGGCAGAGCCGCAACGCTGGCTGCGGGGCACCTCTGTCTGGAGCGTGTATCCGGGTGATCGCGCCAGGAGCCTTGGGGTCACTGAGGACGCGACGCAGCCACACCATGAGGTGTGTCTCCTCACTCTGTCTTCTTCCTTGGATGTATTTTGAAGCTGCATGGTGGCGCTCTGAAAGAGTGGCCCAAACAGCCCATTGGAGCTGACGGGGTCGTCCAGCAGCTCCCTTCTGATCTGCGCCAGGAGCTGGGACATATGGAGCCACATATTCTGTTGCAGCATCATTTGCCATGACATAATCCGAGCTTGAGCCACTGTTGTTGCTGTGGAGAGGGTCAGGATAGCTGACATTGCCTTCGAGGTCTCCCAACGGGGAGAGGGGAGAGCCGGGGTGGGAGGGGGGGCCAGCGATGGAGTCATTGGACTCATGCCCAGCACCATGGACCCCTCCCAGGCCGGGGTGGTCGAAAAAATCCACAGCTTCTTCAACCATGAAGCTAGCACGACCAGCCCGACCGTTATCTCCATCGCCCTCTGGCTGCAGCGCTGTGAAGGCATCCGCTCATCGTCACAGCTCCTCCACAGGCAGGCGAGTGCAGAAGGCGCACACGGCCCGGGTGGTGCGTGCTAGCCCTATGTGCTCAAGGGGGGAGGGCATTATGTAGCCGATCTGACAGTTGGGGCACAGACGAACCGCTCCGGTGGGGCGCTGAGTCTTGCTTGAAGACATAACTTCTTCCGACTGCATACAAACTCTGAGGAAAAAATGGGAGCAGATCATAATATACCGTGGATGCGGACCTGAGAGGGGCAACTGTGCAGGGCACAGTGGCGTGAAAGAAAATCTTCATGACTGCGCATGTGCGCAGGGATAAACCCAACAGCGAAAGCTCTTAGATGGAGCCAGTCACTCCATCATTCCTGAGTGTGTTTACATGCACACAAGAATCCTGGTTTTGAGTCTTGCCCTGGTTTTGATTCAAACAGAGTATTGATAAACTTAGATCAGGTATTTACATGCCACAGTATCCTGGTTTCTATTGAAGAACTCCAGGAAGCATATCCATGTTTCTCAAAACTAGAATTAGGGCTTACCCTGGTGCGCATGTAAATGCAATTTTTTGAAGTAGGGGCTCAGTTACTTTCTCTTGTCCTATGCTTCAATTTTGATCACTGGCAGTTTGTCTGGTAACATATAAAGGTCGAGTAGGTGGAGGAGACAAGAGCCTTTGTCAGTGTAGTCTTCTGGAAGCAGTATCAGAATCAGAATCATCTTTATTGGCCAAGTATGTTTACACATACAGATGTTACTTTACTACCGCCTCACCACAGTCAAAGTTGCCAACTTTGGTTACCTGGCTGGAGTGAGATTTTGATACCATGGGCTTAATCACGTGTACGTGCACATGCACACACGCTTAATCACGTGCACATATTTGGACTCAGTTGACCATCAGGGTTTAAAACAGTATGCAGTTTACACATGTGGTGAGAGCGGGAGCTTAGGTCTAAGATTTAAGATTTAACAATTTTTTTCATGGGTGCCGCTCTGGCAGGACGGACAGCCACACTAACCATTAAGTAAATCTGTCTACTTATTTGTCATCCCACGACATACAATATGTAATGCAGCCAATACAATCTGAATTAAAAATAGGCTTACCTCAAAGCTAGTGTATCTCATGTATTTTAGAAGCATTTGTGTTATATTTGTTGAAATTGTCTGTACATCCTGACAGTCATTAATAAATCAAATGAAAATCCAGTATGTGTGACCATTGCAGGCCTGTGATAATCCCATCCAATCATTTCATTCAGCCCGAATGAAATGTCATTTTATAGCAGGTTTCAATCTTGTTCTTTGACTTTTGTTAGTGGTCCTTTTTCTGACGCATTGCACGTAAATTAATGTATGATCCTCTGAACTCTGATTCATTCGTCTGTCTCATGACAGATGTGTGTCAGATGTGTGACACGCTTTCACCTTCAGTCTCACGCTCTCACACTGCCCAAACAATTCTCATGCCAAAACATTGCAACAGCAACAGAGATGAACAGTCAGAGTCTCTTTGGTATAGAGTGATGGTTAAACTACGCAAATGATTTTTTTACAGTTATACACAGGGCTGTAACGGAGACTAAACACACATGAACGCCGTTTAGCCACCTCTCAAATTCTGAAATAGCGTTTATGCAGACATCCCTTTACAACTCAGACCGACTTTCTACCGCAGCTTCTGTTGTATCTTCGACGAGCGCTCATTTTGTTTTCCATTTGAACATTGTATCCTTGTATAAGACACAGAGACAGCTGTTACTGTTAACAAGGGGTGACCAACAATCCACCGCCCACTCCTGCTACGCGGGTGTTTTAATCAAACAAATCCTCCGTGCTGAGGCCAGCAGGCAGGCTGGAGCCGCTTTCATGAGACAGACGAATGAATCAGAATTCAGAGGATCATACGTTAATTGACGTGCAGCATCAAATAATAATGTCAGAAAAAGGACCACAAAGTAAGTAGCTAGCAAAAACTCTTCAGCAAAAAGTGGAACTAAAGTTTTTTTAAATTGACATTAGTATTTTAACCATCCAGTTTATCTATCTGTTTCTGCTGTAGCCTACTATACAGTAATGTTAATGTAACGTTAGCTTGATAGTTTAGATAGATCGGCTGATGATGCATCCCCACTGTGTGTTTTGTCCACAATTTCACAGTATACAAGTTAAAGTTCTGCTTTATGCTCACTCAAATTTCTAAAGGAAGGCTTTTTGTATTTTCAGAGTGAGTGAAGGAATCAGGAGAGAGGAGACAGAAGTGAGGAAGAATTGCAGGGCGTAATAGTGTTGAAAGGAAAACAAGGAGAAAGTAAAGAACTTTCAAAAAGACTGAACCTTAAGGAGGAAAGAGAAACACAGTGGCCACCCAGGCGTCATCTGATAGAGAGACATGAACAGATTTAAAGCAGGAAAACTGGTAAGGAAATTACAGCTGTATCTAGATGAAATACTGTTCTAGTAAATATTTTTAAAGGCACATCTGTTATTCAAATGTAGAGACATCCCACTAACAAAAGTCAAAGAACAAGATTGAAACCTGCAATAAAATGACATTTCATTTGGGCTGAATGAAATGATTGGACGGGATTATTACAGGCCAGCAACAGTCACAGATAGTGGATTTTCATTTGATTTATTGATGGCTGTTGGGATGTACAGAGAATTACAACAACTATAACATAAATGCTTTTAAAATATGTTAGATACCCTTGCTTTAAGGTAAGCCTATTTTTAAGTCAGATTGTTTTGGCTGCATTACATATTGTATGTCGTGATATGACAAATTAGTTTGTAGATTTACTTCATGGTTAGTCTGTCCTGCCAGTGCGGTACCCATGAAAAAAATAGTGAAGAACACCAATGTACATATTTGGCTGAGTGACTGTGTGTGTGTGTGTGTGTGTGTGCGTG
Source organism: Thunnus maccoyii (assembly GCF_910596095.1). Lineage (NCBI taxonomy): Eukaryota > Metazoa > Chordata > Actinopteri > Scombriformes > Scombridae > Thunnus > Thunnus maccoyii. The sequence goes on along the minus strand of NC_056535.1, from coordinate 645,065 downwards.
TATATATCCTTAAATCTTACCCTGATGGTCAATTGAGTCCAAATATGTGCACGTGATTAAGTGCACGTACACATGATAAAGCCCATGGCATCAAAATCTCACTCCAGCCAGGTACCCAAAGTTGGCAACCCTGGGTTAACCAGCAGCCACAAAGTTCTGTTAACTAACAAACAAGATGACCAAGAGCCACAAATGGACGTTTTGACATGGATACTTCATCTCCATGATCGAAAGAAGACATCAGATAACGTGAGTCAGATACAACTTCTCTCTCTCTGTCTCTTTGGTCGCTTATTTCACCTCTGATGGTTAAATGTCTCTGTGGCTGTTGTGTGAATTTATCTCTGTAACAAGAGTGCAGCAGAGATCATATAATGTGTTGTGGGTAGTTTGCTTGTTGAAGTTACAGTGAGCTGTCTGGACTCCCTCATTCATTTGAAATTGATCCAGTTTTTAATTGAGTGGTTGTTGAATCACCTGTTGATGTTATGTGATTAGTGAATGAGTGTTCTGGAAGTCTGGCTGCTTGCTTGTGAGATTTTCTTCAGTCGGTTTTTAAGCTTAGCCGTATTTTGAGTAATAAGCTTAAAGTAACTAGAATAACAAGTGTTACATGTCAGCTTTGTACACTATATTTTGTATGTCGTGCATACAGATAAGTGTGTAAGTCGTATATTTGATACATGCATTAATACTTTTTGTGAACCTACACTTTTAGATCTGTGAATGTTTTTAATGTTCAATCTTTCTTGTATTCAGCACTGATCTGTACCTGTATCAGATTAAAAACTTTGTGGTACTTCCTATATTTCTGTATACTAAGAAAATACATAGGAAACATGTGTAAATCATGTGATATGTTGTCTGTTTTTGATGAGAACATAAATCTGTTGTCACAAAAGAACAATACTAAACTTAGCACAAAAAGTAAGGAAATTTGTGTTTGGTAGATTATTTCTTTGTTGTAACAATGCTTCTTGGCAATAAATCTTATACCGTTGGAAAGCCTGTTTATTTCGCTTTTAAATGGTGCCACATTTGTAAGGAACATGCATTTGTGGGATGAGCAGCAGAGCTGAGTATCAATTAATAACTGCAATTAGTAATTAAAAGCAATTAAAAAGTCATTTAAGTGATTGTAAATATTGTTATTTATGAATTTGTCAGGCAGTGGAAGAAGAACCTGGGGCACCTGAAGATGCAAAAAGGATATATTTTGTTGTTTTTCATTAGCATGTATGAAGGTTTTAATTGCATGCTGTAACAAGGAAAGGTACCAGTACCACTAAATTTCATTTCATTCATAATCTGTGTTATTGTTTGTAAACTAAATGAATGACAAATTCCTGCTTTGGAAATGCTTGATTACTTCTGCAAGAAATAATTCCAATCAAAATGAGGTTCAAATGTAGAACCTGGAAGAGAAAAGGGATGTGCTTGGTGTGACTTATAAAAATCATTTGAATCTTGTCAAAAAAGACATTACCTTGCCTGACAATGCTATTAATTTGTTTCATCAAAGTACAATTAAAAGGGAATCCATCAATTACATTTTTGTCTGGTACTCACAATGTTTGATTAACTGTCTTTTCTGTTTCAATTAGTTCTGATACAAAATAAGGTACAGTAAGCTTGGGTTTGGGTAGAAGTTACTGTAGGATGTTTTACTTCTAAGGCTAAGACTCAATTTTGTATGAAAATAAAGGTGTATTTGTATGGTGCATCCTGCGGGGTGACATCTTTTTTGCTACTGTTTCTCAAAATATGTATTGCACTCTACTTGTTAAATGGACATTTACATGCACATAGTCTGATTGTTAAATGTTTAGTTACGATATGATTTTTATGACACAGGTGTGAGCAAGGCAGCCATGTCTCACCCTGCAGAAAATTCTCATCCTCACACAATTGAGATTTGATGTTTCGCCATGACAGAGGAAGTTGCTATAACTTTATTGTAAATGCTCCAATCTGCACCAAACTTTACATGTTTGATAAGACTCCCGGCCTTAACGCGTGTGCATGACAATATTCCATCAGTGATGCAAACTGGCTGAATAGCGCCCCATACGAAATTTCAGTAAAGCAGCCCCAACAGCAGGCAAAATAGTGGACAAAGGAAGTGATGTTTATCTCCTTCTTGCACTGTATGAAAACACCCCGGGTCTAAAGACATCTATATGCCCATCACAGAAGCCCTTCGATTGCGCCGCGGCCCAACGTGCGCAAGGGCGCGAAGGCTCGTTCAACGCTGCTTGCAGCTTTAATTTTTTTTTTTTTTTATATACATGTACACTAGCATCACAAATAACAGGATGTTTTTTTCCCCCTGTTGGGTGTAAGAGGCTGTGACATAAAGAGCAGAACCTCCGTGTAGTGTAGGAACTGACTATGGTGCACAGCTTATGTGAGACTGAAAGTAAACTTCCCATGCCTGAGTAGAGGTCAACCTCTATCTCTGCCACCCACCACCTCTGCAGACATCTCTACCTGTGTCTCCTGTCATGGCTCAGCTCAGAAGCCTGTGCAAAGACTCAATCTAAGTCCTGTTTTTTTTCTTTTTTTTCCCCATTATGATCTTTGACATCATCCATCATTATAAAGTTCATTATCAATATGTTTTCCTTGGCTGTCAGTAGTGTTGGCTAACATGAGGTGATTGATGTGGCCCACCGCTGATGGAACTGCTGCTTGATCCCTGTCATTAATCTAGATTTTACAAGGTGTCATCCTCTGGCCTCTTTTTTCTATAACAGTGCTACAAGGAGCTCCACTCCCGGCTCCACAAAACCAGGTTATGAAAGTGGCCATCACAAGAAATGAAGACAAATAATATTCTTATATGTAAAAAGCTTTGCCACAGGTCATCTGTATGTATGTCAGCATGAGTAATGCTTTGTATACACTATAACTGTGTTACAAAAGGAAACGGAAAGCATTGAGTTGGTACCTTTTTAGTAGAGTAGTGTAGTAGTCTAGTGTCAGTGTCAACTGAGGTGGATGTTTTTTGCATTTGATTTGGCTGGTAATGAACTGTGAAGGTGTCTGTGAGACAAAATCCACAGATTAAAAAGGGGAGATTTTGATCTACAATGCAAATTCCAAAGTTTACCAATATTAAGCATAGCTTAAGGAGATATTAATCACAGTTGGATCCCAGGAGCATTAATTCTGGTCTCATATTCCTTCCATAAAGCACCTCAGAAAAAGAAGAAACAGTCCATTATTGGAGATGAATTCTGCCACCCACTAGTTTTATGCATCTTTGAGGGAATAAACATCCTTGCTCAGGATAAGTAGCCTCACTTGCAGTTTGTCATTTCCTACTCAGACAATGAAACACTAATTCTACTGCAGCACACCATCCATCTAACCACGGGTTTCTCTCATGCAGAAAAATTGAATTTCCTGCTGTCAGTGCTCCTGCTCCAGTCAGTACAATCACATGTTTATTATAAGGGGAAGTCACCATGAAACCAAGATCCAAGACTATCATAAAGATGAACAACCACATTCCTAAAGAATCAGTGCCAGTTACTAATGGGTATTATTTGAAGTTTTTCAGTACTGGTACCAATACATTACCTCACTTTCTGTACTAATCCAAAAAATAATTGTTTAAGACCTTCCAGACGTGGAACCTGTAACACTACTACTTTTGTCTATCGGGTAAACATTACAGTAACATATTTCCTGGCATTCAAACATACAGCAGCAGTCTCTATTTGTAAAATGTCCCATAAATACTCTGTTTAAAGCCCCCCTCCAGTGTATTTTGGCATTTTAGGATATTTCATGTTTTTCTGAGTTACTTCCTGACAATGTTGATTAGCCACACTGTTCACCAAATATTTTTTGACAAATAATTTTGCGCTCAGAGTTAAAATTCTAAAGGTTAAAATTCAAGTTGTTAAAATGGAATGATGACATATGACTATAATATAATGCTGCAGTCATATGTATGACTACAGTAGAATGCTGCAGTCATTAGTCATCCTCATAAAATCCTTTTGTTTTTGTGAGCATCACATAGACTACTGATACAGTATATAGGACCTATGTTTGAAACCAAAAACTACAAAGGATTGATGCAAATATAATAATTAATTTCAATTAACACTCTCCAACCAAAATCAGCACAGAAAATAGTGTTTAATGTGGTTAAAGTCAGTAAATCAATCTACACTGATCTATAAATGAATGTAGGTGATTCTTACAGTATGTTGTCCACAGATGCTTTATACTGTATAAAAAGTTTCTCCCTCAGTTAATTAAATCCCCGCAGCATCTGAAGGCAGCAAGATAGATGTGTTGATAAGTTTGCAGCCTGTGAGAAGTGCCCCGCCAGAGCGCAGTGCCATTGCACATGGCCGTTCACTGTATTTACCTTTATTAAATCACCTGATGTCATCAAGATGCTACAGAATAATCACAAACACTTCTACACATATCAGACTGGTTGGTTATAACTCAATATTCTGCCTTTTTATGAAGGAGACATCGGGTTAGCAGGGTTCATCATAGCCTCTTTTCTAACTTTGTTTTTAGCAAAAGTAGCGTCTCATGTTTCATCCTTGAAACACATGCAAACACTGTTGTGTAGCATTAATTACTAAACTATGTGTGGCGGCAGTAGCTTTTCACCCAGTCCAGTATTTAATATTCATACCTAAGCAAGGTTTATTACAGTATATATTTGTGAACACAAAGACCACACTTCAGCTTAATAAACCAACAATACATCTTGAAAAGATAGTTTATCTCAATAGCTGCCAGTGTATATATATATATATATATATATACAAATTAATAAAATATAAACTATTAAACTATAAAATATTTGAACTAAAAACACAAACTATAAAATGCTAAAACTATAAAAATGTTCAAATGCACTCAAAGAAGCCCAACCCAGATAAGACTCCTCAATGCTGTAATACACAGTCCAATTTGAGGAAGTGGTATAGTCCACCAGAGCGGCAGGCCCTTGCGAACCCAACGGCGACCAACCTTGTTGCTCTGGAGGGGGGAGGAGACGCCGGCCCTTTCCTCGTGGTGGAGGCTCATCAGCAGTCCACACTGTCTTTTTGAAGCCGCAGCCACCCCACATGGGCCGCTGGCCACCACTACTCACTGAAGACACAAGACACATTCTGCAGTAACTCGCCCTCATGAACATGACGCTGCACTAAGACCAAGCGTACTCTTCTCTTTGTACTCACGCTTTTGGGCAGAGTTCGTACTCTGCCCGTCATGTGTCACACCATAGTATTATTACATGCTGTTTCGCTCTGGTTCTGCTCCGGCTCTCTCTGGTACATCCTCTGGCTGTCTGGAGGGGAACGGCACTTTGGAGGGCTGGGGAGTGTGACCCCGCCTGCGGTCTCAGGCTGCCATGGTGAAGCAGCTTGCGGCCCTTCTCCCTCTTCCCCCGTGATTCCACCACGCTCATTTTTTACTCTTTTCATTGTTTATGTAGTAGTTGTGTTGTTTGGTGAAACAGTGTTTGGTGGAGGAGGCGGCTGCCTGCGTGGCTGGTCAGCATGGCTGCAGGTGGAAGCTCCGGTTTACACAGACTAACACGCTGACATGCCATCAAACTTTCTCCGGCTGTTGGGCGTTCAGTTGAAGAGTGTAGTCTAGCTGTAGGTAAGATTGTTGGCTATGACCATAACAGAGGAAGTTGCTATAACTTTATTGTACATGTTCCAGTCTGCACCAAACTTTACATGTTTGATAAGAGTCCCGGCCTGAACACGTCGACATGACAATATTCCATCAGTGATGCAAACTGGCTGAATAGCGCCCCCTACAAAATAGCAGCAAAGCAGCCCCAGCAGCAGGCAAAACAGTGGACAAAGAAAGTGATGTTTATCTCCTTCTTGCAGTGTCTGAAAACAGCCCGGGTCTGAAGATATCTACATGCCCGTGACAGAAGCCCTTCGATTGCACCGCGGCCGACGTGCACGGAGGCGCGAGGGCCCGTTCATCGCTGCTTGCAGCTTTAATTACAGTTCATAACTTGTAAAATAGATCCAAATGGCCTGAAAGCACCTGAAAAAGCAAACAAATATTCAATGTTGACTATGCACACTATTTGTAATCCTCACTTGTCCAACTCTGCAATCACACAACTATCTTGAGTTGTCCAATTATGTGAACAATCACAAGTCATCAATATGATAATCTTTTCCATCTCTCTCCATCCCATTTGACATGAGTTCAGCATTATTACAGGGGCTTCATCCTTGGAAGGACCAGTCTATAAAAGTTTGTTCTCCAGAGGTTGTGACTACCATGCTGAACCTGCTCCCTCTCCCCACATGCTTCACACTGCAGTTAGCAAAACTAGTGGATGACCCTCGTCATCTGATGAAAAGCCCATACAATGGTGCATGTCAAAATGACAGAAAAAGTTTGCAGATTGCATCATACTTTTATAGAAAACATAGCACTCACTCAGTCATTGTGGTCAACACATTACAACAAAACCCTAGTGCAGCTGCAAAGGTGTAGTTTTGTGCCGACAGCTTAGTTATTTCTTCGGTGTCAGCCCTGCAGAGAAGGAGCCTGCAGCCTTTGGGATTGCCCATCTGATCCACTTCCTTCCTCTGGCTGTGTTCGAAATTTGCATACTAGCATATTGCCTACTACATACTCAATCAGTGTACTGCATACTGCCTACTAAATGAGTTGTTCAAAGGCATACTATGCAGGATTTCCCTAAAAAACAATGTATAGACTCATACAAAAATAATCCCTCTCAACCATCACTTATAACACACTAGAAGTGTGTGGCGGTGTATTTATCTACAGAGACCCTGCCCTCTGCCTGTATATTCTTACATTTTTTATTATTTTGCTGTATTCAGGAAGTTTCTGGGCATCAACCTCTGGGCAGTGGGTGTATAGCCCCAAGCCAATAACAGCACGCAGAGTGTGAGGTCGGGACTCTATAAAAATGTAGCAAGCAGGTTACATTGCTGTCTCCGTCTCTCCTCTGCTTTCTGTCTGTGTCTTCTGTTTGAATGAGGGTGGGCTGGGCCACACACACACATAAACACGCAGAGCAGATCAGAGCAGACCAGACCAGACCAGACGATCATCTCAGGAGTTGAGCTGCCAGAGGCCAAGATGACAGGCTGCTCTCGCCTGGCCAGCAGCTCCCCATTTCTCCAAAAACGTTGCAGCAAGTTTCCAAACAGGCATTATTTGGATAAACTGACCACATATTGGGAATCTAAATGGTTACTCACTCACCTGTAAAAATATTAAAACTTAATAAAGTGAAATTAACTAGAGCGAAAATTACAACAGCTTTTAGCCTGGCTCAAAATCTCACCATTGCGCAGTCTGAACAAACATAATGCATTCTGGGGTGGTTGAGTATGTCCAGTAAGCTTACACCACATACACAGAAATTCTTCCTAATCTAGTATACGTCCAGGCATTTCTCATGAACACAAAATCCACATACTATGCAGTTGGAACGTACTACGCACTCAATTTGACGTCATACTTAATATGAATAGTACCTTAGTTTGTCATTCTGAACATAGCCCCTCTCACATCCCCTATATCTTCATACCAACACACTGCTATCAGCCTGCATGCTGAAAAACCTGTGTGTGTGAGAGTGTGAGTGTATACGTGTGTGTAGACTGCTCCTTGACAGTGATGGATGGGACCTTGCTGCTGCCTCCACCCTCCTTGCCACTCACTTGCTGACTGAGCCCTATGCCTTATTCATGAGATTTGGGGGCAGGGAAAAAAAGATTCCAAAAGGTTTAAGAATATGTTAAGGGAACTCTCTTGGATGTCAACTGACTTGTCAGGTCATGTGTCAAGTGGTGTTAAGCAAAAAGAGTCTTGAGGTTTCTACTTGGACGGCTGTGGCAAATGAGAAAAGGAACAGAGCCCCCACCCAAACACCACCTACCCTGCTTCTACACACCCCCACTCTTTCACCTATATGGTTAACCAGCCTTGGAACAAAGGAAACTGCTAGTTGCTTGAGGGAAGACCTACCGCAGGTCTTAATCATGAGGCAAGTTTAAAGTCGATGTCAATAGTGTCAAGTTAATGTGAAATGTGTTTTTAATGTCTTCTATATGTATATATATTTTTATTGGGTGCTGGCAACAATCACATAAACTTCCAGTTCCTAATAGGTACAGACCCACTTTTTTCTCATACTTTTGAACTACCTTAACAAAACACAACAACAGCAGGAGTCACAACTTTACAAACATGGTACAGAGCAAAATGGAGAAATGGAAAAAAAAAGACACCACACACACCACCAGGCTGACATAAATACATTCACATTCCTAGAGTATGCCATAATTGGTTCCAGTGTTGCTAATTAGGTAGAACAAAGTTCAGTCCACAGGGGTCCACTGTGTCCAAGACTGGTTGCCATATCTTAATAAATCCCTCGACATTGTCATGAAGGGTGAAGGTCAGAGGGAGTATTTTTAGAACCTCCTTATACCAATTATCCAGCGCAGGGGTGTCCTTAGAAATCCAGAATTTGAGAATGGTCTTCCTTGCCATATATAAGAGCATTCCAATCAATTTAGCGTTGTGGCTGTTCCTTGCACTGTCTACTTTAGCTGCCAAAATACACTGAAGAGATGATAGTTCCAAATCATATCCAATCAAGTTCAACTTTCAACAACAGCTCAACTTTCACTCACAAAACTTTTGTATCTTTGCACTCTTCCAAAACATTTGTGCATAGGTGCCAATTTCCAAATCACATTTAGTACATTTAGGAGAGCTTAAGCCAAGCTTGCCCCTCAACAATGGTGTACAATGAAGCCTGTGTAATATTTTGCATTGTGTCTCTCTATCAGTATTACAGCTTAGAGTAGAAAGTGTACTTTCTATAACTGTTGCTCAGATATTTTCTTCTATCTGAACTTCTATATCAACCTGCCATTGCCTTTGGATGTGATTAGTAGAATAATTAAAATTTGAATCAAAGGTTTCATAAACATGAGATATAAATCTTTTTGGTATGGGTTGTTTCAGAATGTCTTCCAAGAAAGACACATTTGGAGCGTGTATGTTTTTGGTATATAATGTCTTCTCTGTAAATAGTGGAAAATTTCTCCATATGGGAGCCAGAAGTGAAAAATGTTTTTTGAGTTTAAAACATACCTTAATCATGTACCTCAAGTTTTACCTTCTTATCATTTACAAAAGGACGGTCCTTTAGTGTCAGTATACCACAGTTTCTAGACTCCATATCAACCCACGTATTTGTAACATCTGGATTCACCCATTCATTTATATATCGCATTTGAGCTGCCCAGTACTATAACCACATATCTGGGACTCCCAGTCCCCATTGTTCTTTGCCTCTTTGTAATTTACCTATTTTTATTCAAACCTTTTTACCCTGCCAAATTGTGTAAACATTTTATCTAGACCTACAAAAAAACCCAAACTGTTGGGAATTGAGCTTAGCAACATCTGTAGGGGGTACAGCAACCTAGGTAGTATATTTTTGAGCACACTTATCCTGCCCAACCAGGAAATACATAGGGTTCCCCACCTATGCAAGTCTTCCTTAATACGTATTATGATTGATTTAAGATTAAGCTTGACCGGCTCTTCCAAGATATGTTATGTCCTTAGGTGAACGATGAAAAGGAAAGCCACTAGGTCGAGCAGAGCCTGCCAGAGCACCAATGGGCATGGCTTCTGTTTTTAATAAGTTCACCTTAAAACCTGATATGTGTCCAAATTGTTGTAAACATTCAAGTAGACATGGTATGGTAGTATCTATCTCAAATAAGTACAACAGAATGTTGTCCACATAAAGAGAAATTGTGTGTACTGTGCCTTTAATGTTGAAGCCCCTAAACCCTGAGGTGGTTCTAACGAGCTTTGCTAAGGGCTCAATAGCCAATGCAAACAGAGGGGGGCTAAGGGGGCATCCTCGACGGGTTCTACGCTCTAATGGACAAGGGTCTGAGCAATAGGAATTAGTAACAGCTGCTTTAGGGGACCAATACAGCAATTTTACCCAGTCAGTGAATTCTGTACCTACTTTAAATTTTTCCATAGCATAGAAAAAGAAGGGCAATTCAACCCTATTGAATGCGTTTAATGTATCCAGAGATACCACCCGACCCCATACATCTTTATCCCTGGCTAACTGTATTATGTTCAGAAGCCTCCTGATGTTATTGTAGCAGGATAGATATTTTACCGGCTTGGGTGATTGCAGCCATTCCATTGGTTCCCAAGGCCCAATCAAGAGGGAGGCCAATCTATAAAGGGGAGAGGTGTCCATCTCTCTGCCTCTCACTCTTTGGCCTTGGAGGGCACGCCCACTTCTGGTGGCCGCACTTCCGTCTGATGGTAGCTCACCGGTTGCAGGTAAATGTGTACTGGCTGCACTGTTTGCGTTGATTTAAACTGTTTGGTTGGCGCTTCATGATTTTCATCATCGCAGACTTTTTGCTGACTCCTCCTGCCCCCCGGTCTGCCAGAACCCGGTGTTTGATGCATCGTTAACGCTCATTAACAGATCGCTTGTCGGACGGTATGTATGCCTCATGCTCTGTCTCCTCAAGCCTCCACTTTTTTAGCCTGCCTGTGTTAACAGGGCTCTGTTTACCAAAGGTATGGTTAGCCATCACGGCTAACCATAGCCTCAGGCTCCATCTGCTCTGCCTGGTCTGGTGTGGTGCTGCACGGTGCAGCTGTCCTGGGTCTGTGTGGCCTGCTGTCCTTTCCAGCCACTGCCGTGGCTGCAACAGCTCATCGATCTGCGTTTGGGAGCGGGTGTGTGTCGGCCTGCTGGCAGCCAGAGTCTGGGTCCCAATTGTGGGGTTAATTTAATTTAATTTGATCAACTTTGGGTTGAGTTATCTTTTCTTTTGATTTCCTATTCAGTTGGGTATGGTTTGTGGTTTATTTTGCATTAGTTGTTTTATGTAATTGTGATTCCGATCATTTGTATACATCCATTGTTTAGTTTGTTAAGCGGAATTTGGTTGTTTATTTATTTATTTATTTTTTTTTTTGTATTTTGTTTCATGTGTTTTTGGATTTACCTTGTTTCATTGTATAATGCTTTTCTTAGCTTATTTTTGGTTTCATTCTACTTTGGTTAGATTAGAATTAACTTTTTCTGTTTCCTTAGTTTAATGTTTTGGCAGCTTAGGGTTTTGTTGTGTACATTTACTTGGCTGCCAACAGTATTTTTTGTTTATTTTTGTTTATTTGGGTTTGGGTTCCTTTTGTGTTGTTAACCCCACTAATTGTTGTCTCCCTTTTCAGTTGCTGAGAGCTGCCAGTGGTGGTCCCTGGCGTCCTGGTGGTGGTTTCCCCTTTTGAGTGTGTGTGCTGTGCATCCCCTTTTTTTGTTTTTTTAGTTTTTCACACATGGTCGGGGTGATTTTGTTTTCCCTGGATTCCTCTCACTCCCGACTCACGTCCCCCTACTGGTAAGCCTCGGCACCGATTAGGTTCCCCCTTTTTTTTTGTATAGTTTTTAATTGTTATAATAAATAATATATTTTAACTGGAACCACGTCCTGTCTGTCTATTCAGCAAATGAACCTCCGTGCTTTGTGGGTTGTTTCACCACCTTGATTATTCCTAGGGTGAAATTCCCTCGGTGGTGTAGTTGTAAAGTGTTCTAATTACTCCTCGCTCGCTAGTCCTCCCCTTCGTTATATCACCACATTATCACAGGAACTTCTTCCTTTAATAAAGCCTGTTTGGTGCGGTTTTACTAAAATTGATATTAGTGGTTCAAGCTTCAAAGTGAAGACCTTAGACAAAATCATTGCGTCTACATTAATGAGCAACACAGGTCTGTAAGACACTCGATCTTCAGGATCCTTGTTTGTTTTTTCAAGACCAAACAGATGTTAGCTAATGACAAGAAAACAAACTTATCAAGTTCGTCTTTGGAGTTGTTATTGTCGGATTTATACAATGACTTGTAACATGACACACAAACGGAATTAATGTTTTTCCTGTCAAAATATCTTTCCCCTCCCGAATCTCTAATCCCTGCTATGGTATAATTTTGTTTCTGGTTGAATAGATGTGCCAAATATTTACTAGGTTTGTTCCCATATTCACACAGTCGTTGCCTTTTGATAAAATGACATAGAAGCTTCCTCATTGAGAATTGAATTTAGCGCTGCTCTGAAAGTTTGTATTTTAATGAAATTTGTTTTAGTTGGATTAGATTTGTGAGCTAACTCTGCCTTTTTTAAATCTGCTTCCGCTTTGTTTTGCTTCAGCAGCAATGTTTTCTTTCGGTGTGACCTGTATGAGATGGTGAATCCTCAAAAGTAAGCTTTTGCAGAAGAAATTCAGGATTTGTTTCATTGTTGCCATTCCTATCAAAAAGTAAATCTATCTCTGCCTCCATCTTTTTTTCTTTTTAAATTCCTTGTTGTTAAATAGATATGATGGAAATCACCATCTTTGTGTACCTGATATTGTCACATCCTGCCTGGCCTTTGTGTTTTTTGGACTCTCTGTGTTTTTGTGTTCTTTGGGGTTCTTTCCTGTGTCCTTCTGAGGGATGTTCCATCAAGCTGGCTAACGGGATAGCCTGGCTTATTTCGATAAGCCTCGCTAATTTAAGTGAGAGTTCCGTTCCATCACTGCGGTTTGAGTCCCAATTTAGTAACCATGGTAACTTAGTCAGCAGAACTAGCCTGCTCTGTGGCAGGCTAACGGTCAAGCTTAATTCAGCTACATGTCAAAGAATGTCAAAAGACGGTTCAAGTGTCTTCTCACACTCAAACCCTTTTATTTAAAAGCTTAGCATTTATAATTTAAGAAATAAAAGTGTTTAAATGTATACAGTGATCAGCTGCTTATATGGATTAAAAAGCTCTGAGACAGAATCATTTCTATATCACATTTATGCTGTTTAAATAAGTCGTCTATAGAAATCAAGTAGTCTGCCTACAGTATTCATTTTGGGTCTCTTCATACATGACAACATATGGAAAAACATTTTAAACCACATAAATCTATTTTTGTACTTTACTCCCATGATAAGGGGCTGCTGCTGCCTGCACACTGACATCATGACATAGACAGAAAGTAATTTTCTCTCAATGACAAACGCAGTCTCCCCGAAACTTATGACAACAAAAGGGGGGCGGGGGGAGGGGTGATATTTGACCCGGACAGATATGATCATTATAAGTGGCTTCCTCTGTACTTATATCCTTCTCCAGTTTCCAGTTAATTTTTAACTTTGAGTGATGCTTGTAAATGGACATCCTGTGAAAGAGAAAATGTGTCAAAGAGTATGATAATGTTGGAAAGTTCTCTTAAGTTGCCTACACCATAATTTTAAATATACATCTGATATTATTTAGCTTAGTGATAATATAACCACAATCACTGATCTGAATGCCCATTTATTAACAAATAAAGATAAAACCATGAATGGGAACAAGCGCTGCTCTTCACTTTCACCACGCAGATTCATCAAGCCGGATGTAGGGATTGAACCATCAACCTTCCAGTAATAAGTTCTCTCCTCTAACCTTTAGGCCATCACTGCCCACCTACAGGTACACATTTAATCTGTCATCAATTTTGTCATTTTGTCATCTCCTTCACCTTGTTAATTGCAGCAGTTTTGCCCTTTTTGGTGAAAATTCCTTTATATTCTTCATATAATTTCATCAGCAGGTTTGTTCTGCTGGTGAGAAGAAAACCGCTCTAGTTTTCTCTTCTTTTTGCGACATAGCATCGTCTTTTCTAAAATAGACTATTCTGGGCTGCTTATGTACTCCATGCACACACACACTTCAAGCTTATTCCAGTCTGGCTAGACTTAGCGTTGACTAGACATGGCTAAGCTGCATTAGTGGAACAGCTTGAGCCTCAAGTGAAAGTTGACGTTAATTCTAGCCAGGCTTTCAAGTAAGCGCAGCTTTCTTTAGCTGCGTTGATGGAACACCCCTCAGGTCATATGTTTTGCTTGTTGTGTTGTGTACTTGGGTTTGTGTTCGTGGGTATTCTTGGATGGGTGAGTGTAGGTTGCGTTGAGAGTTTTATTTTCGGGGGTTTTGGTTTTCTGTTGCTCTGTGTTTCCCTTGTGTGTTCATGTATTCCTCCACCTGGGGGGTGTTCCATCAAGCTGGCTAATGGGATAGCCTGGCTTATTTCGTTAAGCCTCGCTAGTTTAAGTGAAAGTTCCGTTCCATCACTTCGGCTTATATGAGTTCCAGCTTAGTAACCATGGTAACTTAATCAGCAGAACTAGCCTGCTCCGTGGCTGGCTAACGGTCAAGCTTAACTCAGCTGCATATCAAAGAATGTCCGACAGACGGAAACAGATGGTTCCATCAATTGTCTTTTCACACTCACACCACTTTTCTTTGTTCAGGAAACATAAAATAGAAGAACTATGAGGGACTTTTACAAAAATACTTAAGTAAATCCCCATTTTATTCTTGGTTACTCCTGTATTGGACTGGACCCTTTTATTTAAAAGCTTAACGTTTATAATTTAAGAAATAAAAGTGTGCCAGCGATATTTTGAAGTTATTTATTTATTCATTCACTAATTTTGTTCAAGCTGTGAAGACAAAAAGAAAATTAAATAAAGTCCAAACCATGTCCTTCTGCTGTGTTTAAATGTAGGTTATACAGTATTAACTGCTTATAGTGAGCAAAATTCACCGCTCTCTTCGCCTGTTCTGCCGCTGGGGAAAAGAAGGAACTTGTCACTGGCAAAAGTCAGAACCTGCTGCTTCAAAAATGCACACAATGTGTTTGAAACAGTTGTACTGTATTTTGAAACAGTCAATAAAATTCAGTAACTCTATATTCACGTAGGGTAATAAATATACAAATGTCAATTCGATGGTATTCTGCATGAGAAATAAAGAAAAAAAAAAGGTTATGATATTATAGTGATATTTGACCCGGATAGAAATGATCACTAAGCAGTTTCCACTGTTCTTATATCCTTCTTCAGTTTCTTTATCTCCAACTGCAACTTAATTTTTAACTTTCATTGCCGCTTGTTAATGGACATTTTGTGGAAGAGAAAATGTGTCAAAGAGTATGATAATATTGGTAAGTTGGTTCTCTTAAGTTGCAGACACTGTCATTTTAATTATACACCTGATATTATCTAGCCTAGTGATGATATAACCACACTGATCTGAAGGGCAATACTACTGAATGCTGATTTATTAACAGATAAAGATAAGACCATGAGGAGGGACAAGCGCTGCTCTTCACTTTCCCCACCCGGACTCATCAAGCCGGATGTGGGGCTTGAACCGTCAACCTTCTAATGATAAGTTCACTCCTCTAACCTTTAGGCCATCACTACCTACCTACAGGTACGCATTTAATCTGTCATCAATGTTGTGCCAAGCCATCTCCTTCACTTTGTTAATTGTAGCAGTATTGGCCTTTTTGGTGGAAACTCCTTTATATTCTTCATATAATTTCATCAGCAGGTTTGTTCTGCTGGTGAGAAGAAAACCGCTCTAGTTTTCTCTTCTTTTTGCGACATAGCATCGTCTTTTCTAAAATAGACTATTCTGGGCTGCTTATGTACTCCATGCACACACACACTTCAAGCTTATTCCAGTCTAGCTAGACTTAGCGTTGACTAGACATGGCTAAGCTGCATTAGTGGAACGGCTTGAGCCTCAAATGAAAGTTGACATTAATTCTAGCCAGGCCTTTTCAAGTAAGAGCAGCTTTCTTTAGCTGCATTGATGGAACACCCCTCTGACCTGCATTTGGACTCATTAGCCCAGCCCTGCTCTGTTTTCCCCACACCTGCCCTGCTCCCTGTGTTTCCCCAGCCAATCGGCTCCCTGTCTGTTCACTCCCCTCTCCTGAGTTCTCCACCCATCTCCCCACCTACACCTCATCTACTCGTTAGTTCAGTTACTTTTTAAGTCCTGGTTTTCTGTTCAGTCTTTGTTGGATCATTTGTTCTGTTTGTTCTGTTTTTGCCCTGTTCTAAATTTGACCATCGCAAGAATAAATGTTTTCTACAACCCTGCAATCTCTGCATGCCGGTCTCTGCATTTGGGTCCATGCCTGCCACTCACCATGACAGATATAGTTTCACTCATGTTCAAGTAAACTGGGGCATGATCACGCCTATGCTGCATGTGGTCACTTGTTGTATTGTCTGCAGTGGTATAAAAATATAGTCAATTCGAGAATAGGAATTGTGCAGATTAGAGTAGAATGTCAAATCCGTGGCTGATGGTTTCAAAATTCTCCATATATCTATCAAATATCATCTAACATTTTAACTCGTGAATCACCTGCACTTTCTATATGTATTCACTGGAGTCCTGTCTAATTTGTTGTCTAAACAACAATTAAAGTCACCGCACAGCACTGTGAGGGAGCATTTGTAGTCCTTCAAGTCTGCTGGTACCCTAGTCCAAAATGAGGGAAACGGTGGATTAGGGGCATATATGTTCATCATAGTAATCAAAATAGTGACTCCTCTGCTGCTCTTTATCGAATAAATGGGTTTCTTGTAGGAAAGCTATCTGTACCTTGTCTTTGAGAAAGCTTAATATTTTCTTCCGCTTAATTGGATGATGGATCCCCTTTACGTTAAGTGTACAGAATTTGATGCTATTTGTGCATGACATTTACCACTTTTTTCCCTTGTCACAGATACTGTCCTTCTAGCAGTGCTCTGAAGATCTATATTATCTGAGCTGAGCCTACCTAGTTGAAATGAATATTCTCTTCTGGTGGTGGGAAACAAAAGCCAACATTTAAACACACCTAACAAAAAAAGAAACATAAGTACACACATACCTGCTGTAACATTTTTTAGTAATACATTCTAACATCATCAGGAGCAATAGCTGGGGAAGGACACCAACAAGACTGTGAAGGCTCGGCCTACAACCCAGGGTTTCCTGGATGAGATGAGAAAACACAAAAAACTGGTCTGAATGCATGACCCCTACGGTGAGGGGATCTGGTGGCTCTGTTATGCTGTGGGGGGGCATTTTGCTGGCATGGTTTGGGTCCACTTGTCCCCTCAGAGGGATGGATCACTGCAAATCAATATAAAGTAGATCACCTTTATCCTATGATGAAATATTTCTATCCTGATGGGAGTGGTCTCTTCCAGAATGACAATGCGCCCATCCATAGGGCATGAGGGGTCACTGAATGGTTTGATAAGTATGAAAATGATGTGAATCATATGCTATGGCCTTCGCAGTCACCAGATCCCAACCCAATTGAACACCTATGGGAGATTTTGGACTGATGTGTTAGATAGGGCTTTCCACCACCATCATCAAAACAACAAATGAGGGAATATATGACTTGTCAATGCCAAGTCACATTGAAGCTGTTCTGGTGGCATGTGGTGGTCCAACACCTTACTAAAACACATTGGTTTTTCTCTTGTTATGCATCTGTATTAGTACAAGTCCATTCACAGTGCATTTTGATTTTGAGTGTACAAGTTGTTGTTGTTGTTGTTCGTCTTCTTCTTTGTCTTCTTCGTCTTCTTCTTCTTCTGAAAGTTACCAAACAACTTCAGGTGTATTATCATCGTCCTCTGGACTGGAGTAAATTGGGATGGACCCTAAATTTCAACAGCTTTCAATCAGATATGTGATCTGACCAACTGAGATACATATACATATATGTGGCCAAGTGTAAATGAAAGTGTATTAAATCTCATCTTGATCTTATCCGCACACAAGACACTGGACATGACAAGTGTAATGGGGTCTGTGATGCTGTATCACAGGAGATGACCACCCAGTATGGCTGCCATACAGCAGGTTGTATTACATCACTTCAAAGCCCCTCTGTACCTGTTAAAGAGAAATCAGAGGAAAGATTTTTGTCTCTCTTCTGTATTTTCCCCCATGCTCTTTGCATCTATTGATCAGTGATGAAAAACAATATTTTAAGAACCACCAATTCACTGACCCGGTCGTTTGAGACTGTCCCCCTAAGAAAATCAATCCTTTCAGCAATTGCCCAAACACAACATACTGTATGTTTACATTCAAGTGCGAAGACCTCTAGTGGCCCTATGAATTATGGCTCTTATCTGTCAGGAGCAAAGGAGGAAATCAGGTGACAACATTATTATAGAGGGACAAAATCTACAGATGGAGAAGTTGGTGTGGATGGATGGGTCAACAAAACATGAGACTTTAACACAGGAGATCACTAATGTCTATTAACTGTGACCACAATCATTCTCTGACCTTATGTGGTTATTACTGTAACCGTGATGATGAAGGTCCCCTAACCTTAAGTCATTTTGACCCAAACATACATTTTTATATCTTGTAAATACTTATTTTAACTTAAAATGTGATCTTTTCTCAACCCTAACCAAGTGTTTTTTGTGCCTTAACCTAACCAAACCACAGCCTTTGTTAGAACAGATTTATCTGTCTGTATACCTTTTTTGGTGTTTGAATTTTCATTTCAGAAACTAAAATTTTAAAATTCAAAAGAGAAGGTTGTTTTATTTTCAATTACAAATCCCAGAATGAAAATTTTAAAACAAGCCATTTTCCCCTTTCTTGTTTGTACATCAAATAAGAGTAACTGCTTCGTGCTATGGTAAGCGTTTTGTGTCATTTCCGGTTGCCGATTGTGTTTACTGATAGTGTTGCTGCTGCTCTCAACTCAGTTGATTTTGCTATATTTCACATTACTGTGGATAAATACCCGCTGTATATTTAAACTTTCGCTAGTTCTACACAAGCACTCTCAGTGCTTTCTCTCTCGCACAGTTGTTAGTTATTTTAGCTCTGCAGCTAGCATTAGCAGTTAACTTAAGCTAAGCAGCTAGTGATGGCTTCTCTCTCTCCCTCTCGCTCTCCTGCTCTCTCTTGCTCGGTGTGTCAAATGTTTATTCCTCTGCCTCCTTCAGTGCAAACAGTATGTGTAATAAGTGTAGTTTATTTGCAGTGCTGAGGGTGAGGCTCAGTGAATTTGAAGCGCGGCTCCGCACCATGGAAAAACAATCAGTAGCTAATGTAGTTAGCCAGCCACCAGTATCCGGTGCGGGCCAACCTAGCGTAGCTCCCACTCCCCCGGTAGTTCCCGAGCAGCCGGTAAGCCAGGGTGGCTGGGTGACTGTCCGAAGTAAGCATAGCCCTAAGCAGAGGCCCACAGTTCACCACCAACCAGTTCATGTTTTGTAACAGGTTCTCCCCACTCAGCGACACACCTGCTGAGAAACCAACTCTGATTATTGGCAGCTCCATAGTGAGAAATGTGAAGTTAGCGAACCAACAGCCATAGTTAAATGTATTCCTGGGGCCAGAGCGGGTGACACTGAATCAAATTTAAAACTGCTGGCTAAGAATAAACATAAATATGGTACGATTGTTATTCATGTCAGCGGTACCGACTTCCGATTACGCCAATCAGAGGTCTCCAAAATTAATGTTGAGTCGTGTGTACATATGCAAAAACAATGTCGGACTCCGTAGTTTTCTCTGGGCCCCTGCCAAACCTGACCAGTGATGACATGTATAGCCGCATGTCACAATTCAAGGCTGTCAAGGTGGTGTTCAGCAAACGATGTGGGCTTCATAGATAATTGGCAGACTTTCTGGGGAAGACCTGGTCTGATTAGGAGAGACAGCATACATCCCACTCTGGATGGAGCTGCTCTCATATCTAGAAATATGGCCAAGTTTATTAGTAGACCAAAACCATGACAATCTAGAGTTGAGACCAGGAGGCAGAGCTGCAGTCCTACTCACTTCTCTGCACTTCCATTAGAGCAGTTACCCACCCAAAACCACATAGAGACTGTGTCTGTCCCCCGACCACTTAAATGAATTAAGTCCAAAGTAAACAGAAGAGGATTCATTCATAAAAATCTTATAAAAATTAAAACCACTACTGCAATAGTACAACAAAATAAGAGAATTAAATGTGGACTCTTGAACATTAGATCTCTGTCATCTAAAGCCATATTAGTAAATGATTTAATCTCAGATCATCATATTGATTTATTTTGTCTTACTGAAACCTGGCTGTGTCATGAAGAATATGTTAGCTTAAATGAATCCACTCCCCCCAGTCATATTAATACTCACATTCCTCAAGACACTGGCCGAGGAGGTGGAGTTGCAGCCATTTTCAACTCAAGCCTAATCATCAACCCTAGATCCAAATTTAATTATAACTCATTCGAAAGCCTTGTTCTTAGTCTCTCTCACCCAACCTGGAAAACTTTACAGCCAGTTCTATTTGTTATAGTGTACTGTCCTCCTGAATTCCTATCTGAATTCTCAGAGTTTTTATCAAACTTCGTCCTTAGTACAGACTGTGACTGCACAGCATTTTACATTTGCATGCCAACAACTGCCAGGTCTGGTAAGGAGACAAGTTATGAATCACACCCGAACAGAACAAAGTGAGGAAGCATTATGCCCACAGGTTAAAAAAGAAAAAGACAGGCATGAAAAATTACACTCTCTCCTGCACACTACTTCTCTCTACATTTTCATGTTTGTGTGCATGAAAAGATTTCCTTTCCCACATTCCAACAGCTCATTTAAACACCAGAAAATATGCGAGTGATACACAATAAAGCATCTTAGCTGTGTAATTGGATATACAACATGCCAACAACAAAAAAAAAAAAAAACAGTGGAAGGAAGACATTTCAAATGAAAAGTAGCTTTTATATATTGCCAGAGGCACCTTGCTACATGCCGTGTTGCTCTGTCAACATTCCAGTCTGGAAGTCAGGCTGCAGAGATTTACTGGATAGAAAAGAGAAAAAAAACACAAGCAGGTGCATCTGAAAATCTGACACAAGGATAAATAAACATGTAATTGGTGTCGGCACAACTGTGAGTGTGCTGTGGTCTCACCCTCCTCCTGTGGTAATGTGTTAAGTCAGACCCCTGTCAATAGTGAATCAAACTCAGCAGTGATGAGACCTCAACAAGTGGGAGCTGGCAGCTTGGGAATACCTGTGTTTTATGATATGTAAAACAAATTGTCAAGTGACTCTCTCTGACAGCTTCATGTATATTTTTCTATAAAAATTTGATTTAATATTACTGTAACATACATGTCAGTGCAAGGGAAAGACATCCCTCACAAGGAATATATCTACTTTAAGTGGTATTAAGCAGTGCCACCCAAAACAAAGATGTCTAAAGCAATTAAAGTACACTTAGGTAGAGCAATTCAGTGACCACTAGAAGATTAATAGCGTCACATAAAACTATTGAATACCAAAATTAGATATACAATTAAATATACAAAAAGTAAATCAATAAGCAAAAGGGAACCCTGGGTTTTATGCATGTTTTCAGGCATCTCAAATACAAACGGAAAGACAGACAGTTTTACTAATTGATCACCCAGTATATGTCACAGGGTCACTCTAACTATAAGAAGCAGTTGCATCATACATGCCATCTTCCCAGACCCAGAAGAAATGTCTTATTAAGGCTCAAAAGCATATATTATACATTAAAATGCTATTTTCTTAATTTATAGGCTGGGCAGAATGTATATAAATTCATGAATTAGTTCATTTACATTTTGTGAGGGGTTGCTGCACCTGTTGCATCATAATCCCAATGAAAGATTCACAAAATTTATTCATGGTGATTTTCTTGCTAAACCAATTCCTCCCTGTCATTCAGTCCTCACTGTCTGTTGATATTGTCTTTGTGGTAAAAAACACCTGGAGGACTGTTAGCTAATGGTTCAGTCCAGTTTAAGATCTGTGCTGGACATAGAGAAAAGCTGGCGCACCTCACTGCTCTCAGAGACCCAGTCTAGCAGCTACTGTGGCAACTTGCTAGAAGCTGCAAATAGACTGCGCTTCCAGTTGCAACAGGTTCCTGTGCTTATCTATATACTACATCGAGATGCATATAAAAGCTCATGGTCTATAGTAAAAAGTCCTGTTACTCTTGTTAAGACATGTTTCTGACAACATTCACAGACTACTTAACCTAATACACTTCACGCAGCACACCCCAACCAAACCAATAATTACATCACTGGATGCAGAAAAAGCCTTTGATAGAGTAAACTGAACGTTTCTAGACAAAACACTGCACAAATTTGGCTTTGGAGAGTTGTTCATCTACTGGATAAGGGCATTATACACTTCACCTAAAGCCACAGATGGAATCACTTCACAGAACTTCACATTTCACCAGGGAATCAGACAATGATGCCCTCTCTCTCTCTACTCATTTGCCATGTTCATACAGAGAGGTGCTGACATACTGCCGTAGGCGTATTGTGTCAATTCCGGTTGCCGACTGTGTTTACTGATAGCATTTTTTCTGCTCTTAACTCAGTTAAACTTACGCGAGTTCTACTCAAGCACTCTTAGCTCTATCCTTCTTTTAGCGACTTTTCTCGCTAATCCCACAGTTGTTTGTTACTTTAGCTCTGTAGTTAGCTTAGCGGCTAACTTAGATAAGCAGTTAGTGATGGCTTCTCTCTCTCCCTTTCGCTCTCTCCTGCTCGGTGTGTCATATGTTTAGCTATTCCTCTGCCTCCTTTAGTTATGATGGTACGTGTACTAAATGTAGTTTATTTGCAGTGTTGGAGGCGTGGCTCAGTGAATTGGAAGCACAGCTCCGGGAAGCCAGGCTGGGTGACTGTCCGAAGGAAGCATAGCCCTAAGCAGAAGCCCACGGTACACCACCAACCAGTTAAGGGTGCGCCTAAATACAAATACGTTATTCAGCAAAGCACAAATAGTGAGTTTTTTACGAATCCACTTTGGATGGAGCCGCTCTTATATCTAGAAATATGGCTGAGTTTATTAGCAGACCAAAACCATGACAATCCAGAGTTTAGACTAGGAGGCAGAGCTGCAATTCTACACACTTCTCTGCACTTCCATTAGAGCACTTACCCACCCAAAACCACATAGAAACTGTGTCCCGACCACTTAAATCAATTAAATCTAAAATAAACAAAAGAGGGGTCATTCATAAAAATCTAAAAAACAATTAACATCACCTCTGCAATTGTTCAACAAAAGCCATCTAAGTCATCTGAAGCAATATTAAGAAATGATCTAGTCTCAGATTATTGTATTGATTTATTTTATCTTACTGAAACCTGGCTGTGTCATAAAGAATATGTTAGCCTAAATGAATCCACTGCCCACAGTCATATTAATACTCACATTCCCTGAGACACTGGCCGAGGAAGTGGAGTTGCAGCCATTTGCAACTCAAGCCTAATAATCAACCTTATACCTAAACTTAATTATAACTCATTCAAAAGCCTCTTTCGAAAATTCGTAGTCTTTCACAACCAAACCTGGAAAACTTTATGGCCAGTTCTATTTGTTATAGTGTACTGTCCTCTTGGCCCATACAATTTTTTTCTGAATTCTCAGAGTATTTATCAAACTCAGTCCTTAGTACAGATGAAGTAATTATAGTAGGTGATTTCAATATTCATGTGGATGTCAATAATGATAGCCTTAGCACTGCATTTATCTCATTATTAGACTAAATCGGCTTCTCTCAGAGTGTAAATAAACCAACTCACTGTCCTTGACCTTGTTCTGACGTATGACATTGCAACTGAACATTTAATAGTCTTTCCAAAAAATCCTATTTTATCAAACCTTTACTTAATAGTGTTTGAATTCCTATTACAGGACTACACAAGATTAGACAAAAATGTCTTCTCTAGATGTCTGATAGTGCTGTAGCTAAATTTTAAGGAAGCGATTCCATCAGCAATGAACTCAATGCTGTCTCAGTACAACAGAGGTGCTAACTTTAATTCCTCCCAAATTGATCATCTTGTTGATAGTGTGGAAGTGAAAAAGTATGATAGCGTGTGGAATTATACCAAACAATACACAGAGCACATCATGCCAAATATACACCTGGGTAACCAGAAGAGATAAATAAGGAGTTGTTTTTGAAAGGTCCGGTTACAATCCATGGAGAAGCAAAGACTCTTGTTGCCAGGTCGTTTTGACCTATGCTGATCATTGACACACCCAAAAGATGTCAGGCCACCAGACAAACAGGAGACATCTGGAAATAGTCTTGCACAAAACGTGCAAAGACTAAATTAAGGAATGTCCTACTCCCATTGGTTAAGAACCAAGTGATCATTGACTCATGAAAGTGCCAAAAGTCACGTCTGCTTTAGTATAAATAGGGGATGGGTGTGAGTTGAAGAGGCTGCTGCATTTGTGATCTTCTGAGTTCTGTATGTTTGTGTGTATTGAAATAAACTCCCGTTGGTTGTCTGCTCATCTCTCTGGTATTAGCTTCTTGGTGTGAACATCTTTAATATAGCCTTAATTGAAACCCCAATAATAGTGCCACAGGGTCACTGCAAATGACACTCAAATCTGTCTCCCCTTTAAAAAAGACGATAATAAATCAAAAGAGGTCAGCTCCATGGTATAACTACCAAACCCACAAATAAAAACAAACGTCATGAAAATTTGAAAGGATATGGCATTCCACCAAACTGGAAGAATATCACTTAGTCTGATAAGATAGTCTTAAAACATATAGGAAAGCTCTCTGTAATGTCACAGCCTCCTATTACTCATTATTAATAGAGGAGAATAAAAACAGTCCTAGGTTTCTGTCAGCACTTTGGCCAGGATGACAAAGAGTCAGTAACTCTATTGATCCATGTAGAATCCATATAGCACAGTGGCAGCTGGTCACTCAAAAAACTGGGGAGGACAGGAGGAAAACCAACATGGAATCTTACAACAAACCGTATCAAACTATATCATTGTCCTCCACCTGATGAAATCAGAGGGGTGGGGGGCAATTTTATATGCCAATAACACAATTTTCTTTCAAAAACAAAAGCCCTGAGTGGTGAAAAGGCTGCTTCTTTAAATACATTTACTATATACATAAGAAGAAGAAATGTTCGTTTTAGCCGTGGAGTGGTTCACAATGTCTCATTTTACCAACAAAGTTAAATTCAAATCTACAGTATTGTTCTATTGTGACAACAGATTTATGTTATCATCAAAAACGGACAAGATATCAAATGATTTACACGTGTTTCCTATGTATTTTCTTAGTATACAGAAATATATAAAGTACCACAAAGTTTATAATGTAATACAGGTACAGATCAGTTCTGAATACTAGAAAGACTGAACACTAAAAACATTCACAGCTCTAAAAGTGTAGGTTCACATCAGAAAGTATTAATGCATGTATCAAATACATGTCTTACACACTCTTATCTATGTGCACGACATACAAAATATAGTGTACAAAGCTGACATGTAACACTTGTTATTCTAGTTACTTTAAGCTTATTACTCAATATACGACTCAGCTTAAAAACCAACTGAAGAAATTGTCACAACAAGCAGCCAGACCTCCTGAACACTCATTCACTAATCACATAACATCAACAGGTGACTGAACAACCACTCAATTAAAAACTGGATCAATTCCAAATGAATGAGTGAGTCTAGACAGCTCACTGTAACTTCAACAAGCAAACTACCCACAACACATTGTATGATCTCTGCTGCATTCTTGTTAAGGAGATAAATTCACACAACAGCCACAGAGACATTTTACCATCAGAGATGAAATTAGCGACCAAAGAGACAGAGAGAGAGAAGCTGTATCTGACTCACGTTATCTGATGTCTTCTTCTCTCTTTCATGAAGATGAAGTATTCATGTCATAACATCCATACGTGGCTGTTGGTCATCTTGTTTGTTAGTTAACAGAACTTTGTGGCTAACCAGTTAACCAGTCTGATATCATTAGCAACAATGACAAACAAGCTAACTCCTGGTTGTTTCTTTAGCTGCGTAAGTCCTTAACAGTCCTTCCATGGATGTATAAAGAGTCCTTCAGGCTGCTACAATGAGCTAACTGTTGCGTTGGCTAACGCAAGGAGCTATCTACTGCTAGATAAAAGAAGTGAAACGTAATTTATCTATATCTTACTGGTCTTCTTCTCTTAACAGTTTGTCACACTTGAGTATATTACAGTGCAGAGACTGAAGATGAAATCTGGAACTATCATTGGACCAACGCAATGTCAATATTACATTCTGGTTGTTGATTGGTTAGGGAGGACGTCCTCCCTTGGAGCGTCATTTTACGTGTCTTGGCCAATCACAGATTAGCATGAAAAAAAGTACATTAAATTGATGTAGGAGATCCCGCCCTGCGGAGGACAGCAGGCACCCGTCCTCCTCTGTCCCCCACTTCCCCTCCACTCCCCCCCACCACCACTTCGCACACACTGCTCTTTCTCCTCCTGCCCTGCAGGTATCACTTTTGAAGCATTTTAATCAGAATTTGAATGATGGATTTTTTCCAAAGAGAGAAAAAATATTTTATAAATAATACTGAGATTTAGTAATGGTTTATTTCAACCAAATATTCTTTTTTATATTTTGATCTCCTTCTTGCCTCTCAAAAAATAGAGGAGGAGCAACCTCCTCTGCCTCTATGGACCAGCCTCCACTGATTATAGCAGGATTCCTATCCTAGCAAACATGACCCTGTGTGGGAAGAAAATGAGCCCCCACAGGGGCAGCCCACTGTGGGCCTCAATATTAGCATGAAATGTGGGGTAAATGTGGGTCCCACACCCAGCCCAAGGTGTGGGTGGGGCCCACTGTGGACCGTGTGGGCCCCACTGGAGCCCATTGCCGGCCCCACACTACAATAGGCCCACAATGGGCCCCACACTATGGTACTCAATTTTCTTCCAGAAGTGGCCCCAAAGAGGCCACAAAGCAGCATGTTTGCTGGGCCCTGTGTAAGAAGCCCACTGTGGGCCCCATTACCGGTGTGAAATATGGGGCACGTGTGGATCCCAGGTGGTGCCCCTGTGGGGCAGCCCACACCCAACCCACAGTGTGGGATAAGTATGGTCCCCACTCTGGGCCCGCAGCATGCCCAGTGGGCCCAGGTGGGTTGTGTGGGCCCCACTGGGGTCCACTGTGGGACCCATAGTGTCGGGTCCACACGTGCCCCACATTTCACGCCGGTAACAGGGCCCACAGTGGGCTGCCTGCACGGGCTCCAGTCTAGCTTTGCTACCCTTATACCTGGGTTGGTTTTCCCTCTATTTGAACATACACAAATCATATGTTTTAGTGTGATTTAAACTTGTTGATGGAAATCAAGAAGCTTTTCCCATGTACTGGATGAAATATTGAACTAGAAACATAAACCTCTAATAGGCGTACAAGCCCATTGTAGAGGAAGACTTAGGGTCAGATTATATATATATACAGACAAAAAGAATGATCACTTTCAGCACAAAATTAAAAGGTGCCGTGATGTATGCATCGTTCCATGGTATCAGTGTGCACAGACTATTATGCGCCAGATGAGCTGAATATCAAGGTAGCAGAGACAAGAGTAAAGTCATAAACCCAATCAAACCAGCCACATGACATGGAGCTTAAAAATGTAACCAGAAGACTAGAGCCATGCTGCTAGTATGTCTAAAAAACTAATGGCTTAAACTGGAGTTACAGAAACCTCTGCTGTGTACTGGGTACAACCATGAAAACCATTTGACAAAAACCATTGTGAAAATTATCTTTGCTGCCAGGCTGTGGTGCTTTTTATTCTTTCTTTCTTTCTTTCTTTCTTTGTGTCTGAGAGCTGTACATTCATTGTGAAGCTTTTCATAATTGTGTTTAATGAAGTAATTTGCAGTTGTATTTGTTGATTGAAGGAATCCATTAAAGATGAGATCGCAGTGTGTAGTGTTGTCTTTATCATTATAAGAATTTATTATTATTACTGCACCACCCCAACCACCTCACGGTCCTCTCAATCTTCAGTATTGTCTGGTTTATGCAATCATTTGCAGTTATCTAAATCCTGAATCCTAACGATCTTCTCAGTTTACAGTGCCTCAGGGGATTTAGTGCTCCTAGCAGAATCTCTAATGTGCTGCTTTTTAGGGAATTTTTTCAGTCTAGTATGGAATAACTGGCATAAAGCAATACAAAAAACATAATTTTCCATAACCTTTGTCCACTGGTTTCAAGTTGCTGTAGGTATTAATGGAGATCTCCCCTCTGCAGCAGAGACATTCCATGCTGTGTGTGGTGGTTGATGTATGATAAAGGCTTGCAATGTTTCTGTTATTCATATAGAACTTTCATGATGGATTTATGATCTGTAAATGTTAATGACACTTCCCTTCAGTCTGGGTACCTTGCTGCTTTTGGCACCCTGGCTGAAAAGCACTAAAATGGTGTCATGTAATATAACAAGTTAAACCATCTTCCAGGCCGTGACTATAGATGACTTTTAATTTTGTCAGATTGCGGGAGATCCTGAGAGCTGCTTTATTGCTGTGATTTATTTTTTTAATTTTGTAAGGCTCAGTATGACATTTTCACCTCACAACAAAAAGATTCTGCATTGGAACCTCAGCAGGGTTTTTTCCTTTGTGGATCTAGCATGTTCTCCCTGTGTCTGTGTGGGTTTCCTCCCACAGTCAAAACTAAGCAGTAACTACCACAGCTTGAGGCTGAAACCAATGTGTAAGTACCTTAAAGTGCAGTGCCACCGACGGCCACTAGATGCTGGCTCCAACTAACTCCCGTTCAAAAAGCATCAACTTCTGTCTAGAAATACTAAATGTTTAATTTCTGTGACATCAGCAAGTGCATAGTAAACATGCCATGCACCCAGTGAACTGCTCTGCGAAGTTGAGTATGTTTTTTGATGCAATCCCTTCTGGAGCTGTAATGCTTCTTAGAAACTCAGTAGTATCTGAACTGAATTCACTACCACTGGATCCTGTTGTTACTATGTTGGTCAGATCTGTTTCCCCTCTTAAAAGAGCAATAATAACTGATATACATGCTTTTCCAAGAGAAATAGTCTCTGTTCCACATGCAATTACTGGAATAACTTTACTTAAGACCTAAACTGGAAGAAAATCTGGTACTTACCTTTTAAATATCTGATTATAAATAAAGACAAGGAAGAGTCTTTTAAAATGATTCATCCTTTTATCCCTCCAAGGTATTTCTACAAAGATATAAAAAGGACATTGATGTGGACTGCTCATTTTGTCAAGTGGTTCCAGAAGATTTATGTCATTTATTTTGGTCTTGTCCCCACTCTTGTATTTTTTGGCAAGATGTCTGTACATTCATTTCCCAATATATTGATTCTGAATTTTCTCTTTCCTATGAAAATGTATTGTTTGGCTTTTTTACTTACATTACTACCAAAGCAAATCAATGCTATATCATCAAATTGGTTTTATTAATTGCAAAATCACATATTCAATCACAAACCATCTATTTTAATATTTGAAAATGATATCAAACAATACATAACAATCCTATAGCCTAAAAATAAGAAAGCTATTAAAACTGTAAATTTATGTACCCAGTATAACGTTGTGAGCTGATTTATGATTTCTCTGTTTATCTGTTAATGTGCTTTCTATATGTTTACAGTGCTGTTTGTCAATAATTAAACCAATTTTAAAAATAAGTTGAGTATGTTATGGTAAACTTCACACACAGTCAACCACAACATATTACTAGACAGACTGGAAAAATGGGTGGGACTTTCTGGCACAGTACTAAACTGGTTTGAATCCTACTTAAAGGACAGGGACTACACTGAGTCTATAGGTAACTATATATCTGAGCTGACAAAAATGACGTGGAGTTACCCATGGCTCCATTCTGGGGCCCGTCTGTTCAACATATGCTTCCGATGGCTCAGATTATGGAAAAGAACAAAATATGTTACGATAATTAAAACAGATGACAAACAAATTTACATAACCACATCATCAGGGGACTATGGTCCAATACAAGCACTGAGTATGTGCATTTAACAAATCAATAAGTGGATGTGCCAGAATTTTCTTCAATTAAACAATGATAAAACTGAAGTAACTGAGACGAGGAAAAACGATTAAGAGTTGGCGCCCAGCTTCAATCAATGTTAAAAACCACAAACCTAGCCAGAAATCTTTGTGTATTCATGGACTCAGACCTGAATTTCAACAGCCACATTAAGACAGTTACAAAGCCAGCCTACTATCACCTGAAGAATATATCAAAAACTAAAGGACTTATGTCTCAGCAGGATTTGGAAAAACTTCTCCATGCTTTTACCTTTGAGTAGACTCGACTAATGTAATGGTGTCTTTACAGGTCTCCCTAAGAGATCGATCAGACAGCTGGAGCTGATTCAGAATGGTGTTGCTCAAGTCCTCACAAAGACCAAAAAAGTGCATCATATCATTCCAGTTCTCAGATCTTGACACTGACTTCCTGCCTGTCAAAGAATTCACTTGAAAATACTACTCTTGGTTTATAAAGCACTGAATGGTTTGGGGCCAAAATACATTTCTGATCTGCTGCTATGTTATGAATCATCCAGACCTCTCATGTCATCTGGGACAGGTCTGCTTTCTGCCCCCAGAGTCAAAATTAAACATGGAGAAACAGTGTTCAGTTTTTTTGCTCCAAATATCTGGAACAAACTCCCAGAAAACTGCACGTATGCTGCAACTCTGTTCTTTTAAGTAACAGCTGAAGATTTCTGTTTGCCATTTTAAACCAAATTTGAGGGTTAATATTCGTCCCGCTCGAGACTCCTGCTGTGTTTGTGCCATCGTGAGCGAGAAAGTAAGTGCTTTGTCGGTCAGAAACCAGACAACGTGCGTTACAGACTGCCGTCCGTATGCGCACTGTCTGTGGACAAAGGAACCGCTTCTCTTCCTCTCACGATCGCTTTCTCTCCTTCCCTTTCTCTTCTGACTAACACATACACGTGCGCGCACACATACACATACACGCACCGACATCTTTTGCACATCTGATGGTCAGATAACGTCGGACAAAGCTTCGCTTTTGTCTTTCTTTATCCGCCATCAGACACGTGTGTTTTTCACAGAAGTGGGTGAGTGCGAGACGCCGTCCACCAGGCGGCGCCGTCTTGCTTCTGTCTAACCAATACACCGCCACATTTCTGCCATCCGGTTCTCTCACGACGTGACTTCCTCCCATAGTCACGTCCGCGTCGCAGACCGACGACGTCATCACATCAGGCCCCGTTGCCACCTTGTCACACACATGCACGCTCTCACACACACACACACACGCACACACACACACGCACATGCATTCCCCTGCATGTGTCCAGCCCTGTACATAGCTTTGACATGATTCAGCCCGAGCCCTGTTGAAGAGGTCCATATAGTCAGAGGGCACCCTGGAGAGATCTGGAAACTCGGGAGAAGCAGCAGGAGCAGAAGATGTGGCAGATTTGAAACAAGAGGCATGACAATATTCACTCCAGCTAATAATAACTTTGGGGGACCAGTCTATGTGTGGATCATGCTGCCGTAACCAAGGAAAACCCAGAATAACAGGTAACTGAAGTGAATCAAGCAAGTGAAAACTTAATTAGGTAACCTGATATGACAAAACTGATGGAGGAGGTCTGATGGGTGACCCAGCTGGGCAAATGGCAATCACTGGAATGAGCTACAGACTTAGTTGCTTGGCCAGTTGAGTGTCCATGAAGCTCTTGTCAGTCCCTGAATCCATGAAGGTGGTGAAAGGTTGATCTGGAAGAATCATCTGAGCTTGAAGCAGGGGACAAGAGGGGACTTCTAGGTTATGGGTTATGGTTAAGGGTAAGTCTCTCTCCCTCCACCACTGTTTCCTTGATAATGTCAGAGAGTTTGCTGTACTAGGCACCAAAGAAGAAATTAGAATTCACCTCACTCTCAGCCACCTGATTCCAGAACTCAGTAGAATAGTCCACTACTCTCCTTCCACCTGCTGAAGAGTGAGAAGATTCTATGCTGCCTCTCAAGCTGGTGTGACAGACTTTTTTGGAGTTTAGTAGAAAATAGATTAACAGTGCTGCAAACTGGGATTGTCCCTCAGAGTCAGCTGTTCCAATTCCTGGCTGTCGCAGGCTTTTCCTGTGAGCTGGGAAATAAGGAAATTCATGCAGGAACATTCAGTAGGAACAGCTGAGGGAAGCACTGAATGAGAGAGGGGCGGCAGGAACCGTATCACCAGTGTAACGTTCTGGAGGTAACAAATGAGGTCCAATCCAGAGGACTGATGAGGAGGAGCAGAACGAGCGGCTGAAGGAGAGAGCTTGGTGGCAAGCTACTGGATCTCCTAAGCGATGGTTTCCAGAGTTCGCTTGTGGCAGTTCGCGACCTCCTGAAGACCTCCTGTGACTGCAGAAAGTAACTGTTCATGCTGCTGGATTCTGCTTGAGCAGCCATAGCATCACAAACAGAGTTGGCGCCTGCTCAGTCCAATCTTGGCCAGACTGTGCTGAAACGACTGAGTGGCAAGGTGGACCCAAAAGCAGGACAGACATGTAAAATCAAAAGTCACTTTACTGGTAATCAGACAACCAAGGTCAGCAACAGGCATGCAGAGAGCAAAGCAAACAAGTCTGAATGGGGCAGGCAAAGATCTGGTCACAAAGGCGAAATCTAACACAGACAGGAAATTCATGCAGGAACATTCAGGAACAGTCAGTCTGACTCCTCCTATTGTAGAGCCTATCTTATCTGATTTTCTAGGGCTCCCCCTCATTTTACCAAATCCCAGAATTTCCCACCATTGTTTCCAAGACTCCCTTGTAAGCTCCTCCCCTGGTGACATCGCTTCCAGTAAAGCTCTCACCGCCGTGACATCATTAGTGACCTTGACATTTTGGCAATGATTCAAATATGATTCAGTTTGGAAACAATGTTGTCTCAAACTTCTCTAAATTAAAAATAAAAACAGGGCCTGTGGCCTTTAGTAATCAAAAGTCATAAACAAATAATCAAATATCATGAGCACTGACCTTTCCATGATTCTTAATGATTAACCACCTGTACACTGTCCCTGTGAAGACACTGGCATAATTATTTACACATGGAAATTATTCCACCACAAACACTAAGGTGAACACACACAAGAAGACAATCTAGCAGAGGGCAAGGGCTGATGGACTGGTACATACAGCATACGTGAGGGGTAATGAGGGGTAGATGTGCTGGGACCAGGGAATGGCGGAAAGGATTGAGGACAGCTGCTGGACAGATGAAGAATGACAGAGTCTGAAATGAGAGGAGAGGTGGTACTGGGATACATGTAAATGGGCAGAAATGAAGCAAACATGTTAGTAGAGGGTCAACCTGTGACAGTGGGTGAATTTATTTCAGTTGAGGTTTGAAATGCTCTGCTGAGATTTGTATTGGTTGAGCTTGTTGGAGCCAATACTCTGAAGTCAGCACTTCTTGAAAAGACGGCCCAAAGAATGACAGTCCCCCAGATATTTGTAAAGAAGTGATTTCATCATGTGGAAAAAATATTGTTAGGATTTTACAAAATGGCAAGCTCTTGCAAATAATGCATTGACTAGTTATATTTGCATTCACTTCTGAAGTTAACTATTTTAGGTATAGTTAGGTAACCAAAACCATGTGGTTAGGGTTAGAGAAAGATGGCAGTGATGGTTAAATAATAAAATTGTCAACACTGACTAATATTATGAGATGGGACATGAACAGTCGGTGTTAAGTGTTGACTTTTATGTTCTTAGCTTGCACTATATTAAATCCACCTTACATTGCCAAACTGCAATGAATACGCAAATATTCAGAATGCAGAGTATTTGAAGATAATTCAAAGGAGACTCGGCTGTGTCAGTACACACTCTCACAGAGTGGAGATATTGCCTTATTAACAGTTGAGGATGAAAGAACATCTTTCTTTTGCAACTTGTGTGTCTTCAGGCATCCTGAAATACATACAGAAGTGAAACCATGCAGATAAATAGATGAGCAATGTTTCTCTTGGCTGCCTAACAACCCCCACCAAGCCCCACCAATACACACCCAGCTGGACAGACAATGACACACTAACATACTGTACATACACGCACTCATGCACACCAGGCCAGATTCTGTGATGGCACAACCATCTGCCCCCAGCTACATATGGAAAGACAGTTCTTTTTGACTGTGAGCAAGATGCTCACACTAATGGGGCTCTGGCGTTGTCATTCACCTTCAGTGCCAATGTTCATCAGAAGAAACCACACACACACACACATACACACACACACACACACACACACTCCCTAAAGGGGAGGAGAGTCCCCACAAGGTGACTGTGTAAACAGATTCATGTCCACACATGAGTAATTATCACACACACACCATGCTGTGCAGAGACACAAAAGACAGTGACTGCACACTCAAATCATCAGTGCTTTAATCTTTGAGCAAGTAAGTCTTCATGGCTTTACTTTCTCAAAATTCAGTCACACACTATTATAACAGTATTGTCAGGTTTTACAAGATATTATAATATAATATGCAGAAAAAAATTCAGGGAATGAACAAATTGTAAAACACAATTTATGTCCTAATGCCCAGTGGTCAGGGCCAGTGACAGGAATATTTCTAATACCAAACATTTTCACTGGGGTAGGAGGAAACCCAACAAGCACAGGCAGAAAATTCTAGCTCCACACAGGCTACAGTTAATCAAGTTCAGACAGAGTTTAGAAAGTTGCCCTATGGTTCAAACTCGACACAGAAATTTTCAATGTGATTTGAAAGTTCAGCATTTTTGTACTGTATATTCTCAAATTTAATAATTTCCTCAACTGCAGAGAGAAAAAAACGTTACTATTTTTTATATTCACCAGTACTGTTAAGCTACTGTTATGAGAGTAGCGTAACTCCTTTAAGGATTAGCTCAGTGAGTAAGTTGTATGCGTAGTGAGTGTGCGGTCAAGAGAGGCAGAGAAAAAGAGACAGTGATGGTGAGGATGGCAAGCATAATAAGTAATTAAACTCAACCCTCCCTGCTAATATATTACAATTAACACCTTTAATGCAGTTTCATTGACAACAGCTTAACAACAAACAAAAGAAGGGCAAAGTAAAAGTGATTGTAAATCGTAAGAAAATTATTCCTTATTATATAAAGTCAGTTTTTGTTATATAAAATCAGTTCTCCTTATATATGGTGTATGTATATATAGATGCATTGTAAATACAATAATTTTAGACCAATGTATCGTGAACTTTAGTAGCTTTAGTATATGAGTCCAAAGCTGTCAGTTGTTAAGCTGCACTCTTTAAGCTTAAGAAGACAGAAAAGCTAAATTGCTGTGGCTCAAAATAATAAATGCTTATTAATTGCCCATTAGTTTGTGCTATGCCCCGTCTAGGAGAGGCCGAGACGCAACATGAAAAAGACTCATCTTCCCCAGCTCCCAAGCCACAGAGACAGATTGCTGGATTGCTGGAATTCAGCAACTGATGTCAACTGATGTTCAAACCTGCTTTGTTCACCTGTGAATGTTGATATCCCTCAGATATTAGCATTCTATGTAAACTCTTTTATGAGACTACCTTATTGTTTGGATATTGTTCCCAGTTTTTCGAGTGGTGCCCCATTATGATAAATTCATATTAATACTTTTATTAATTTTGATTATTAATAATTATCATTATAATTATTGCTAATAAGAAGCCATGCTCCTCACAGATCCAACAGTTTGTGTCCCTTCATAATTGATAATTATTAATTATTACTAATAACCAAACGTACTCCTGCCAAATCCAACATTAGCATATTTCCTTTGGCAGCAATAAATTACTGGGAAGAAAGAATCACTTTAATATTTTTAATAATGAAGTACAGATTCATAAATAACAAAAGTGTCAATATATAAAATAAAGCTATTGCTATATTTTTATTCAGGTCATGTGTCTGTATGTGAATCATTTTAATCATTTTTTAAATATCAAGTACAGATTCATAAATAAATAAAGTGCTAACAGGAATAAAAAATGAACTTACTGCTACATATTTATTCAGGTCCTGTGAGTCTGTATGTGTGTTTTACTGATGGTCAGAACTAAATTCTGCTTCATGTAAAATCTGTTGGAATTTGATTTTAACCTCTGATTGACTGTGGGGAGGAAGGCATCTCAAAGCCCCAGCTAAATTCAAAAGAAAATGCTTCTCCTTGTCTGGCTGATTATTAATGGCATTAAGGACACAGCGCTGATACTCAGACACATCTGGCTCAGCCCTTCTCTTCAGAGCTAGGGTATGGCGAGCAGGTCTTTCAGAAGTGCACGGTGATCTGGGCTGTATGGTATTGCCTGGGTCAGGGGCTCAGATGAAAGTGTGCTCTCATCTGTTGTCTGTGGGGGACAAATCAGAAAAATTAAAATGATAATAAATAATAATGTACACTAATAAAGTATACTATTACTACTACTACTACTAATAATAATAATAATAATAATAAGAAGAAGAATAATAATAATAATAATTCCTTCCTTTGACAGAAATAATGTGAATCCTTACAATTCTCAACACAGACTTAAATCCAATATATCAGCCCTTTTATATTGAGATGCACCTGTAGTATGTTACATTAATTCCACTGGTGTTACTAGGGACTTGAGGAGAGCCTCTACATTGACATACTCATCACACAACCTATTCTGCCTGAAATTGGTAGAGGTCTTGATGTCCTGGATGTATGGCTCCAGGAAGTTGAGGATGGACATGTACTTCCCCCTCTGACTGAAACAAAATGTTCCTCCAAGCATTATTTTTCATACTGATATTGTGGTAGTCCAGGGATGTCATCTGGTACAGATATGGATACTCAGAGACCAACGGTATTAAGTTTTCCCCCATTGTTGCCATTGTTCAGCCACTGATCAGTACTTGAAGTGACTGTTGGTCTTTGTGGTATTTGTCCCACTCCTCATCCACTGTGATTGGACTGCTGGGTGAAAAGTGACTGTGATGAGTCAATTTTACCCAAAGTTGAACATTTTTCAACTCTCAGCAACCAGAAAAAATCCTTAACACTCAGCTCAGAATACACTCTCAGCGCCTCGTCACACTGCTGGCATGTATAACATAGTGTGAATATGCATCGGTATGAGAATGACTATTTGATGTATCTGGCCAGCCATGTCTCAATACTACAGAGGACTCTTATGTTAACTTTAGTCCCTCCCAAATTGATAATCTTGTTGATAGTGCTGCAGGCGCATTAAGAAAAACACTCGACTCCATCGTCCCCTTAAAAAGGAAAATAATAAAACATAAGAGGTTAGCTCCTTGGTATAACTCCCAAACCCACAAATTAAAGCAAACATCGCGAAAATTGGAAAGGATTTTGCGTTCCACCAAAGTGGAAGAATCTCGCTTAGTCTGGCAAGATAGTCTTAAAAGATATAGGAGGGCTCTCTGTAATGCCAGAGCCGCCTATTACTCAGCATTAATAGAGGAGAATAAAAACAGCCCTAGGTTCCTTTTCAGCACTTTGGCCAGGCTGACAAAGAGTCATAACTCTATTGATCCATGTATTCCTATAGCTCTCAGCAGTGATGACTTTATGAGCTTCTTTAATGATAAAATTCTAACTATTAGAGACAAAATTAACCACCTCCTGCCCTCAATAGGCACCGTTCTCTCCCCAAACACAGGCACCTTAGAACAGCTGTAAATCCTGACATATATTTGGACTGTTTTTCTCCAGTCGACTTTTCTGAACTAACTTCAATGATTTGTTCAGCTAAACCATCAATCTGTCTCTTAGACCCCATCCCAACTAGGTTGCTTAAGGAAGCCTTACCCTTAGTTAGCACTTCTTTACTAGATATGATCAATCTGTCTTTAGTAACAGGCTATGTACCACAGTCCTTTAAAGTAGCTGTAATTAAACCTCTTCTTAAGAAGCCTACTCTTGATTCAGGCATTTTAGCCAATTATAGACCTATATCTAACCTTCCATTTCTCTCTAAGATCCTTGAGAAAGCAGTCTCTAGTCAGTTATGTGACTTTCTACATAACAATAGTTTATTTGAGGATTTTCAGTCAGGATTTAGAGCGCATCATAGCACAGAGACAGCACTGGTGAAAGTCACAAATAACCTCCTTACTGCATTGGACAAAGGATTTGTCTCTATACTCTTCCTGTTAGATCTTAGTGCCACATTCGACACAATCGACCATCAAATCCTTTTGCAGAGACTGGAACATTTAATTGGCATTAAAGGAACTGCATTAAGCCGGTTTAAGTCCTATTTATCAGACCAATTTCAGTTTGTACATGTTAATGATGAATCCTCCATGAAGGCAAGGGTTAGACATGGAGTTCCACAAGGTTCTGTACTTGGACCAATTCTATTCACCTTGTATATGCTTCCTTTAGGTAATATTATTAGGAAACACATAAATTTTCATTGTTATGCAGATGATACCCAATTATATTTATCAATGAAGCCAGATGAAACCAATCAGTTAAACAAACTCCAAGCATGCCTTAAGGACATAAAGACCTGGATGACCTGCAATTTTCTACTTCTAAATTCAGATAAAACTGAAGTTATTGTGCTTGGCCCTAAACACCTTAGAAACACATTATCTAATGATATAGCTACTCTGGATGGCCCTGGCCTCCAACACAACCGTAAGGAATCTAGGAGTTATCTTTGATCAGGATATGTCCTTTAACTCCCACATAAATCAAATCTCAAGGACTGCCTTTTTTCACTTACGTAATATTGCAAAAATCAGGCACATCCTGGCCCAAAAAGATGCAGAAAAACTAGTTCACGCATTTGTTACTTCTAGGCTTGATTATTGCAATTCCTTATTATCAGGCTGCCCTAACAAGTCTCTAAAGACTCTCCAGCTGGTCCAGAATGCAGCTGCACATGTACTGACTAAAACTAGAAAAAGAGATCACATTTCTCCCATTTTAGCTTTGCTACATTGGCTTCCTGTAAAATCTAGAATAGAATTTAAAATCCTTCTCCTAACTTACAAAGCCCGTAATGGTCAGGCAACATCATATCTTGAAGAGCTCATAATACCGTATTATTCCACTAGAACACTGCGCTCCCAGAATGCAGGCTTACTGGTGGTTCCTACAGTCTTTAAAAGTAGAATGGGAGGCAGAGCCTTCAGCTATCAGGCTCCTCTCCTATGGAACCATCTACCAGATTCAGTCCGGGGTGCAGACCGTCCGGTATAGGCCTAGACTGCTGGGGGACTTCCCATGATGCACTAAGCTCCTCTCTCCTCCTCCTCATCTCCATCTGTATGCATTCATGTAACATCAATGCATGTCAATAACTTTGCTTCTTCCCTGGAGTTTTTTTTGTGCTTTCTCATCTCACAGGAAACCCTGGGTTCTGGGCCGAGCCTTTGCGGTCCTTCACAGTCCTGATGGCATCCTACCCTGGCTATTGCTGCTTATACTTATTGTTATTGTTATGATTGTTGTTCTTCTGTACCCCTTCCCCTTTCCCTCTCTCTTTCTCTCTCTCAACCCAACCAGTCAAAGTAGATGGCCGGCCACCAAGAGCCGGGTTCTGCTTGAGGTTTCTACCCGTTAAAGGGGAGTTTTTCCTTACCGCTGTCGCCAAGTGCTTGCTCATGGGGGAATTGTTGGGTCTCTGTAAATTAAAGAGTACAGTCTTGACCTGCTCCATGTGAAAAGTACCTTGAGATGACTTTTGTTGTGATATGGTGCTATATAAACAAAAATCGAGTGATTGATTGATTGATATATAATGTCACAATGTCGGATGTTCATGTTAAAAGTAGCCGACATGTCAAATAACAAGGTAAAGGTATGTAGAAGTTAGGGGTGTGTCCGAAAGGACTCCCCATAACCTGTTGTTCCCCTTCTCCTTTCCACAAAGTTACATTGTAAAAAATAGGCAATAAATGGAAAATGCAAAGCAAGAATCGCTTGTTGTGGCAGAAGAATTGTTGTGATATGGCGCTATATAAATAAAAATTGATTGAATTGATTGATTGATTCATCTTAAATGTGCATGAACAGTGCAGGTATGTACATGGAAAGCGAGAACTATATCCAAAATGTGGATGCTTTAACTTGTAGTGATGCAAAAGCTTGGACTTACTTGACACAGTTTCTGTGCACCCCTTACAACTCCACATTCTTTGCACATTGTGGGAAATTTTTGTTGATCAATAAGTTGGTAATTACAAGACAACTATGAATCACCAGTGTATGACTATGACTCATCAGTGTATGACTATGAATCACAAACCATGAGATTATGCACCATATGACAATGAATCAATAAAGGTTAGAGCATTTGATTGCGAGTCATAGTAAAGGCTGGAACGCACTGGAAGTGTCTGACGCCCGCGTTTTGAAGTACACCTATTGTTTTTAATGGCCGAACACGCACTAAAAGCTGTTGGGACTACATGTGGACCAGTTTACCACATGTTTCAAGACTCCAAGAAACCTGAGGGGGGGGGGGGGAGTTTGCACCCAAAGTGTGAAGCTCCACCCATGGATCCAGGTTATCAAAACTAGAAATCCCCCTCTTATCTCTCTCTTTTCTCCATGAGCTGCAGCAGGAGCAGCTCCTTGCCCTCTTTCTCCTTCAGCTGCAGGAGCAGCTGCTTGGTCTTTCACACCTCCAGCAGCTGCTGGAGCAGCTCTCTGCTCTCTTGTGTGGCCTGCTCACAGCAGACACACACTTTCTTCTTTACAGCAGAAGACGCGAGAGCCTGTCTAAGACTCAGAAACTAAGTTTCCTTGTGCCAGCAGCTAACACACAACTCTGCTGGCCAGTTTAACAAGTACAGGAGCCGCGAAATGGAGTTAGCTTGCTGCTAACTCTACACAAAGGAGTGACCTGGGCCCTCTGCACGACTGGAGTGCTGTCTCCCCAGCAACACCTGCATCTTTCAGCTTCAGAGCCAAAGCCTTCTCAGCCTGACTCACCCATGGATTCACCAGCTACAAAGCAGAACGCCACAAAGCATCTCTTCCTTCATGGACTGGTAACATCTGGGCATAGCCTAGCAGCACAATGAAACATAGTACGGCTAAGCAAGAATGTTTAACTCAAACAATGTACTGTACGTGTATTGATTTGGTTAAGGTTATACATTGAAATGTTGTTGTGATGTCCTTGTTGCCTATAGTCAGGTTACTGCATAGCCACACCGCTAGGTTAATGTTAGCATGTTTAACACATGTTACATCCAGTAACTAGGCCTTGCATGCAACTAACCTCATTTTAACCTGGCACCTTTAGCCTACACCAATTGGCCTTGAATAGAGAACCACACAGTTAAGAGGTTAAAACCTAGTTTGGCGAACTGTGGTTCAGGCAGCACATGTGGTTCAAGACACCACATGGTCTGGCCTTTTATCCCTGTAGTTCCCTTTATCAGCCAAATTGTCGGCATGCCATGTGCTCAGTCACCA
This sequence comes from Thunnus maccoyii, assembly GCF_910596095.1. Lineage (NCBI taxonomy): Eukaryota > Metazoa > Chordata > Actinopteri > Scombriformes > Scombridae > Thunnus > Thunnus maccoyii. The sequence continues at coordinate 603,762 of NC_056535.1, read as the reverse complement.
GGTGACTGCAGCCATCTTGCTATTGTCTTCCCTACACACACACACACACACACAAACACTCTCACACTTGTATATAGCTAGTACACTTAGCTAGATTAGTATTGTGTGTTGCTTTTACCCTTTTGTTAAATAAATGCTTTTGGATATACCTGTTTTAATGTTGCACAAGAATGAGTTTTGCCAACCCCTGCTCTGTAAAGAACTCCAAATCCTTCAACCTTAACTAGCTATTGATATGGTAAATTTGTTTATAGTTATTAAATTAATTATTAATCAAAGTCCCAAATTCATAGATTAGTACACTTTGAGACTGAATTGGCTATCTTTTTCCCTGAGTCCAGAGTGGTGCCCCGTCATTATTCATTCTTATTAATAATTTTATTGATTTTCATTTTGCTGATAGCCAAACTCGTAGCCACGGCCCAACAAAGCGTTATGAGGTGCGTCAAACTGTCGCCCCAACTCTGACCTTGTTTTGATTTTGGAGCTTCAAATGAGGACCTAGCGACCATAGTGGTTATGAATGAGACAAATATCAACTGATTCTGCTTCAAATGTGTACACAAATTTAGAGCATGCGTGCTGCAGTGTCACTTTTAATGCTTCCACTCTAAAAGTGACTTGTTCCTTTTTTTTTTTATTAACATCACACACAAGATGTAGTTCTGTATTGATTAAATTAATTAAATTCTGCAAGAGACTGCAAGCAAAGGACATTTCGAGAGTGTGTTTATGTGTATGTATGTAACTGGAGGGCTTGAAAATATTTTTACTCACAAAAGGGGGGCTCAGCACAAAATGTTTGGGAACCACTGCCAGAGAGGATCCATTCAGACCCTGGCTCCAACTTTGAGTCTCAGCTCATCTGTGAATTCCTTAACATAGCCCACATTCACAAATCCTGCTCCATAGCCTATCATCCTTCTAGAAACGGAAGCGTGGAGTGCTTCAACCACACCCTTGGCAGTATGCTATGAGCTTTGCCCCTCGTGGGAAGAACAAGTGGCCTCAGATGATCAACAACTGCCATTCTCATAAAATTGTACCTTCTATCTCATTTTTGGAAGGATTCCCCATTTGCTAGTGGATGGCATGTTTGAGTCTGCTCTGAGAGATGAGATAGTGGTCGACTATCATGCCTATGCCACTAGGCTGAAACATGACCCAAAGGAACCAATGGAAGTTGCCCAGCAACATGTAACCGGACAGCAATGACGTCAAAAACAGCAGTTTGACAAAAAAGTCAAAGGTTCTCGTGTGTCTGTGGGCGACTGTGTACTCCTGGCAAATAAGACTGGAGAGAGAATGGGAGAAAGAATGGGATGAATGGGAGAAAAACAAACTGGCTGACTGATGGGAATGTGCCCCTATGAGGTCACTTGAAAGGATCCCAAGCTCCCTGTGTACTGCATAAAGGTCCACAATGATGAGGAGAAAATGGTTAATCAAAACCTCATCATACCTGCCAACTTTCTGCCTCTAGATGTGGAACAGGAGGATGTGGAGGATGTTGTGTCCTCTGGTGGATCATCTGATGACAAAGCACCTCCAAGTAATATTCTGCAACCAGGAGATGTGGAATCTTGTACAAGGGAATGGATCATGCAAAATGGTGACATGGTATCTACAGATGATTCGGTAATACTTCCAAACCCAGATAGAGGAGTTGAAGTGGGGGAGGAGGAAGAGAATATTCAGAGGGAGGAGAGAGATAGCACAGACTCACAGAGCTCAAACTCTTATGAGCCCAGCCAAGCCGAACGAGAAATTAATGATGCCTGAATTTAGTGGGGATGAGATGTAAGATATGCCTCTTGCATGTTACATTAAATACATAGTTTGAGCTTTAAAGAGGACCTATTATGCTCATTTCAACTCTAAATTTCTATTTTTGGACTCCACTACAGTAGCTCTGCATGATTCACAGTTCAAAAAACTCCTTATTTATCTCATACTGGCCCTTCAATATACACAGTTTCCCTTTAGACTTGGTTTTAGCTCCTGTCTCTTTAAGGCCCCCCTCCTGATGAATCCACTCCAACCTGCTGTACTGCTTCAAATTAAAAGCTTTTAATTACTAAATAATGGGAGACTTTTATTGTGAAGAATTTACAGGCAGTGAACATGTTCCTCATTGAATTAACGAAGGACAACAACATATGGAGATATATATGGAGCTATTTGTTCAGCGGATTATTTAGAAATAACACAGGAAGGAATAGTACAAGCAGAAACAGCCACAGTGAGATGTTTTATGAAGAGCTGCAGACAATCAGCACACCTCCAACAGGTAAACTACTTATTTTACTTTGCTGTGCTGTGTAATGGAGTCATGGCTTGGCGTAACTACTCCCAGAGTGAAGCAGTGAACTTGCGTGCTGTGTGTGTAGCAGATGTCCATATAAAGAAATCCGTCACAAGCTGATGTCAGCTTGGGTTGAAAGTAGAGAGAAAACGTTGGGAACTTAGCGTTCAGAGCAGTCTGAAGTTGCTGCTTTTTATGCACAGGGATTACTTCTACCATGGATGTGCAGAGTTCCCAGTGTTTGTATTTGTATCTGTATTTGTTGAGGCAGCAAAATTATTTGTATTTGTATTTGAATAAAAGTGGAAAGAGGCTTAAAAATCCTGTTTCTCTTTTTGTTTTTATTACACTTGTAATTTTAGAAAATTAAGGTTACAATAAGTGTTCATGAATAAACTAACTTATGCAGGAGGTCCCCACATCGGGTCTCAAACTGGACTCTCCCAGATCATAGACAACTGCGTTGACTACTCATCACCTCATTGCAAACAGACCTCTACCTATTTATACACCCATAACACAGAGACAGTACACCATGTAACACATAGGGAAGAACTTCATAGGCGATTCTTGCTTTGCACTTTCCATTTATTGCCTATTTTTTACAATGTTACTTTGTGGAAAGGAGAAGGGGAACAACAGGTTATGGGGAGTCCTTTCGGGCACACCCCTAACTTCTACATACGTTTACCTTGTTATTTGACATGTCGGCTACTTTTAACATGAACATCCGACATTGTGACATTATATATCAATCAATCAATCACTCAATTTTTGTTTATATAGCACCAAATCACAACAAAAAGTCATCTCAGGGCACTTTTCACATAGAGCAGGTCTAGACCGTACTCTTTAATTTACAGAGACCCAACAGTTCCCCCATGAGCAAGCACTTGGTGACAGTGGTAAGGAAAAACTCCACTTTAACGGGTAGAAACCTCAAGCAGAACCCGGCTCTTGGTGGGCAGCCATCTGCCTTGACCGGTTGGGTTGAGAGAGAGAAAGAAAGAGGGGGGAGGGAGAGAGGGAGGAGGGGTGGGACAGAATAACAACAATCATAACAATAACAATAACAGCAGCAATAGCAATAGCAGGGGAAGGACACCAACAGGACTGTGAAGGACCACGAAGGCTCGGCCTGCAACCCAGGGTTTCCTGCAAGATGAGAAAGCACAAAAAACTCCAGGGAAGAAGCCAAGTTAGTAACATGCATTAACGGTACATGAATGCATACAGATGGAGATGAGGAGGAGGAAAGAGGGGCTCAGTGCATCATGGGAAGTCCCCCAGCAGTCTAGGCCTATAGCAGCATAACTAAGGGCTGGTCAAAGGCGAGCCTGGTCGGCCCTAACTATAAGCTTTATCAGAAAGGAAAGTTTTAAGCCTACTCTTAAACATAGAGAGGGTGTCTGCCCCCCGGACCGAATCTGGAAGATGGTTCCACAGGAGAGGAGCCTGATAGCTGAAGGCTCTGCCTCCCATTCTACTTTTAAAGACTGTAGGAGCCACCAGTAAGCCTGCATTCTGGGAGCGCAGCGTTCTAGTGGGATAACACGGTACTATGAGCTCTTCAAGATATGATGTTGCCTGACCATTAAGGGCTTTGGAAGCCAATGTAGCAAAGCTAAAATGGGAGAAATATGATCTCTTTTTCTAGTTTTAGTCAGTACACATGCAGCTGCGTTCTGGACCAGCTGGAGAGTCTTTAGAGACTTGTTAGGGCAGCCTGATAATAATGAGTTGCAATAATCCAGCCTAGAAGTAACAAATGCGTGGACTAGTTTCTCTGCATCTTTTTGGGACAGGATATGCCTCATTTTTTGCGATATTACATAAATGAAAAAAGGCAGTCCTTGAAATTTGATTTATGTGGGAGTTAAAGGACATATCCTGATCAAAGATAACTCCCAGATTCCTTACGGTTGTGTTGGAGGCCAGGGCCATCCAGAGTAGCTATATCATTAGATAATGTGTTTCTAAGGTGTTTAGGGCCAAGCACGATGACTTCAGTTTTATCTGAGTTTAGCAGTAGAAAACTGCAGGTCATCCAGGTCTTTATGTGTTTAAGGCATGCTTTAATGGTACATGAAAGCATTTAACTGATTGGTTTCATCAGGCTTCATTGATCAATCAATCAATCAATCAATCAATGTTTATTTATATAGCGCCAAATCACAACAAAAATCATCTCAAGGCACTTTTCACATAGAGCAAATGTGATCTCTTTGCACTAACATGTTGCACAGTTACTAGCATAACTGATTGTTGGGACATCTGTCTCCACCACACTTGCGCTAGTTTAATAGCACGGGGAATAATTTAATTGTAAAATTGTAAAAAATGGTTGCTTAAAGGACTGCATAATTGGGTATTATTCTAAATAAATATGAGTATGAAGTACTTTGTGTTAAACACTCATGTTAAAATGCAGTAAAATGCATAGAGGATCTGATATTAAGGCAAGAGTTGTGTCAGCACTGGGCTTTAAATTTATCCACATTTAATGTGAGAAGATGTATGAGTTAAATGAGATAAGGCACTGATGTGTTTACAAGTGCGTATATATTGTTGTATATTTTCTTTTCTGTTTGTTTTCTAAATTCACGTTTTTCACCTAATGCCTAATGACGGGTAGATACATCAATCCCTTTCAAGTGGGGAAGCCGCACAGAGTCTGAGAACATAACTTGACAGTAACAATGCAGCTATAAGACCCATCACCGGGAAAACAAGTCAGACCGGGCTTGTATCTCCCACGTGAGTGTGTGACTGTTAAATGGAAACCTGTAAATATTAATGTTTAGTCTATCTGCGAGAGACTTTATTACTAACTATAGTTACATCCAGAGTGATTACATATGTGTACAGATCCATCTATGTCAATGGTGTCTTTGTGTAATTTGTCATATAGTAACTCTTCGATCCTGATCAAGGTTAGACCATTGGCCCTTCAATTTGTCATTTAATAGTTATTGAGGTTCATTCATTTGTATTGTTTAGTATTGTTTCCTTTGATTATGATTTTATTTTATACTGAATAGTTTTACTGAGACTGGGCTTGTATCTCCCAGATCCTGAAGTGCTTGTAAGCAATAAACAACTCATCATTGAATCAACATCTGTCCGTGTGTCTTCGTTGGAGTCAACTAGTAACTGTCAGCTGTCAGTCCACCACCATCATCAAAACAAAATGCAATGACTGAATAATGTCACCACTATTAACAATATAAAAGAGTCTTAATGAGGGCATATAAATTGTGAAGTATAGATAGTTAGAGAAGATAGACCCCCGTTACACTAAGCAGGTGTTCTGGTATTTTTATTCCTCTACTCCTTGAAAAGTACCTACGTTAAGCGCTTGTGCATACATCACTCCATAGTGTGCTTGAGGAAGTGCTTACACTTCTATCAGATATTGTCAGATAAAACTGAAAACTGTATGGACAAAAGTAGCACTGAACACAGTGACTCCAGAAAAATAATGCTTTGCTGGAACTGTGCTCTAAAGAACCCCTGAGGTCCTGAAGAACGTTTGTGTTTTTTTTTTTAATCTGATGAGATTAGAATGTTAATGTTAGTCCAAACTTGTTTTTGTAATTCTGCTTACAAGTGAATTTGTGTTTCCACCTAAAACAGCTCTTTTTTTCTCCCTTTACTTGTGAAAAAGAAAAGTTGGAGCACATTTTACAGCTTTTTGTCATATTTAATTGCATCTTTAATGTAAATTAACATAAACTCCAACCTATCATTTCACTAGTAAAATAAAATGTTGTTCAGATACAGGTCCTGAACTGACCCAGTTTACTGTAAACCCAAACTGTAACAATCCCAGAGGCAAGCAAGTCAAGTCAATTTTATTTATATGGTGCCAAATCATTAGTTATCTCAGGACACCTTCTCACATAGAGCAGGTCTAGACCATACTTTTTATTTTACAGAGACCCAACATTCCATGAGCAAGCACTTGGTGACAGCAGCAAGGAAAAACTCCCATTTAATGGGAAGAAACCTCAAGCAGAACCGGGCTCTAGGTGGGCGGCCATATGCCTTGACCGGTTGGGTTGAAAGAGAAAGAAGGAGGGGGTGAGGGGTAGAGAGACACAGAGAAGCACAACAACAACAGTAATAACAATAACAATAATAATAATAGAAATATGACTAATAATAATAAGAGCAGGCATAGGTGTCTAGCAGGACCACGGCAGCATGTGGTCTGCAACCACAAACCATGTAAGCCCATGATCCATAACCAGGCAGTCTGCGACCATGATCCATAGAAACCTGTAAGAGGAGAAAGCACAAAAACTCTGGGGAAGAAGTCAAGTTAGGAACATGCATTAATGGTACATGAACGTGTACAGATGGAGAGAAGGAGGAGGAGAAAGGACACAGCTGTGGCTCAGGAGGTAGAGTGGGTCATCAACTACTTGGAAGATTGGTGGTTTGATTCCCAGCTCCTCCAGTCCACATGTTGAAGTATCCTGAAACCCAAATTGCTCCTGAAGGCTGTGCCATTGGTGTGTGAATGTGTGTGAATGATTAGAAAAACACTCCTTGGCACCTTGCATGCCAGCCACTGCCATCAGTGGATGAATGTGTGTGAATGGGTGAATGTGGCTTGTAGTGTAAAAGCACTTTGAATGGTCGGAAGACTAGAAAGGCACTATATAAACGCAGTCCGTTTACCATTTAGCTCATTGCATCATGGGAAGACCTCGGCAGTCTAGGCCATCATATGATGACCTTCAATAACTTGCAATATGTTTTTTTTGAGTCACCATTATTTCTGGATCCTCCATAAAGTAAAAATAAAATAAATGGCTCATGGCCTTTAATGATTAGGGTTAGGGTTAGGTAAGGGTCTGTCATTGTTATTGATCTTTACTGATTTATTGTCATGATTCCTTACTGCTGTTGCCAAGTGCTTACTCATGGGGGAATTGTTGGGTCTCTGTAAATTAAAGAGTACGGTCTTGACCTGCTCTATGTGAAAAGTGCCCTGAGATGACTTTTGTTGTGATTTGGCGCTATATAAATAAAAACTGATTGATTGATTGACTACTGACTCAGTACTGAGTTTTAAGCTTACTCTTAAATGTCAATTATGTTAAATGTCCAAAAGGTCAAATCCTAGCTTATTAACACCACACTGTTAGAATGGATCTGAATGAACTCGTCCACATGCTGCAGGTTATTTGAGCAGTAATTTTTTTCTGTAGTACACAGCCGGTTGTGATTTGTAGTCACTGACAGGTCATCATTAAAAACAATCCTGGATCATCCTTCACATGTCTGCAGTGAGTTGGTGTGTTTTTTCAATGCAGGGTGAGAAGTAGTTGTACATTACACCACATTTAAAAAAATAAATCCCCATGGCTACATCCACTGTCTCTCTTCTCCCCTTCCACCTGACACCCCCCCCCCAGTTGTCAGAAACAACATTGGCATTTATGACAAAGACAGAGGGTCTCCAAAGTAAACTGCTAGATTGAATACGGTGCTGGAAATGACAAGTGACAAGCAAGCTGCTGTCTGAGGCTGACAGACAAGCTAACGACCAGAGACCTCCATGACAGATGCTCTCCAACATGTCAAGGAAAGAGAAGACATCGGGGACCGAGATGACAGCACCCACAACCACATTAATTCTCCTAAAAAACAAAGGATTGGCCTATGAGAAAAGGAAACTCTCCACTTTCCCGCTATGGCTATACATTTAGAACACAAAGAGCCCTCCACTTTCATCTAGATTTAACCACTTTTTTAATATAACCTCTATTTCCTTTTACTCTCATTTTATTTCATATTTTGGCAACACTTTCTTCCAACTGCAATGTCTGCAGACACTGTAACGACTCATAGTTATAATACACATTTGATTTAATTATCTCCTCATTTGTTATGATCATATTTATAAGAATTTGTAATGTTTATCATGTTAGACTTTGACCCCCCTGGGGTGATTCACAAATGTGAATTAAAATTTATGACTATATAAGTTATGTGTGTAATGTTTTTTTCAGTCTTCAGTACAAAATTAACTGTTTGTTTGTTTTCTCTGTACTGTCAATAACATGTCCTGCTGTTTCTTTTGAGGATACATATATACATATATATATATATATATATATATATATATATATATATATATATATATATATATAATTTTTTTATTTTTTATTTTTATGAAGATGCCCCCTGTCTGTGCATATAGGGGCTAAAGTGAAACCAGGACTTAGGGGCACAGTTCCAGAAGTAAGAAAGCTAATTTAATTTTGTGAAAAAAAATCATTTTCATTTTGCTTCTATTAAAATACATTTAAATAATGTTCTATTTGTAAAAAAAACAAACAAAAAAACCCTAAGGAACTCAAATTGCATTCAATTCTGTTGGCAGGTGGATAGGACGCCATTTTAACATAAAAAGGGCTCATTGACTATTCACAATTGCATTTTAGATATCCGTGACAGCATTTCTCCTAGTCACAATTGTATTCTCACTAGTCAGAATGGTAATTAAAGATATCCATAATAACATTCTTACTAGTAGAAATTTTACTTCAAGATATCTACAACTTTGATTGTAACTAGTCAAAAATACATTTAAGATATCTAAAAATCTTAAAAAAGTATAAGTGGCCGTTTTAACATTTAAAAGCTAGACTGGATATTTATTGCAGATACCTGTAATTCAATTCTTCCTAATCAAAATGAACATCTCAGATATCCACAATGAAATTCTTCCTAGGACAAATGACGTCACTTTTGCCATTCATGTGTATTGAGCTTTCAGTTTCAGATATTCACAATTACATTTTGGATATTCAGAATGAACATTTTGGATATCTGCAATACAGTTCTGACTAGGAGAAAGTCCCATTTCAGATATCTACAATCCAATTCTTACTAGTCATAATTCTAATTTCAAATATCCAAAATGAAAAAAAAAAACATTCCAGATATCCATAATGTAGTTTTGAATATCAAAAAATACATTTTGACCAGTAAAAATGTCATTACGGATATCCACAATTTCAATTTTACTAGGAAAAATACAATTGTATAAATATTGTGGATATCCATAAGTGTAATTCTTCCTATCCAGAATGCAGTTTTAGATATCTGAAATTGTAACTGGCATAGGTAACGTACTGCATGTTGGGCAGTGAGGATCTCACTTTACAGCTAAACAGTTTACTAAAATAGGTTTCTGAAAACATTTGAGGCGAGAAACAGGCAATGCAGTAACATAATCTTGATTGATATTTGATCAGGACTGCCTAGTTTGATAGTTTGATCTGATCATCACTCAGTAACAATGATCTCTGAGTTTAGGACATGCGTAGTGCAACATCTAGTGACCACTTTTGGTGGGATTTTTCACTGAAAGCAAATGCCGACTTCAGTTATGACCAGTAAGAATTGGATTGTAGATATCTGAAATGAGAGTTTCTCCTAGTAAGAATTGTATTGCAGATATCCAGAATGTTCATTCTAGATCTGAAATTGAAAGCCCAATACACATGAATGGCTAAAGTGACGTGATTTGTCCTAGGAAGAATGTCATTTTGGATATCTGAAATGACAACTGTGGATAGGAAGAATGTCATTTTGGATATCTGAAATGTTCATTTTGATTAGGAAGAATTGAATTAAGGATATCTTCAATAAATCATTCTAGCTATTAAATGTTAAAACAGCTTGCCATAGCTTGTGCCTCCCAGTTGTTGTGGCTTTCATGACCATGACGTCTTTCATGACATCTGACTCTGTGTCTTACTCTGTGCTTGGTGCAACGGGGCACCATCTAGGTCAGATCAGTGCCCTAGTCAGGTGGTCCCCATTGGCCTGAATACTTCTACCTCTTTTGCCCAGTCAGCAGTTGGGACTGAATTACTGTTTGCACAAATTTGGAGGGCTTGTCATCGTGTTTAGCAATGACTGCAATTATTCATCAAAAATGCATCTACAAAAAACAAAATTAACTTTAAAAGTAGATTGGACCCCTCTACAAAATATGGCCTGTCATAAAAGCAAAACTAACTGAGTTTTTTTTTTGTTCTTGCTGGCTTGATTTATAGTAACTTTTTTATTTAATTTACTGGGCTGGACAGAGCAGGCTGCCAGCTGCTGTGAAATTCTTCTCCCAGAACTATCCCCCTCTTTGATTACCATACCTTCCACATAAAAAGTGATCCTTTTCTCCAAAGAGTGTTTGTGTGCGTGTGGCAACTTTTAATTTTCTCCTCTAGCCCCATTTTTTGAGAGCCAGTTAACCTCTGAAATGAAATGTCTGCACACCGAAGTGTGGAGTGGCAATCACGTTCAACTCGCTAAAAAGTCTTCAACCTCAGAAAAGCTTGATTTTCATCCAATTCCCAATTGGCAGCACAACCATTTCAGCTCAACGAGAACTTTATCTTTACAAGAATTTTATCTGGAGTGAACAAGTTAGAGGAAAAACAACTAGTGCTCTAATGATAACTCTGCAGACATGTTGGTGAATATTCAATATTTTACGAAGAATAAAATGTTCTGTTTGTTCAGAAGTACTGAATACATTTAAAACTAGGGATGCTAATGATTAACCTATTATCAGTTAATTGCCATTAATTTTAATTTAATCAATTTAAAATATCTGATCCAATAATGCAAAAGACAAGGGACATGTGGTGTAACTATCAGAAAATGTTGTGTAGATTTTCTGTAGTATGCAGTTGTGCCACTTGGTGGAGCCTCTTAGTTTTTAATGAGACTGAGTTATAGGTGTGTTTGGTGACTGCCCAAAAGGGCCACACAAATTGTAAAACAAATGCACCTCTCTGCCCTCTGAGGAAGAAAAAAATCACAGCATGCTCACTGTGGCAGTTGTGTTGATGAACAATGAAGCATAAGGATGTGGAAGTTCCGCAGAGTTGTTGCCTGGTGGCTGTCCAGTTTCACTATCTGAGGCTCATGCGAACGCTAAACTAGCATCTTCAACAGAAGCAGCTTCTCGTTTAATACAGGCTGAGAACTGAGTGTCGGACAGCAGGACTCTTAATACACATTCTTCCATCAAAACCAACACAAAAGTGATGAACTCTATAAGGGACACTCCCCTGCTTTGAGTATAAATGCATTTTAGTGGTGGAATAAATGGACAGATAAAGTCAGAGCAACAGTATTGTTCGTCCCCGGGGATCAGTTGCTGCTGAGCAGCTGTTTCCAGCAGCTGGCCTAACGTTAGCTACAGTAAACACACAAAACTCTATCATGTAAATCAGGTATGCAGATTATTTTACATAAACCAGTCAGACTGAAGTCCGTTGTGGGGAGATTGGGTTAACATGTTTTATATTTATTTGATAAACGTACAGGTTATTTACTAGTGAAGGTTGCAGCAATTTTGATTAAATGTTTATTAATTGTTAGATATGTCCAACACATCTAGTCTGATCTAATTAATGTCCTGTAGTGAAGCTGAAAGTTGTGCAGCTGTTTGCTTTGTGTAATACTTTGGATTTTGTTGGGCCAGTTGTTGCATAGTGACAGAGGAGCTCCACAATTTTAAATTAAGTCATTATTCTGTGTTATTTAGTTTATCATTCAAGTAACTCGGTGTTTACTTGATCGGTTATTTTAACTCCTAATGTAGCCTATTCTGATTTTGTGTCGAACATGGGTGGCTCAAATGGTATTCTAATGGAAAAACATCCAATGTATTTCATAAATTATTAATGATTAACTGATAACTGATTGTTAAGACAGCTGACTATTGGTTAAAAATATTTCTTAAAATTTGCATCCCTATTTAAAATAAGTGACAGACCACTACCCTTACATTTATCTGACCAAATATGAACACAAACAACTTTGTTCAAACACTCACGGGACACGAGGCTGGCTGAAACAGAGGTGTCTATGTTCCTTGGGATTCTGGATATGAAAATGTATTATACCAACTATGTTTACATATGGAAAAATAAGAGCAATCAAACTTCAGAAAATCAGCAGAGAAGTGGATAAAACTGATGTACTTTTAAAAAGCAATAAAGGTGACTGCTTTTCACAGTAACAGGAATTTGCGAGTACAACATTAATGCAGTTGGTGAGTTAGGGATTGTATTAAATGTTGTCATACATATTTATGAAAACTTAACCTCCATTTTGAAATCTGCATGTGAGAATCCCTTCATCACTATGTAATTACAACATTACAGATCTGCTGGAAAACACTATAACTCCCTCTTTGAGAGTGAAATTTATGCTTGCCTAACAATTAATTCAAAATGCTTTTCTCCCTGCAAGTGTTTTCCAGCCAATCAGTACTGCATTCTGCAATTACATTTCCAGAATTACAGATTTTAACCATCACTCCTCAGTGAACTGTCTCCTTGGCAGAGGTCTGAGAGCGTTTTCTAGTTAAGTATCTAGTTATCATTATGGATGTGCCATGTTTTTTAGGAGTCTAACAAAAAGAATGAGAGAAAATGTCATACTGTATGCGTATGTTTGACCCAAATATAAAACGACCCTGATTATAAGACGACCCTTCCTTTTTCAAGACTAATTTTTGGAAAAAGACTTACAACTTGGATTAAATTACTCTTATTTGCTTTTTACTTGCAAAACTTTTATTGCAATTACAGTAATGTAACTCTTGGTTAACTTGGCCTACTTTTGAGCCACTTTGTTCGAGACGATCACTGTGTCTCTCCATCTTTCAGGCCCCCTGGGACTATAGGCTAGTTGTGAGGGACAGTGACTCACTTCAGTCAGGTGAAGGGAACACTCATTTTACAGATTTTTGGTGCCATCTGTTGTAATGAATGTATATTGACATTTAAAAGTCTAGACCCTGAATATAAGATGGCCCCACTTTTTCAGACGTATTTCCAGGGAAAAAAAACCTGGTTCTATATGCTATCTGCTTTCTCATCTCACAGGAAAACCTAAGTCCCGGGCCGAACCTTCGCGGCCCTTCACAGTCCTGATGGCATCCTTCCCTGGCTATTGCTGCTTGTGCTTGTTGTTGTTGTTGTGATTGTTTTTCTTCTGTCCCCCCTCCCCCTTTCCCTCTCTCTTTCTCTCTCTCAACCCAACCGGTCAAAGCAGATGGCCGCCCACCAAGAGCCGGGGTCTGCTTGAGGTTTCTACCCGTTAAAGGGGAGTTTTTCCTTACCGCTGTCGCCAAGTGCTTGCTCATGGGGGAATTGTTGGGTCTCTGTAAATTAAAGAGTACGGTCTTGACCTGCTCTATGTGAAAAGTGCCTTGAGATGACTTCTGTTGTGATATGGCGCTATATAAATAAAAATTGATTGATTGATTGATTGATATTCAGACCAATATGGTACTTTCCTTGGAATAAATTGGTACTGTTTTGAAATCCAGTTAACACATCCATGGAAATACATGCTCAGTTAGTATAACGTGTGTTGTTAGTTAGTGTAATATATTATCTGTGTTAAGTTGGGCACTCTAGTGTAACTGTAGCATATGTATGCTTGTATTGAAGGTGTTGACATAAGTATATAGTAAAATTAGAAAATTATGTCCCTCGCAACTAACTGTGCAACCCTGCACAGAACATCCTAAATTGGCCATGTAGTGAGGACTGCTTTCTTCACTTTGTGGAATTCCACAGGGGGTTGAATAAACTTTGTTTTGCTCCAGATCTAAATTGGCTTTTCACCTCTCAATAGAAAAAAAATGTCAATATGACACTTACCACACTAAGCACTGGGAGAGAGCTATGGCTTTTCAGGACAACAAGATTAACAGCAAGACTGAAATCACTTAACTCTTTCTTTGGTTCATCTGACTGTGACAACAGGAAAAGGTCTGAATACACAAACAAACTAAAAGGATTAAACAAATGGCAGTCTCAGTCCACACACACACACGCACCCATCCACCCACACACACACACACACATATACATGCATATTCTTTGAGCATGAGATAGGACACTACCAGACCCTGCCATAAATTTGAGTGCATTCCTGAAGTGACTTAACACTGTATTTTCCCTTTGTTTAGCCCAGGTCTAAATTAATGTGAATTAATGGTCCAATCATTCAGTAAGCCAGCTAATATTACTCAGCACATGTTTTCCTGAAGAATAGTCTGACTTTTATGTCTGTACGATATAAAATGGATGACTTACTAAAATTCAGATGTGCTTCATTCTTTATAGTGTGGCCACACTACCATCCAGTGACCATGGATGGTGGGGTCTTTGAACACTAAGCATACAAGTATGTTTTATGTAAGACTGCATTCTTTCTTTTATATATTGTGTGATCAACTAATTGTTGTTTTAACCTTCTGTTCATTTATAAACAGTATTGGAAACTACAGTGTAGTAAGGGATATTTTGTAACTGACTGAATGATGTTCTTAAATATTGCTGTTTAACCCATGTGTTGTTTTCGTTTTGAATATTTGGGTAATGCATTGTACCATGCAATTCATGTTTTAAAGTCACTGCTCGGAGCATGTGACTCCTGCATGTATAATATCAAAATGGAGTAATTCCATAAAAACCAGGGGAAACCACATTTTCTTCTGTGACAAAACAATAGAGATGTGTCACAATTTGAGCACAAAGGAATACTCATACGTGACATGCCCAGTTTTTCCACTAGGTTGACTGCTTTGGCCTGGCAGAGGGAGGGGGCTCTATTTCTCTGTTTAGCGTCATCAGGTTAGGCTAACCCATTGTTGCTAACTTAGGAGCTAACCCCCTTCACTTTTCCAGCAGTTGAGGAAATAACAGACGAGACATTTCGGCAGCACACTAACACACTGTAGTCTATACTGTACATTTACTGCCAGATTCCCGGCTCCTCCAGTCCACATGCCGATGTGTCCTTGGGCAAGATACTTAACCCCAAAAGAAAGAAAGAAAACAAGGACTGTCAAACCGATGGACTCTAAGTTGTAGCTTAGATTTATTTGAGGACAATTAATATTGCATGTTGGTACTGCATTTTTCATTTTCATTGTGTGATCAAATTGGTGTTTCCGGTGACATGGCGGCAGCTTGACTGAGCTCGCTCACTACTTGCCCCGAATTAATTCCGTATTTTATTTATCCTACATCTAAAGAGGAAAATATGCCTGTCAATGAATACTGAGTTATGAATGTTCACTCCGGAACATATATGGAGTTTAATAAGCATCAGCCAAAGAAGAAAACCTCAAACAAAAAAACTGCTGGAGACGCAAACAGCATGGCCGACTTAAGTGAAATGCATAAACTGCTTGCCAAGCTGAAAGACTCTTTAAGCAAAGAGTTCGAAGGACTGAAAGTTGAACTGAAAGAGTTTCGTCAGGAGACGGAGCACAATATTAGAACGATTATGCAACAAACAGCTGATTTGAACCGAAAGCTGGATGCGACAATAACGCGTTGATCAAATGGAAGCCTGGGTGAGTGACTTGGATGATGCAGAGGCTGACAATCAGAAAACTACGAAATGGGTGAAGTCTCGAATTGATGAACTTATTGAACAGATGGATTACTTGGAGAGTAAATTGAGGCAAAATAATCTGCATTTTACAACATAGCTGAAAAGAGTGAAGAGAGTGACATCATGGCATTTCTTGAGCAGCTGTTTGGAAAAGAACTTGAAGTGCCGGGAGAATTGAACATCATCCATGCCCATTGCATTTACCAAGAACGGAAAGACTGTTCGGTCGATTATTGTCACCTTCCTCAACAATAACACTAAAAGACACGTCTTGCAAGCTGCATGGGCAAAGAAGGAGATAAAACTACAGGACACACGGATTTACTTCGATCACAACTTTACCTTCAAGGTGAGACAACAAAGATCCCTGTACAAGCCCATCAGAGTACAGCTAAAGGCCCGGGACATCAAAACAAACATTCTGACTCCTGCTTAACTAAAAGTCTTCAATGAAGATGGGACTACAACACTTTTTCCAACTACGGCTGCAGCAGTAAAAGAACTGGAAGAAAAAGGACTAAACAAAGCTGATGGTGAGAATCCATGCTGATCAATGAACTCATGCTGGAGGTATGACTAGAAAATATAATCTACTTAAGGATGCTTATGAATTTATGAACTTTATTTTTCATTTATTTTCTTTGTTTATTTTTCTCCTTTGAAGAGACAAAACAAATGGGGAGACACTAAGTTGTTTATTGAAGTGTTTAAGTAGGCTAATTATGATCTGTTGGGAATGCTGCTGTTTCTGTTGATAGACTAATGGTTGATAATGGTCCCCTCGGATATTCAATGACAAAGGTTATTTGGGGCTGAATAAGTGTATTTAGGTTATGCTAAAAAATAATTGTGTGGTTACTGTAGGAACTATTATGAACGGGGGAGAGGGACACTCCACAAGCTGCGTCAGGGTATGTAAACAAACGTGGCCACATTGACCCAACTCTTAGACAACAACGGTTACCATAAGATATCACTCAGCAATGGGGTGGTGCAGATGGAATGCTTTTTGTTAGTCTGTGTGTGTGAGTGTGTGTGTTTTATATGCGTTCAATGTAGCTTTTTTGTTTTTTTTTGTTGCTGTCTTATTTCATAAATCCTACCTGTCATGCTAGCCTGAGGGGTTGCAAGAGTGTTTTCTTTCTTTCTTCTTTAAAGGACTAATATAGATCAATCATTAAAATTAATGGGATTAATTTTGGAATTAAAGGTATAGGACATCCTATCAAAAGGAAAATAATACTTACAGCTTTTAAAAAAGAGAAAGTGGGAATAGCCTTATTGCAAGAAACTCATCTTTCACCTGAAGAACATCTTAAATTACAGAACGACTGGGTTGGACAAATTTTCTTCTCATCTTTTAACTCAAACAGCCGAGGAGTTGCTATTATATTTCATAAACACATACCTTTTGAATTAATTGATCAGAATTCAAATACAGAGGGAAGATATATTTTGGTGAATGGGAAAATCTGGGGCAAACAGATAACCATATTTAATATATATGCTCATAATACAGATACACCCACATTCATTTCTGATATGGTCTCTCTCTTGAATACACAATACACAACACTTGGTGTGATGGGAAGAGATTATAACTTAACTCTTTCACATTTTGATAAGTCCTCACACTGTGGAGGTTCTAGCCCTAAATCTGCAAAAATGTTGCGTGCTTTGGGATCATAAACTGGGTTAATAGATGCATGGAGAGAAATTAACCCTACAAAAAGGGATTATACTTTTTTTCCTAATAGGCATAAATCTCACTGTCATTTAGACTATTTTTTTCTTCCTAAAAAATATATGAAGCTTGTTTCATCTTGTGAAATACATGAAATTTCTATATCAGACCATGCAATGGTCTCTTTGGAAATTACTATAAATGAAGCTTATAGATCTAAAACGTGGGGATTTAACAACTTGTTAGTAGAAGATGAAATGTTCTGTAAGTAAATGAGAGAGTGGATTGAGGACTTTAATCCTTATAATTTATCATCAGAAATAGCCCCATCCATTCTTTGGGATGCAGCAAAAGCCACTTTGAGAGGACACATTATATCATACTCCTGTTATGGAAATAAAGAAAGAAAATCAATCTCCAAGGCTCTAAAGGAAGAATTGCTACATAGAAAAGCATTACATAAGCAAGATCAATCTGAAGAAAATTGGAACAAATTAGTTATAGCCAGAGCAAATTTCAACTTAGATCACTCAAACTACATTAAACAAAAAAGTATGTATTTGAAACAAAAAATGCATGAATTTGGGAATAGACCGGGTAAATTATTGGCACACTCTTTAAAAAAAGAACAAGCTAAGACAACTATAATGGCCATTGAAACGGAAAATGAAGTAACATATGATCCATTAGAAATTAATAAACACTTTTTTGACTTCTACAGTGGTTTGTATGAATCAGAAAATATTTCGATCTCTGAGGCAAAAGCCCTTTTAGACAGTTTGGATCCACCTCAGGTCACAGCCTCAGATCAACAAACCATCAATAAAAACTTCTTAGAGGAAGAGGTGTTTTCTACAATTAAATCATTGCCAGCAAATAAATCTCCAGGCCCAGACGGCTTTTCTGGAGAATTTTATAAAACTTTCTAGTCACATCTTAAGTCAGTTTTTATGTTAATGGTTAATGACTTCTCTAGCCATAACACTCTCCCTGTCTCTATGAAAACAGCAAGAATTTCTGTTATTCCGAAAGAAGGTAAAGACCCTCAGAGATGTGCCTCATATAGGCCTATAAGTCTGCTTAATTGTGACTACAAAATTATCACAAAACTGCTATCAAAGAGATTAGAATTAGTTCTCCCTAAGTTAATAAAATTAGATCAAACTGGATTCATTAAACGTCTTCACTCATCTGATAATACAAGACGGTTGTTTAACATTATACATTATTTGAATCAGGAAAAAACACCCTCATTATTAATATCTCTTGATGCTGAGAAGGCGTTTGATCATTTAGAATGGGATTTTCTTTTTTCTAAGTAATTATCTTTGATAATTATTAATATTCATATAATTAATTAATTAATTAATTAATTAATTAATTAATTAATTTATTAATTAATTAATTATTAAATATCATAATATTATTAATTATAGTAATCTATATATAGTAGTATATAGATTAGTTGCATTAGTTGCAATAGAGTTCACCTAGAATGTAAATATCTGAGGGATATCAACATTCGCATGTGAACACAGACGGTATGAATTAGAGCTCTGACTCCCTCAATCAGCCACTTTTCACAATATATAAAACACAATAATGACAAAAGACTTCTCTTAAAAGATATAACTGTTTATTAAACTTAGCAGAATTAACAAAGTTAATAAATGCTCTGATCAATAAACAACTATTCTAAAATCTAGTTCTACCTTAGCAAACACATGAACAACAGCTATGCACAGTGATGAACACATGCAGGTGAATGCATGTGTATGTGTGTGTGTGTGTGTGTGTCAAGATGGTGATGTGATCTGACATGATGACGTCGAGGGTTTAGACGGGATGTGCAGAGGGCCCAGTATTTGTATTTGTATCTGTATTTGTTGAGTCAGCAAAAATATTTATATTCGTATTTGTATTCAAATAAAAGTGGAAAAAGGCTTAACAATCTTGTTTTTGTTTTTATGATGCTTTTAATTTTAGAAAATGAAAGTGTTACAATAAATGTCCATGAATAAACTGCCTTACAAAGGTGGTCCCCACACTGGGTCTCAAACTGGAGTCTTCAAAGATCTTGACTGCGTCTGACTACAGAGCTAAAACTTTACTCATCACCTCATTGCAGACAGACCTCTATGTATTTATATACCCATAACACAAAGACAGCACACTGTGTAACGTATAGGGAAGAACTTCAAAGGCGATTATTGCTTTGCGTTTTTCATTTATTGCCTATTTACAACGCATCTTTGTGGAAAAGGGGAACAACAGGTTATGGAGAGTCCCGTGGGAGCACTTTGCATGTGTCAGTAGCTCAGCTTTATCTCTGGGGAACATCCCAAACTCCGGGAGTGATGTCCAAATTAGGAAATGTGCATCATGTAGCAGGTGGATGTGACTCCCCTCATTGAGACTTGCTGATAGACATAACAGTGGAGCAGAGGACAGAGACTGAGATAGTGATGTAACTGACCAGTACGCTGGTATTTCACTTTTTTTTCTTCTTCTAAAAAACAAATAATTTTTAAAATATTTGTATGAAACAAATATTCATAAAAAACCAACTATTTGTGCTTTGCTGAATATTGTATTTGTATTAAGGCACACCCCTACTGTTTGTATCCTCTCTTTCAGGGATGTCTTAATGACTCAGTGCCGGTCTCATGCATCCACTGGTCCACTTCTCACCTACTCAACCTCGTTTACAAAGTTGTCATCAGGGGAGACTGTCAGGGCCCCAGTCTCCTACATGTGGCGTGATTTTCCCTTCAGCGGTAAGCTCAACACTGGTTCACTTTCAGCGTCCCATCCTCATCGCCAAATTGTCATGGAAATTCTGTAATAAAAATGGATTAAAAGAGTTTTATTCATATGTATATGGGACTCAGAGTCTGATTTAGACACAGAGACCACAAGTAAAGTCAAGCACTTGCATGACCCTTAGAATATCTTGACAGTTAAATTGTACAACAGTTGGTCCTTTTTTCATCCCTTATCAAATTCTCCTACTGGAGGAGTTCTCTCTCCCCATCCATCTTCCAGGAACTGCAAGTTGTCTCTAGCTGTCTCTATTTCTGAAGTGCCACCTCTATGGTTAAGGTTTGGTTATGTTTAGGCAACTAGAGGTACTTAGGTGAGGCCATGGTCAGTATGTTTCAACCTTATTACTGAAGATAACCAATTACTTCTATAAAGAACTAGCTGAATTAAAAGAAAATAAAATCCCACTCACGGATGAGCTTCAGTGTACTGTTAACACCACACATCTGAAACCTAGTCTAAAACTTGGTGAGGCAAGAGACTTGAAGCCTTTAGCTGCCTCCATCAGCCATGTGACCTTAGGGAAAGGATAGATAGATTCTAAACAATTAAATGTAATATATATGCGCGCGCACACACACACACACACACACACACACACACACACACATATATATATACACTGTTCTTTAAATAGCAGAGGGTTTCTAAATCCTTCTCAATCCATCTGCAGACCATATTGAGTGTGAGGCGTGAAAATGGGGTTAAGGTGAGGCTACATCAAAGCAGAATACAGTGATAATGACAACCTGCACGGCACCTAAGTATTTCAGAATGGAGGGAGAGACTGTACCACTTTAGAAAATATTATGCATGGTGGCTTTCACAAATTCACAAACTTCTGACCAACTGAGTCAAGTGAGGTTGCACTAAAAGAAAACGGGGAAATTTGCTCAATGCAAAGATGGAGGTCAGAGAAATGGCACATATAAAATTCACTTAGTATGCTGATTTGTCTGCGTCCTTTCAGGCAGGGCCTTTAACAGCTTTCGTCTCCCTATAAAAGAATTCAATTCCTGGGCAGAGAGGCGCTCCGGGCCAGCAATAATCATGCAGCCTCGGAGGCCCTTAAGCTCATGTTATGATGAAGAAAACTGTCAAGTGCTAAATAGAAAAACATTATGGTCTCTCTTTTTGGGAAATGCACCTGTCATTCCATATTGGTTGCATGCATATCCTGGAACCGGCTGGAAACATTATCTGTCACTTTTACTTTCTCAGCACATATCTCTTAAAAGGTGGAGAAATAAAGCAGTGCATTGAATGTTGTATGGGTCACAGCTCTTCACCAGCATGGAGCGTGTTTTCTCTGCTTTCCAGCCTCTCTCCCCCTCCAGTCACTGGGAAAAGGGCTTTGAGTACAATCCATGATTACAAGGATTAGATTGGCTGCTTAAACCTGAAGGGCAACTCTCAGTTTCAGATCAGACTCAATACCCTTTCCAATGGAAATTGCAAAGACTGAGAGGCAAAAGGAGGAAGAAAGGGTGATAAAGAAAGGCAGGGAGAAAATTTTTGGCATCACATATGAAGGATTTCTCCATGAATGCAGCCAAGTCAACTGTGAATAATATTTGGAAAGGCAGGGTACACAGTGTTTGGAGCCAAGAGCCCTGAAACACAAGCCATGCACAGACAGTCCCTGATGAACTTTAAAAAAAACAGCCCACTGTGATAGTCAATGGTGCATTTCAGCCCATAATTAGGGCAAAGCACACTCTTCTAATTAAACAAATTTACCCAGTATTAATGTGAGAGGATCATTACGGCTCCTCCAAGAATCTTCTTCAAAAAGTCGTCTGAAATGCCTTCTACAGTGTGCGTGCTAAAAGGTGACAAATGATTTCCCTACTTTTCACTTCTTTTCCCCCAAAGCTAAACACATTAGGACTGGGTCTCTGATGCTTCTACATACAGCATTCTTATAATTAAGCCTTAGGCAAGCCAGAGAACTGAAGCAGGGTCTTAATCAGATATGTACGTCCCCTAACTCTGACTTAAATACATAAAAAAGCGAAAAACAGCAATTAAGAGAGACCATGTTATCAGGATCAGATCTTTTTTTGAGTTTTAATGACTGCCCACACAGTGATTTCTCAGTGTGGCAATCAGGCTCATTAGTGGAGCTCACCTGTCTCCACTGCAATGCCACAACAAATTATATGGTGGAGGAAGCCAGGCACCAGACTCCTGTGCCAGGGAATCCAGTGGAGAGGAGAGTGGGCATGGTATGCTAAGAGATGTAGTGAAAGATGACACAGTCTTATTCATATCCAGAGATAGACCTTTTCCATTCAGAAATATCTATAGATATCTATAAATAGAATAAGTGACCAAAATTTTGGGCTGAAAAATTTAAATCTTAATAATGCTTATTTCTGTTCATTTTGTATGTTGACTCACAGAGTGAGATAAGCCACAGCTTGAGTAGTATCTGATTGGCCAGTGGGGTAAACAATTCCAGCTGGTTAGGTAGGCCAAGAGCACATGGGTCGAGGCTTTTAAGGCTGGCTTCTTGTGAAGCATTTGAAAGGTTTCCCAGCTGTGGAGCGCATTAATAGTTGTGGCTGTAACTGGTTGGACTGGTATGGGATAAATATCTGATTCTGGGGCCAAGAGTCTGAATTTCTGAAATGAGAAGCACGACAATGGATCAGCAATGTTGATGTGGCACTCAGGAATGTGGGTATACTGAGGGGAAGCGAGATTAGTGGGTTAGCGAGGTATGTTGAGCCTAAAGCCAGGGTTTTCAATGTCACAAAGGTGTCTCTCTTTTAACCTGGCTACATCACCATGGTAACTTATGCTGCAAACCTAACCTGGTCTGGAGCAGGTTATGATCCAAGTTTCGACTTAAATCGGCAATAAACAGTGCTGATTTGCTGCCAAGTCCGTTTAACACTGCTGGTACTGTAGCTATTAGAACACTGAATAGAAAACTGATTAGTCTTTGTACACATTTGTAAGGATCATGCATTTGTTGGATGAGCAGCAGAGCTGAGTGTGTGGGTTGCGCCCATGAAAAATTTGCCAAATCTTCTCTGCCAATGCCAAACAGCTTATTCTGCCATTGACTCTTGTTTGGTGTTTGGTCGAAGTTTGAAGAAACAAGACATACTGGCAATTTAACAATTTATTCATTTAACAGGAGCCTCAGTAGCGTGTGGAAGAACCATACACAGTGACAACAGCCTGGCACCTCCTCCTCATGCTGGTCACCAGCCTGGTCACACACTGCTGTGGGATGGCATCCCATTCTTCAACAAGCATTTGTCGCAAGTTAGCCAACATGGTTGTGTTGGTCACTCTGGCACGAACAGCACGCCCAAGTTGATCCCACAAGTATTCAATGGGGTTGAGGTCAGGACTGCTGGCAGGCCATTCCATCCTCTCCACTCCCACATTCTGGAGGTAGTCTCTGATAAACCCCACTGTGTGGGGGCGAGTGTTGTCATCTTAGAGGATAGAATTCGGTCTCAGACTGTGGAGATATGGGATTGCCACTGGTTTCAGAATCTCATCTCGATATCTCTCTGCATTGAGATTGCCTCCAATGACGACAAGCCTCGTTTTTCCAGTGAGGGAGATGCCATGCTCCAGTATTGAAGCAAGCAGGCAGTAGCCAAAAAAGCGTAAAGTACATGAAGCAAGCAACAGAACAAATGTTAAACAAATATCAGTTGAGTCAAGCAGTATAAACTCATATAGAACATGAAGCAAGCAACACCCACAGTCCTTGTGAAACAACACGGGTCACACTGAAAGAGCTACACAAGAAACACAAACCACAACAGACAACGCATAGAAGTACAGTAGTTGGAAAAACAAAAGACAAGTTTACAGACAGACTGACATTAATAAGGTGGCAGCAGCTAAGAGAAAATGGTTTTTAGTGCTTATAGATTTGACTATAATATATATTATAGTGTGCATGGATGGTAGGATACATGGTCATGTAGGTAACTACGCCTTTCTCTGCATCTCCCTAAATCACCACCTCAGTATTATCCATTTTCCTGCTTTCACTTGCAAAATATCAATACAAAAGCCTACACAGTTGATCTGTGGGTCTGGATGGTTTCGTGTTTGTTTTTTAAGGTATCATATGCTGTGTTTGCTTAGCTTTCTTTTATTTTATATTGTATGATACCTATTAAAGAACACCACAAGGGACCATTTAATTGGCATCAGAGGAACTGCATTAAACTGGTTTAAATCCTATTTATCAGATCAATTTCAGTTTGTACATGTTAACGATGAATCCTCCATGCATGCAAAAGTTAGACATCGAGTTCCACAAGGTTTTGTGCTTGGACCAATACTATTCACCTTATATATGCTTCCTTTTGGTAATATTAGGAAACACTCCATAAATTTTCATTGCTATGCAGATGATTATATAGACAATTCTATTTATCAATGAAGCCAGATGAAACCAATCAATTAACTAAACTCCAAGCATGCCTTAAGGACATAAAGACCTGGATGACCCACAATTTTCTGATACTAAACTCAGACAAAACTGAAGTTATTGTGCTTGGCCCTAAACACCTTAGAAACACATTATCTAATGATATAGCTACTCTGGATGGCATTACCCTGGCCTCCAGCACCACCATAAGGAATCTGGGAGTTATTTTTGATCAGGATATGTCCTTTAACTCCAACATAAAACAAATCTCAAAGACTGCCTTTTTTCACTTACGTAATATTGCAAAAATAAGGCACATCCTTTCTCAAAAAGACGCAGAAAAAATAGTCCACGCATTTGTTACTTCTAGGCTGGATTATTGTTATTCCTTATTATCAGGCTGCCCTAACAATTCTCTAAAGACTCTCCAGCTGGTCCAGAATGCAGTTGCACGTATTCAGACAAAAACTACAAGAAGAGATCATATTTCTCCCATTTTAGCTTCGCTTTATTGGTTTCCTGTAAAGAACTTAATTTAAAATCCTTCTCCTCACCTACAAAACTCTTAATGGTTTGGCACCATCATATCTTAAAGAGCTCATAGTACCCTGTTACCCCACTAGAACACTGCACTCCCAGAATACAGGCTTACTTGTGGTTCCTACAGTCTCCAAAAGTAGAATGGGAGGCAGAGCTATCAGGCTCATCTCCTGGGGAACCATCTTCCAGATTCAGTCCGGGAGGCAGACACCCTCTCTACGTTTAAGAGTAGGTTTAAAACTTTCCTTTTTGATAAAGCTTATAGTTAGGGGTGGCCAGGCTTGCCTTGGACCAGCCCCTAGATATGCTGCTATTGGTCTAGACTGCCAGGGGAATTCCCATGATGCACTGAGCTCCTCTCTCCTCCTTCTCCTCTCCATCTGTATGCATTCATTTACCATTAATGTTTGTTACTAACTTGACTTCCTCCCCAGAGTTTTTTGTGCTCTCTCATCTTGCAGGACACCCCAGTGCCCAGGCCGAGCCTTTGCGGGCCTGTAGATGTCTTTCTCTGGCTATTGCTGCTGTTTGTTGTTGCTGGTCACATCACCATTACTGTTATTGTTATTCTTATTATTGTTGTTATTTTGCTTCTCGGGGCCCCCCTTCCCCTCTTTCTTTCTCTCTCAACCCAACCGGTCAAAGCAGATGGCCACCCACCAAGAGCTGGGTTCTGCTTGAGGTTTCTTCTTGTTAAAGGGGAGTTTCTCCTTACCGCTGTTGCCAAGTGCTTGCTCATGGGGGAATTGTTGGGTCTCTGTAAATTAAAGAGTACGGTCTAGACCTGCTCTATGTGAAAAGTGCCCTGAGATAACTTTTGTTGTGATTTGGTGCTATATAAATAAAATTGCAATTGAACCACAACACTTTTAAGAAATAATCATCACCTGTGCGAGTATGTTCAAGTAAGTGTGTGATTGTGTATGTTTTATATAGGGCTGTAGTCTCCTGGTCGACTGGTCGATTAGGTTGTCGATATGCTCTCATCCGACTAAATTCTCATTGGTTGAATAATCTCCGTGTTATTTTCATAAGAGGAAAAGTGCTACATCAGTAGCTTTCCAGGATTAATCCATTAATTCCTGCAGTGGGAGGGACAGACTAAAACAACGGGAGTGTATTCAAAACACCCCCGTTGTTTTCACAACTTTGAACTCGCCCGACCTAATGGAGACTGCTGGGTCTAACTGTACTCAATGTTTACTGACTGTTTACTGAATTTACTGAATGTTTGTTGAATCAGCGTTTCTCCTGTAATATTAACGAACCCCCATCAGGCCAAAAGATTTTTTTAATGCTAAAAATAACGCTAAATATCGGTAACGTAACTCCGTTTAGGAATAGGACAGTGCTTAGTATGTTTGCGTAGCGAGTGGGAAAGAGTGTCAGGTAAGGGACAGTGGATGCGAGCGGAGCAGAGGAAAAGGTTAGCGGTAAGTTCTCAGTCTGGCAATAAATGTACAGTACAGACTACAGTGTAACAGTTAATAAATGCTTAAAAGTCAGGTCTGTTGTGTCCAAGTGCTGCAAAAGTGAATGGGGTTAGCTCCAAAATTAGCAATAATACGTTAGCCTAACCTCAAGAGGCAAAACAGAGAAATGTGAGTTCACTGTGCACTCTGTTCTGTTACATACAAAATCTTATCACATGGAGTCTGTAGTCTAATGTTTATCAAATTGTGGGTCCTTCACAAGAAAATGGTTGAGAACCACTCTGCCCTACAAAGGCAAAAAATAGTAACTTCCCTTACTGCCTTTTGCCTTTGTACAGGGACAATAGATATAAATTAGCATTTTTTTGCTAACTCCAGCATGTTTACATCTTGTGTTGTATACTGATGTTCATTAATGTGCTCTGTCCCTATCAAATAAACAAATTAATAAATAAATAGAGCAGAGTACCCCTCTACATGTGTATTTATATCACTATATCTGTACCCCTCTACATGTGTATGAATACCACTTCATCTGTATCCCTCTAAGTATGTATGCATACTATACCACTATATCAGTACTGCCCTACAAAGACAAACTATAGTAACTGAAGTTACTGCTTTTTGCCTTTGTAGGGCAGCACTGCCTTAAGAACCACAACACATGAACTTCTATCACTATTCATGTTTCTTTTACAGTACTATTATTTGCTTATAACACTTGAAATTGAGTTTCATGTTATTGGTCATTGGCAGTGTGGAAAAATGTGCTGTGGCAATTATTACTGAGCACCTAAAAGGATGAATGATTTATTGTCTGTACATCTGAAAGGGCTCAATTTAACCATGGCAGCCTACAGTATATGCATCAAGTGTTGATGGAAAATTAAAATCTGTATCAAGTCTATGCTTATATTTTTAATGATTTTATTTCTTATGTAAAGCACTTTGAATTGCCTCAGTGTATGAAATGTGCTATATTAATAATTGCCTTCCCTCGTGTGTGTGTGTGTATCTCTGTGCATGGGTGTCTGTATGTTTAATCAACTGGCAGAGAAAGGATGCCAGAGAGAAATCCCTTCAGATCAGTTACCCAATGGAGATGCAGGTGCGCTGAAGTACCATCAAGATCTGGGCACCACGCTGAGGAATACATGAGTCTCAGGAGCTAACCCTTTTTCAGAGGGACCTCTGTCAGAGGAGCAATTTGTAGAGGAGTTCCCTGACATGTACCTCCTTTTTAAATCAAACTGTGAACCATAATTAGGTTCCATTTTAATAGGTGATTCTTCATCTTATCACCATCACACAAAAGTTTTCTCGAGCAGCAGTTACATACAGTTGATTTACCTTAAAACACAGGCAATTCAGAATACTTTTTTTCAGATTCAAAGAATGGGTTAGGTTTTCCACTGTTAAGTAGAGCTTAATAATGAAATTGCACTCTAGATAACAATATCATATGGTATCAGTTATATGTGACTGAATTAAACTGTAGCAAAATTTCTGATATTGCCAACTAATTATTGCATTACAAATCGCATAGGAGTTAAAGCCTGAGGTTTGCACTCCAAGATGATTGTTGTCAGTTGAGGCTGTAACAGGTTTACCTTGCAAGGCAGCTGGATTTATGAGATCACAACATCACACGAGAATCCATGTTGTCAGGCTTCAAGTAATGTGCTTGTGTCCAAACCACCAATGGTTTGTACCAATCAGCATTGAGAATCAAGCTGCCTTGCAAGGTTAGACGGTGATAGACAGATGGTTCATCCAATTATCTGCCAAGTATGTGTTTTGAAAGTGCCTGCCCTTTTCCAAACAGTTTCCTTGGATGACTTCTCAGATGGTTCTGTGTAACAAACTATCTGGCACATCAGGTTAGTAACGGGTTCCCCTAAACAAAATTCTTTTTTATAGAAAATGATGATGTTACTGCCAACATGTTTATTAAAGTTGCTTTATGTGTGTATGTATGTACTGGTACTTTTAAATGCATGTGTGTTTTGGGTAGGGCAATTGCCAAGTCTAGGGGCGGCTGTGGCTCAGGTAGAGCGGGTCATCCACTAATCGGAGGATTGGTAGTTCAAACCCCAAGTCCTCTAGTCCGCATGTCAAAGTGTCTTTGGGCAAGATACTGAACCCCAAATTGCTCCTAAAGCCTATGCCATTGCTGTGTGTGTGTGTGTGTGAATGATTAGAAACTCTTTCTGATGAGCAGGCACTTTGCGTGGCAGCATCTGCCATCAGCATATCAATGTATGTGTGAATGGATGAATGTGACATGTAGTGTAAACACTTTCAGTTGTTGGAGGACTAGAAAGGTGCTATACTAATAGCAGTCCATTTATCATTTAGAAAAGAATTAGGTTGGAGGATGTCCATGAAACAATTCAGTAATCACACATGAACTGTGCTTTGTGCATCT
Source organism: Thunnus maccoyii (assembly GCF_910596095.1). Classification (NCBI taxonomy): domain Eukaryota; kingdom Metazoa; phylum Chordata; class Actinopteri; order Scombriformes; family Scombridae; genus Thunnus; species Thunnus maccoyii. The sequence continues at coordinate 574,680 of NC_056535.1, read as the reverse complement.
GGATTGAGACCAATTTCCATTGTTGTAGAAATTTTTTATCGCTGTTCAAGAACCACACAGAAACATGAAGAAAGCTTTAAACATTGTTACTTGTTGAAGCAGCTGTACGGTACGATGATCCCACAGAGACCTCATGGTCAGTCAATAACCCTCAGATAGAAACAAGTTCAAAAGTTCAACTAGCCTAGGAGTAGGATTTCTTCACCAACATGTATGACAGAATGACAATGACATTACATCACATTCAGTTGAAAACAAACAACACTGTCCTCTAAAGGTTCATCAGATTGACACATAGAAATCTGCATTATTATGATTTGTCTTACCACTGGCTCAGACAAAAGTACAACAAAATAAACTTACTATTAAATACTCAACTGTCTCATTGTACAGAGAAAGGAACTAAGTTTAGAATAGACACAAAACAGATGGAACAGGTGGGTATGTGGAACAGCTGCCAAATGACTGACCACCTAGTTTAAGAACATTTGTAAAATTTTGTTCAATGTTGTTATATTATTCGATTTTCTCTCACACCATCAGAAAAGAAATAACTTAAGATGATCACAGGGAATAGTTTTTCATGTATTTATACACCTTGCCTTGCCACAACAAACCAATATTTAACATTTATTTATTTATTTATTCATTAGTTTATTTGTCAGGGACAGTGAAAAAAATATTGTAACAGGTTAAAGTAACATGAAACAGGTGTATTTTATATAGGATTTCTAGCCAAGGCTACTTTGCGACCCCTGTCCCTGGTTAGGCTTTTCTACTTAAAAATAGTCATAACATAACATTCCAGAGATACATCAATTAAATAAAGCTCATAATAAATAGTGACCTTCTCAATAACTACAGTATTTTCATCACATAACAATTAATTTACATGTGTTGCATATGTGTGCACATGTATATGTTCCCTAATTCATGGCAATGATGTATTTATGTGCATAATATATATATATACATACATACATACATATATACACACACACACACACACACACACACATATATAGATATATATAGATATATATATATGTATGTGTGTGTGTATATATATATATATATATATATATGTATATTGGTCAACCTAGCTTACGAAAAGACCAAATCCAACAATAATTTTCTTCTACTTACAAGTATGGTCTGTCCAGCCAACACCAGATTATAGCTCATATCCAGAAGAGATAAAAATCTATTGTTTTCCAGAATCCGTTAAAACAAGTCACAGAGCCATACTTTTTATTTTGGTTAGTATAATTGGCACTGCAATGAACGTGAGCATCAAAGTTTTTCCCAGAATTACTGTATGAGGTGACAGCAATCATCTTGGAAGTAGCTCTGGCTCAGGCAGTCACAAGGTGATCTCTGTCACCTCATCATTTTGGTCTTTTCATAGGCTATGTTAGTAGTTCTACCTCCTGTCCCTTTTGAGTCCACTATCACCTTTCCTTGGGCATCAGTCAGGATGAGGGGCTCATCATTTTGCAGGGCATCTTTGCAAGGATGCCTTCAGTTGAGGCTTCATATTCATAGAATCTAACTACAACGTAGGAGATCCAGTGCCCCTCCTTTTCTTCTACTAATTTCTGTAAAAGCCCAAAGAAGGCCTGGGCTCAATCAACGATAACCTCTGACCTCAAGAATATGAATGTTTATTCAACTTTGGTATGGGAATTCTTTCAAAGGTAAACTGAGAGTCCTTTCTCAATGTTAAAGTCCCAATTTTGACCCTTCACAGATCAGTCCCCATCCCATTCTGCTTCCAGAGACTCCCCAGCTGTGTGAGGAAGTGGGATTTATGACACAGACTAAAAAAACAGTTACATTCTTTCATCAACTCAAGTCTCAAAAAACACTGGATAAAAGAACTTTTCCTTGGAAAAAATGGGAAAGACTGTTTTGCCACACTTTAACCTAATCAGTTTGTTTTGATGAGTTGGGGCAATCCTATCTATTCAAAGTTTCTCTCCTTCTAACCATTCCTACACACACACACACACACACACACACACACACACACACACACACACACAGACACACTTACCCTCCCCTTTTTGTTTTTTACTCTGATGTGACTTCAGATAAGAACATTTGCCAGACACCAGTCATAAATTAAAGAAGGTTTTGCTTGAGTTTTCTGTGTTTCTTAAGCCAAAGTCTGATTCAATGTTTATTATGATATAATCATATTGTAATCTATATATTATTGGGCATGAAGTAATGCCCATCAAAATGGTGTAATCCTGAATTTTCTGTGATAAAATATAGCTAAGATATTCATGTATATAAATTGCTACACCTTGCATGTACCAACATTGCCATCCAGTGGACAAAATTTAGTAAAGCTTTGAACACTGAAGAGAGGCCTCTGTAATAAGTATAATATTTGCTGGCTGTGTTATTCACTAAATTGCTGTTAAACTCTATATGACTTGTAATAGAAATTTGATGTGTGTATGAAACATTATTTTGATGAGTGAATAATTAACATTCGTAGTTATAGAATAGAATTTAGTTAACATTAAAAGTAGGTTTGTCAAGTGACTATATATGTATATATATGCATCTTTTCATTAGACTGAACTGATTGCTGTTTAGCTTTTACTATAAAATATCATGATAGGACTAGTAGTCAACAAAAACTGTAAATCAAGTTGTGCAACTCAGCTACTGGGATAGTGATTATGTTATGGACGTATGTTGTCTCTGAATGAGTAATATATTGAACAATGCCATTTATGTTTGAATGTGAATGACCATGGTGAAACGTGGATGCTTTGATTTTAAACTTAATCTCGAGTAATCAATTTAGGGGAGATCACGTGTTATCTCTCAGACAAAGGATTTGCTGTTTGCGCTGGAAAATGTGTCCACCCTAAAACATGCCAATGCCAGAGGTGAGGATAAAATCGTGTCGGCCTCTGCCATTATGCTTCTTCTTTTATCTCCAAGGAGACACATGTTCGATCTCTAAGGGCTTCTGCCATCTTAACTTTCTACACACCTTTTTTGTTTTGTATCACGTGATCTCCTAAGTTAACTTTCTTTTCTTTAAGCTATGTGCAATATTGTAACAAACTTTATATTGAAATTCTTTCGTGCTTAGTAACTTGAAGTATAGTTTCGTTTTGGCTGGCAATGTTATTTTTTAAGTTATTTAGTCAGAAAGTCAGTCAGTCAGGAGACTTCAAGGCAAAACAACCCGCTCTTCCATGGACCATGACATCTTCAATGCTGTTACCAGAGACAACCATATCAGACCTGTTTTGTCCCCTTCATCTAACAGTTAAACCCTGTGGTGATTCAACGAATTACCTGAAGAAACCGTTGCAACAGCGCTGTGTCTTAAGGCTCCCGCTCACTAGTGCAAACCTCAGCAGGGAGACTACTCCAGAGCTGAACAGCTGATTTCTCATGGAGTCACCAGTTTATCTGAGGACAACACAACACAAAGAAGGCTAAATAGAACCTCTCCTGCTCTCCATCTGCTTCTATGAGTAAAGAGTTGGTGTCATTTGAATTGAACTCTCCAGTTCAATTCTTAAAGAAGTTGGTTAGTCAAATTACCTTAGCATCAACTAATTTTCCAATAATTACATTATCATTCCTATATTTCACCATCAATCATTCATAACTACTAATGCACCATTTAAAACATATTACACTCATTCGGGTTGATTGTTCATCTGTTTGCATTGATACCTCATTTATTCACTTGTTAACCATTTTAGTTAAATAAATATGCATTATTCAGTATATTGCTGTCTGTGGCTTCAATTTAAAGCAGAGAATTAAGAGCCCTGTATCGTAGCACACTACCTCAGACATGAGATTGATAAAAAAGTGTTTCTGTGTCTCCTCCCAGCACAGTTGAAAATAAAGGGAATGGTGCCCTGGTTATCACAAGGATATATCAATAAATGTAGATGTTCCTACACTTATTTATGGTGCATCGCACGTGAGGCAATACATATCATAAATTGTCTGCAGTAAATTGATGTTTATAGACAAGCTGGCTGTGTGACTATCAGTATGGCTATTAAATGCTGTTTGCTGTATGCTGAATTGATCCAATGTTTCTGCTTAATATTCTGTGCTTATGAACTGTGTATGAGCAGTTGTGAATTAAGCTTAGTAAAGCTTGAGTTGAGTAATGTTAAAGGTGACTTGTCCCTCATTGTATTAGGCACACTGTGTGTCCGTGTTTTCAGCCACTGTGCTGAGTTTGTTTGCATGCATAATGTTGCCGTACACTGATTTTAAAGGCCTTTGGTCAGATTTTGGTGGCTGCACTGCACCAGCATGAGGTTACTCTTCCTGAGTATTAATTACCATTGCTGCGATGTTCCAGAGAGAGTTTAATTTACTCTGAACCTCTTATGTTTTCTGGTTAGATTAGCTACTTAACCAAAAACAGCTGTATGAACAGAGACAGAGGGTTATTTCTCTGTTGTTGAGATTAGTTGCTATAGTAATAGGTTTTGAATCACAAGCAATAATTTGTTGTGAAAAGACGTAGAAAACCTCAGTAGCTGAAATTGTTAGAGTAAGCTAAAGTGTTAGTTGCATTTTCTGAGGGGCTCAAATCTATTTGTGCTGAAAACCCAATGATAGCTGCCGTACCTGGAGCTTACTGCTGTGTGAAAAGTGAACTCAGCTGCTGTGAATTTAGGGTTGTGCTCTGTGTCTGCTGGGAAGTCAATTCAGTGACTTCAAAACAGAATTGAGACCAACCCAGCCTGAACAGGCAGGGTCTATCAGAGGGCAGAGCCAAAAACACCCATTTCACCCCTTCTGCGATGCCCCTTCCTCTGTATTGTAGAGTAAAATAAACTTACAGTGCTCTCTGGTGGTTGACTTGTTAATCAAATTTGATTTGTAAATATTTTAGATAATAGAGTTTTTGTGAGCTTTTAATTGGAGACAGAGCCCAATCACACACTTATGCTTACCTGAGTTAATTACATTACTGTTAAATTGTTATTCTGTTTTTATCATACTATATTAAATCATCATTCATCATTATTAATCCAAGTGATTAAATCAAGTTTACATGTTACACGTTTGATTATTAAAATCCAAATTATTCCAAAGATTTTCAATACTATGTGATTTTTTAAAAACTTAATATATGTTACACATGTTATATGTTGTGCTTACTATTACTATTAGGTTAAAGCTATTGTGTCTTACTATACATACAAATTATTAGATCAATTTTGAAATTATTATTTTTTTCATTCAAATTCTTATTTAAAATTTTTGTTTTTTATTTATCCTTCCAATTCAAAATGGAGTTTCTTTTTATTTGCCTTATTACTCAGTAATTAATCTACCTTTTTGTTTTGCTTTACCATCTCAATCGAACTTTATCAAGTTAATTATCTTAGGTTCACTGTGAAGCTTTCAATTTAGTTCTTCCCTGACTCTCTTTCCCAGTACAACTGTTGACCAGATGACTGATAATCCCTTCTGTACTCCCTCCAGCCTTGATACTACAGGGGTACTTGCCAATTGGAGGTTCCAATGTGGGCAATTGCGACCTGCATCTGTTCAACTGTGAGTTCTACCCTGACTTGAACAATTTGACCAGTGACAGTTAACAGGGGGTTCCACTTTTGACGTTCACAGAGCATAGGTCATTACCTGCCCCATTTTAAGTTGTACTCCTTTGGGAGCTGACCACCTTTCATTACTGTGGGTACGGATTGTGGGATAGACATTATGGGGTTGTACGGCTGGGACTGTATTTTTAGGGTTATCCTTTTTGGTGGTTATCACAGTGAGGTTGTAAGCTCCCTATGTTTTCTGTCTGCACTGCCTCCTCCTTTGACGCTATAGGGAGGTCCCTCCATTGGAAGTTCCAATTTTGCCAGTTACCTGTACCTGACGCTGGTAAAACAGTAAACATGGGTTCTAACTGTCCATCTTTGAGTTCTACAACTCTCTTCTTCAACTTAAATAATTTCTTAATTCTAGCAAAAAAAAAAGAATTTATACTTTTTCCCTTTTATATTTATTCATATATATGTTATTTCTTTATTTATGTTAGGCTTATATAGTGCTCACAGAAAAAAATGAATCACACACATCTGTTATCTGGGTCTTTGAGTTTTATAAAATTTTCTTTTGAATTTATTTGGTTTGATCTGTATATAAAAAGTCAAGTTCATTAACCAAACCAACTATACACCTAATTATAACAAACCAAACATGGAGGTTCCAGCTGTATCTACTCATTCAAGTTTAGGAAATCCTTCTAATAGTCTCAACTCAGCATTTTTGAATTTGACCAACAAGTTAATAACTGGCTATGCAGCTCAAATGCAATAAATTAATCCTACTGAGCATGAAAGAATAATGTCAGAACTTGTACGTAAAACCATGACTGAAAGTCAGAAAGAAAAAGCTTTAGCCAATATATTAGGAAACATGGCCAATGTGATGTTGGCACAACTCAAACAAGCATCCAAATTGTTAGAACAGGCTTTTGAGAAACTAAAAGCCCACCAACATGAAAACAAAGTCCTTAAACAGCAACTTGATGAGACTAAGCAATCTTTAGCCACAGCAAAAGGATGCACTGAAGAGTTAGAAACTCAACCTAAAACACCAGGTGAGGATGATAGTGAGTCTTCAGATGACGATGAAGAGACTGGGTTGCGTAGAAAGAATAGCGAGCTAGAACAAACCCTCCAAATCGTGAGCAGGGGCTAGCTGACACAAAAACTCATCTTGTAGAGGTAAATGAACATCTTGACACTTCCAACAAAAGCCTTGGGGAGGCAACAAAAGAAATAAAGGAACTGTGAGTGCAACTCCTCATTAGGTGAAAAGAGAAGTAAGACCTGATAAAGACTTAGCCGCACCACTCTCTTCAATGCTTCCAGGCCCCACTCCCCACTCTTGGGTCGGCGGTACCCCCATTTGCTTTTGTCTACCCTTAGGTGCTTATCCTTTGCATGGCCCCATGCTGAAAGACTTAGATAAAGTTGTCCGCCCCATAACCTGTCTTGAGCCTAAGGCTGATTGCTCTCATGATACCGGTGCCTATCTTAAAGACATAGAGTTATACTCAACGGGAATCCTGAATGCTGCAACCAATGACAAGATCTGCCTGATCAAGATAATCTCTAGTTGTGAAGTTGGTAGCTTCATTGAGTGACATCCCTGGTATGTCATAGAAAGCTACGACATTCTCTGCCAGATGCTGATGGAAGAATATTCAGGCTGTATCTTACAAACAGGTATAACAACTGCTTTAACAGTCAAACAAGGGAGAAAAGAATCTCCTCAGCAATATTACCAGTGGCTTCATCAAGCTTACTTTGGTACCATGAGATTCAAGTCCATGCAGGTGTGGGTGTGGTATGGGGCCACAACATGCTGTATGAACCCCAATGGTTCAATCTAGGTTGTGAATCATTCCCAGTATGCTAAAATTGCTGGCATTTTGATTAGACTCGAAATGGCCGTAGCATGAGGGATAAAAACTCTTGTCATTTGTACCAACTCCAACTATGTGTGTCTGAACTTTTACTGCCATCTCTCTTTGTGGTACATGGCAAGAAAAGTGCAATGGCTTTACTTCCTCCAATAGAAAACCGACCAAACATAAACAGCTTTTCATGGCCTGTAGCCACCTGATGGACGCGCATGACATGCAAGTCTACTGGGAAAAGGTCAGAGGCCGCTCTCATGTCCCTGGACAAGATAAAGAGCTCAGTGATCTGACTGACTGGCCAAGAGGGGTGCCCTTGATGGGACTCCCTGGCAATTTGACTCTGAATCCCAGATGGGTGGAATGCTTGCAGGCCCTGAACAATACAGGCCAAACCACAGCTTATCTCCTGATGAACCACAATTTTTCACGATTTGGCCTGCTGAGTTGCATTGACTGAGACAGAGGGATTCACTTCACTGTTGACATCATGCAGCAACTGTGGCAGCTACTAGGCATGAAAGCTACCTACCACATCGGCCACCACCCTCAGGCTTCCAGTCAGGTAGAAGAGGTGGTCAGCATACTCAGAAAGTACATGGCATCCAAACAAAGAGACTGAGATATTAAGCTACCCTTGGTCTTGATGGCTATCAGAGCAACCCAACACAAAGCAATGGGTTTCTCTCCATTTGAGATGATGACTGGTAGACAGATGACTCTTCCATTGTACCTGCTCTACCAGCCAGGCAAGGCCAGCATCACAACTGCATTTACTATACACCAGGATATGACCGACTTAAACAACCATCTCAAAGCCACCATTGCTTTTGCCAAGAAAAACCTGGACAAAAAGCGCCCCATGACAAACTCCCAAGTGCAGTACAAGATGTGGTACTACATCTTTGTCCCACCAACTAGAAAGGACAACCAGAAGGTAGGAAGACTTATGCACAAGCTCCTTCCCTACTGGGCAGATCCTTATGTGATCACAGACAAACGTTCATCCATCGTGTACCAGTTCAAGGTTAGCAAAGGTCAGAAAGAGTCAACACTCAAATGGGTCCATCACAACCAGATTAAACCACACAAAAACCCTGTGGCATTTGTCGGGGACACCACTGTCCCAGTTAAGTCATAAACAAACAAGAAACGTTTAAGCACCCAAGGGCGTCAGTTGTTAGTGGTTGAGCACATCTAAAAGTTGCTGTTGTTTGTGTTGTGCCATTTCCGGAGAAGTTGCTGCACTGGGAGTGAGCTCCTGATTACATCTCAAACTTGGACCCAAACAAGTGGAACATTTTGCAAATTAACACTCAAAAATCTTTAGAAAGGACTTTATAGAAGAAGGAATAGCATTGATCAGCAAGAACATAATTTTTGGATATATTTTTCAGATCAAGATTTTGCCTCTCTGTGCACCTTGGACTAAAGAAGTGATGGCATATGACTAGGGGTCACTCATCGGGATGGGGAGATGGTCAGCTCATCCCCCTGCCAACTCTGTACCAGCCCAGTGCAGGTTTTCAAACATAAACATCAGATTAAACATCAAGTAAGACCATCTGTACATCCATCTCAACATCGAAGGAAACGGTCCTGGCCATAAGCTTTATCAAAAAGGAAAGTTTTAAGCCTACTCTTAAACATAGAGAGGGTGTCTGCACCCCGGACAGAATCTGGAAGATGGTTCCACAGGAGAGGAGCCTGATAGCTGAAGGCTCTGCTTCCCATTCTACTTTTAGAATGTGGCAGCTGTGGCTCAGGAGGTAGAGCGGGTAGTCCACTAATCGGAAGATTGGCGGTTCGATTCCCGGCTCCTCCAGTCCACATGCCGATGTGTCCTTGGGCAAGACACTTAACCCCAAATTGCTCCTGATGTGTATGAACGGGTGAATGTGATTCATAGTGTAAAAAGTGCTTTGAGTGGTCAGAAGACTAGAAAGGCGCTATACAAGTACAGTCCATTTACTTTTAAAGACTGCAGGAACCACCAGTAAGCCTGCATTCTGGGAACGCAATGTTCTAGTGGAATAATACGGTACTATGAGCTCTTCAAGATATGATGGTGCCTGACCATTAAGGGCTTTGTAAGTTAGGAGAAGGATTTTAAATTCTATTCTAGATTTTACAGGAAGCCAATGTAGCGAAGCTAAAATGGGAGAAATGTGATCTCTTTTTCTAGTTTTAGTCAGTACACATGCAGCTGCATTCTGGACCAGTTGGAGAGTCTTTAGAGACTTGTTAGGGCAGCCTGATAATAAGGAATTGCAACAATCCAGCTTAGAAATAACAAATGCGTGGACTAGTTTTTCTGCATCTTTTTGGGACGGGATGTGCCTGATTTTTGTGATATTGCATAAGTGAAAAAAGGCAGTCTTTGAAATTTGATTTATGTGGGAGTTAAAGGACATATCCTGATCAAAGATAACTCCCAGATTCCTTATGGTGGTGCTGGAGGCCAGGGTAATGCCAGAGTAGCTATATCATTATATGTTTCTAAGGTGTTTAGGGCCAAGCACAATAACTTCAGTTTTATCTGAGTTTAGTAGTAGAAAATTGCAGGTCATCCAGGTTTTTATGTCCTTAAGTCATGCTTGGAGTTTGTTTAACTGATTGGTTTCATCAGGCTTCATTGATAAATATAATTGGGTGTCATCTGCATAACAATGAAAATTTATGGAGTGTTTCCTAATAATATTACCTAAAGGAAGCATGAGACATGGCTTAATGACAACATCCCCGACTCTGCTGTACAACTGGAGCAGCTAACATGCTATCTAGCAGACAGAGCCCTCGTAAACGGAAGAAAGACTCGTGGCGGGGGAGTCTGTGTTTACATCCGTGATGCATGGTGCTGGGACGCTGTGGTGGTATGCAAACACTGTTCACCACTGGTAGAGTTTATGATCATAAGGTGCTGTCCCTTCTATCTGCCGAGGGAATTTACAGCGATTTTGCTAGTCGCTGTTTACATCCCTCCCACCGCCAACAGCAGTGACAGGAATGCAGCACTTTGTGAACTGTATCAGGCCATCAGTGAACAACAGACAGCACATCCAGATGGATTCACCATCCTCACTGGAGATTTTAATCATGCTGAGACTTTCCTCCCAAAACTTCACCAGCATGTTGATTTCCCAACAAGAGGAGACAACATTTTGGACCTGGTCTACACTACCCACAAAGGGGCATACAAGGCCTCACCCCTGCCCCACATGGGACTCTCTGATCACATCACTGTTATGCTAATACCAGCATACAGGCCGAGAGTGAAAGTCACCAAACTGGTTCAGAAGCAGGTAAGGGTGTGGCCAGAGGGGGCCTCCTCTGCTCTCCAAGACTGCTTTGACACAACAGACTGGGAAATATTTAAGCAGGCAGCCACACAGAACAACCTCACAGACATTGAGGAGGACACAGACACTGTTACTTCTTATATCAGCAAGTGCATTGATGATGTGACCCACACAAAAACCATCATCACTCGGGCTAACCAGAAGCCATGGCTGACAGGGGATGTCCATTGGTTGCTGAGGGCCAGAGACAACGCCTACAGAGCCGGGGATGAAACTGGCCTGAGAACAGTGAGAGCCAACCTGTCCCGCGGCATCAGGAAAGCAAAACAGGAATACACAAACAAGATAACCAGACAATTTAAAGACAGCAGAGACACACGGAGCCTGTGGCAGGGCATTCAGACCATCACGGACTATAAACCCGCGCCACAGCTCTGCGACAGCAACATCTCTCTGCTCAACAACCTCAACAGCTTCTTGCATGTTTTGAAGCACAAAACAACACACGCCCACAGAAGACTCCACCCCCCTCCCACGATCAGACTCTGTGCCTGTCGGCTGCCAGCGTGAAGAGGACACTCTTCGCCATCAACACCCGCAAGTCAACAGGTCCAGACAACATCCTTAGTTGTGTGCTGAAGGACTGTGCAGAGGAGCTTAAAGATGTCTTCACAGATATATTTAATACCTCGCTGAGGCAGGCTACCGTTCCATCATGTTTCAAGTCCACCATCATCATACCTGTGCCAAAGAAACCCGCTCCATCCAGCTTCAATGACTATCGCCCTGTGGCACTGACCCCCATCATCATGAAGTGCTTTGAACGGCTAGTCATGTCACATATTAAATCCATCCTCCCCCCACCCTGGACCCCTTCCAGTTTGCATACTGGGCCAAACGGTCCACAGAGGACCAATCTGCTCTGCTCTCCACCCAGCCCTCACCCACCTCCATAAAACACAAAAGACTCATATGTGAGAATGCTGTTCATAAACTTCAGTTCAGCATTCAACACCATAATCCCACAACAGCTAATCGGTAAACTGGACCAGCTGGGGCTCAACACCTCCCTCTGCAACTGGTTGCTGGACCTCCTTAGTGAAAGGCCACAAGCAGTACGAGTCGGCAACAACACCTCGAGCAGCATCACACTCAGCACAGGGGCCCCCTAAGGCTGTGTGCTCAGTCCCCTGCTCTTCACCCTGCTGACTCATGACTGCACACCAACCTACAGCTCAAATCACATGGTGAAGTTCGTAGATGACACAACTCTGGTGGGTCTCATCACCAAGGATGATGAGACCCACTACAGGAAGGAGGTCAAACTTCTGACCACGTGGTGCAAAGACAACAACCTCCTGCTGAACGTCAGCAAGACCAAGGAGAGTTGTTGACTTCCGGAGAGGCCACACCCAGCACCCTCCACTGACCATCAATGGTGCTGCCGTGGAGAGAATGAGCAGCACCAAATTCCTGGGGGTGCACATCAGTGAGGACCTATCCTGGACCACCAACACTGCATCACTGGCGAAGACAGCACTCTACTTCCTCCGCAAACTTAAGGAAGCGAGAGCTCCCCCACCCATCATGTGCACTTTCTACTGGGGCACCATTGAGAGCATCCTGTCCAGCTGTATCGCTGTGTGGAAAACCCTGCAGCGCATCGTGAACACAGCTGGAAGGATCATTGGTGCCCCGCTCCCCTTCCTGCAAGACATTTATAACACCCACCTCACCCGCAAAGCGACCATGATTGTGCGCAACGCCAGCCACCCCGCACACAGTCTGTTCAACCTCTTGCCCTCAGGGAGAGGGTACCAAAGCCTCTGTGCCTGCTCCACCAGACTCATTAAAAGCTTCATACACCAGGCTGTCAGGAAGCTGAACTCTCTCCCCACCCTCCCACTCCCTCCTGGAAACCCTGGACTCTGAACCCTGACCTTCAGAAACGGACTGTCTTTTGCACTACTACTGCACAATATCATGCCGCTGCACTATTTGCACTATACAGAACAATATATATTTTATTTTATTTTTTTATTTTATTCACGGATTCATCATTAACATGTACAAACTGAAATCAGTCTGATAAATAGGCCTGAAACCAGCTTAATGCAGTTCCATTAATGCCAATTAAATGTTCCAGTCTCTGCAAAAGGATTTGATGGTCAATTGTGTCGAATGCGGCACTAAGATCTAACAGGACAAGTATGGACACAAATCCTTTGTCCGATGCAGTTAGGAGGTCATTTGTGACTTTCACCAGTGCTGTCTCTGTGTTATGATGCGCTCTAAATCCTGACTGAAAATCCTCAAATAAACTATTGTTATGTAGAAAGTCACATAACTGACTAGAGACTGATTTCTAAAGGATTTCAGGGAGAAATGGAAGGTTAGATATAGGTCTATAATTAGCTAAAACACCTGAATCAAGAGTAGGCTTCTTAAGAAGAGGTTCAATTACAGCTACTTTAAAGGACTGTGGCACATAGCCTGTTACTAAAGACAGATTGATCATATCTAGTAAAGAAGTGCTAACTAAGGGTAAGGCTTCCTTAAGCAACCTAGTTGGGATGGGGTCTAAGAGACAGGTTGATGGTTTAGCTGAACAAATCATTGAAGTTAGTTCAGAAAAGTCGACTGGAAAAAAACAGTCCAAATATATGTCAGGATTTACAGCTGTTTCTAAGGTGCCTGTGTTTGGGGAGAAATCGGTGCCTGTTGAGGGCAGGAGGTGGTTAATTTTGTCTCTAATAGTTAGAATTTTATCATTAAAGAAGCTCATAAAGTCATTACTACTGAGAGCTATAGGAATACATGGATCAATAGAGTTATGACTCTCTGTCAGCCTGGCCAAAGTGCTGAAAAGGAACCTAGGGCTGTTTTTATTCTCCCCTATTAATGCTGAGTAATAGGCGGCTCTGGCATTACAGAGGGCCTTCTTATATGTTTTAAGACTATCTTGCTAGACTAAGCGAGATTCTTCCACTTTGGTAGAATGCCAAATCCTTTAAAATTTTCGCAATGTTTGCTTTAATTTGTGGGTTTGGGAGTTATACCATGGAGCTAACCTCTTATGTTTTATTATCTTCCTTTTTAAGGGGGCGATGGAGTCAAGTGTTATTCGTAGCCTGCAGCACTATCAACAAGATTATCAATTTGGGAGGGACTAAAGTTAACATAAGAGTCCTCTGTAGTATTGAGACATGGCATTGAATTCAGTACTGATGGAATTGCTTCCTTAAAAATATCTACACCACTATCAGATAAACATCTAGTGAAGACATTTTTGTCTAATGGTGTGTAATCCAGTAATGGGAATTCAAAAGTTATTAAAAAATGATCTGATAAAATAGGATTTTGTGGAAAAATTATTAAATGTTCAATATCAATCCCATAAATCAGAACAAGGTCGAGGGTGTGGTTAAGACAGTGAGTGGGATTATTTACACTCTGAGAGAAGCCAATTGAGTCTAATATTGAGATAAACGCAGTACTGAGACAATCATTATTGACGTCCACATGAATATTAAAATCACCTACTATAATTACTTTATCTGTACTAAGGACTAAGCTTGATAAAAACTCTGAGAATTCAGATAGGAATTCAGAGTATGGGCCAGGAGGACAGTACACTACAACAAATAGAACAAGGCTTTCAAATGAGTTATAATTAAAAGGACAGAACTCCCCATGCACAGCCAGTATTTTCAGACAGGTGCTGGTCGGTTGCAGGAACATATAAGTTGACAATCAGAATATAACGCCGCACACTGTAATGACTTTACTGTGACTTTATTGAGAGCGAACAACACGTTTCTCCTGTAGCTTCTTCAGTGTTTTAAGTGTAGCTGTCTGAAAAATTTATAAGAATCAACTTTCAATTTAAATGCATTTACTTTATTAGTAGGGACAAAGTCCTAGACATTCAAGACGTTTAATTGAGGGGTAGTCAGAGTATAATCAGAGATATTAATTACCGAGTGTTCCGGCTCCGTGTTGTCATTCCTCTGATGGCGCTTCTGTCCCTCTGATAGCGCTTCTGTCCCTCTGATGGCGCTTCTGTCCCCTTCTGGTTTCATCTTCAATCTCTGATCATTTAGACTCACTGTTGACTTTTCCTTTTGGCGATCCTCAAACAGAGAATGCTGAGAAATTATGTTGTGTGCCTCCGCATCACTGAAGGAGAGGCACACCACTTGGTTCAGGTGCTCTGTTTGGCCGTCCATCTTGGTCCGTAATGTGGCGTGCAATCAAGGGCAAGGAAACGAAATGTTTCCAACAGTATATAACAGTAAGTCATGGAGTCCCTTGTCATTGGGTTCCTGTGCGGCTGTTTCCTTTGGCTCCCGGGTCCCAGTGGTTCCGGCTTTCCCAGGAGGGCCAGGTCTCTACTTCCTGGTGTCGCCCTCCGAGCCTGCAGCATCCCCTGTAGCATCTCCTTCCGAGTCTGCAGCATCATCCCCAGTGGCTCCACCTCCTGAGTCTGCAGCATCATCCCCAGTGGCTCTGCCCTCAGTCGCCTTCCGAGCCTGCAGCATCCCCAGTAGCGTCGCCTTCTGGGCTTGCAGCATCCCCGGTGGCTTCGCCCCCTGAGGACCCTACCCTTTGCCGTCGGCCTCCAGAG
This sequence comes from Thunnus maccoyii, assembly GCF_910596095.1. Lineage (NCBI taxonomy): Eukaryota > Metazoa > Chordata > Actinopteri > Scombriformes > Scombridae > Thunnus > Thunnus maccoyii. The sequence continues at coordinate 559,301 of NC_056535.1, read as the reverse complement.
GGGTTCTGCCTTCACTGCCGGCTTCCTGCCCAGCCTCTAGAGGGGTTCCGCCTTCGCTGCCGGCTTCCTGCCCAGCCTCCAGAGGGGTTCTGCCTTCGCTGCCGGCCCCCTTCCCAGCCTCAAGAGGGGTTCCGCCTTCACCGCAGGCCCCCTGCCCGGCCTCCAGGGGGGTTCTGCCTTTGCCGTGGACCTGCAGCCTGACTTCCAGAGGGTTTCTGCCTTTGCTGCCGGCCACCAGGGCAGCTCCTCACGTCTGGTCGCCCTATTGAGCGACTTCTGCCGTCTGTCCTGTGCCCTGGTCGCCCTCCCGAGCGGCTTAACCTGTCTGTCCTGCCTCCTGATCATCCTCCCAAGCAGCCTCTGCCGTCTGTCCTGCACCCTGGTCGCCCTCCCAAGCGACTTAACCTGTCTGTCCTGCCTCCTGATCATCCTCCCGAGCAGCCTCTGTCATCTGTCCTGCACCCCAGTCGCCCTCCAGAGTGGCTTCAGCCGTTGCCCCTGCCCTCCAGTTGCCTGCCGGAGGTCCTCAGTTTTCCCTTGGTCCTGCCCTCAGGCTGCTCATCTGAGACCTTTTTCTGTGCCCCTGTGCAGCCCCCAGGCCATTCGCCTGGGGCTCCTTGCTCTGCCTCTGTTCGGGCCCTGGGCTGTCCCCCTGAACTTTCTGACTCTGCCTCTGTCCGGCCCACAGACTTTCCACCTGAACTTTTGCTCTGCACCTGTTCAGTCCCTGGGCCGTTTGCCTGGGGCTCCTGGCTCCGCCCCTGTCCGGCTTCAGGCTGCCCATCTGAGTGCCACCTCTCAGGTTCCCAGTGTCCTGGCTGCCTGCCCGAGTGCCACCTCCCTGGCTACCTGCACCTTGTCCTGGCCTGTGGAATGTTGGTTTTGGCCTCCTCCTCCCCCCGTCTTGTGACGTCCATCCATCCTGTGTTCCTTGATGGCATTTGTGGGATGTCTGGGATCTGTCCCTTAAGGGGGTTGGGGGGGGTTCCCACCTTTGTTGATGACCTCATGTGTTTCACCTGTGTCTCATTTCCCTCACCTGTGTTCAGCTTGCAATCACACCTTGTGTATTTATAGTCCAGTTTACAGTTCGGTCTTTGTCGAGTCGTCTGCGTTTGTTCTGCGTTTGTTCTGTGTTTCCGGTTAGTGTTCCTGTGTCTCAGTGTCTCCAGTGACTTTTTGTATCGTTTCATTAAATATTCTGCATCGTATCCTGCCTGCCGTCCACCTGCTCCACTCACCCTCATGACACCATCACACTTATCCTCCCGCTTTTGTTTTTCACTCTGGTGTGACTTCAGATAAGAACATTTGCCAGATGCCAGTCGTAAATTAAAGTTTATTGTGTTTCTTATGCCAAAGTTTGATTTAATATTTATTAAGGGTATAATCATATTGTGACCTATATATTATTGGAAGTAATTCCAATCAAAATGGTCTAACCCTGAATTTTCTGTGATGAAATATAGATGGATACTCATCTCATAAGATACTCATGTATATGTTAAATTGCTACACCTCGCATGTACCAACGTTGCCATCCAGTGGTCAAATTTTAGTAAAGCTTTGAACACTGAGGAGAGGCCTCTGTAATAAGTATAATATTTGTTGGCTATGTTTTTTACTAAATTGCTGTTAAACTCTATATGACTTGTAGTAGAAATTTGATGTCTGTATGGAGGATTACTTTGATAAGTGAGGAATTAACATTATTAGTTATAGAATAGAATTCAGTTAGCATTAAAAGTAGGTTTGTCACGTAACTATAGTATATTTTCATTAGACTGAACTGATTGCTGTTTAACTTTCGGTATGAAATATTATGAGAGGGTAATAGAAACGATGTTAATAGAGGTATAGCCAACAAAAACTGCATTTTAATTCTATTGCCTATCCTGATGAAGTTGTGCAACACAGGTATTGGGATAGTGACTACATTATGGACATATGTTGTTTCTGAATGTTTAAGTAATGTGTATGACTATGGTGAAACATTTTAAACTTAATCTTGAGTAATCAACTTAGGGGAGATCACCTGTTTTCTCTTAGACAAAGTATTTGCTGTTTGCGTGGGAGAATGTCCGGCCAGGATAAAATAGTGTCTCAGCGCCTGCCCTAATGCTTCTTCCTTTTTGTTATCTCCAAGGAGATGTACATTGCATCACTAAGGGCTTCCCCCAACTTAACTTTCTCCATACCTTTTTTCCTTTCGTATTGTGATCTCCTAAGTTAACTCTTTTCTTTTAAGCTATGTGCAGTATTGAAACTCTGTTGAAACAAACTTTATATTGAAATACTTTCACACTTAGTAACTTTAAGTATAATGTCATTTCGGCTGGCAAAGTTATTTTTTGAGTTATTTGGTAAGAAAGTCAGTCATCAGTCAGTCAGTCAGGAGACTTCAAGGCAAAACTACCTGCTCTTCAACACTGTTACTAGAGACAACCATATCTGATCTGTTTTGTCTCCATCTAACCGTCAAACCCTGTGATGATTCGATGAATCACCTTAAGAAACCATTGAAAGGACGCTGTGTCTTAAGTAGGGATGCACGATATTATCAGCACATCATCAGTATCGGCTGATAAAAGCTCTAAAATGAAATATCAGCATCGGCCATTTCTGCCAATTATGGGAAGCCGATTTATTGCCTTCTCCTCCGCTGCCTGACTGTGCTTCCCCACAGACTGTCTCACCCTGACAGTCCTCACAAGTCTAGAGAGAGATTGTTATTGAAAGAATTACTTGGGGCCAGTCAAGACAATATGGATTTTATTCCATTTCAAACACAGCCATCCCAACAATTTATTAAAGTATATTAAACCTACAATAACCATTTTCTGACAACTAGAGGGCGGCACCTCCCCACCCTTTGGCTTTTCCTGGTTGTTAAACAGGATAGGTAAAGGTTGATGTTAGATCACATGGAAGAACATTTTTATGTTTATTTCTGATTTGTAGACAGTGGGAGTGGTTAAGGTTAGGGTTAGGGATAGATTCATAAACAATTTTTAAGGTGAAAATGATGACGACTTGCAGCTTTTCAGCTCGGCCAAAAACTGACGACCCCCAATGAAATGCCAATGACCCTGTGTGATCTGGCTGCAACCTTAGGTGAGTAGCCTACTTCACCTACAAACACTGTTCTGACAGCACAATATTGATGTAAATTTATTAAGAGATTAACTGAAAAAAAACCTTTTTAAATGCATAAACGTATTAAATAGGCAGAACTAAAGCACAGGCCACGTTTTACCAACAAAGAAAATAAATGATGGAATAACAACAGACTGGCCGCTGGTGGCACAGGGTTTATCGAGTAGGACACCATTGCTCAGAAAGACCTTCTGATGGCAAGTGGTCATTAGAAGTTATGAAAATGTGAAAAGCAATGTCAGAAAATAGTTATTGTAGCTTTAACATAGAAGGGATTCAATATTGCTTGTCAGAATTAAGAAAACTGATAAAATCAAGCTGAATTTTTCATGTCCAGCTAGTTAGTGGTAGAAACCAATTATTGGCAATTGTGCGTTCAAAGCGGGGTTTTGAAGTGATTGGACACTAATGGTGTTCCTCAGCCTTGGCATTGATTCTACAAGTCTCTGGAACTCTTCGGGAGCTCTTCTGGAACACTTCTGGAGAGATGACCACCATTCTTCAAAAAAATTCTTCCCTCATTCGGTGTTTTGATGATGGTGGTGGTGAGCGTTGTCTAACATGTCAGTCTAAATTCTCCCATAGGTGTACAATTGGGTTGAGATCTGGTGACTGTGAAGGCCATAGCATATTTTCATACTAATCAAACCGTTCAATGACCCCTTGTGCCCTATGACTTGGGGCACTGTCATCCTGAAAGAGACCACTCCCATAAGGATAGAAATGTTTCATCATAGGATAAAGGTGATCACTCAGAACAACTTTGTATTGATTTGAAGTGACCCTTCCCTCTAAGGGGACAAGGGGACCCAAAATGCCCCCCAAAGCATTACAGAACTACCGGATCCCCTCTCTGTAGGGGTCAAGCATTCAGGCCTGTACTGGATTTTCCTTTAATTTGTCACCCATCTGTATATATATATTGGGGATGTGCAGGACATATTTATTTGTTGAGGCAGCAAAATTATTTATATTTGTATTTGAATAAAAGTGGAAATATGTGTAAAAATACACTTTTTGTTTTTATGACGCTTGTAATTTTAGGATATTAAAGTGTTAAAATAAGTATTTATGAATAAACTATCTTATGAAGGAGGTCCCCACACCGGGTCTCAAACTCCAGTCTCCCAGATTATAGACGACTGCACTGACTATTGAGCGAAAACCAAGTGCATTGCAAATGTGCAGCCAGACCTCTACTTATTTTTACACCCATAACACAGAGACAGCACAGTGTGTAATGTGTAGAGAAGAACTTCAAAGGCAAATCTTGCTTTGCACTTTTCATTTATTGCCTATTTTTTACAACCTAACTTTGTGGAAAGGAGAAAGGGAACAACAGGTTATGGAGAGTCCCTTGAGAGCACTTTGCTTGTACCAGTAGGCTACTGACACAAGTGATGTGTCCCATTGTTGAGACCAGCTGATAGACATAACAACGGAGCAGAGACTGAGATAGCAATGTAACTGCTATTTGACATGTTTTTTTTTCTCCCCCCACAAAAAAAAATTAAAATCTGTACAAAATAAATTGCTGAATAATGTAGTTGTATTCAGGCATAACCCTAAAAAAAAAATAAATTAAAAAATTATTCATAGCCATGCCAAATTTTGATTTATAGTGAATTTATATTTGACCAATAGGTTTCATCTGGCTGGAAATGACATAAGCATGTGACAAACAACGGAAAGACATTGTGTTAGAGATGTTAATGATAAATTTTAACTACTTGTTTGTTTTTTTTAACATTTTTACTAAAAAATGCCATGTCCAAAATTATCCACACCCCTTGAAATTGTCACAATTTCACAATTTGAGAAAATGCAAGCGTCTATACTGTTCAAAATGGTCCTGGTAATTTCTACCATGTTCTAGAGCATTCTAATCAACTATAAATTGAGAACAGCTGATGCAGTGTCAGTGTCTCCAAGACAGGCACACACCGTGGGGATGGTGTTCTTGGGGTTGAATGCTTCTCCTTTCTTTCACCCATGTCCCTGTGTCCAAACAATTCCATTTTCGTCTCATCCAACCACAGATCAAAAGCTTTCTTCTTTGTCCAGATGAGCTTTTTCAAAGGCTATGCAAGCTTTTGTTGTGCCTGTCTTGGAGAAGTGGAGTCTTCCTTGGTCAGCGTCCACGGAGTGTCTGCCTTGAGATGTTGGTACCAGAATTGCTCAGATTCATCAGGATGGCCTTGGTGGTGATCCTTGGATTCTTCATGGCCTCTTGCACTACCATTCTTGCTAGAGAAGGGGTCACTTTTGGCTACCTTCCTTTTGGCCTGGGAGTTTGAGGGTTCTGCACAGTATCTTAGCTGTTCCTAGGACTGTGTTCTTCTGGACAGAGACCTCATATGTTGTACTTGGAATCTGCTTGAGCCACTCTCCCAGTTTGTGGGTCACAGCCCCCAGTGCTCTGATTACCACTGGCATCACTGTTGCCTTTACTCCCCACATCTTTTCTAGCTCCCCTTTCAGCCTTTGGTATTTTTCAAGCTTCTTGTGTTCTTTCTTCCTGATGTTGCTGACACTTGGGATTGCTATGCCTATCACCACTGCCTTGTTCTGTTGTTTGTCAATCAACACAATGTCTGGTTGGTTAGCCATCACCAGTTTGTCAGTCTGGATCTGGAAGTCCCACAGGATCTTAGCTTGATCATTCTCAATCACCTTAGGAGATGTCTTCCATTCTGACCTTGGGACTTCCAGCCCATATTCAGTGCAGATGTTCCTGTACATTATGCCAGCCACTTGGTTATGTCATTCCATGAACGCTGTTCTTGCCTGCATCTTACACCCTGCTATTATGTGCTGAACTGTCTCAGGAGCATCTTTGCACAGCCTGCACCTGGGGTCCTGTCTGGTGTGGTAGATCCCCACCTCTATCTATCTTGTACTAGGTGCCTGTTCTTGTGCTGCCATGATCAGTGCTTCTGTGCTGTCTTTCAGCCCAATCCTTTCCAGCCACTGGTAGGATTTCATTATATCAGCCACTTCTTCCATCTGTCGGTAGTCTATGCTGTGTAGGGGCTTGTCCCTCCTCCTCCTGTGCACCATTTGGTTTCTACTGCCTTAGGTATTCACTCAGCAGCTCATATTTGGGGGCCATCTTCCTGATGTATTCCTGGATCTTGGTTGTTTCATCCTGGACAGTGGCTCTGACGCTCACCAGTCCTTGGCCTCCCTCGTTCCGCTTAGTGTATAGTCTCTATCTCTTCCTTCTCTCCTCCAGCTTGATGTCATCTATTTAGAGGAGGTGACTGATGGCTGGCTTAGCCTATTTATAATTTTGTCCAATAGTGATGAAAAAACTAGGATACATTATAGCCGAAATAGATATTTTTTATGGTTCAACCTTTCTGTTTAGGCAGATAACATCTGATGAGATTAAATTAACTATGATCATAGGGTGATTAGACTACTGTAGGCAACTATTGGCTGTCTGTGGCCATGTGACGATATTTATTATATTCAGTTAACATTTACAGAACCATAGCCTATGTTCTCTTAATATGTTGGCTAGTGTTGCATCCTCATATCACACCGGACTCAGGATGAACAGGACTCAGGATGATTTTGCTGGTCTTCAGCGACTTCACTCTGTTCTAAGCCAGATAAGTTGGCAGTTATACCCAATGTAGCCTACAATATATGGCAACAATCTGAGTTTCCTAAAACTGCTACAAAATACTATATGTTAATTCTATTTTGCACTATCAATGAGCTATTTTTTTAACCAACATCAGTTCTGATCAGCCCATCACCCCATGCCGCAACAGCGTCAGAAAAAAAGAAATAAAATAAAAATAAATAAAAGAAATAAGTAAGACTTTACTTACTTTACTTTACTTCTCTCTCTCTCTCTCTCTCTCTCTCTCTCTCTCTCTCTCTTTCACTCACACACAAGTGTTTTGGCAGCGCTCTTAATCTGTTCACCCATGGATCATACACATTTGCTTTAGTGATAAATTATCTGTGTGCATAAAAATTACTGCTAATAAGTAGGGTTGGTAAATATGACAATATATACATTGAGACAAAATAAACCTGAACTCAACATGGTTTTCAATTTCCGTTCTCACTTGTTGTTGCAAGAGCAACAGACTGCAAACATTAACACTAATATGTAAGTCAAAGCTGCCACAGTAACTACACAGTCAAGAACACTGAAGTCATGCATGAAAACTGCTAGGAGGTGATGAGGGAATGTATCTGGAAAATTCCCAGATAAGCTCTTGGTATATGCAGCAACAGACTTACAGGCATTTTCTTGCCCAGTCAAAGAATTGTGCCTTGTACCCTTTCAACAAGAGTGATATAGTACACACATGCAAACACACAAACACACACATGCACACACTTCTCACAATCAGCACTCACACTGTAGACTGTTACGGTACACTGTCCACACACTGCACGTTGGCACTTCATGCACATTTTCACAGTTTTGTTTTCTGCACAGTTGCATTTTACACAGTAATTCTTCCTCTATCAAATCTAGTCTGGCTGGAGGGGGGCTTTAATGTCTGGCTAGGTTTAGGCACAAAAACCACTCGGTTAGGCTTAGGGACACATGATGATTTGGGTTTAAATAAATACTTTTTAGAGGATATTTCTGGCAATTTTCTATATTTTTCTTCTCATCTCATGTTTGGAGCCAAACCAACAATGAACTCATCCAAATAACAAGTATTGTGTGTGTATCCAAAGCCTACTACGTCTTATTCCTCTGTGCTGTAGAGCTCTGTTGTTGTCCAGAAACTCTTAAAACACATCAATGAGCCTCACTGCTGCACTGGGTGACATGTTCCTTCCTTTGGAACACAGTTCCATTTATAGAGCTTTGCAAGCTTGTTGTGCTACATATCATAACCTCTTGATTTGTACTACATTGTAAATTTCTCAAAGAACTTAAGTAAATCAAGATGTTTTGCTATGTAGCACACCAAGCTAGAGAATCTGTAAACAGAACTACTTTTCCGCACATGCACAGGGGCACTGGGCTTACATGGAACTACTCTCCGGAGACTGAAAACGTGATTGAGGTCTACAGCATAAAGGAATAAGAGATATTAGGCTTTGGATAAACAAACAATACTTGTAAGTAGATCAATTAATAGTTTGTTTGGTTCTGCACATGAGATTTGTTGACAATAAGAAAAATATAGAAAATCACCAGTCATATCCATAAAGTTTGAGGAAACATTATGGTTTGGAATAAAGTTACTATTTCCTTAAGGTTAGGGGATGATCCTGGACATGGTTTTTAAGAAACAGGGTTGACTCGTGGTTGGAAACAGGAAAGGAACAGTGATCTCAGGTTAAAGTCTGATGTTCTGTTGACCCATCCATCCACCCTGACCTCCTCTCTACACAGACTGATTGTCACCTGATTTCCTCCTTTCTGGCCACTAGAGGGTTTCTCTCACTTGTAACGTAAATATGTGATGTTTTGGGTAATTTTTCTTGGGAGGACAGTCTCACTATGCATGTCCACCACTTTATGCTGGTTGTTGATCATGCACTACTAAAATACTGTGACTTGCACTGTATGATTGTAATACTGTAGATTAATCAAACTACCTGTGGAAACAGAAATCGAACCACCAACAGTGACTCTAACAACATATTTACTCATAAAATAATGTATACAGCTTCAGTCCTATAGAGCCACAGTCACTGTTGTCATTACTGTATTGGCCAGAACATAAGCATATAATTTTACTCTTGAAATTACGAGGACTAGCCATTTACGTGTTCACAACATCACTTATTCCCTAATATAAAAAGAATTAATATTAGTAGTTTCACATAAATGGAGACCATTAGGTGTCATATTTTAATCACTGCAAATTCATTTTTTCTCTCATTTTTTTTCCTCAAGTAAAAACTGACCTGCAGCAAGTTAGAAAACTACTTCAACTGTATTATGTGATGGTGACATGCACACAAATTAAATAAATCACAGGAAAAAAATGAAACATCCTTTACATAAGCAGTGACACCATCCTCTCTGTGTAATTTTAGACACCTGAAAGTGAAGAAAGAACACTGCCCAAGTAGGATTTCTACTTTTTCACTTTTTTTCTGTGCCAAAATATGTAGCTCTGTAGGAGGTTTCTCTGCTGAGTCAATACTTCTCAGGAAGGTGGCTTTGTATGAATGCTCCTTTACATAAAAGACATGTAGCCAGTCATGCATGTATGCACACTTGCATTCCTGCACCTTTTCACCCAGGACGTGGCAGCTTCTCTACTTGAAGTGGTAAATGGAGATGTTTTGCTATGTGTGCAGGTGTGTGATGATGGATGATATCTGAGTAATGTCTTGTTTGTTGATCAGATCAATCAGTACTGTAGAGCAGGGGATTTAACAACATTTCCATCTGCCAGGGACAAACGTGACAGGGAGAAATGTACCATGAAACTGGAAACAGGATTGATCTAACACTTCATACACTGCTCTGCTCTGCCAAGGCATTTGTATTTGTAAGCCTCCTGTTTTTCCCTATTGTTTGCTGTGGCACAAATAAGGTTACTGCATATCATCAAATTATGACTTTTATTATTATATTGATAAAAGGGTTATAATGATGGTTGACAAAATTATTAGATAGGACCTCAAAATTGTTACATACAGAGCCATAAATGATATATTATGAAATACTGATATGATAAACTTTATCAAAGCTTAACATATTTCAGCAGCCTCTGAACAAAACAGGGAAGTTTTTGTCAAATTGATCATATTACCGTGTATTATTTCTTCAGTGGCTTATTTAATGAATTCTATTCATTAATTCTCTTCCTCCTGCATGACAAAAAATAATTAAGCTTGACATTCATTATAGATTATAATGATTATTTCTGTCATAAAGGCAGCATTCTGTTATAAAGTTGGACTCCTAGAAACATATTTTACCTGTAGCCTAATTTCTTATTTGTTTCACTAACCATCTGGGATGTAAAGAATCTGAGGATCAACAAGGATTCTGCTTAGAGAGCTAATCTCCTTAATAAACAAAGGAACATTAATCTTAGTTAAATCAACTAAATGATATACCACACAGGTTGGGGTGGTGGAGGGAGATGCAGCGGGTAACGGTGTTGGCATGAGTGTGATTAGCATTACAATGGTTGCCCTGTACACTCTGCTGAATGAATATTACTGGGTGTTACCAACCACACAACTATGAATAAACCAATGGTAGTGAAGCAAATGAGAAAGAGCTGATGTCAATCAGCCAATACAAGTCTGACTTCAGTGGTCTGCCTGAACATAGCTATGCTTTATTTTGCGTGTTGGAGGCAAGCATTATTCTGGCATAACACACTCATAACAAGTATAGTGGATACTTTCCATTTTGCTTATTCTGCTTCTACTCATGCTAAATCCTCTGTCCTGTGGCCCGTGAGCTGGAAATCAATCCCTCTCCGCCATCGTTGAGTCCAGTCCATTAAATACACCTTGTGGAGAGAGGAGGCTCCAAGAGGAGCTTTGAGTGAGGAAGCACGGGTGTATCGTATGCTGCAGAGTTTTTTTCACCTGATATTAATGCAATATTAATAATATTGCATAATTGTAATACTGTAGATTAATCAAACTACCTGTGGAAACAGAAATCAAAGCACCAACAGTGACTAACAACATATTTACTCATAAAATAATGTATACAGCTTCAGTCCTATACAGCCACAGTCACTGTTGTCATTACTGTATTGGCCAGAACATAAGCGTATTATGGAAATTACGAGGACTAGCCATTTACGTGTTCACAACATCAGGTATTCTATTTGAATGGAGAAAGTATTGGTGTAAAACCGACTCCTACAGGGCATGTTGTATTATGGGTTGTTTGCAGCCTTGATGTTGCAATGCTAGCGAGTGTCTTCCAGTCAATTCTATGTGTTCGGAGATGCACTATAATTTTGTTGTCTTGAACAATGACAATAAAGCTGATATTGATTCTGATTCAGTCTATTAATAGTGAGTCTGCTAGAGTCAGTCAGCTCCAAAAAGTTTCATTAGCTCAGTTTAACCTGCAGGAGTTTCTGAAGACTCGTGTAACATGTTTTTCTCTCGCTGAGGAAATAAATTCATGTTGAGTGAAAATGAGTCCAAAGCGTCTTCCAACATCTTCACCGCAGAAACAGACTGTGGACTGAATCTATCAGGCAGCCTATTACCACTGTCACAGATGATGAGGAGCTCAAAAAGAAAAAGGCAACGTATGACCGCTTGAGTTGCTGTGCGCCATGAGTAACTGCCGTCTCCTGATTTAAATTCCTCTGTCTTTGTATCTTTCTCTCACCTCTCTCTCATCCCTGCTGGGAGGAACTAAGATGCGAGGAAAAGGCATGAGTGAGGAAAGCAAGGAGCCATGTAAGCATATGGTAGTGACATGGAAAGCATCCAGTGATGTACAGTACCATGCACAAGTTTCAGGAACTTTAAATGTTTAGATTCTTATCCATAATACAATACCATCAGGGAGGCATCTGATTGATCCCAAATGTATTCTGCAGCATGACCCCTACCATGCATGCACTACCCCAAACATCCAGCCAGAGTCATAAAAAGCTATCTTCAGCAACAAGAAGAACAAGGAGTCCTGCAACAGATGCTTTGGCCCCCACAGAGCCCTGATCTCAACATCATGGAGTCAGTCTGGGATTACATGAAGAGACAGAAGCCGAAATTCACAGAAGAAATGTGGCAACTTCTCCAAGATGCAGGAACAACCAACCTGCCAAATACCTGAAACACTGGAAGCACTGTGTGCAAGTGTACAGGGAGAACTGATGCTGTTTCAAAGGCAAAGCTGCTCACACCAAACATTGATTTCAATTAGGATTCTTCTGTTAACTAATCTTTTTATGAAGATGATACAGCTTTGTTAAGGTGGGGGAAACATGCTGTTATTTTTCTAAATGTGACTCACCTCATTCAGAACAACTATAGAGTTATGTACATATGTCAGATCAATGTCTGATAAATCGTAGCACTTCGTAAATAGCAGAGAATTATGATCTACATGAAAATATGTCAAATAAAAACAACAGCTTTATTGAGGACACTTAAAATGTCGGCGTCAACCTGTGTGTTTCCTGTGATTTCATAACAATAAAAATGATTATCACTTGGTTAGTTGGCAGATGGGTCATAGCAGCAGCCACCTTGTGAAAATCTACTACTCTGTCTTTGGTCACAAAGCTCTAATTCTGTTGTTGGTCTCCCAGTGTAATCGATGGCCACCATTTTGGACTGACGAGCAGAGATTTGATCATGTTTTTCTTTTTTTAAAATTTTTTTATATTTAGTGAGATGAGACAAAATGGGTGATACAAGACATAACAAGACAGAATGTAAGCAAACGGATGACATGACAGGATTTGAAAGACAAACATGCATTGAGGACTTACAGTGCTAACAGCAGAGAAGAAAACTTCAGATGTTAGTGCGTATAATATGAAATGTGTGTGTGTTAGGGCAGGTATAGCACAGTCTGTTGAAGATGAATGATGATGATAACAAGTTAATAAATAAATAAAAAGGAAAGGAAACTTTTGAATTAAAAAAGAATAATTAAGTTGAATTGTCTCAGTAGGGGAAGCTGGTGATGTCTTTATTCACTCATCTCCTCCTCCCGTCCGCCAAGGCACACCACACTGGCCACGGTGCTCCGGCCCACTGCCCCCAGAGATGAAGCAAGGAAGGAGTGAGAAAGCGAGCGGGGGGGAGGGAAAGGGAAGAGAGGGGGAAAGAAAGAGAAAGAAAAAAAAGAGGGGGAAAATCGAGAGGGGGGAGTAAATAGGGAAAGTGATATATCCCAGGAGGATATCCCAGGTACAGTCAATTCGTAATATTTTTGTTTTTGTTTTTGTTTTTTTTTTCCCCTCTCCCCCTTCCTTTTAATCCCCCTTTTTCTTCCGTGTTTGAGTTTGGATTTTACTTAACCAATTGGGAGAGAGCCTGTTCTTGTGGGGGGAGCGATTCTTCCCATCCTTCCCCATTGCCACTCCTGCCTCCACTCCTTCCAATGTTTCACCATGAAGCAGGAAGTGACTGTAGCTTGAATGTACATCATCCAACCTGCCCCAAATTTCTCATGCTTGATGAGAATCCTGTCACAGAACAGAACACACTGAACACAGTTACATGTCATTATTGTGTCATAGTCATAGCACCACCTACTGACAACAGGCACAAAGCCCTCTTGTATCCAAAGGAATTATTAGGGCCCAAGCACTGACCATCACCACGCCCTCTTGTATCCAAAGGAATTATTATTTTTAGGGCCCCAGCACCAGACGGTGCGAAGGCCCTCTTGTAAGTGAAGGAATTCACTTCTCTAGTATTATTATTGGAGCCCGAGCGCTGACCAGCGCGAAGCCCTCTTGTATCCAAAGGAATTATTATTATTATTATTATTATTATTGTTATTATTATTATTATTATTACAACAAGGACATCACAACAACATTTCAATGTATAACCTTAACTAAATCAATACACATACAGTACATTGTTTGAGTTAAACATTCTTGCTTAGCCGTACTATGCTTTACTGTGTTGCTAGGCTATGCCCAGTTGTTACTAGTCCATGAAGGAAGAGATGCTTTGTGGTGTCCTGCTTTGTAGTCGGTGAATCCGTGGGTGAGTCAGGCTGAGAAGGCTTTGGCTCTGAAGCTGTAAGATGCAGTTAGCGGCAAGCTAACTCCATTTCGCGGCTCCTGTACTTGTTATTTTGGCCAGCAGACTTGTGTGTTAGCTGCTGGCATAAGGAAACTTAGTTTCTGAGTCTTAGGCAGGCTCTTGGGTCTTCTGCCGTAAAGAAGAAAGTGTGTGTCTGCTGTGAGCAGGCCACAAAAGAGAGCAGAGAGCTGCTCCAGCAGCTGCTGGAGGTGTGAAAGACCAAGCAACCATGCTGTTTGATGTGCTGCAGCTGATCAATCAATCAATCAATCTTTATTTATATAGCGCCATATCACAACAGAAGTCATCTCAAGGCACTTTTCACATAGAGCAGGTCAAGACCGTACTCTTTAATTTACAGAGACCCAACAATTCCCCCATGAGCAAGCACTTGGCGACAGCGGTAAGGAAAAACTCCCCTTTAACGGGTAGAAACCTCAAGCAGACCCCGGCTCTTGGTGGGCGGCCATCTGCTTTGACCGGTTGGGTTGAGAGAGAGAAAGAGAGAGGGAAAGGGGGAGGGGGGACAGAAGAAAAACAATCACAACAACAACAACAACAAGCACAAGCAGCAACAGCCAGGGAAGGATGCCATCAGGACTGTGAAGGACCGCGAAGGTTCGGCCCGGGAGTCAGGTTTTTCTGTGAGATGAGAAAGCACAAAAAACTCCGGGGAAGAAGCAAAGTTAGTGACATGCATTGATGTTACATGAATGCATACAGATGGAGAGGAGGAGGAGGAGAGAGGAGCTCAGTGCATCATGGGAAGTCCCCCAGTAGTCTAGGCCTATAGCAGCATAACTAAGGGCTGATCCAAGGCGAGCCTGGTCGGCCCTAACTATAAGCTTTATCAAAAAGGAAAGTTTTAAGCCTACTCTTAAATATAGAGAGGGTGTCTGCACCCCGGACTGAATCCGGTAGATGGTTCCATAGAAGAGGAGCCTGATAGCTGAAGGCTCTGCCTCCCATTCTACTTTTAAAGACTGTAGGGACCACCAGTAAGCCTGCATACTGGGAGCGCAGTGTTCTAGTGGGATAATACGGTATTATGAGCTCTTCAAGATATGATGGTGCCTGACCATTAAGGGCTTTGTAAGTTAGGAGAAGGATTTTAAATTCTATTCTAGATTTTACAGGAAGCCAATGTAGTGAAGCTAAAATGGGAGAAATGTGGTCTCTTTTTCTAGTTTTAGTCAATACACGTGCAGCTGCATTCTGGACCAGCTGGAGAGTCTTTAGAGACTTGTTAGGGCAGCCTGATAATAAGGAATTGCAATAATCCAGCCTAGAAGTAACAAATGCGTGAACTAGTTTTTCTGCATCTTTTAGGGACAGGATGTGCCTGATTTTTGTGATATTACATAAGTGAAAAAAGGCAGTCCTTGAAATTTGATTTATGTGGGAGTTAAAGGACATATCCTGATCAAAGATAACTCCCAGATTCCTTACGGTGGTGCTGGAGGCCAGGGTAATGCCATCCAGAGCAGCTTTATCATTAGATAATGTGTTTCTAAGGTGTTTAGGGCCAAGCACAATAACTTCAGTTTTGTCTGAATTTAGTAGTAGAAAATTGCAGGTCATCCAGGTCTTTATGTCGTAAAGGCATGTTTGGAGTTTGTTTAACTGATTGGGTTCATCTGGCTTCACTGATAAATATAATTGGGTATCATCTGCGTAACAATGAAAATTTATGGAGTGTTTCCTAATAATATTACCTAAAGGAAGCATATATAAGGTGAATAGAATTGGTCCAAGTACAGAACCTTGTGGAACTCCGTGTCTAACTTTTGCCTTCACGGAGGATTCATCATTCACATGTACAAACTGAAATCGGTCTGATAAATAGGACTTAAACCAGCTTAATGCAGTTCCTTTAATGCCAATTAAATGTTCCAGTCTCTGCAAAAGGATTTGATGGTCAATTGTGTCGAATGCAGCACTAAGATCTAACAGGACAAGTATAGAGACAAATCCTTTGTCTGATGCAGTTAGGAGGTCATTTGTGACTTTCACCAGTGCTGTTTCTGTGCTATGAAGCGCTCTAAATCCTGACTGAAAATCCTCAAATAAACTATTGTTATGTAGAAAGTCACATAACTGATTAGAGACTGCTTTCTCAAGGATCTTGGATAGAAATGGAAGGTTAGATATAGGTCTATAATTAGCTAAAACACCTGAATCAAGAGTAGGCTTCTTAAGAAGAGGTTTAATTACAGCTACTTTAAAGGACTGTGGTACATAGCCTGTTACTAAAGACAGATTGATCATATCTAGTAAAGAAGTGCTCACTAAGGGTAAGGCTTCCTTAAGCAGCCTAGTTGGGATGGGATCTAAGAGACAGGTTGATGGTTTAGCTGAACAAATCATTGAAGTTAGTTCAGACAAGTCTACTGGAGAAAAACAGTCCAAATATATGTCAGGATTTATGTCAGGATTTACTGCCGTTACCAAGGTTCCTGTGTTTGGGGAGAGAACGGTGCTTGTTGAGGGCAGGAGATGGTTAATTTTGTCTCTAATAGTTAGAATTTTATCATTAAAGAAGCTCACAAAGTCGTTACTACTGAGAGCTATAGGAATACATGGATCAGTAGAGTTATGACTCTTTGTCAGCCTGGCCAAAGTGCTGAAAAGGAACCTAGGGCAGTTTTTATTCTCTTCTATTAATGCTGAGTAATAGGCGGCTCTGGCATTACAGAGGGCCTTCCTATATGTTTTAAGACTATCTTGCCAGACTAAGCGAGAATCTTCTACTTTGGTGGAACGCCAAATCCTTTCCAATTTTCGCGATGTTTGCTTTAATTTGCGGGTTTGGGAGTTATACCATGGAGCTAACCTCTTACGTTTTATTATCTTTTTTTTTAAGGGGGCGATGGAGTCGAGTGTTTGTCTTAGTGAGCCTGCAGCACTATCAATAAGATTATCAATTTGGGAGGGACTAAAGTTAACATAAGAGTCCTCTGTAGTATTGAGACATGGCAGTGAATTCAGTATTGACGGAATTGCTTCCTTAAATTTATCTACAACACTATCAGATAGACATCTAGTGAGGACATTTTTATCTAATGGTGTGTAATCCAGTAATAGGAATTCAAAAGTTATTAAAAAATGATCTGATAAAATAGGATTTTGTGGAAAATTATTAAATGTTCAATTTCAATCCCATAAGTCAGAACAAGGTCTAGGGTGTGGTTAAGACGGTGAGTGGGATTATTTACACACTGAGAGAAGCCAATTGAGTCTAATAATGAGAGAAATGCAGTGCTGAGACTGTCACTATCAACGTCCACATGAATATTAAAATCACCTACTATAATTACTTTATCTGTACTAAGGACTAAATACGACAAAAACTCTGAGAATTCAGATAGGAATTCAGAGTACGGGCCAGGAGGACGATACACTATAACAAATAGAACTGGCTGTAAAGTTTTCCAGGTTGGCTGAGAGAGACTAAGAACAAGGCTTTCGAATGAGTTATAATTAAATTTAGGTCTAGGGTTGATGATTAGGCTTGAGTTGAAAATGGCGGAGCAGCTAATAAGCATCTAGCTGCTAACTGACGTTAGTGGTGAATGTTTGTTTGGTGGCTCGTTCAACAAGATGCAGTACAGGACGTGTATTCATGTTTCTAAGTTATCATCAAGTTTTGATGATGTGGACAGAGAATGTTTCCACCACCAACGTGTTTGTTTTCACCAACGTGTTTAAAAGAGGAAGGTATCATGCCTCATATTGCAATAATTGAGCATTGAATATTTCATATATTTTATTGTATTTTATTTAAACATTGGACATCTTAAATGTTGTTTGTCTGAAATGTTTTCATTTAAGACCATGAGCAAAAGTTCATTGCTGTTTCGTTCTGTAAGTGTGTTACAGAATAAATAGAAAACAAAGTTTTATTTGTCTCCCCCTTTTTTTACTGATCTAAAAATGATCCGATCCGTGACTCAAATCCGTGATACGATCTGAACCATGAGTTTTGTGATCCGTTGCACCCCTAGTGTTAACATGTCAGCTTTGTAGACCATATTTTGTATGTCGTGCACATAGATAAGAGTGTATAAGCCATGTATTTGATACATGCATTAATACTTTCTGATGTGAACCTACACTTTTAGATCTGTGAATGCTTTTAGTGTTCAGTCTTTCTAGTATTCAGCACTGATCTGTTCCTGTATCACATTATAAGCTTTGTGGTACTTGATATATTTCTGTATACTAAGAAAATACATAGGAAACACATGTAAATCATGTGATATCTTGTCTGTTTTTGATGAGAACATAAATCTATTGTCACAATAGAACAATATTGAATTTCACTTTGTTGGTAAAATCATACATTTGAACTACTCCATGGCTAAAATGAGCTCTTCTTTGTTTAGAAACAATATGTATATGTTAAATGTCTTTAAAGAAGCAGCCTTTACACTACTCAGGGGTTTTTGTTTTTAAAAGCAAATTTGGCATATAAAATTGTCCCCCACCCCTCCAATTTTATCAGGTGGGGGACAATGATATAGTTTGATGCAGTATGTTGGTTTTCCTCCTGTCCTCCCCAATTTTTTGAGTCACCAGCCGCCACTGGTGTGGGGGTTGAATGCAGCTCATTTTTGTAGGATACAGCAGAAAGGCCTATATACACATAGTACATTATATACAAATTTTGTATGAAGTTTGGTGTGATTATCATTTATTTTACAATAATTATAGGTCTTATATTTATAATTCTGTAGTGGGGTTGACCTATGAGGGGAAGGGAAAAAATGGAGTGAGGGTGACAGTTAAGTGATAAAGTGCTGTAGAAAAATACCATCAAAACTAAAATTTGTAGCTCTGTACTGCAGTTTTTTCTTTATTAGGGCCCGAGCACCTAGCGGTTCCCTCACACTCTCCATTCAAATATGAGTATTTTTCTGTGTCCAGCTGCAGTTACTTACTGTCTCTACACACCTGACAGTACACATTTCAATCAAACTTTGACCAGGTCATGTGGGCCAAAAGTACTTTTCTAAAAATAGACTTAATGAAAATTAGGAAATTAATTTGTTTTACACACAAACTCATCAGGAGTTTTCAATTTACTAATTGAAATTCAAGTGAATGGGCCCAAAACTTGCATAATTTTGATGACACGGGTGTGAGCAAGACAGACATGTCTCACCCTTCAGAAAATTCTCATGTGCTGTTTATCTCCTTCTTGCACTGTCTGAAAATAGCCCGAGTCTGAAGGCATCTATATGCCCATGACAGAAGCCCTTCGATTTCGTTGTGGCCTGACGTACGGAGAGGCGCAAGGGCCCGTTCAACGCTGCTTGCAGCTTTAATTATTATTATTATTATAACTCTTTGATCACCTATTTCTCGGATGCACATACCACAAAAGTCACGAGAGTTGGCGAGCATGCAAGTTCTGGTGAAAAATTTGATATTTTACATGTTTTGCAAAAAGGCGGGGCAAAATGGCTCGACAGTGCCCCCTAGAAAATTAAGAAAATGGACCCCCTTGATATGGATTGTCGTAGAAGAACGAAATTCGTTATGCATATGTATCATGTCCAGACGCACCAAAAAGTCTCTTGGAACCATACCCTAAGTCCAACAGGAAGTCAGCCATTTTGGATCAAAGTTGCAATTTTGACGCCGATTTCGCCATTTCCAGCCTGCATACTTTAACGAAGTGATAATTATTTCGTACATGCAATGTCCAATATTCATGAAAATGTATATTTCCGTCAATTACCTTCTGGTAAATGTATTTCAGCATTAATATTTCACTTATGTATTATTGCCTACAAGCAACAGGAAGTGAAGTTTAAATAATATATAGTTCATCAAATATATACATAATTTCCAATGAGTTGTCACCAGTGCCACATACAATATTTCACCCATTCACACAGTGTCTGATGATCCTGACAATTCAGAGCCATGTCAACAGACCTCCAATCGTGATACCACTGCTGCCGCTCCCTCCGATACGCATGAGGTGTGAGGGCCCATTCATCGCTGCTTACAGCTTTAATTATTATTATTCTCTGCAATGAATCGCATTTTGATGGACTAAAAGTGCTCAAAAACTCAAAACTTTGCACATGCCTCATAAGTTGGGGGAAATTGTATCTTTACAGTCATTGGGCTTGGGCATGGCCATCAGGCTCCATAGTGTCCCCAAAAGAAGGGCCATGTTAGGATGAAGTTGTTTTGTTGTTCATAAAATTCGGTGGAATCATTGCTCTCACTATTCTGGACACAATACATATTTTTTTCCAATTTTTTGGCCCAAGGGGAAGTCAGCCATTTTTGATTTTGTGAGTCAATTTTCATTTTATGAACGCATGTTTGAGGCCTTTAGGATGCGCAAAAACTCACAAAACTTTGCAACTATGTTTGAACTAGTAATTATTTCGTTAAGTATCACAATTAGGGTTAGGTGTGGAACGTCGGCTCTATAGCTCCCCCTAAGTACCTTTAGCATTTTTTAGGTGTGGCAAAATGGCTCGAGGGTGCCCCCTAGAATATTTCAAACTCAAAGCCCCCACCTTTAAATCTCACGTATATGTACGAAATGGTAGGCAGATGTACCATATCTATACTCTTGGAGCCATACCCTAAGTCCAACAGCCATTTTTAATCTACTTTGCATTTTTTTCGCAAAGTGAAGCCATTTACAGGCGTTGTACTTTAATGAAGTCCTCCTAGAGATTTAACCCAAGCCATTTCAAATTTGGTAAGAGACATCTAAAACCCTTTTTGCGATGTAAAAATTGTGAGGCTTCATGGCCTTGGTGTGGCGTGCCAGTCAATTTTGCCCAAAACATGAAACAGGAAATTGTTGTAACTCCACTCCACTGACTGCTGCTCCCTCCAACATGCGTGAAGTGCAAGGGACTGTTCATTGCTGCTTGCAGCTTGAATTTGTATTTGTGATTAGAGAGTCTGATGAGGAAGTCTGTTTTGATGAAGAAAAGAATAACAAATGGAGTTGTGATTGATTTAGTCAGCTGCTGAAAGACTGATGAAAGATCTGCTGATGTGTTGTGAAGTGTGCATACAAGAAACAGCAACAGGTTATTGTAATCAGTTTATTACTGAAAGAACAGAATAGACAGGAGGCAGAAGGCAAATACAGATACATTATTTGGATCTGATGCACTCTAAAAAGGAAAGGCTGAATTAGCCGCAAAGCCCCAGGAGCCCAGAACGCTCCAACTTCAGTGTGTGTCGGTTGGATTCCAATAGTTTATTTAATCTATTCATTTTATAAATGTATTTGACAAAATGCACTACAATCAAATTAAACTATACGGGTTTTTCTTGTTGAGAAGCCAACTAGGTTGCCAGTAGAGGCCAATGGGTTTCTTTTTGTCCCAGAGTTCCCTAACAGGTTCGTCTGGTCATGTGAAACAAATGTGAATGGCATTTATTGGACAGTTTTTCACAATGTGCATGAATTGCGAGCAGAAATGCCTCAGTCTAAAGGTGTAATACTGTTTTTCTAATAATTGCTTTCTCACACAGTTCTAATCTCAACACAATGCATATCAAAGCTAATTAGCCAAAGCCATTATGCTGGTTTTGAGAAACCCAAGTACGCTAGCTAAAGTAGTCCCATTGAAACCAGGATACTGTGGCACGTGGCACCTTATCCAGGTCTCTCATCACTTTTATCACTGAATGGAGAAGCCAAGTCCAGCTGAGAGTGGTAAATCCAGGTTCAAAGTCCAGGTTTCTTTTTTCACTACATAAACAACATATGTTGAATATGAACAAGACTTTCTGTCTTTTTTTCTGTCATTTACCTCCTCAAACTGAAAACATTGTAGCACCTCATAAAAATCATTGTGTGCAAAAAAATGTGCAAACAATCAAAACAAAAAGAAAACATACCTAACACAGACTGTAAACCACTAATGTCTGATACCAGAACAAACCATGATAGGAAGGCAGATGTGGGGATCGCTGCCAGATGTCGTTGGGAGGTTTTTTCACCATAATACAGGAAGTGTGATTACAGTATTCATTCACACACTAAAGTAAAGGCAACACACACAGACTGGCACACACAGCTATTCCACTAGCAATGATTCATATGCTCTATAATTGTGTCACTATGTATGAATCATGGGTAAGAAGTAATGGTGATGATTGAGGATGCACAAATTCCCAACTGGATTCCTGTGTCAACAGAAAGAGAGAGAAAGAGAGAGAGAGTTTTGAGTTTTTAAGATACTTATGTACATTTATTACAGTGCACTGGTGAATGCCCTACTTAATAACTGCAAACACATGATGTTAATATATCAGAAAAACACATTTCATCATTATCATTAAAAGATAAAAGCACATTTAATGAACCAAATATTTTTAAAAGTGACCATGTCTTTCTTTTTTTGAGTAATACTTCAGCATTATATGTGCTTTCACTAAATTCTTGAGTATGATTAAAGAATCATGTCTTGACCTCTTTCTATTCTTGCCCTCTGCTAAGGTAGATGGTTAGTTAATTAAACAACCCTTTTTTCTTGTTTGTATTGCCATGAGAAAAAAAAGAAAACATGTTCACTACTGTAAAATATTCTCCAAAAGATCCAAATACATTAAATAATGGGAAAAATCTACATAAAAACAACACAATTGTGTTTGAGACTGTTGGGTGACAAGAATTCACTGCAGTAATCCCATGATCACCAGTGCAGTTCCAACAGTTTATGCTTATACAACATGCTCAAAGTAGATTTTACCTCAGATGGTACCCTGAAATGTTCTCTTATTCACAAGATTTTATTTGTTAATAACACTGACACATTATAAAAAGTCACAGAAAACAGTCCAAATCAATGGTTGTAGCCTGCCCAGTGGATCTCTTCCAGAAGCATCCTTTAAAACATCAGTAACATCTTTTCTACCACACAGAGGAATTGGATATCCAACTTTTGCACCACTGCCACCACAATGTCCATTTTACCTCTAGCCAGTTCTAGCCAGACTGCCACTCTGCAGTTCTCCCGTGATTAGTAGTAAAATTTCTTTAATATTAGATCATTTTTCAATTTTGAAATATGAGCCTCAATGTTTCCAGTTTATCATTATTGTTTACAATCTAGACAGTCAATTCTGATGGCTATTAACACTAATAAAGGAGTCATAAACTTTGTTATAAGTTTAAGCTACCTGGTTTATGTTACAGATTATGTGCCTTTATGTATACTGTTGTAAGTTCAAATTGATATGTGTATAGCATTTCCTTATATTACTAAATTAGAAATTGAAAATAGAAATAGAAGGCTTTTTTGTCATTGTATTGTAGATAATACGAAATTAGGAGTGCTGCTCCTGGTTGGTGCATTAAAAAACACGGTACAACTTAGTCTCACACAACCACACAGCACAAGTCCTAAGATAAATAAATAAAGATATATATAAAATGGAAAAACGTATCAATGAAAATAGGTGTCGGTATTCAAATATTTGAATATATATATTTTTTTTTTCCCTGGCAGTGACAGTCTGATAGGAAGAGGGGTTAGGGTTAGGGTGAGGAGAGTGAAGACAGAGAGGGAGAGATGACGGAGGCAGTGGGGGGGGGAGCAAGTCACAATCCAGGTGCCTCCTCCTCCACTTCGCCCTCTGGCCACCTTGAACTGAAATTGCTGTTGCTGCTTCATCCAGTGGTTCCCCATGCTGCGTGCCTGCTTCGCTGTTCTCCAGTGTGTTGCTGCTTACAAGTGTCTCTCTTTCTGTCTGTCTTAGAGAGGGACAGCTCCTGTTGCTCTCTCAGACAGAATCAATCAACACTGAGGCAGCCAGTGGGGAGGAGAGGAGGAGGCACCTGCAATGTAATTGCTGCCAAAGCGTTGAGGCCCAAAAAAAGGAATTTGGGACAGCCCTACACTAAATAAGCAATCTGCCATGTCATCCCTTTAATCATGTGTACAGTATTTGGCCAACAGAGGGCATAAAAATAGAACTGCACATTTCTGCTAGTATTTTGTTACTGTATATTTCCAGTGATTTATGACAGATATGATACCCCTTTTCTGTGTAAATCCAAGTTAGTGTTTGAGTTTATATGTTGATGATGTCCATTGTTATGTACGAAATGAATGATATTGTATTTTCTTTTCTCATTAGTTTTTCAGAACCTCATCCCTGCATACACACCACTGTCTTTTCCATGGCCACTGAGCGATCATTAAAGATTTGGATTAAACTCTCAATGCCCTGCTCTTTTGTTTTTTAAATACTTTGGTTATAAGGATTTTATCGAAATCTGATACAAAAGTACCAGTTCAAGGTCACATTCTGTATACTGAAATATAGTGGCAGAAAAAAACATAAACAAACAAACAAACAAAAACAATAAAAAAAGATGACAATGTACAATAAAGTAAAATAACCCAACAAAAGAAAAGTACAAAACGAAAACAAACAACAAAGACAAGTGGGCAATATCATATGAGAAGTATGAAAATCAGGAGGAATGAAGTATGGTGGTTTTCAAATTGATTGAGCAGGGCTTAATCTTATTGACTATGGGACAGCAGGTAGTTGAATCTTTTCTTTAATGTGATTCAGGAAGGGATTCTATCTTTTATTAAAGGTCTTTATAGAACTTCTCAACGAATACTTTATTTTCTCTAATTTAAAAAAATAGACTGCATCTGGTATCCAGTGTGCAATGGTAGGTGGATGTGCTTCTTTCCATCTAAGTAGTATTAAGTGCTTGGAAAGCTGACAAAGATGACAAAGACGACACTGTCGGCCTCTGCCTTTGTTAGTTTGAGTGTGTCTGGAGGAGCACCAAAGATAGCTATGAATGGGCACAGAGAAATGGCTTTGTTCAGGCACTCTGAACAATGTCACAAATGACCTCCTGACTGCAACAGACAAAGGACTTGTCTCTGTATTTATCTTGTTAGATCTTAGTGCCGCATTTGACACAATTGATCATCAAATCCTCTTACAGAGACTGGAACATTTAATTGGCATTAAAGGAACTGCATCGAGCTGGTTTAAGTCCTATTTATCAGATTGTTTGTACATGTTAATGATGAATCCCTCATGAAAGCAAAAGTTGGACACAGAGTTCCACAAGGTTCTGTTCTTGGACCAATACTATTCACTTTGTATATGCTTCCTTTAGGTAATATTATTCGGAAACACTCCATAAATTTTCATTGCTATGCAGATGATACCCAAATATATTTATCAATGATGCCAGATGAAACCAATCAGTTATCTAGACTCCAGGCATGCCTTGGGGACATAAAGACCTGGATAACCTGCAATTTTCTGCTACTGAACTCAGACAAAACTGAACTTATTGTGCTTGGCCCTAAACACCTTAGAAACACATTATCTTATGATATAGCTACTCTAGATGGTATTACCCTGGCCTCCAGCACCACCGTAAGGAATCTGGGAGTTCTTTTTGATCAGGATGTCCTCCAACTCCCACAAATTTCAAGGACTGCCTTTTTTCACTTGCAAAAATCAGGCACATCCTGTATCAAGAAGATGCAGAAAAAATAGTCCACGCATTTGTTACTTCTAGGCTGGATTATTGCAAATCATTATTATCAGGCTGCCTTAACAAGTGGTCAAAATGCATATGTTTTAGCATCAAAATGCCATTTTCCCAAGTCCTTCTAAAAACCTTTTCCCACGTGACCTGACAGGTTTCTGCATGATGACATTGCATGTGTGTGCATGCAAGTATCTGATGTTGTTTTTGTATGTATTGTTTTTTGTTGTGTTTCTGAGATTAACACAATTTTGAAATGTAAATGAAACCTGAAGGTTTGACTTGACTAATAGTTTAAAACAGAGAAAGAGAGAAGTTTTATCACAAAGACTGTGTTTTGCTGTCTCAATCCGCAGATTGACAGCACCTTCGGGTGTCTGCATTTTTTCACCTTCAGCTCTACTGAGTTATGCCCTAAGCAGTGTTCGAACTCGCAATCTTTGTATCTTAAAGGAACTCTAATGGAGCACAATCTTAAACCACTAGACTACACATACATGCTTTCTGTGAGAGGAAAAGATGTGTTTAACATGCATATCAAGCCATATTTCAGGTGATAATACTAGAGAGCACTCAAGTCTAATTGAATTATGGTACATGATAAAGATGTAAAGTGACTTTGTACATGAGAGCAATGTTATATGGAGCATTTCAGTGAGCAGGTATTGAACACAGAACTTTGTCATCTAATGGGGAAAGCTGACCATGAGAACAGTGTTCCAAAACACTGAGCCAACAGACATTCCTTAAAATGGGAGAAAAAAGTTCCGCTTTTGTTGAGGAAAATTTAAAAAAAACTAGAGCTTGGAGCTCAGAGATTTGTACATCATTAGTGAAAGCAAGACTAGCTTACTATGAGAATGAATGATATATATAAAAAGTGTTTGAAGGAAGAGAGGATCTGTAAGTTAAAGGAGCTGGAGTAAGAGGAGACACACATCCTGCAGATAGTATTGCAGTCAATGAGAGCAGGACAGGGAGTCCCTATCAATTAAGGTTTAGATCTCAAAAACTATATGTCCTATGTGAAATGTATTTACATTTTAAGAGAGAAGAGGCTTGTGGCAACATACTGAGACAAGACATGTGCTTGAGGAGTTAAAACTGTGGGAGTGAGACCTGAACATTTTAAAGTTTTTATGGCCTCTTTAAGATAAGGGACGTCTGAGCAGTTGAGTGTCAAAGTGACAAAGGCTCCAACTTAGTTGGACAATTCCTCCCATAGACCGCCATTATAAATGTTAATACTTTAAAAAATTATATAAAATCACTGTAAGATGTTACAATAAAGTACAATACAAGCAAACATCTGCTGAATGAGCTGCACAGAGCTTACTTTAACATTACCTAAAATGTGGATTGATATGCTTGTTAAATACATCTTTTCCTGTACTAAACAGGATGGATGAGTAGTACAGTGGTTTAAGCTCATGTCACTTATGAACTCCTTTTAGATCCAAAAGTTGTGAGTTCGAGCCCTGCTTAGAGCAGAACTCAGTAGAGTTGAAGGATGAAGGAGTCCAGGTGATGTCAATCTGCTAAATGAGACTGCTACTGATAAATTTCATGCAATTGACAGACTAAACACCAAAATCTGGCCTGGCATTGCTGTATGACATGTTAGCTCAGTGTAGGTTCAGTTCCACCCATTGCTGATTTTAATCTTGGTAGATTTTTCAATAGTGTTCAGCTTCCAGTTATGCAGTCTAAATCCACTTTCAGCAATCACACGCAGTTTCTACAGAAACTGCATTTTCTAGTTAATTTTAATGTTTTAAAAAATTATATAAAATCACTGAAACATGTTACATTTCAGAAAAATACAAGCACACATCTGCTGAATGAGCTGCACAGATTGACAGTTGAATGTTTTTTTTAGTACAAAGTATGCAGCAGTTGAAAAGATTAATTAAAGACAACCGAATTGCAGAAATATCATGTTATAAAGTTACTTTAGCACCCTCTTTGGGGAGAATTTTATGAAATGTAAGACATTTCTATAATGTCACCTTGTGTACAATATTCCCAAATTTGGTTGCAATCCAAATTAGTATTGAGGAGTTATGGCCCATTAAGTGCATTAGCCCACGCCTTCAAAAGTTTGCTAAGCAATTACAGACAAAACGTAGGTGATATCCAAAAACAAATGAATGTGTGTGTGTGTGTGTGTGTGTGTGTGTGTGTGTGTGTGTGTGTGTGTGTGTGTGTGTGTATGTGTGTGTATGTGTGTGTAGGTGTGTGTGTGTCCTTTAAAACTAATAGAAGTTGGACTGAAAGTAATATTTGGCTGGAATCATCCTTTAAATCTATAAAAAGTTAGACAAAGAGCAGTGTTTGCATGGAATAAACCTTTAAACCTATAAGTAGTTAGAAAGTCATTTTTGGGTGGAATAAACCTTTAAACCTATAAGTAGTTAGAAAGTCATTTTTGGGTGGAATAAACCTTTAAACCTACAAAAAGTTAGAAAGGAGTATTTGGTGGAATACACCTTTTACTATAAAAAATTAGACAGAAAGCAGTATTTGGATGGAATTAACCTTCAAACCTATAATCAGTTAGACAGAAAGCAGTATTTGGTTGGAATAAACCTTTAAACCTATAAGTAGTTGGACAGAAAGCAGTATTTGGATGGAATAACCCTTTAAAACTATTTAAAGTTAGACAGAAACAGAACACTAATGTAAAAATCTGAGAAAGGCTGAACATTTCATGAAGCTTGAACTGTGATTGTGTAAAAGCCTTAAAAGATATCAAAAAGCTGAATACAATTTTAATAGCTGAAAGTCTTGTGACCCGTTTAAAACTGAATCGAAGTCTCTGGCTGAAAGTGTATGGAAGTAGTTGAATGTCAAAGTGGAGTGAGTTGAAGAGGATTTGAACATTCCATCCATTCATTTCAATGGCAAATTTTTTTTGAAAAAAGCTGCTTCGCAGCTCTCACACAAATTCAAAAAACTCAAAACATTTAGAAGTCAGGACTCGAGTATACTTAGACAACTCAAACACACAAACTTCCTAGCAGCACTTCTAGCAGTACCTGCAGACAGTGAATCCACATCAGCAGCAGAGGGAGGAGGACAGAGGACAGGATGAGTGACTGACAGTGACTGATTTCTGTGTTCTTCATTCTTTTCTATTTTGATTCCACGAATATCATTTATTTGATTGACATTTCAGATTTGTTTCTTGTGCAATATCATTAAGTTTATATAGTGACTTTGCAGTTGTAAACCTTGCTGCATTGCTGCTCTAGAAATAATATTTAGTCATATTTATCCTGTTCTGAATTCATTATTTTTAAAAATAATTAAAAACAAAACAGTTCTTCAGTGACAGAAAAAGAACCAAAAGGAGTATCGATAAAGAACCAGACGAATAAGGAGTATTAATAAGATAAAGATAAAATTCTTACAATACCTATCCCTACAGCTGGCTAGTGGCTACATCCTGACTATGAGAGGATGAGAAAATCAGAGTTCATTTTACTTTATGTGATTATTATTTTTTATGACGCACAGTGTGATCACTCAAGAAAATGTGAAGGATTACCTCAGGATATTGTGCTTACTTCATCAATGAGCATATTTGTTTCACTTTTCCTCTTGCAAATGTCTGGGTGTACTGTGAACCTAAATATTGTAATGATAATGGTCCAAAATACTGTGAAAATGCATAGTTTGCACTGCACTTTATAAAATAGGAATATAAATAACACATTATACCCACATTATAAAAAAACATCAGATATGGGGCAACTGGTGGTTAAGTTGCACACCATATAATTGCAGTGTCCCCAGTTCATTTCTGTCAGGGACATTTGTTGTTGTCATACTATCTGTCTCTCTCCACATTTTCTGTCCGTATCTCTACTGTCTCTATCAAAAGCTAAATCCCAAAAAGAGCAAGTGTTTGCTTTCACACTTACTGTGGTCACTCTAGAATGTCAGCCAACTTCTCATGGTAATACTCATAGTTTTCTTTGCAGTCTTCCCAAAGGTTCAGAGGTTGGTCCTCATTCTCCACAAACGTGTCCCAGGTGTAGGAGAAGTCCAGGGGCTTCATCACCCTCAGCTTACAACCAGCAGTGTGCAGGGCCTTCAGCCCTATCTGGATCTCTGCTTCCTCCCACTCAAACAGACGAGCAGCAAAGATGCTCAGCCTGATGTTTTTCCTGGTTTTCAACACTTCAGCTATCTTTGCTGCACAAGCAGAACAGGGACTGGAGGACACATACCTAAAAGGAAGGTGGCAGAATGGAGATTGTTTTTCTTTTTTTTGTATTTTCAAAAACAACCCATTATGAAACAGTTGTATAAGTTTTTCTGTGGCTCTGAAGGAGCTTTGTCAAGTCTGACAGAATCTCAGCATGGGAATGGAAAAAATACATTTCACCAAAAGGGTGAGGAGTTTAAAAATGTGGATAAAAACTATATTAAAATATATAAATATAAATACTATCGTATTGCTTTATGGGACATGTAGAACTCAGGGCTTTTGGAGCTTGAACCATACTAAAGACTAAAAATCTTGTCCTCTGCTGCTTTGATTTGGACCATGTCCTCTGCTGCTTTGATTTGGACCATTTTTTAATAACTGTCCCCCAACTTTATTGAAGCACAATACTAAATCCCTGGAGTACCAACCTCTGATAGGTAACGCTGATTTAGTTACCTATCAGAGTTTGGTGTCTTAAGATGAAAAGATATTCTGCCCACCCCTTATGGTTACATTTCACATATCTAAAAACTACATCTGCCTAAATGAAAACAAAACATCAGACTTAAATACTCAAGACTGACTGAAGACCCTACCCTTAACCACACGGGTCACATGTTATTATTGTAACCATGACAACGGAGGTCCCCTTACCTCAGCGAAGTCAATTTTTTATCAATCAACTTTTATTTATATAGCGCCAAATCACAACACAGGCACAGACAACAATGTCGTCCTGCCTTTTACTGCTAAATCGGCATCAAATCAGAAAATGCTTCTGTGTGTCATTCTGGAGTGCATGGACCAACTACGTATTTTGACGTTTAATTCTGAGGACTTGTTGCATATGTGATATTGCATGCAAAATGTTACTGTAAGGGAAATTACACTTGTTGCATTGTTATAAACATCAGGGCATTTTAATTCCTGATCAATGTACTTTTAATGCATAATGTACATGGTATTGGAAGAGACTGTTAACACCAATTTGACATTTTGTATTAAGAGACATTGAGTCAACATATATTATTATGCTAAGCATTTTAGAACTGAAAGAGCTATTGCCAATTATTTGAGGAATAATTGTTTGTTACATTCATACTGGACTCCATGACTGTCATCCAAACATTTAAATTTCAGAGGTTACTTCACAATAGTTTCTGGAGCTCTAGGTCACTGGATGCACAGCCCTCCAATACCCGGCATAGGGCAACAGCAATATCCAACAGTTTAAACCAAAAACTTAGCCCTGTTTAAACAAAAAATATTTTGTTTTCTGCTCATCAGATAAAATCAAAAAAACATAAAACTACTGTATTGCAATTGTATGTACATCAGAGCCATAATATGTTTGATATGCATGTATGGCTATACATAAGTTAGATAGATATTTTCTTTTCAATTTTTTGTCAGTTACAGTTGAGATGATGTTTGAACATAAGAGTGTGGTTGTGAATGTTTGACCAGAGCTCCAAAATACATATTAGCCTCATTTGTGCATTTAAGAGCAGAGCTTCCTGCAAACTGGAGGAAATTGCATGTCTATACAAACATAAGTAACAAATTTAATTTGCCACATTCTCTATGCCACATACCATCTGGCAGTTTAAGAGAGTTATATACCAGGTGACTGTGTATTTGAGTGCAGAGTCATAGTCCGACAGGCACTGTGTGAAGAAAGCTTCCTCAGCATGAGACCCAGTGTGCTCATCCTCCAGACAGCCCCTCAGCAGTCCATCAGCTGTGTTCCCTTTATCCACCAAGTAACACAGGAAGGTCTTGTTGCGGCCTGAGGAGTATTCCACATTCTTGAATTGAAACCTAAAGACAAAAGGATCAATCCGGTCCCTGTGTAAAACAAAATAAATGGAAGAAAAATTGGCATCTTACAGTTTTCACTGGTAAGTGGCAAATGTGAAAGGTTTAAGAGAATTTGTGTCTTCACCGATTTGCCTTTCCCCACAAGGCAAAAAACACTAATTTGACCTCAAATCACAATGCCTTAAAGGATAAGTTCACAATTTTTCCTGTCTGTCTTAAAACAACAGTCAGGTGCTCAACTGAAAGAGGTTTTCCTTGCTGTAATCCTTCCTCATGTTCATACTGACCATCAGAAGATCTCCTTCAAATATGTTTTTTTAGGGGGCAAAAATCTACAATGTGTCTATACATCCATTTGTGTAAAAATGCATTTAAAAGTTTATTTCAGCAGTCTGATTTAGTTATATCAAGTGGATACCTACCACATTTTCAGTCTTTTTATCATCAAATTCCCTCTTTGTGTTTTCTCGGACAGTGTTTCCCCGTTGAGCTGCAGTGGTAGTAACAAAAAGAGGGACTTTGGCACTAAAAAGACTAACATTGAAAGATATCTACTTGATTTGACTTTTTTGGATGGCTGAAGCTTCATATTAGCTTCAGATAAACTTTTAAATACATTTTTGCACAGACGGTAGCTTGTGCATTTTGTCCCCCATCACTGACATTGTAAGTGCATTATGAAGGAAGGGATGTTCTAATGGTCAATATGAACAGGAGGAATGGTTATGACAGGAAAAAACCTATTTTAATGTTCATTTGGTCACCTGACTGTTGTTTTAAGACCGTCAGAGAAATTCATCCAGATTAAAGGTTCACAATTTTTCAAGACTGTTGCCTTTATATGCAGATCTCTGTCCAGTATTATCTTCCGTTGCAGATGGCAGTGTAACATCACCTATTGCAGGCTATAATATTCTCTCCTCTAATATCTCTGTGACTGTCACCTTCTTGACTGCCTCTCATATTAGTCTTGGACCACTTTGCTGTAGCAAGGGTTTTTTTTAGCATCTATGTCAGCCATTACTGGTATTGATAAATTTGTAATATTCAGTTCAATTCAAAGGGGCTTTACTGGCATGAAGTCGTCAAGAACAATGTTGCCAAAAAGGTTTGTTAATTTGTTAAAATATTTGGACAGTATACAATATCAGTAATTATTATATTGTGTGTACTGATTTCCAACAGCAGGTTAAAAATTCTTCTCTTTACTCTTAGGGAACATTTTTGGGAATTGAGCTTGCCTTCCAGTGGAGCGGAACACCTAGCCCTATATGGCGACTGGGGGCATCAATAATGTTAATTATGAAATCTAACAAATGCACAAATTTAAGTCCAGTGAAGAGAGGACAGAATCTGACTTCCAAAAATGTTCTTGCATGAGGCTCAATGTGTTCTGACAAAGGAAGCTATTATTTCAAGGTTAAAGAAGAGAAGTTGCTGCTGAATCCAAATATATCCCTTCCAGACTTGCAGACTGAGCCCTCATGGACTATTGCTATACATACTTTGACATGTTCACGGTCATCACATCAAGTCTGTGAGGGCACTGGGACTCAAGGGGATAAAATGTGGACCTGGCTGCAGACAAGATGGTGGAATTCAGCCATGGATATCACGTGGCCACCTGGGCGAATGTGGCTTTTTTCATGGTTTTAATGAGGCATCTACCCCGGAGGGGTAGAACCCTACTGAGTTTGTGCCGGTTTATTAGGGCCCGAGCAACTAGCGGTGTGAAGGCCCTTTGTATATGAAGGAATTATTAGGACCCGAGCACCTAGCAGTGTGAAGGCCCTCTTGAAACTCAAGGAATTATTATTAAGGCCCAAGCATCGAATGGTGTGAAGTCCCTCTTGTATTTGAAGGAATTGTTATTATTATCATTGTTATTAATATTAGTATTCCATAAGAATTGCATTTTTGGGGATAAACATGCTCGAAAACTTATGAAATTCTGCATGTGTCAGAAGTTGTATATTTGAAAATGTATATTTTATGGGTCTGGCAAAATTACTTGAGGGCGCCCCATAGAAAATTTCATATTAAAGCCCTCACCTTTAAATTTGATGTAGAATTTTTTCCCCCAACAGGAAGTCAGCCATTTTGTATTTTGCGTGTCAATTTTCATTTAATAGGCTCATCTTTGAGGCCTTTAGGAAAAACTCACAAAACTTTACAAGCGTGTTTGAACTAGTAAGGGTTTCAATTTCACATTGAAAATGGGCTTGGGCGTGGTATGTCGGCTCTATAGTGCCCCCTAATTAGTTTTAGAATTTTTGAGATGCAAGGAGTTCTCGAAAATTCACGAAACTTTGCACATACATCAGGACTCCATTGGAGCAATACACTGAATGTGGACACATTTGGACTCACATTGGAGCAAAATATGGCATTTGGATTTGAAAAGACCCATTTGGCACCAAGGTGCCCCAGATGGCAAAAGGTTTCCCATTTGTACTCAGTCAGAGCCAGAACTGTTTCCAATTTGGTCGCAATTTCACCTAGTACTTTGATCTGGACATGTAAAGTCCCATTCAGCACTAAGTTGACCCAAATTGCAAAAGGTCTGTTTGTCAAAGAGTACAACAGAGCCTCCCGTTGGAATTAACACTCCAGCACACCTGCACCTAAAATGGCAAAAAGGTCAACTCAGACTGCTGAAGCCTCACATAAGCTTCAGATTAACTTTTAAATACAATTTTGCACAAAATGACTGTGTGGACACACTGTGGATATTGGCCCTTATCATTTACATTGAAAGCACATTTGAAGGGGATCTTTTAATAGCCAGTATGAACAGGAGGAATTATTACAGCGAGGAAGACCTCTTTCAGTGGGTACCTGACTGGGTACCTGGGCACCATCTGGGTACCTGACTGTTGTTTTAAGACAGATTTGAAAAACTGTGAACCTGTCCTTTAAGCCACTCGAGGACAAGCTCTGTCTCCATCCAACCCTTTTCCTGGGCATGGACAATGATGCCAGCACCGTCGTGTTTTATAATCACATATGGCAGGAGCTTGGTTCCGTCTGCTAGGCATGCTAACATGACAGTGACACAACCTTCTCACTTCCAGTTGACTTAACAATTTTTCACCTTTTTGTGGACAGTCACAGACGCTGGCATGTCAAAAAACACAGGGGTCTGAACGTTTTCAGTTTGGTCCAGTGGATATTTTTTTCTTAAGTTTATCACATACCACTGGAAAGCCAGTAGCTTTTCACTGACATCTGAGGGCAAACGCTGGGCCAGAGTGGTTCTGCATTCAAGGGATATTTCATTTCGGAGCATCATTTTCTTGCACAAGCCAAGGCTTGGTTTGAACTTGGCTGTTGGTATGTTGTATGGTACTACTTAATTAAATTTTTTTTTTTTTTAAATTCAGCTGCTTGGCAATTTCCTGTGTTTTCAGGTGAATAACAGCTCTGGAAATATGCATTCCTTCATTACATTTCTCAGTCATATAATCTGTCTTGGAAGCAGCCACATTTGGAACCACAGAAAGCTTATCTCTCACTGTTAGCATCTTTTTCTTTTTGGGCTCACCATTTTCTGGCATCCAGTGACACTATTTCCTGGCTGCTTGGTAGTTGTTTAACAACTGTGCCTCATTGATCACCATGGCTTTAAAATAACTTTTTCTCAAACCTTGATTACTTGCTGTACTCTTGACATTTGTTTTTCAAAAACATCTCTGTCTCTCCATGTCATCAATCACTCATGACTGCACTGAAGCTGTTAAATGATGGTGTTGTCTTATATTTGGGCCAACTGATACAACTGTATTTTTTACCAGACTGTGAAACTGCTCAATCTGCAGACAGCCGCCCAAAGATGTTCATGCTCTAACCTTGGTAAACATGGCGGCACGCAGCAGTGCAATGGCTTCTCTAGCTCCTGGTGATAAGTTTACTTTCAGCATCTCTTTTTTGAGTAAGTGTGCGGTAAGGTATAGTTCGTCCAAACTTTTGAACATTAACAACAATTGGGCTGCCACACTTACACCGAAGCTCAGAGCAGCGTTAGGCAGACTGCAGCTCCTGAGGACAGTGGACTGGCATAGCACAGTACAGTGGCTCAGAGGCAAGAGGAAGCATTGTGCACAAAACCAGAAAAGGGGCAAGCAGGCCTTTCTATTAGCCAAGCCAAAAGCAAACACGAACAGGCCAGCAATTCCATCACTCTTCCCAGCCAACATTTGCTCACTGGACATTGACTACTGAATTAGACTATGCATCTAGCGAGAGATGAGGAACTGTATGTACTTCTCCTGACAGAAACCTGGCTAAATAGCAACATGCCAGACTCTGCTTTTCAGATCAACGGGCTGCTACTCTTCCAAGCAGACCAAAACCAAAACCACCATACAGAAGTGGGCCACTTCAGGCAATAATACGGCACTGCTGACCTTCTTCTGACCCGGATAAAATGGATGTGAGCCTGAAGTGGCCTACATGTAAAATAACAAATATGGCCCAAATATCCCAAAACAAATGTGGGCCATTTTTGGCAAAGGTGTGGTGCTCTCTGCAATGTGTAAACTGGATGTGACCCTAAAGTTGCCCATTTGATACATACTGAATATGGCCGAAATATCACAAAACAAATGTGGGCCACCTTTGGCAAAGATCTGGCCTAGTCGACAATAGTTAATGTGGGTGTAAACCAAAAGTGGCTCACATATGGTGCAGCAAATGTGGCCCGGTTATCTTAAAACATACCTAGGCCAGTTCTGACAAAGATACAGCACAGTAAGCAGTGGCTTGACTTGATGTGAACCTAAAGTGGCCGACATATGATATGGCAAATATGGCCTAAATACTATACAACAAATTTGGCCCACATTTGGCAATTATATGGCACAGTCAGCACTGGCTGTCATAGTGTGAGCCTAATGTGGCCCACATTTGAAATAGTAAATATGGTCCAAATATTGCTGAACATTATCGAGCCACTTTAGGTAAAGATGTGGCACAATTGGTACTGGCTTATCTGAATGTGAGCCTAAAATGGCCCACATATAACAAACAGGAGCAGACCGCCTAAGTGCCATCATTCCACACGATATGTGAGCCAGATGAGGATATGGAATGTGGGCCCAATCAGGGCCAGAATAAAAATGAACTGTGGTCCAGATGTGGGCCAGATCTGGTTTATTTGTTTAGTTTTTGGTTTACATGTGGCATTGCTATGGTTCGCTTGTGGCCCGGATCTGGCAAACAGGAGTGGACCGCCCAAGTGCCATCATTCCATGCGGTATGTGGCCCACATGAAAGTGTCTTCAGAGAGGCAGCAATACCCATTGGAGATGTGGACCTGGGGAAGTATGCATTATTCGTCAACAACTACATCAGTAAGAGTGTTGACAATGTTATCACTACCAGAACAATCACCATCCACCCAACCAGAAATCCTGGCTGAACGCAGAGGTCCATTCTCTTCTGAAAGCCCGGGACTTTGTGTTCAGGTCTGTTGATGCATCTGCATTCTCTGAGCATCACTCAAGAGCATCACTGACTACAACAAAAAAGATGCAGAATGCCCCAGGGCTCTTCCTGATGCCCTCAACACCTTTTATGCTGGTTGTGAGGATTCTAGTACCTCTCCTAGCACCAGGAAGAATACATGAAGAACCACTTCACTGCTTACACCATCTCATCTGTGGTTCACCTGGCCCTCACTCACTTGGAGAACAAGACCTCTTACATCAGACTGCTCTTCTTGGACTTTAGTTTTGCATTCAATACCATAATCCCACAA
Organism: Thunnus maccoyii; assembly: GCF_910596095.1. Taxonomy (NCBI): domain Eukaryota; kingdom Metazoa; phylum Chordata; class Actinopteri; order Scombriformes; family Scombridae; genus Thunnus; species Thunnus maccoyii. The sequence continues at coordinate 522,125 of NC_056535.1, read as the reverse complement.
ACTCTGATGAACAAACTGTTATTACTTGGACTGAGCTCATCCTTAATCGACTGAGTACTGGACTTTTTAACAAATAGGCTCCAGTCTGTTAGTATCCACAACATCTCATCCCCCATTATCCTTAACACTGGTTCCCCACAGGAGTGCATCCTGAGTCCCCTGCTGTACACCCTACTGACCTATAACTGCTCAGCAATAGTATTGTCAAGTTTGCAGATGACGCTGCAGTGGTGGGAGTGATGAGTTCAGGCAGGAGATGGAACAACAGGAGGTTTGATGCAGAGCAGACAATTTCTGCATCAACATGAAGAAAACAAAGGAGATGATTGTGGACTTCAGGAAGGGTGGCAACACCCCCCCCCTCCCATCTACATTGGAGGAGCAGCTGTTGAGGCGGTCTTTAGCTTCAAATACCTGGGGGTGCACATCACTGACAACCCCACCTGGAGCAACAACACAGTCAGCATAGTAAAGAAGGCCCACTCATGCCTCTACTTCCTAAGGGGGTTGAGGCACGCTGGCCTTGCCATCTCAGTCCTTACTTCCTTCTACAGGTGTGTGGTAGAGAGTGTCCTCACTTCCACTGTGTGGTACGGCAACTGCTCTGCTGCAAGGCACTGCAGCAGGTAGCACGTAGTCTGCACAGACAATCATTGACAACAGCCTACGTATTTACATCAGCAGGTGCAGGAATAATCCTTCTTGCATCATGAAGGACTCCACCCACCCTGCAAATGGACTGTTTGCACCCCTCCTCTCAAGCAGGAGGTTGCACAGCATCAGGGCCAGAATCACCATGCTAAAGAACAGCTTCTTCCCAGTAACTGTGAGACTGATAAACTCTGCATCACATAGAATTGCTGTGCCACACTAAGAATTAGATTTTTAACTGTTGTACCTCATTGTTTAACTGCTGCACCTTACTGAGTGATGCTGCTTATTACCACTGTTAATGGGTGTGTGCAATTGAGGCCACTTGGCTAACTGTTTATATCCCCTCACACTTATTCATATTTATACATTTATTGACTATTTATTATAATGTGTTTATCATGTGAATCTTCTGATTTTATTGTTTTATTATTGCTATTTTCTGAACCGGGGCCTGAGTACCTAATTTTGTCTCCTTTCATGTACCAACATGTTGGTACATGATGAATCACAATAAACTTCCTTGAATCCTTGAATCCTTGAATTATATGTCAGAAATCCAACCGATTGTTTGAGAGCAAGATCATTGATTGTTAAGGTAAGTCTAGCAGAACTTCTTCAGCATGTTTGTTTTTTCTTTTCAAATACCGTCATATACCATATTCCTCAGTGAAATGTTGGGAAGGTATTGTGGTATGAAAAAACATATACCACTCAAGTCCTGTTGTAGGTACAGGTTGTAAAATCTAATAAGATTTGATAAGGGATTCCAAAGGATTCAGATTTGATAAGTGGATTTGATACTGGTTTCGAATTTGATAAAATGCTATCAAAACCTATCCCCATTAACAATTTGGCATAGGCCCTGTTTACACCTGGTATTAACAGCCGTTTCAGGTGATCCGTTCACAAGTGGACAGCTCTAAATACAGGTGTGAACACACCCAAGATGCATTGAGGACGCATTGAGATCTGATCACTCAGACCACAGGTGGTCTGGGCCTCAAATCAAAACAACTAGCTAGCTGTCAACTGCTACCTGCTGTTACCAATATTCCAAAGGAGATACAGCACTAAAGAAGCTAACAGAAGAGGTTTTTTTGTAATGTAATCCACACATGCTGGAGCCTCTCTATGCACCCTGGATTCAAGAAGTGATGGCATATGACTGGGGGTCACTCATCGGAATGGGGAGATGGTCAGCTCACCCCCCTGCCGACTCTGCTACCAGGCCAGTCCAGGTTTTCAAATGTGAACATCAGATTAAACATCAAGTAAAACCATCTGTACATCCATCTCAACATCTAAGGAAACGGTCCTGGCCACATGGATCTTCTGGGGTTCCTAACTGCCCGGGTGGCGGCCTTTTCTCCCTGCTGAGGCCGAGAAGAGGTTCCGGGTGCACCGGCCTGGTGCTGAGGGGCTTAAGAGGAGCTTCTACCCTCTTGCCACTGGGATCCTGGATGGGATTGCTACATAAGACTGTCATTCGAGGCCGTTTATCCTACCACAGAGCAGCATGCCTGTCAAAAATTGCATCAACTTCAAAGCAGTGTTTCGTCAGCAACAACACCTGGGTGGTGTTTCATGGAGTGCTTTTTGGACTAGCTGACGCTCCTACAATGAGTTTTCATTATAACTTAGGGAGAATAGCAGGTCTCCTCTTCATGCTGATCCTGCTCTCTGGAGATGTTCAGCTAAATCCTGGACCAGTGACCCCTGGAGTGCTGCAGAACTTTGATGCTGATTTGTGCCCAAGTGTGTCTGGGACTCCTCTGGTGCCGGTGACAAATGAGCAGCAACTTTCTGAGCCGGGCTTCTCCCTCAAAAGACTAAACAAGGCATGATGTCTCAATGAATAACTTTTCACTACTGGGCTGTGGAAGTCTTGATGGGTCCAGTGTCTCTCTTACAAAACCTGCTGCTGACACCACTGTGTGTCAAAAGTCTTATGTCTTATGGGACCCGAAGCTGAAACCGAAGGGGCTATTTGGTGGACATTTTAACATGAGAAGCATTACCGCAAAGAGCAATCAGCTAACTCATCTTGTGTCTGACTCAAATCTGGACTTTCTCTGTCTGACTGACACATGGTTGAACGAGTGTGTTCACGGTGCCCGGATACCAATGTTTCAGAAGAGACAGACCTGATGGAAAAAGAGGAGGGGTGCTTTTTTATTTGAGAGACAACATCAAATGTGAACATATGGCTTACAATGCGGGTAACACATTAGAGTATGTTGGGATAAAAATAATATTATCCCAACAAAGGTCTTTTAACATCATAGGTGTCTATAGGCCCCCTTCTGCAGATGGCACTTTCTATGATCAACTCACAGAAGTCTTAAAAGAGTCTTAAAGGAGAATTATTACTTATGGGTGATTTTAATGTGAACAGGGGGAATAAAACTAAAAATGATCACAAAGTAATTCCAACTAGAACAACTACTAAAATGCCCAACTAGGATTGCAAAATGCTCCAGTACACAAATTGATCTGATATTTACTAACAAACCAGAAAGAATAACTAAAAGTTATAATTTAATCACTGGCTTATCTAACCCTATGTGAGAGAAAACTAACTAAAAGTAGATTTAAGACCACAGCAACTAAGACAATGATCCTTCAGTGCATACCCAGAGCTAAGCAAGAAGAATTTATCAATGAAATTAACAGCTTGAATTGGGATGATGTACTGTCCTCTGATGATCTGGACTATAGCTGTGATACTTTTACTCACAGAATCAACTCTGTAAGGGAAAGACTTAATGTGAGGATACAGATAAAATCTAAAAATAAAAACAATTTACTGTGGTGTAATGAAAATTTGTGGAAACTAATGAAATCTAGAGATGCACTAAGGAAGGCACTTAAAACTAGAAGAGACACTGACATGCTGATCTATAAAGGTTTAAGGTACAAAGTTTTCCAAGAGCTAAGAATAAGCCAAAAGGCAACAGTAAATTGATCTGGAAAAACATTGATAATCTCACAAGGAGGGACCCAAAATTTTTAGGAGATTTTAAACTCAAAGTACAGGGAAAGTTAATTGAAGATCATCTTACTGTTGTTTCTATCTTTAATAATTTTTTTTCTTGAGTCTGTATATGAGTTAGGAAAAAAGATCACAAAAAGGAAACTGGATATTGTTCCTATAGATGCTACAGGCCAGGTTTTCGAGCTGGTAGAGACTAATGAGTTACAAGTAAACAAAATCATCAGCTTCTTAAAAAGCTCCAAAAGTAGAGATGCTTTCCAATTTGACACCATGTTTGTCAAATCACACAAAGATATTTTAACTCCCCCTATTGCTCATTTAATTAATTTGTCTTTTAAACACTGCTCCTTTCCTGATGACTGGAACTGTGCCATTGTCACACCTATTTTTAAGTCTGGAGACTGCCAGTATTCTCAAAAGTTAAATCAAATCAAAAGATACTGAGAAGGTTGTCATTTAACAACTGACAACATTTCTTAATACAAGCAATTTTGGTCTACATTGAATGCAATTTAGCTTTAGAGCAAACCATTCCACCAAAGCTGTTACCTTGCACTTAATAGAGCAAATTAAATCAAGACTTGACAAAGGAGGAGTAGTTGGTGCTGTATTTTTAGATCTGTGTAAAGCATTTGACACAGTCAATCATGATATTTAATATAACTTCTCATCTAGAGCACTGGCATGGATGTCTTCATATTTATCTAATAGGATACAATGTGTTAAAATTGGTGACACACTGTCCAGTAACATGAAGTGCACAATGGGTGTTCCACAAGGATCAGTGACACAACTGTGTCATGATGTAGAACTACAAATGTATGCAGATGACACTTACTGATTTTAAATATCTTGGTGTGACACTGGATCCAAATTTGAACTTTAAGAAACATGTTTAAAAAACGGTTAAAACCATAAAGTACAACTTGGCAAATTTTAGACATATTAGAAACTGTCTCTCTTTGGATGCAACCAAGATATTTATGCATGCTATGATTCTTTCCCATATGTCTTATTGCATCACATGTTGGGGGCAGGCTAGAGAAACAGCCATAAAACCTCTTGAGTCCTTATACAAACAAACTCTAAAAACTCTGGACAAAAAGCCAATGCATGCAGAAATACAGTTTACTGAGCTTTGAGAATTTTAGATTATTCTCAAATTTGTGCCTAGTTTATGAAATTTTAAATGGTTTGGCCCCTCCTCCACTGTGAGACTTTGTGTACACGTGCTCAGTAAGTTCTAGATCCTCCAGAATATTGTCTATACAAAATTGTACCATACCATTTTGTCGCACTGCATTTGGGTAGTCAGCTCTCTCTGTGAAAGCCACAACTCAGTGGAATGCACTACCTGATGATGTGAAGAACTGTAGTTCAATCAATACATTCAAGACCAAATTAAAAAATCTACTAAAGACCAATCAGCTGTGTGACCACTGAGTCTAAACTCCATCTATGGTCTTCTCATTAGTGCAGACAGTCTTGCTTTTAATTTGACAAATTTACATAATTAATTTCTAATTGATATTGTGGGTGTATGTGATATGCTTGTGTGTGTAGCTTTGTATTTTGTATGGTGTGTTCTGTGTGTTTTTTGTGGGGGACTGCGGATGCAAATTAGCTTTTAGCTAACTCAGGTACAGTGCATCTTTTATGTTTAAAACTGCACACTGTCCCAATCAATAAATAAATACAATCTCAAAAAAATACAATCTATTTTCCGGCAGAATAGGCACTGAGAGTGTATCGCTGCCTCCCGGTGCGTGAACCCATCCAAAGCTGTCTTCAACTTGTTTGAGGATAGGATAAAGAAATTCATTATTTTGTTTTGCCATTTTTCATGTGAATTAAAAAAAACGTAATTCACTTCCTGTTTTTTCCCTGTTTTTCTCATTCCCCTGACCCATTTTCCTCATCAAATTGACAATTGGAATATAAATTAAGCCATTACTCTTTCCCTTGTCTGTCAGAAAAAAATTTCGGAAGCTAAATGTTGCTGGATAGTTTCCTCTGACCTGTCAAGTTGATAACAACACTTTTTAGTTTTGGTGCGCTGCTCGCCATAATGAGCTCAGGATTTATCAAGAGGACCAAACAGTTTCACTGTATGAACCTGGACTGTGTGTGTAACAGCTGACCTATTGGATGTTTAGAAGAACACAAAAAATTAACTAACATTAGATCCCGACCGATGCTGTTGACGTGTCGGAGATTTAAATAATCAGCGAAGTTACGCTGCTGTGCCTCGTGCATAAATGCGCACAGCATCACTCAATGGAGAGAAGCAGCTGCAGGGAGATTGCTGCATGTAACTCTATATTTGTTAAATATATATAAATAGATATGTTCAGACATGGCGCTAGAGCAAATCAACAGGATGGGCATTTAATTTTCGTGAGGGGGCACACAATGTGTTGTATATTTGTTTATCCTGTTATCAAACAAACTGATCACAACTTTGGACAGAGGGTACCCCCGGTCCTCCCAACAGTTAAAAACAACAATGAATTTGGTTTTTGAAAACGGAAATGGTATGCGTGTTTATTTGCACATAGAGTGGGTAAGTGAGATCCGATCACAAGTGGTCAAGATGCATGTGGAGAGGCATGTTAACACCAGGTGCAAACAGATTATATCAAGCTGTCCACCTGTGATCGGATCACCCAAGACAGATGTTACTGCCAGGTGTAAACAGGGCCATAGTGAAGTTTGTTGGGCACTTGCAAGGTTAGAAAGAACAGCATTTATTTACCACTTGCATTAATTGGGAAATAGTTGTCAATGACATACAATATAGGCCTGTAGTAGTTACTTGGCTGACCATGCGTTTAAATAGATAATATAATCTGACATAGATGTTATAATCACAGCACCTGTTTTTGTTGTCTGCATATGGCAAACATGAAGGATAGTAAGTCGAGTGTCAGTTTCAAACTTGTGCTGTCAGGGTGGGGGCAGCATGGCAAGAGAGGCAAATCTAATTTTACACCATCTGGATGGCTGACACTGGAATTCCACTGCATTATTATTAGCCCAGTTTTTGTGTGACCCAGCTCTGCAGTAGGGAAGGCAATGTCTTTTTACTGTAGTCAAATATGATGTGTTAAACCTTTGGAACTGCAATCAAAACATATTTCATTGTGTGGAAAAATGTTATGAGATCAAATGCTGATCAATTGAGCCCACTGCTATTAACCTCTTAAATTCCCCAAGGACTCCAGCATCCTTGGCTGCAGCAGGTTTTAAAGCTAGAGTGATGATTCTGGTATCATATGAAACTAGAAGACCTAAGTCATCCATTGGTGTCAACCATGTCATGATAGCTTGTCGGGAAGGGGGTTAATAGTGCTCCAAAGCTAGATAAATTTTGGTGAGGGAAAAACGAGCATGGCCATTTTCAAAGGGGTCCTCTGACCTCTCACCTCAAGATATCTGAATGAAAATGGGTTCTATAGGTACCCATGAGTCTCCCCTTTACAGACATGTCCGCTTTATGCTAATTCAATGCAGTTTCAGGCAAAAACCATGCAGTTTTTCTGCAAGCAGTATAAATGTGTTATTTTCACTTATTCTAAAAATGGTATATTTGAATATTTCTGCATATTGGGGTCACTAAACAGTCTCGGAATTGTATAAATTTGGTATGACTGGAAAGCTGAGACCATTGTGGATTTAATGAGCCCAATTGTATTCATGTGTGATGATGTTAGTCCCCATAGAAGCCATAGTAGCCATTGCATTGTGAAACTTGACCTCACTGTATAAAATGACCTATTGTGACCTCTAGGATAACACAGCCTCATGAAACTTTACAAACACAAACTAGAGATCTGGGGCATTCCTAGATATATTGACAATAAGGGAGTTTCTGAGCAATTTCCAGAACAAAAGTGCCATCCAATTGCTGAAAAATGCAATTCTCACAGAAATCTCAATGTCAAAAGTTTTTGATACTAAATCACAGCATGGATTTTTCTATGGTGTTCCTCAAGGTCTTGGTGTCTTAATGTGGTATTTTGGAGGGATTTTTGACCATTTTTATCAATTCTTGAGTGGTCAAAAATTGTTTTGTCAATAAATAAGGAAAGAAATAATTGGTGGGCATAAACAGATTAATAAATAGATTAAGTTAACTCCTTGTTCCAAATATAGGGACATCACTTTGAATAACAACTAATGGTTGCAACAAAGAGCCCATGCCTCACAAGCTAAATAGTTAGATCAGACAATACAAGTCCACTGGAATAGTCACCTATGCACAGTCCGAGCATCCCCTTTCCGCTGGTGTGGTAGTCTGTTACATCTAGTAATCTATATTACATATCTGCCCACTGGTAATACTACAACAAGAATCTTAAAAGCCAGAGATGAGACATGGTCTCAAAAGACAGAAGCAAATCTCCTAACGTGAACTTTATTATACCAGGACATGTCTCAAGCCAGAGAGTGTACAGCTTCCACTACTATAGAATCAAAGAGGGGAAGGCAGAACTGAAAATGAGACCAGCAAAAGGTTCCCGCTGACCCATAATCTGTCTCAGCAGGGCTAAAGAGAAATTGAAACTGTCCTGCTGTAGAGAAAAGCTTTAGAAGCCAAACAGTTACAATGTGCAGTGTGTACAAAGTGTAAAAACAATGTACAAAGTGCAAAATCAACCAGGAATTTATGTCCAAGAATTTCAGGATAACAGTGTTGGAGGAGAATAGGGTTGTATATATTCTCAGATTCTCTGATCATCACTGTGTGAGATTGTATTGTCAATATTTTAAACCTTAAGGGATTGCTATCATCTCTGAACAAGACTAGTACTTTTTTTTAATTAATCATTTGTCATCACTTTTGTGTTCTGTCTCTCTGTTTGCTGTCTCACCTGTGGACTCCAGTGTGCTCAGCCGTGCTGCATTATGCACATATATACACTCATACATTTGATATGTTTGACTTAGAATGATGTATATCCATAATGCTGACTTCCCTCACAGTGCACAGTGCATAGCAGCCATGTCTCCATAGATTAATGGAACTGAACCAAATCAAAAAGCAGAATTTATTGTGCTGATCAACATCATTTTAGCCGTCTATTTCCCAAATTTTGACTTCATACTGCAGTATGACTAAAGCACTGAGTAGTGGAAGTCATTACTCTGAAACAGAATAAAAATATTAAGCATCTGTTTTAACTGTATTTAGCTTATAAAGACAGTTTAATAACTTAGAATTGAAGTAACTCTCTGTTGTTTTCTTTCTTCCTCGTCCTTTTTCTCTTTTTTTGCGCTCTGCTGCACCCGAAAGCATAACGTAAAGCTGCTAGCCTATATGTTGCTGCTGCTAACATACAAGCATGATCTCCACTGAACCGGAATTACTTTTCCCCACACATTGGGGCTAACATTGTGTATGTTTTAAAAAATTAATGAATAAATTGACTCACAGTTAAGTGCTCCATGCCCAGTGTGGCATGGGAATGCCAAACGCACTTTTGATAATTTGGTGGCCAGGCTTGCCAGGCACACTTGGATATGGGGTAGGATCTGAAAGATTACATTATCATCACAGTCACTTCTTTCATCCCCTTTAAACATTTATTGGCTTTTACTGGGAGTTGGAATCCTGTGAGGAGTTTTCCTCAGAGCAAACTTGTTGCCTGGGACATGCAAAGTTTCAAACATTAAATTGTTATTATAGATATAACAAAAGGTAAGTTTATCATATTAGTTTCTGTAAAGCACTTGGCTGACATTTAAGATTCACATCAGCACTCCTAAATGTCAGGTGGTTCACTCAGGTCAACTATGTGCTTCTCAGAGTCAGCATGTGGGATCTGTGGATCCTCTCTACTGCTCACTGGTGTGATCAGAGAATCAGATTTCAGACAAAGTAAACGCATCATTAGCCAAACCATAGACAAGACCAAAGACAAACTGTGTCAATAAAGGAAATGTACAATGATAATGAGGTAACTCAGCCATGGATAGCCTTAGCTCTGTCTATTAAACAGTTACATTAATCAACTTGTCTATGCATGAAATAGTTGAAGATATGGACCTACCCTGCGATGATTTCAAATGGAGGTAGTTCCACTGGCTCAAGCTGAAAATCTCCATTCTGACCATTAGCTACTGTACCATTGGTGGCTACCACTTCAGCTGATGGTACCTCTCCATTATCCACTGCTCTCTTTCCATCATTCTTCACTTCCTTTACATCCTTGGTCATTTCAGCCGCCTCTTTTTCTTTTCTCTCTTTTCTTCTCATTAGCATATGACTTTTGTCAGCCATGATTAAAGAATGACTTTGTCTAGAGAATGCGTGGGTTCAGAAAATATTTGTAAAAAATAAATATGGTTATAGAAAATAAGACAAGATGTATTACAGAAGACCTGGGACAATAAATGACTGAACAGAGAGAACAGAAAGGAAGAGAGACAGAGTCAGGAGGGAGGAGCTGAATGGTAGAGAGCAGAGGGGAAGAAAGCAGTGCAAGAGACTAACCAGAGAGGGAGGGAAGGAGGGAGGGAGAGAGAGCAAGAGAGAGAAAGAGAGAGAGAATTTTGAATTTTAAAAATGCCTTTATTAAATTACTAAAAGATACAGCAATTCAACAGAAGATTATATTAGACCCCTCCAAAAATATAATAATAAATCATTACAAAAATAAAGTAAGAAAACACAAGAACAACAAAATACAAAATAATAAAATAGCAGTCATTCTAATAACAGTCAAAATGAAAAAAATAAATAGACAGATAGATGTAGCCTTTATTGTCCTGCAGGAAATTTGTTTTCACACCTTGTACATACACAGAAACATACAGATAACCACACCGCAATGTACACATATACATACAGATACATAAATACATAACATTCACACCTACAGAAAAGTCTGGCTCTATAATAGGTCAGTGAGGCAGTTTGTTCAGTGCTACAATGGCAGAAGGGCCAAAGCTTTTGCCAAAGCAAGCTCTTCTCTTTTTCAGAGCCCTGTATCTATGACCTAATGGCAGTAGTGTGAAAAGCGAATTTAGGGGGTGACTGGTGTCTATTGTGAGTGCAAGGCATGTGATGGTTCTGTCATTCATGTCTGAGAGGTTGGGTGTAGAATGGATGATTTAGAAGGGAGCATGTGTGATCCTGGTAAGTTTGCAGTTCTTTTGCGTTGTCAGTGGTCAGTTGGAGGTATTAGTCAGTGCACCATTGTGTGAAATGAGAAATGGAGAGTTGACAGGCTGTGGTGGAGTTATTGTCATTAAATTGTCCCAGTATAGCAGTGTCATCAGAGTATTTGTAGTATGTGGTGATGGGTGAAGGGCTGATGCAGTCATTTGTGTAGAGAGCGTAAAGGAAGGGACTGACGACACAGCCCTGAGGGGTTCCACAGTGTTTCCCTATAATTGTACAGGCCTGGTGGGCCACCAGGCCAACGAGGGCCCCTGCCAGGCCAAAAAAATATTTTTGTCAATGCCAATAATTATGCCAAATATTCATTCGGAAATCAATAGCATTTGAGAGCCTCTTTGCAGCCTGTCCATGTGCACCAATAGTTCCAGATAGTCTCTTAGCCTATTTGAAAGTGCCCTGGAAAGCACTTTGTAAACAGTGCACAATAAAGCCACAGGGTTCAAATTCTCTAATAATGCCAGATCTCCTTTCTTCAGCAGCAATGAGAGTACAGCTCTCCAGATGAGACTGGAAGTAGACCTCCTCCATAATCGCTTATAGAAGTCTATGGGTAAGCCATCCAACCCTTCAGGAGCTCTGCAACACAGTGTTCATCCCATACCCCTTTTTGACCAAGACAATTCGAGGGCTGGTCCAGAGCCAGTTCCTAATCTCAAACCAGTTCTTAACATCTCAACAGCCAAAGAATCGGCTCTTGTCCAGGAAAACTGGTTCCAGAGTGGCACCAACTGTTTGCTGGTCTAGAAGTTAGAACTGCTTAATGTCAGGGGCTGGGGGTGGGATTATCATGACCAACCAAAACCAAATCTCCAGCAACATGGTGGAAATTTTGAGCCAGGCTAAAAGTTGTTAATATGTCACTTTATTAAGTTTAAATATTTTTTCAGGCCAGAAAGAAACCATTTAGATTCCTAATATGTGGTCAGTTTATCCAAATAACACCTGTTTGGAAATTTGCTGACTACATTTTTGGAGATGTGAGGAGCTGTCCAAGACAGACACCCGTCACAGTCATGTGACTGCATCCATCTTTTGCGCAGATTACATTAATGAATTGCTCTTATTTGCTTTTCACTCGCAAAGCTTTTATTGCACTTGCACTAACATAACAAGTGTAGTGGTCACTGTCTATCTCTCCTCTGATCTGCTCCGTGTGTGTGTAGCCAGAGGTTGAGCCAACTGCGAACTGGCACCAGCACCAGCCCTTCACCAGTACTAAGCTCCAGTTGGTGAAAAAGGGGCAACAATCTTCCGCCCCAAAGACCACATTACAAAAGTCAGCAGCATGTTTCATCATTTCCCCTGGGTCTGTAGTCACCCTGCCTCCAGGAAGCGTAAGGGAGGTCATGTGTTTCCTCCTTGCTACATTTTTCTCCAAATTGAAAAAGAAGGGACTTGGAGCATTTCATCTCCTTAATACTAAGCAAGCAGGACCTCACCAGCACCCCCTTAACCATCTGCTGCAAGAAGACACCAAACTCCTGTCTCTTCCTCTCCAAACTATTATCATTGCCAGGGCTGGTATTAATTCCCAATCCATGCTCAATTTTCTTTATGTCATCTAGCTGCTGGACTGCTACTTTGACCTTAGCTGTAGAAAAAGCTGTATACTGCTGCCAGAAAACTCTGACCTGAACCTTTCCCACAGCTGGCTTAAAATCTCAAATTGACCCTTTCTACTCTTCCATTTTTTCCAAAGAGACCAAAACTCCAATGAAAAGCACTGTCTTAGAGTAGTTTAGTGTTGAGATGCCAATAAGATTTTACTGTCTTACCAGGAGAGACACATACATTTATTGTGATGATGATCAGTGAAATCTACTGGTCTAATTGAACTGCTAACCAATTTTGACCTAATACTCTGAGAAGTATACCTGAAGTATACCTCCTAAGCTGGCTAGGCACTCTAACCCAAGTATACTGCGTAACAGCAGGATGTGGACCCTCCATACATCTATTAAATCTAAGTGACTAATTAACTTTCCCTCAACACTTCAAATCCAACAAGTTTTTGCTGAATGGTGACAAATCTAATAAATATATCAGCATCCTGACAACACTCTGTCACCTTCAGTGATTTGCCAAAAGTCTCATCCAAAAAATTGTGTTGGATGGACAAAGGTGGCATCTGGGCGGATGCCATCCTCGCTGAAAACCAACTGCGTACTGCACAATAAACCAACTAATGCATGAAAAAGTACACTTAGCTGATCATGCAGAAACAAAAGATGAAGGAAAGATGAAACTATACCAAGAATAAGAATAGAATCAAATTAGAAAATCTGTGTAACATGCACTCACCACCAGTCACGCTCACCCACAACTCCCAGCATGCACAGAGAAAGAGAGAGACTAGAGTTAAGGTTAATTTAGTATATCTATATTTTATATTAAATACGCTATATTATGTGTCTCACCTGGGAAATTGTTTCTAGTGTGGTGTGGAAAAACTTTACTCAGATATGAAAAAAACAGCAGTAAAATCTACAAAGCTTTGAGGGGCGGCTAACCAACCACTTTTTTTTTTATTATAATAGCTTTCAAATGTGCATTTTAGCTTCAAGTAATGAGGAAAATACTGGCTATTCAACATTGTTTTTGGCACAGAAATTGTATGATTTAAAGATGCAATATTAAAACTCAGCAGAAAATACTGTCTATCAGCAGCTCCGGTCTAAAAATATCAGTATTGACACGAAACTAGGACCATATGGGTATAACCCTGGTAGACACACACAGGCAGCTGCAGCTAACAGACCAAGCAGGTCTATTTAAAGACCCCCAGGGTGGTGGAGGCAGGGTCCTAGCACATCAGTGTAGTAGTTGTGGCAGTGTGCATACAATGATTCTGGATAAAAGTAAAGGTCTGATTAAAAAGGCAGAATATTGCTTAATCTGATGGCTTGCATGGTGGCAGAAGTGTTCTCAGTCTGTGTTAGTATCTCACAGGTATGCTTAAGCAGATGGAACAATAAGCTGGGTATAGGTGCCAGCTGACTAAGGTTAGCCTTAGTCGACATTTGGTCTACTTATTGGAGGGCTCTATATTATAATTATGCCTTTAGGTCAGAGGTCATTGGGTCCGTGTGTGTGCTCCCTCACCCACACAGATAGATATCTGTGTGGGTGAGATATCTGAACTCAAGTGTACTGAGACAACTCAAACACTCGAACTTCCCAGCACTATAAGCATTCCCCTACTGATGGAAGTACTGAGGTGCATTTGAACAGTGATACATTCCTTTGAAAGGTGACGTGTTCACTTACTGTTTTAAAACTTTCATTTTGTGACTGTGGCGAGTAATGCTCAGGAACTGCAGATTAGTAGTGAGCCCAGGGACTGCAGATGAGCAGGTTAGCATTTTCTCATCTGAGAGAAGGATACCTAATGGCTAAATGTGGATTTTAGTTTAGAGAGAGAGGAGTCTATGAGGAGAAAATTGAGGAGTGAGGACAGATGGAAGTTTGACATTATTCAACAAGATCCAATAGAGGGCTTCAGAAACCGCATTGAATGTAGCTGGGCTGCTTTTAGCTACATCCAAAATTTAAGAATACTGAGACTGCGATAGCAATGTAACTGACCTGCGTGCTAGTATTAGACATGTAATTCCCAAAAACAAATAATTGTAAAAATATTTGTACAAAATAAATATTCATAAAAAACCCACTATTTGTGCTTTGCTGAATAATGTATTTGTATTCAGGGACACCCCATACAGGCAATGCAAATAATGTCAGCAGGATCTTCTTCAGTGATCAGACATGGCTGAAATGGTGAGTAGCAGAGCACTAGTTGGTCTGAAAGATAAGAATGATAGAAAAAAATATCATTGGTCATGTTGATGTTGGATTTGTGAATGAAGGAATTTTGAAAGTGTGGGAAAGTGGAAGTGAATTCCCCCATTTCTTATGGTGTAGTTGCAATCTGTGGGGAATAGCTTCAAGGCCAGGATACAGAGTGGCAATTGTTATAGCAACTAAGATTGTATTAAGACAGAACTTACTTTGGTGATCCTCTGACAGTTGGTTGCAGGAAAACAGGGAAACAGGACAAAACAAAAATGTAGCAGAGTAAGAGAAGCTAAAAGTGATGTATTACTTCTTCTTCCACATCCAAAGGCAACTATACTAAGCCTTTTAAACCTGTCAGTTTTATTTCTGGCAGGGGTGGCTGTGGCTTCGGAGCTAGAATGGGTTGTCCACTAATTGGAAGATCAGCGGTTCGATTCCTGGCTCCTCCAATCCACATGAGCAAGATACTGAACCCCAAATTTTTCCCGATGACTGTGACATTGGTGTGTGAATGTGTGTATGAATGATTAGTTCTTACTGATGTGCAGGTTGGCACCTTGCATGGTAGTCCCTGCTGTCAACGTATGAATATGGTGTGAATGGGTGAATGTGGCTTGTAGTGTAAAAATGTTTCGAGTGGTCGAAAGACTAGAAAGGCACTATATAAGTGCAGTCCACTTAACATTTACCATTCTTATGGTCAGAGACTGCATGATGAAACTAGCCTAAATGTTGGACTAGAAGATAAGAGGCCAGATATCACTACAGGCTGCAACTTAATTTTTCTTTCCTCTGTTAAGTGTGTGTTTGGCTGCATTTACATCAGTATTAACATCCATATCAACACCATCTCCACCTCCACCTGCTGCTGCTCCATCTCTCTCTCTCTCTCTCTCTCTCTCTCTCTCTCTCTCCACTGGTTGCGGTGGCTTGTGTGTATTTTGTTTGATTTGTCTTATTATGTCAATATATCTCTTTTTGGTTTCCTATGAATGTGTTTGATTAAAATTATAATTACATTATAATGAAATGATGAGTTATGACTAATATTTTGAATAATAGCCCAACAGTTTATCTCCAGTGGAGTTGAACTACAGCCAAATGATATATTTTCAAGATCACTATTTCTTTCTCATAGAAATCCTGCTGCTAAACTGTGTCTATGAACTCTCCTTCACTGGCAGGAGGGCTGTCCCTGGCACATTTCAAGAGCTGATTGCCTAATGAGCTGCTTCTTAGTAAATCAGCTGCTGAATACATGCAGGTTGCAGAGGCAAACTCATAGAAAACTGCAGCGCATATTTGCACAATACCATTTTCTCAGGAAATCCGGTCCACAGTATATAGTTCCTTGGAGTTCACAGAATTATGTTGGAGTTGAAGCAGCTTTCATTGAAACACAGACGTACTAGATGAGTAAGTAATTTGTTGTTGGCTTTACTTAATTAAATCCATAGACTGTATATAAATATGGACAATACGTCTCCACTTCCTACTGCTATGGAAAAGTGAAGCCAAAATATCTCCTTTCTGTGAGCTATCATCTTGTTTGTGTAATGTCATTTGGAGCCAGAGTGTGCACCGTAGAGTTGGGTGGCGGGATGACAGCCCACGGAACACGCTCCCTATGCCCCTCCACGGCCTGACAGAGGTTTGAGAGCAGTTGTCACAGCTGTCAATCATGATGTCAGACCCCCTTTCTATAGCGTCAAATAACTAATTAAAAACAAACTTATAAGAAAAATGAGCACTTGGACAAACATCAGCATGATAAGAACTACCTGAAATGGTAGAGACCATCTTTTGGAAAAATTTATTTGAAGTGTACTTTGATTTTTTAGTTTGGCTCATGTCCCATCCACTTACATGGAGGGGGCGGGATTTATGACCTATACTGCAGCCAGCCACCAGGGGGCGATCGAGATATTTTGGCTTCACCTCTGGGGAGCTGTCATGACATCCATCTTTATATACAGTCTATGGTTAAATCAGTCTATTGATCAGTTCATAACAGTTGCTTGCGCTCTCCTTGGTACTTAAGTGATGTTACTCCAATCACAACCTCCTTCAGTGCTTGTGTGTTTTATTCACAGTGTGTTTTATGTTCAGTGAATTTTGAAGCCTGCTGTCTTGAGCTGTTTGACAGATTACTGAGGATTACTACCATGAGTCATTGGCAAGATTTGAGATGTCTGTGTTTTTCATATCTGTGTCACTGTGATTTAAGAAAGAAGAGTTAAACCTTTTTGAAATTAGCTTTAATGGTAAAGCTGTTAGATATGTAGCACGAGTCATAGACATACTTTTTGTACCTAGGGTAATATCCGTTAATGTGTTCATATGTGTCTAGCACTGAGCATTCCTTTTACAAACCACCTCATAAAGACTCCAGGACTCCATTTTCTTACATGTTGTCAGCACTTGCTGATTTACTAAAATATGATTAATCATGTCAAGCTTATTAAGACTTGCAAAAGACAGAGTTGTTGGAGATATCAAAAAAGCAGTGGGATGCATTAACCATTAGTTTGCTTACTTTTCTTGACTCCAGCTGTATTTTACTTTTGAGCTGCTTCCTGCCTCTCATTCCACACTGCTTGTCACAATACTGTATACTACATCCAAGCATAAACACTACTGTCAAGTTAATGCTCCTTTAACTAAATGTCCCTAACAGCCACTTTCTGCAATTTTTTTCTTTTGTGTGTTGTTGGCATTTCTTGGTATCACACATAGTATACTAGCAGTATGAGGGTCACTGCTATGTGGATTATTTAGTAACTTTAAAATATGTTGAGTGACTGATTCAGTCAGCCAACTCACATAATGTAGATTATTATGTAACTGTTGAATATGTCTGGCATTAATGTTTGGTAGTGATTTATAGTGCCTCTTGGAGGGTAACTGCTGGAATGGAAGGTGAGCCAGATGAGTGGGGTCCAAGATGATTTTATGAGCTCTTTCTGCTCTGTGTTTTTGGTATAGTGTATATTGGGATTTTATTGATGGGAGTAGAGAGCCAGTTATTTAAAATTACTTTTAACAATTTGCTGGAGTCTTTTTTGAGTTTGGCCATCAGAATGGTTACAGATAATATGAGGATATATCGTATATACACAGACATATCATAGTTATATGTTTATGTTTACTTATCCTTGTTCAGCTTTCTTGCCCTTGTTTTGGCTGTATGTCCCTGTGTATCTTCCTGAACACTGATCTTGGAACTGTGTGCATGTACATTGAAAGCCACTAGAAACTAGATAAATTCCTTCCATGTGTAAACAGACATGGACAGTAAAGCTGATTTGAGTGTATTGCAGATATGGGTGCTAGGAAATGGGTGATAAGAAATTTGAATGAGGCAGTGTTGGATTTGATGATAATGGGGTTTTTGAAGTGTTTTTTGCTCCTGAAGTCAACAATAAATTTGCGAGTTTTGGATGGACTGAGCTGTTTATTATTGTCTGTGCACCAGATAACTGCTTGATTAACCTGTTTATGGTCGAGTGTTTCATTGTTATTGGAGATGAGACGTACAATGGTTGTGTCATCTGCGTACTTGTAGATGTTTATGGAGCTGTGGTGGGATGTGAGTTGATTTGTGTATAGTGAAAAGAGCCAAGGAGAGAGCATGCAACCCTGAGGGGCTCCAGTACTGAGGGTTGGGGGCAGGATGAGGTGTTGATCACCCTTACCTGCTGTTGTCTATTCTACAGGAAGTTATGGATCCAGTGACATATGCAGGGGTCAATGTTCATGTCCAGTAATTCATGAAAGAGTTTCACTGTTTATTTTATGGCTTTTGACTTGTGGTTGTGTAACTATTTTATTTCCGCTGTTATGTTTTTGATTTTATTTATTTTTGACTTCTTGTTTTTCCTGTAAAGCACCCTTGTAACTTCCAAGGTGCTATATAAATATATATTATATTAAACGCAGAGCTGGGTTGTAGGTACTAGAGATTCTTAAAACCCCCCCAACTGAAGTGGTTAAGGTTCCCAGGGAGTTGACTGGCACTGTCTGGGATGGCTGCAGGGCTTTGTTTGCAATTGGTGATTTGATAGAGATTTTTCATAATGTTTTTGTCATTTGTTGCAATTTGTTATGCAATTCCACTGTTCAGTTACATTTTCTGTAAATTGTATCTCCTTACCTGATGGTCTAAACCCACATTGTTGAAAAAATACTAAATCCTTTCACTATATGTTACTTCTTCTTCTCTAAAAACTCTGAAATGTAAAGATATTTAGTCAACAAAATATGAGTCAGCCTTCAAAACCAATTTGTGTGAGTTTGTAGATTGCCAAAACTTGCTAATCCCCACAAACAATACAGAGGACAAAGCAGAGAATTCATAAATAAGCACTATTTTTGGTTGCAGTTTAGCCTCTGTGATTGTCTTCTGGGGTAGGGCTATTTCATCTGTAATGGAGGTAGACTTTTATTATAATATTAGCAACCAGCTATTCCACATCTGTTCATTACTGTCTCTGTCTCTCTTTCACTTTACACCTTCCCATTCCTTGTTTGCTGCATTTATTTATCAGTAGAAGACATGGTAGAGAAAGAACAGTAGCAGTAGGCTGTGTGAAATTATAGAAACATCTGACGCAACATGTTCTTGAGCCAAGTTTTTCTATGTAATGCCCTCAGACAAAGTTCTGCTAAACGCCATGCCAGTGCAAACCTAGGTCAATGACAACAAAGTCTTTTTTCTCTGTCTCATATGCCCTCTTTTTAAATATTTACAGATGTGTACATCAAATTTATTCATTTATTTAATGAACAGCTGTAATAGCCAGAATGGTTTGTAACTATAACTGAGGAGCTTCACACACTCAAGGTACACACACACACAAACACACACACACACACACACACACACACACACACACACACACAAACACACACATACACACACTCTTGGACTTGAATGTAATGATTGAACTACAGTTCTTCATATCATCAGGTAGGATATTCCACTGAATTGTGGCTTTCACAGAGAGAGCTGACTGCCCAAATGCAGTGCGACAAAATGGTATGGTACAATCTTGTAGAGAGGATATTCTGGAGGATCTAATAGAACTTACTGAGTGAGTGTACACAAAATCACATAGTGGAGGAGGTAAACTGTATTTCTCCAATAACCTAAAGTGATGTTTTTATAGTTTGTTCGTATAAGGACTCAAGAGGTTTTATGGCTGTTTCACCAACCTGCCCCCAACATGTGATGCGATAAGACATATGGGAAAGAATCATAGCATGCATAAATATCCTGGCTGTGTCCAAAGAGAGACAGTTTCCAATATGTCTAAAATTTGCTAAGTTGTACTTTATGGTTTTAACCATTTTTTAAACATGTTTCTTAAAGTTCAAATTTGGATCAAGTGTCAGACCAAGATATTTAAAATCAGTAGGCTAACTATGTCAGTATTTTCACCTTTGATGAAAATATCAGCATTAGGAGATTGTATCATCTTTTTTAGAGAAAAACATACCTTTTATCTTGTTTACATTTAGACTCAGACAATACTGATCAAGCCAATGTGTGATCCTTTCCAATGCAATTGTTAGCTTAGCAGCAGCTAACTCTGCTAACTCTCAGCTGTTTTTGCATGTGTGTACACAACGGTGTCATCTGCATACATCTGTAGTTCTACATCATGACACTGTTGAGGGAGATCATTAATATATAGGCTAAATAACAGGGGACCTAACACTGACCCTTGTGGAACACCCATTGTGCACTTCATGTTACTGGACAGTGTGTCACCAACTTTAATACATTGTATCCTATTAAATAAATACGAAGACATCCATGCCAGTGCTCTAGATGAGAAGTTAAATTTAGAGAGTTTCAATATTAAACATCATGATTGACTGTGTCAAATGCTTTACGCAGATCTAAAAATACAGCACCAACTACTGCTCCTTTGTCATGTCTTGATTTAATTTGCTCTATTAAGTGCAAGGTAGCAGTTTCGGTGGAATGATTTGCTCCAAAGCCAAATTGCATACAATGTAGACCAAAATTGCTTGTATTAAGAAATGTTGTCAGCTGTTTAATGACAACTTTCTCAGCAACCTTTGAGAGTACTGGCAGGTCTGTAGTTACTGGCCTCAGGCGGTCTCCAGATTTAAAAATAGGTGTGACAATGGCACATCTCCAGTCATCAGGAAAGGAGCAGTGTTTAAAAGACAAATTAATTAAATGAGCAATAGGGGGAGTTAAAATATCTTTGTGTGATTTGACAAACATTGTGTCAAATTGGAAAGCATCTCTACTTTTGGAGCTTTTTAAGGAGCTGATGATTTTGTTTACTTGTAACTCATTAGTCTCTTCCAGCTCGAAAACCTGGCCTGTAGCATCTATAGGAACAATATCAAGTTTCCTTTTCATAAATTTTTTTCCTAACTCATATACAGACTCAAGAAAAAAATTATTAAAGATAGAAACAACAGTAAGATTATCTTCAATTAACTTTCCCTGTACTTTGAGTTTAAAATCTCCTAAAAATTTTGGGTCCCTCCTTGTGAGATTATCAATGTTTTTCCAGATCAATTTACTGTTGCCTTTTGCCTCATTCAAAATATTATAAAAATGAGATTTAGCTCTTGGATAACTTTGTTCCTTAAACCTTTATAGATCAGCATGTCAGTGTCTCTAGTTTTAATTGCCTTCCTTAGTGCAGCATCTCTAGATTTCATTAGTTTCCACAAATTTTCATTAAACCACAGTAAATTGTTTTTATTTTTAGATTTATCTGTATCCTCACATTAAATCTCTCCCTCACAGAGTTGATTCTGTGAGCAAAAGTATCACAGCCATAGACCAGATCATCAGGGGACAGTACATCACCCCAGTTCAAGCTGTTAATTTAATTGATAAATTCTTCTTGCTTAGCTCTGGGTATGCATTGAAAGATCATTGTCTTAGTTGCCGTGGTCTTAACTCTACGTTTATAGTCAGTTTTCTCTCACATAGGGTTAGGTTATGATCTGATAAGCCAGTGATTAAATTATAACTTTTATTTATTCTTTCTGGTTTGTTAGTAAATATCAGATCAATTTGTATACTGGAGCATTTTGCAATCCTAGTTTGGCCTTTTAGTAGTTGTTGGGGTTAGGGTATGTATTTTAACACTGTTATGTTAAGAACATAGACTTACCTAAGTTGCAGGGTTTCTGCCAGTGTGTATTGCAAGTTAGTTTTAGCTACTTTAAGGAATAACTCAGTATGTGGTCCAGAGTGTGTGGTCACGCCGCTACTCTGTGCTGTGACTCTGCTGCTGCTGCGGACTCAGAGAGCAGACACTTTAGTTTATAACTGTAGTGTCAGTCATCCGACTAAATATTGATAACACAACAATCCTTCCTCCTGGGCATGATCATGTTTTGATCCAGAGTGCGCATGGACAGGGTTCATTGTCAATGTGTTTGTGAGAGGGAGAGACAGAGGAGAGCGACAATGGGGCAAGGGGCTGAACAAATCAATGCGCTGCACACAGCTCTACAGTGAAATCAGATTTCACCCATTTTAAGTTTAGTAAAAAAAATTTTTAAAAAAATAGAAAATCAATATGTGGCAGTCAATGTTGATATTATGGTGGGCCACCACAAATTAATGAATGTATGGGTAACCCTGCTGTTTGTACAAGAGAACCAGTTAGCAATATAACACATTACACTTTGATTTTCAGTAATCACTTACACTTAAATTACACATGAAAATCTCAATTGTTGTTGGATTGCTCCTTCTGCTATCAGGAGCATGCATGAGGGAAGAGGATATAGAAATAGGTGAAGGAGGTCCAGCATTTTACTTAATGGATTAATTACAATGAACTTCAATGAACATTTTCATTGGAATGTTTTAATTAGATTTATTAGATTGGTATTGGTACATATGATACATTACCTCTGCAATAGTACAACAAAATAGGAGAATTAAATGTGGACTCTTAAACATTAGATCACTATCATCCAAAGCTGTATTAGTAAATGATCTAGTCTCAGATTATGGTACTGATTTATTTTGTCTTACTGAAACCTGGCTGCATCATGAAGAACATGTCAGCCTAAATGAATCCTCTCCGCCTAGTCATATTAATACTCACATTCCTCAAGACACTGGCTGAGGAGGTGGAGTTGCAGCCATTTTCAACTCAATTATCAACCTTAGACATAAACTTAATTATAACTCATTCGAAAACCTTGTTCTTAGTCTCTCTCACCCAACCTGGAAAACTCTAAGGCCAATTCTATTTGTTATTGTGTACTGTCCTCCTGGCCCGCACTCAGAGTTTTTATCAAACTTAGTCCCTGGTACAGATTTAGTAATTATATTAGGTGATTTCAATATTCATGTGGATGTCGATAATGATGGTCTTAGCACTGCGTTTATCTCATTGTTAGACTCAATTGGCTTCTCTCAGAGTGTAAATAAACCCACTCACTGTCTTAATCACACCCTTGATCTTGTTCTGACTTACCGCATCAAAGTTGAACATTTAATAGTTTTTCCACAAAATCCTATTTTATCAGACCATTACTTGATAACTTTTGAATTCCTATTACTGGATTACATGCCATTAGACAAAAATGTCTTCACTAGGTGTCTATCTGAGAGTGCTGTACCTTAATTTAAGGAAGCAATTCCATCAGTATTGGATTCAGTGGCATGTCTCAATACAACAGAGGACTCTTACGCTAATTTTAGTCCCTCCCAAATTGATAATCTTGTTAATTGTGCCGCAGGCTCATTGCGAATAACACTCAACTCCATTGCTCCTTTAAAAAGGAAAATAATAAAACATAAGAGGTTAGCTTCATGGTATAACTCCCAAACCCACAAATTAAAGCAAACATCAGGAAAATTTTAAAGGATTTTGCGTTCCACCAAACTAGAGGAATCTCACTTAGTCTGACAAGATAGTCTTAAAACATATAGGCAGGCCCTCTGTAATGCCAGAGCCACCTATTAGTCATCATTAATAGAGGAGAATAAAAACAGCCCTAGGTTTCTTTTCAGCACTTTGGCCAAGCTGACAAAGAGTCATAACTCTATTGATCCATGTATTCCTATAGCTCTCAGAAGTAATGACTTCATGAGCTTCTTTAATGATAAAATTCTAACTATTAGAGATAAAATTCATTACCTCCTGCTGTCAACTGCTTTTAAACGTGATATATATTTAGACTGTTTTTCTTTTGACCTTCCTGAATTAATTTAAACAATTTCTTCATCTAAACCATCAACCTGTCTCTTAGACCCCATCCCAACTAGGCTGCTTACGGAAGTCTTACCCTTAGTTAGCACTTCTTTACTAGATATGATCAATCTGTCTTTAGTAACAGGCTATGTACCACAGTCCTTTAAAGTAGCTGTAATTAAACCTTCTCTTAAGAAGCCTACTCTCGATTCAGGCGTCTTACCCAACTATAGACCCATATCTATTCTTCCATTTCTCTCTAAGCAGTCTTAGCAGTCGTTGATCAGTTGTGTGACTTACTACATAACAATAGTTTATTTGAAGATTTTCAGTCAGGATTTAGAGCACATCATAGCACAGAGACAGCACTGGTGAAGGTCACAAATGACCTCCTGACTGCTTCGGACAAAGGACTTGTATCTGTACTTGTCTTGTTAGACCTTAGTGCCGCATTTGACACAACTGATCATCACATCCTATTACAGAGACTGGAACATTTAATTGGCATTAAATGAATGCGTGTTAAGCTGGTTTAAGTCCTATTTATCAGACCGATTTCAGTTTGTACATGTTAATGATGAATCCTCCATGAAGGCAAAAGTTAGACACGAAGTTCCACAAGGTTCTGTTTTTGGACCAATACTATTCACCTTGTATATGCTTCCTTTAGGTAATATTATTCAGAAACACTCATTTTCATTGCTATGCAAATGATACCCAAATATATCTATTAATGAAGCCAGATGAAACCAATAAGTTAACTAAACTCCAAGCAAGCCTTAGGGACATAAAGACCTGGATGACCTGCAACCTGCTACTAAACTGAGACAAAACTGAAGTTATTGTGCTTGGCCCTAAACACGTTAGAAACACATTATCTAATGATATAGCTACTCTAGATGACATTACCCCGGCCTCCAGCACCACTGTTAGGAATCTGGGAGTTATTTTTGATCAGGATATGTCCTCCAACTCCCACATAAAACAAATTTCAAATACTTTTTTCACTTACGTAATATTGCAAAAATCAGGCACATCCTTTCTCAAAAAGATGCAGAAAAAATAGTCCACGCATTTGTTACTTCCAGGCTGGATTATTGCAATTCATCATTATCAGGCTGCCCTAATAAGTCTCTAAAGACTCTCCAGCTGGTCCAGAATGCAGCTGCACGTGGACTGAGAAAAACTAGGAAAAGATATATTTCTCCCATCTTAACTTCGCTGCATTGGCTTCCTGTAAAATCCAGAATTGAATTTTAAATCCCTCTCCTCACCTACAAAGCCCTTAATGGTCAGACACCATCATATCTTAAAGAGCTCATAGTACCCTATTACCCCACTAGAACACTGTGCTCCCAGAATGCAGGCTTACTGGTGGTTCCTACAGTCTCCAAAAGTAGAATGGGAAGCAGAGCCTTCAGCTATCAGGCTCCTCTCTTGGGGAACCATCTTCCAGATTCGGTCCAGGGGGCAGACACCCTCTTTATGTTTAAGAGTAGGCTTAAAGCTTTCCTTTTTGATAAAGCTTATAGTGTGGGCCGACCAAGCTCGCCTTGGACCAGCCCTTAGTTATGCTGCTATAGGCCTAGACTGCTGGGGGACCTCCACTGATGCACTGAGCTCTTCTCTCCTCTCCTCCATCTGTATGTATTCATTTACCATTAATGCATGTTACCAACTTGACTTCTACCCCGGAGTTCTCTGTGCTTTCTCATCCACAGGAAACCCCATGGACCGCGCTGACATGGAGATGTCCTTCTCCTGCTATTCCTGCTGTTGCTGCTGTTTGTCGTTGCTAGTCATGTATCTATTGTTATTGCTGTTGTTGCTGTTGTTGTTGCTGTTGTTGTTCTGCTTCTCTGTGTGTACTGTACCATACACTGCCTTCCTCACTCCTTGTCTATAAAATGCATATACACTTTTTTAACCAACATCAGTCTGCAATTGCACTCTGTTGTGACTGTATGCTGATCATTTGCAAGGTTTTTCATTAACCTTGGGCGGCTGTGGCTCAGGAGGTAGAGCGGGTCGTCCACTAATCGGAAGATCGGCGATCGATTCCTGGCTCCTCCAGTCCACATGCCGATGTGTCCTTGGGCATGACACTTAACCCCAAATTGCTCCTGATGGCTGTGCCATCAGTGTATGAATGTGTGTGAATGGTTAGCTTCCTCTGATGGGCAGGTTAGGACCTTGCATGGTAGCCCCTGTACCCATTCAGTGTGTGAATGGGTGAATGTGATTCGTGGTGTAAAAGTGCTTTGAGTGGTCGGAAGACTAGAAAGGTGCTATACAAGTACAGTCCATTTACCATTAAAGACAACTTAGTCATTGTCAGCTTTTTATTTTCAGATTTCCACCACACTTCCTACCCACACATCTGCAACCTTGGAGTAATTTTTTGACAGCACCCTCTCTTTTTAACACCACGTCAATCTAATCACCAGAACTGCCTTTTTCCACCTGAAAAACATAGCTTGTCACCGCCCATCATTCTCCTTCTCTACTGCAGAAATTTTGATCCATGCTTTCATAATATCCAGAATTGACTACTGTAAAAGCATTCTTTATGGCACACCATCCAAGATTCTAAATAAACTCCAGTACATCCAAAAGTCTGCTGCTCACCTGCTCCCACTCGTGTGACCACATCCACTGGCTCCTTGTGCCACAACGGATTCAATTCAAAGTCCTTCCCACTCACAAAGACCTCCATAACCAGACCCCTGCCCACCTCACCGACTTGCTCCACCACCCCCACTTTGATGCTGACCTCCTGTTTCCACCGTTCAGAACCAAGCCCTGGGCCTGGGGTGACAGAGCTTTCTCCATAGCTGCCCACTCCCTCTGAAACACACATCTGATATGTCTATGTTCCAAAAAGAATAATAAGAACTCACCTTTTAAGAACTACTTTTAATGTGTGATTAATGTTGTGTGCTACCTCGTGCTTTTAGTGTGGGTTTTTTATGATCCTTTTAACTTATGTAAAGCTTCTTTGACTACCTTGAAAAGCGTAGTGTAAAAGAGGAAGACAAGAAAACTCTTCACCTGGCACCACCAAATACATTTGGAAACATTTAAGTTAGAATACAGTATGAACAGCCCCAGTATCTTCCAAACAGAAAGACCTGATGAAATAAATCCTCCGTTTATGTGAATAAAATATAGAGATTTTCCTGCTGCCTTCACTGACTGGCTTTAAAACAGTTCCATAAGTTATGAAGGTACTGTATTAAAACTGTTTTTGAGTGATGTGCTATTCATGGTGGCATGCTCTCCTCAACTTCAGTCTTAAAAACTGGTGACAGCTGAATACACATTGAAATGACTTGCACAACCCCCCTCTCTTTCTGCAGCGTCATCCCCCCTCCTCTTCCCTCATAATGACACATTGTCCACAAGCCACACTGAGGCTAAGTGAACAACAGGGGCCTGCAGGGACTCTGGGACCAGTCTGAGAGACCCCAGGGGATGAAGCAGCAAAGAGTAGCCACAGGAGTAGAAGAACTGAAGGTTGCAAAATCTTCAGAAACATACAGAGGAAACAAAGCAGTAAGTTTTCTTCCATGATTGCTAGCCTTTTTGTTTCCTCATGTTATTCAGGCAGGTGAAAATAATGTTTTTTGTCACTTCAGAAACACCGAGTGTGATGACAATTTGCTGATAGTTGAGAGTGTTCCTGGATAAAAAAAAGAGATAGGTTTCAGGTTAAAGAGAGATATATTCTACTTTATTTCGGATATTTGTCTGTGTTGCAGTGACTAGTTTAATCACTGCTGGAATTCTTAATTCTTCCTGTGTGCAGACAGCTTATAGTGCAGTGCAGGATTAAGAACTGCTCTATTTTCACTGTTTTTCAATGACAGAGTAGTACTCTGCATTACACACTGTAGGTCTGTAGTGTAACTTCCATGTAAACTGTAGGTTCTTTATCTGCAGTTCTAGTCTTTAGGTGACTATAGCATGTCAGTCGGTTTGATGATGACCATTCAGATATGCTGCAGCTGTTATGGACCTTTGTGCTCTAATCAATAGCATGAGAATGGCCAGTGTGTAATCAAATGTCCATTTATGAACAGGATATAAATTACAACAGTATAGCCAGAGCTCTCTTTTCACCCTGGCACTAATGTTTGTAGAGCTGTCCCAGCAGGCCAATACTCACACACTCATGTCAGCTTACAAAGCAAACATTCCTCTGGCATTCTGACCAAACAGTGAACAATGCTCTTTTGGCTCACTATCAGGAAGTAGCAGGACTGCTATGCAAACTCTTAAATCATATCAGAAGGTAAACAGACATGACAAATAACCTAGATAATTGAAAAAAATATAATATTGTTGAGTCTAAAAAAAAATGAGTTGAGGACTTCCAAATGCAACAGTTCATCCAGAATGAAGAAGTAATGGATCTCAGACCTTCAGGATATAGTTCTCTGGTACATTTTAACATGTATTTACACTTCTGCATTAAGGGGTCACAGCTTACCTACAGCAGCTATTTGTGTAGGCTCTGTACCTATGCAGTATGTTCCTCAAAAATGAACTACACTACTAAATAATATGCTATTGAGCTATTATCTGTCTGTGTAGTGCTTTGTACTGAACTGAATGTGACTACCTCGACTAGCAACAGACTGAATATACTACTGAACTGAAGACAGTCAGAAGTGCTGTACATTCGTCATGTTAACAACTTGTGATGTGTTCACTTACTGTTGTAAATACTGAAGTGCAATTGAACTGTGTTGTGACTGCTTAACTTTGGAAAAAAGTGAACAAACTACATAGTCAGTGACTACAAATCTTTGAACTGAAATGAATAAAGGGATGGGAATGGGATTTCAACCTCTAAACATGAAGCAAGTAAACGAAAGATTCACTTGTGGTCTTTTTTCAGTAACATACAGTAGCAACAACATTTATGCTGCAAACCTCTTGCTCACTATGCACACCGGCTGCGTGCAGTCATCATCATGTCTCCAATGTCCATCATGGATAAACATTCGTACATCCAATTAACAAAATAAACACATAGATTATATAGGCAGATTCCCAGTGAATAAATACATACAAACATTCGTGTAGTGAGTAGCTTGTAGTGTAGTGTGAGTGTTCCAAGTTGGATTCAACAAACTCTCTTAACTGCCTGAACTTGTAGTTAATCGCTAGTTTTAGCCTGATGAATGCCACCTGTTCATGAGTAGGTGTATGTTCATGAAATATGATCATTAGCATAATCCACACCCCTAAAAGTACCATATAAGGCTCCATGTTCCACTCTGTTTGTGGGCAAGTTTCATTCACAAAGGAGTGTCAGTAGTAGGGGACCCGAACTTTAGGAGTG
This sequence comes from Thunnus maccoyii, assembly GCF_910596095.1. Lineage (NCBI taxonomy): Eukaryota > Metazoa > Chordata > Actinopteri > Scombriformes > Scombridae > Thunnus > Thunnus maccoyii. Next base: position 492,933 of record NC_056535.1, on the reverse strand, counting down.
TCAATAGTAGGGGACCCAATCTTTAGGAGTTTCAGTAATATGGGACCCAATCTTTAGAAGTGTCAGTAGTAGGGGATTTGAAACAATTAGAAAATATGAATCCAGCTAACATGTCATCAGAGTAGCTCTGCACTGTGACAGAATAAAAATGGAATGCTTGGACGTGAAGTCAGATGCTAAAAAACATCTTTCTAAAGCAAAGCTGTCCATGATGGAAGGCAGCCAAGGGATGTGACAGTCACAAAGATATTAGAGGAGAGAATATTATAGTCTACAGGTGACGTTATACTGTCAGCTGCAACAGAAGATGACAGATACCAGCAGAGAGGCACAGAGGCAGCTGTCAGAGTGAGAGAAGTTTCCTATAGCTGAAATAAAGAAGTTGTGGTGCTAAAATATGGCAATAAAAATCATGAAATCAAAAAACCTTTCAGTAAATTGGCATCCATGATGATGATATGGTAAATAGAATATTAATGTTGTATTACCTTTGTTTTAGTTATATATTTAATTTTTCTATCATATTTAAACTCCTAGTGTTTCTCCCATGTGAAGAAAAAAAGAGATGATCTGTTCATGACAGGTCTGGAGCACTAGTAAATTTTATTCGTACCCACAAGATTCTAAGTAAGAGAAAACTGATGAATGCCACAAATAAATAAATTACTTGTATGTTCATCTTATGAACAAATCTGTTTGTACAAGTGGTTCTTGCATGAGGCCCAATGTTGCTCACTTCCTGTGGAGCTGTCAGCCTGTCAGTCTGACTGGTGAAGACAGTTCAGCTGGCTGCTGTCCTCTCAGTTCAGTAGCTTCTGCTGACAGACAGCTGGTCCTGTGGACAGACGGCCACTTTTGATGTGGTTTCCCAGTAAGAGTAGTAAAATTTAAACATGTTGAGTCTGGAAAAACTGGAATCTGCCAATTAAATACCCACTATATACACATTTTAATTGTATAATGTAAATGTCTTGTTTGAGAGACAATGAAGGGGGTACAACAGTACAACCCAATCTTGATGCTTGCAGGTGGTCTCCATGTTTGAGCTGAGGATGTCTCTGCAGTCTCTGATGGTGGCTCTGGCCTTGGTCCTGATCTTCGTGGGTCCAGGCCTTGGCATGGCAGCCCCTCTAGGTGAACCAGATGATGAAGCTTTTGACATGGAGAACTACGATCTGAACAGTGAGACAGACTGGGAGAACCTGGACATCAACATTTATGGAGACAGTTATGATTATGATGACTTGGACCAAGAGGTAAGGGGGTTAAGAGATAAAGCTCATATTACGAGTCGGTCAACTCAACTCAAAACTCTCACGGTTAAAAACTCAAAAATAACTATGTCCATGAGTTAAACCTTTTATTTTTCCAGCTCTCATTTTGCAGCTGAAGGATAAGATTACTAGGACTGTTAACTTTACTGAGAAAGGGCAGAGGAAAGAGAGGGCAAAGGACTGACAGGGATTAGAGGAGGAAAAGGGTGGAGGTAAGGAAGAGGATGAGGGAGGATGAGGAAATATTAGTGCCTGGGGAGCAGGGGAGGAAAAGATGACATAAAGATGGAGAAGAGTACATACAGTATGTTATGTATATGCTCACAAAAAAACAGTCAGGTATTTGTCAGTATTAACGATCTCCACATTCCTCCCACTGATGCAGACTGGAGCAAGTAGAGCTTTCTTCTTTCTAAAGTCCACCATGATCTCCTTGGTCTTGGCCATGTTCAGCTGCAGGTGGTTTTCCCCACACCACTTCACAAAGTGGTCCACCAGGCCCCTATACTCCCCCTTTTGTCCATCCTCCACACATCCCACAATGGCAGTGTCATCCGCAAATTTCGGCAGATGACATGATTCACAGATGTACCTGAAATCTGATGTGTAGAGGGTGAACAGGAAGGGACACAGCACAGTCCCCTGGGGAGCCCCAATATTGCACACCAGGCATGCAGACACACAGCCCTGTAGCCTCAGACTACAGTCTGCCTGTCAGGTAGTCCATGAGATCATGGGGGCATCCACCTGCATAACCTCCAGTTTTCCTTCAGCAGCCTGGGCTGGATTGTATTAAAGGCATTTGAGAAGTTAAAGAATGTTATCCTCACCGAGCTGTTGAGTCTGTTGAGGTGGGAATAGGGCCTCTGCAGCAGGAATATAATTACGTCATCAACACTCACATGTGGCTGACACGCAAACTGCAAGGGGTCTAATGAAGGGCTCACAAGTGGTTTGAGGTGTGTTAGGACCAGTCTGTCCATGACCTTCATTATGTGGGACGCTAATGCAATTGGCCTGTAGTCACTGAGAACCGTAAGGCACTCCTTCTTAGGCACTGGCACCAGACATGTTTTCCATAATACAGGAACTCTCCTGAGGTGCAGACTCATGTTGAACAGGTGCTGGAGCACTCCACATAACTGGTCCGCACAAGCCTTCAACACACACGGGCTGATGCCGTCTGGTCCTGCGGCCTTGCCCCAGTGAAGTCTCTCCAGCTCACATTTTATCTGGTTGGTTGTGATGTATAATCCAGCCTGGGGAATGGGGTATGTGGCTGGGTCAGCAGTGGGTGTCAGTGACGGGGCAATGGAGTGCAAGGGAGGAGCCCCAAGGCCTCTCCTCATGTTGCTGGCAGTGAGGGAGTGGACATCAGAGAGACATCGTCCTGGGGGCTGGGGGAGTGGGCAGGGAGACAACACAGGGGCTGGTGGAGAGGGGGAGGTGGGGGTGGTTGTTTGTTTGCCTGCTCTAGATTCCCCTCAGCTACACCATCTTTTCTCTGGAAGCTGGTGATCTCTCTCATTCCACTCCCTCACCCTGTTTCTCTGCAGTTTCTCCTCCAGCTTCTGTCTATGGGTCAGAGACAAAATGTTTTGATCATAATAACATGTGGCAAGGGGATATTGACTCTGGATAATATAACAAAAACAACTGCAGTTGCAGACATAATGATTGTATGATTGATTGAATATGTAACCTACACAACAATATAAAAAATAGTAGTTACCTGGATGTAACTCCAGTTCTATGAGTATGTGCATAACCCTCTAACGGGCTTCACTACTGGTTTACTCCATCAAAGATAACTCGGTAGATCTTTGTACGCTGTAAACCCGAATGTTCAAAATAATTAAATAGATTAAGTAGTGTAAACTTAATTTAAAAAAAATTCTACTAACGTAAATATTTTGAGTTCTTGTGACATTTTCTTCCTTTTTGAGTTAATTAAACTGATAATTTTTGATTGACTTGAACTATTTTGTGGATTAAATAAGCACCATTTAAAAGTATAATTTCACTGTACTTATTTCTATCGTTTCAACATTAGCGTGTGTCTGACGTCAGTAATATCAGTAACGTTATTGCGTGTGGTGAGGGATAATAGGAAAGCATCCAACCGGTTTATGTGAGCACTGTCAGGCTGAGGAGATTATCATGCATATAATCATAGATTGTACTAAGTATCATCAAGAAAGACAATGAAGGAAGAACTCAGGAGGACTGGAGATCGGGAGCTCAGCATTAAAACTTTAATGAACCTGCCAAGTGGGCCGAGCAGTAGAGTTTTCTTTGAGTTTATTAGACAGACAGGATAAAGGGGTATGATTCTTAATGTCTGATCCACACTCCGGAGCGGAAGGTGCCGGTAATGCACCTCATACGCTGGTTTCCAACCACTGTTAAAAACCAAAAAGAAGAAGAAGAAATGTGACAAGGGTATGGGAACGCGGGATTTGGCAGGAAAAGGAAAGGAAAGCACCAGAAATGCCAGCAGTGAGGTGGATCTGCACTCTTAATTTTCCGCAGTAATCAGGATCATTGGTCTCACTGTAAGTGTTAATATTCACATTTCTTCACATTTCTTTTTTTAAAAAACATTTGTTGATACTTTGAGATTAATAATGTTGAGCTAACTTTGATGTTAGCCAGATAATTGCTAGCTAACATTATCCAGCAGTTGACTCAGGAGATTAACAGAAATGCTTGAATTATTTGTGCAATGTTACTGTATAATGTTAATTTACAATATTCATAGCTAGAGATGTGGTTGTTACCAAAGTAGGACAGTCACTTTTCAGAGTTTCCGCCAGCGTATTGCAAGCTCGGCGGCCCTCCTGGTCTGAGTTGACATATGGTATGTTGACAGCAGAGAAAAGGAGGGAGGACAGACGTCTCACTCCACTATTTTGTAGTGTGACCTTATCACCCCCATTTCATCATTGAAACATGATGAAAATTTAAATGTTTGCGCTAATTATCTATTCAAAATCAAAATGAGAATAACTTAACATTAGAGGATGAAAGTCTGACTGACTGCAGCAGACCATTTAAGTAGTGTGCCTTGAAAACCAGTGGGTGGCAGTCTTGCACTGCCAAGCTGAAGTTACAGCCCATGTACTGAAATTTAAAACAAAATAGAAGATACCAGCTAACAGTTAGCAAGCCAACACAACCTCGCCTCACTAAGGTAAGTCGTTTTGCCCATAATCAGCCACAAGATGCGGATGGCTATGTGTGTATTGAATGAACACCATGTTAATTTCAACTTGTTGGGATAGACAGATTATAACAAAGTGTTGTATTTGTAACTTCATGGAAAACAGTCATAGTTGGAAGCTTAGTGAGGAGTTCGGAGCTGGGGAAACACGCCATGATTAATTGTTAGGTAAGTGAAATGAGCTGGTTAAACCGAATAGAAATTAATGTTATATTTAGGGATGTGACCGAGACAAATATCTAGATGTTTATTGGGGGGCAATTTTGGGCATGTATTGTACATGAAAGAAAAATAAAACGCCAAGTGAATACACAGGGTCAAAATTTTACACCCGCCAAGTGCCAAATGCGGGTAAATTTTGGGTTTAGTGGAAAAATAAATTGGAGTCACCAGCCAAGTGGCTGGTAAATAACTAAGATTTACATGGTTGTGTATTTTATGTGCTTCAGTGTTTTCCGTATATGCTTTCAATAGCAGCGCAGCACTGTCTCACACAAACACACACACACAAAACCAGCAGACAAGATGTAACAGACTTTAGGTTTAACTTTACTCGACTTTACTACAACTGTTCTCTGCCCTAAGTGCAACGAAATCCATCAGTCAGGGAGACAGTACGAACAATTTACCAAAAAAAGTTATTGTGGTGCCTGATTTACTTGCAGTTTGATCTAAACAAATCTTTTAACAGTATGGATCAATCCATACAATAACAGTTCTTGGATGGGTCTAGTTCATAACTACCATATTCCTACTCGATATTTAACCTCTGGCACTGCACCAACAGTACTTACCTTTACACTTGCCTGCAATAAAGAAAGATGATTTGTCCAAAAATAAGTCAAAAATTTCATTCAAGATTTTTCTTAAAAAGATGTTAAAAAGTATTACATATACAATTCTCCATCTATAGACACCCTATTTAACACATTCACATATTGCCATTCTGAAAGTGTTAGCTGTATTCCATGGTCATGTTTTTGTAACCTGATAGTAATGAACTTGTACTCAGTTGCAAGTATAAGATATTCTGATTTGAATGTTTTTCACGCAGGCTTGATGGAATTGAAAGAGGTGGTGGAGTTAGCATTGTGCCCATCATTTAGTGATGAAACCTTAGACTATTTTGAGTGCAAAATCAGTGATCATAGGCAGGTACTGGTAGAGGTTTTCCCTGAGATTAGGCTTCATCCTAAACATCACTATGTGGAGCATTATCCCACCCTAGTCAAGTATTTTGGGCCCCTGCTGCACCTTTGGACCATGCGATTTGAGGCTGAACACCACTTTTTCAAAAGAGTGGTGCATGATGCTCAAAACTTCAAAAATATTTTTAAGACAGTGGCAATCAGAGACCAACATATGATGGCATATCATCTTGCTGCTCCATCATTTTTCAAGCCAAGAACAGAAGCATCCTGGGTTGACTCTGTTCTGGTTTCAGGCCTAACAGAAGTAACATAAGTACATATTAGAACACAAACAACTACTGACACAATCTACCAGACATCGAAGGTGACCATTGATGGCACAGACTATGTCTGTGGTATGTTTCTGTCTGTCGGAGTCAGTGGTGGACTGTCTAAATTTTGCAAAATAGAACAGATCTACCTTGTGAATCACAATGTTTCTTTTCTGTGTTGTGATTATAACTCCTGGTATGTAGAACGTCTTCAGTCCTATGAGCTGTCAGCCACACAGGCAATCTGTCCATCCACCTGCAGTCTGGTCTCAATGATACAGTCCCACTCTCAGCATACAAGATAGATGGCTTCCTGCTGTTGACTCCCAAGCGGTTCATAAAACTGTGAAACAGAACTGAGACCAGCCAATGGTGAGTAGTTCTTTATTAATCAATTATTGTATCTTTATTTATTACTGAATGTAATCAAGCAGTTCATAATCTCTATATTTTAAGAATAACCTTTTAATGACCTGAATGACTCTTTCTAACCCAGTTTGTCTCAATAACATGAAGGATCATGGGTTGTGGGGATGCAGTTGGAACAAGTTGGAACTAGACCTTGACTTCAGTTTGCAATATGAAGATCCAGACTTTGATGGAAAACTTACTTCCCTTGCTGACATTGAGGAGTTGCCACAAAAAGCTGTTGAAAATATCTCACTTGCACAAGATTCCAGCTCTCTTGCATCTACTGAAACACTTTCAAGTGTGTCATCTCCACAACATCTAAGCAGATGGCCTCGAAGTCCTTTTCCAGTTCCCACATTTTCATTTGATGTTGAGCTGAAACTTAGAGAAGGAAATACTGAATTTGAGAACAACAACAAACACCTTAAGTTGACAAGAGACCTAAAGCACAACATTATAGAAAAGCTTGCATCCACAATATATAGCTTCAAGGCTTACCCAAGTAGTAAAGAGATAGCAGTGGCAGCTGAGGCTCTTGTGGCCAAACATCCCTGCTTGAGGGAAGCAGGATCTGAGACTGGCTGCAATGAATGGAAGAACAGTATCAAGTTTAAGATGGGCAATTACAGGAACAAGATGAGACGGACTGGATGTCAGGAGGTCACTGTAAATGCTGGAAAAAGAAGTAGAAGCAATCCTGACAGTGAACCTTTACACTCCAACATTAAAAGACCCAGGTGAGCAGAAGTCAGCTTTCTACCCAACTTTCCCCAAAGAGAGGATCCATCAAGTCTTGAGCAGTTGAGGCAGAAAATTCTTGAAGAAGTCAAGAAGACTGAGAAGAACCTACCCCTCATTAAAAAGATGATGCAGACCACATTTGCCCTGCGGTGACAGACCATAGTGAAGACCACCAGTGAACGAGCTCATGGACCTCTGGCCTGCTCTCAAAATGGAGTCTGAGGTAATATGGATTAGCTCTCTTTTTCTACTTTTCCTTTATTAATAACATATGGCACATTCTGTGTAGTTAAAGTGATAGTTGTGGTTCTTAGTCATATAGTGGGTATTTGCTGCTTTATAGGAGTGTAATAGAGCCTCCAAGTTTGACTCGTCAGCTCCTTCCCTATGGCAAGAACGAGCGCTTCACCTGGACTGTTCTTCTCCAAAATTTTGTACTCCAGAATTAATGAAGTGGATCTGGACCACCAAACAACCATTTTGAGCTGAAATAAATGTTTTGGAGGATGCACAACACACTGTAAAAGCAAATAGTATACCTTACTAGAAATAACATGGCAAGTTTACTAGATTTTAAACAAAATGTTGAGTTTACTATTGGTGGTTAATTGTTGTGAAAATAGAGGTGGCACTAGTTCACAGAAATACTATTATTCAAATGAACTTACTCAGAGAGTCCAAGTTGTTACTTGAAATAATGAACAGTAGGTGGAGATAACACCCCTCCCCCCATGGAGGTAAATCGCCATTTATGAAGACACTGAAGAAGTGCATATGGCTGTTTTCCACTCTCCCACACAGCCCATGTTGATGAAGAAGAGGTGCAAGGAAGACAATCCTAGTGTCAAGGTAAAAAAAAATTATTTGCAGAATGTTTAACTTTTGCGTAATGTCTTTTAGTTATTGTTCAATTCATCATATAGTGCTGCATTCATGTTAGCTAGCTAACGTTAGCGTCCAGCCTAAGTCAGCAAATCTTGATATAAAACAATGAGTTAAGTTATCAACGTTACTCGGGCCTCGATCACTGCCATTTTCATTTAGCAGGCTGAGCGTGTTTCTTCAGAGCTCCAAGTTTTTCCTAATTAGAGAATTTCAAGGCGACCGCCTCTGTCAATTTCCAGACCGCCTCCGTCAAAATCAGGGTCCCCACAGATTCTTAAAACATCTTAAAATATATGTCTTGTCTTATTGTAACGCATCTAATAATGGGACAAGACCACAACAAATAAAAACAACAAAGTCCAGCCCTCTGCAGAGCAACCACAGTTGACATTAACACCTGAATACAAGTTGAACTTTGTGAATCTTCCCTGTTTGACAAAACGCAGTATTTTTTTATTTCAGCTGTCATGCGATCAGATATTTCTTCTTACTTGTAAGATTAATTTAACTGGAAGGTCCTCCTTATTCTAAACAAAATGAGGTACAGCACTCCATGGTTTTATAGAAATGTGATTGATTAAACGGATGTTCTAATCATAAATGCTTGTGATCTATAGCGCTACACACTGGAAAATCACTATTTAGGGCTCGACACCAACAGCGTCCCATCATCCCGGGACGGTAGAAAATGTTTTCGGGATGAACAGAGATCTTCCCCGGGACACCTTTGGGATTAAAGGGATTTTATATATAATTTTCATTTATCTATTTTAAACTATCACTTAGCAAATGACAAACTGAACCACGTGCTGACTACAGTGGAGCGCGTCTTCTCATGCTGTTACTATAGTTACTATCACATATCAGCACAAGACCTGGAATGTTCCAGCGGTACCTGTACATCTGTCCCCTCAGTCACAAACTGCTTGCTAGCAGGACCTTGCAAATATGTTGCGCTGGTTAAACAAAACACAGCGCTGCCCGGCTGTGTGTGAGTGTATCAGCTAAAACATACATTTGGACAATTTCAGTATATTATTGTGGTCTTTTAAACACTTACCAAGTCGGGCGGGTCAAGTCATAAAAAATTACATTCTGATTAGTAGTGGATGAGTGGTGAAATAATATATCATTAATGAGGTAAATATTAATTACATTCTCTAAAATGTGAACATAGCAGAACAGAGCTGACAAACTGATTCAAAGGTATGGCACTTCATAATTAGTGTGCTAGCTTCAGCAAGTCACAGTTACACAATCTTCATTTACTTCTCTATTATTCTTCCACGAAATGTTCTCTGTGTCATCATTTTAAAACAGTTTAAGATATCATAGAAAGAGGAAGTTAAAGTTGAATGTTTTTCTTAAAGGCTTGAGTCATGCATTTCCTTTTCTATTACAAATACCATTAAAGACCTCACCCGAAAATGTTTGTCGCCCCACTGTCTGTCTGTCCCTCGCTCTCTCTCTGTCCAGCCCCCCACCTCTCAATCTCTCCATCTCTCTCTCCCTCCCTCTTAGTAATCTGATGTAACAGAACTGTGTACAGTGGAACTCCATGGCCTTCCAGTCCTTCTCTGTGATGACCCTGAAGAATTTTTTTTGAAATGCTTCTTTAGTAATGTTACCAGCGGTAATGCATTAGTATCATTCATATTAGTACAATTCACAAACAATTATTTGTATTGCTTAGTTTTGAAGTCAGGACATAAAGAGGAAGTTGTTGTGTCATTATGAAAGGAGTTGTGTTGTATGTTGTAGTAGGGCTGCACCATTAATCGTATTAAGATCTCGATTCATACCTTTATGCGATCTCATTCCTAAATGACAGGGATGGGTATTGTTGAGATTTTAACGGTACTACTACTCTACCAAAACTGCTTATCAATCCGGTACGTAAAGCACATCCATGACCAGTCAAATAAATATTTAAACGTTATAGTAGTGTACTAAGAGTGGTGACCAGGTGCATTAAGGATATATAACAGATTTTCCCCCTTTTCTTAGGCTGAAGATGCAGATGCTGACTTAAGCCAAGTTGCAGTTGCAGTGCTCCCAGTCATCCCTGAACAAGAACCAGGCCCAACTCCGAACTCACAACACTTTGAATGTGAAAGAGCGATCATTCTGGAGGGACAGATCATGGTCGATAATCTGCGAGATCTGCCAAAAGCTGTATGTCTCTTATTTGGCTTACTCTATGCCCTGAACTCTGAATGTTGAAGAGCTTTATGGCCAAGGTAAACCCTAAAAACTACTGTTTATTATCGTATGGAGAGGATTTTTGTACATGAGAGAACTGTTCATTGTCTTGTTGAACTTTACCTTTTTACCTGCTGAAACTTAAATCTCATTTTGGCAGCATGTTGGAATGTTAGCTTTCCAAGAAAGGGGGCTTGTGGAGGGCTTTACGGCCAATATAAGCCATCTGAACCATTACATGAGAGTTATTTTTGTATATGAGAGGATGATTTTCTAAGAATTGTTAATAAACTTGTTAAAGTTCAAGGTTGTTTCACTTTTTGATTGCTTTTCCACTGAAAGTTAAAGCTAATTGTGGCAACATAATCTAACATTTTGAGTTTACTTGAAAAAAGTTTGGAAACCAATCGCCTCACTTCATCCAATTTTAACTCAAACATATTGAGTTAAATAGGATTTAAAGCTATGTATAACTAAGTTAATTGAGTGGAAGTAATGGTGTTATACCACATACAAGTCTTTAGTAAGATAACTTAAGGTCCAAGACTAAACTTACTTACAATCATTCAATAATTTTACATGAAATCTAAGAGTAAACTTACTCGAAAAAAATATGTTCAACTAAGTTTTAGTTGTTTATTAATTTAACTTTAATTTGGCTTTGAAGTTTGCTGGGTAAAAGTGAGGCAATTGGTTTCCAAACTTTTTTTCAAGTAAACTCAACATGTTAGAATTTACAGTGTATAATACAGAAAAAACACTGCTGGAGGAGTTACAAAATATTAGAACTCATTTGGATGAGAATAGATCTAGTTCTGTTGATGATGATCTACAATTATTGGATCTGAAGCAAAAGAATTAGAAAGGCTATATCAGAATAAGATTAAAGGGAGTATATATAGAAGCAAAGGTACATGGATGGAATACGGTGAAAAATGCACCAAACATTTTTTGCAACTTCAAAATAGAAATATACCCAGAAAAAATATTGTGCAACTTTTGAATGAAGATGGAACAACTGCCACATCCACAGATGTTATCCTTAACCCTGTAAAGCCCAAATATAGAAAAAAATGAGCAAAAATTTTTTTCACCCTTCAGATGTTGTTGTAGGAGGCCTCTGATGCAGAAATTAAAGGGTTTTTGAATTATTTACATTTTAGCAAGTTTTTACGGAAATGTTGTAATATTACAACGTTGGGCCTAGATGGGAGCAGAATTTCTGTATTCTTACTCACATTCTCTGAACAAATATACAGAACAACTAAGGGTTAATTTGCAGGGTTGACTTCTCTTTTAGCCCCATAACAGTATATAACATGAATAATAATCACATAATAGTCATATTTTTTTTATGAATAGTCATTTATTAATTTGTAAAAAACAGAATAAAATTGTATATACAAAACTGAATTTCATCTCCATCCCAGTGTTCAGCCATGTTTATGTGCAGTGATGGTCCCAAAGACACTTCTTTTCTTCTGAAAAGGAAAGATGAACATCACACTTGCTGCATAGCTTGTTGGTTTATTCTTTATTGCAGTGTCTGCAGCGTCCTCTCTTCGTCTTCACTGGAAAATGTGTGATTTTTCAGTGAGCGATACCTTGTCACGGGGCTTGGTGTGTTTGTTTGATTGGGGCTCGATGATAATCACTGGCTGGAAAGTCAGTGGGTTGTTGGGTTTTTTCGTCCACTTCACTGGCATCTTCATCTGCCTCTTCGTCACTCACATCAGTGTTGTCTGATTCCATTTCAAAATCACTCTCTCCATTTCAGATGGCAACAGTGACATCCTGCACACTGCATAGAAGACCTGTCTTTGCTGGTTGCATTCAGAAATGGAAAAAGTAAAAAAAAAAAAAAATAATAAATATATGTATTGATGATACATATAAGTATTACATTGTATGAGATAACCTGAAGGAATAGATAAGGTGGGGGATCAAGTGTTCAGGATTGAGAGCCAAGTATTTTCCAGGCTAAATATTATCAGTGCAAATTAATCCTAATTCATTTACATATTTCACTAAATTCACACAATACTGTCTGACTAGCCTATTATGCTCTCTACTTATCATACCTAAAGAAGTACTTCCATCCCCCCAGAACATTTACCTCCCCACACACCAGGACCATTCACACCTGTCCCTGAACAATGCAACAACCATCCCCCAAAACATTCAGAACAGTCAGGACCTGTTTCTAACTAACTGGTAACATTACTTAAGAAGCATTTCAAAAAAATTCTTCAGGGTCATCACAGAGAAGGACTGGAGGGCCATGGAGTTCCACTGTACACAGTTCTGTTACATCAGATTACTAAGAGGGAGGGAGAGAGAGATGGAGAGATTGAGAGGTGGGGGGCTGGACAGAGAGAGAGCGAGGGACAGACAGACAGTGGGAGGACAGAAACCTTTACGGGTGAGGTCTTTAATGGTATTTGTAATAGAAAAGGAAATGCATGACTCAAGCCTTTAAGAAAAACATTCAACTTTAACTTCCTCTTTCTATGATATCTTAAACTGTTTTAAAATGATGACATAGCGAACATTTCATGGAAGAATAATAGAGAAGTAAATGAAGATTGTGTAACTGTGACTTGCTGAAGCTAGCACACTAATTATGAAGTGCCATACCTTTGAATCAGTTTGTCAGCTCTGTTCTGCTATGTTCACATTTTAGAGAATGTAATTAATATTTAACTCATTAATGATATATTATTTCACCACTCATGCGCTATTAATCAGAATGTAATTTTTTATGACTTGACCCGCCCGACTTGGTAAGTGTTTAAAAGACCACAATAATATACTGAAATTGTCCAAATGTATGTTTTAGCTGATACACTCACACACAGCCGGGCAGCGCTGTGTTTTGTTTAACCAGCGCAACATATTTGCGAGGTCCTGCCAGCAAGCAGTTTGTGACTGAGGGGACAAATGTACAGGTACCGCTGGAACATTCCAGGTCTTGCGCTGATATGTGATAGTAACTATAGTAACAGCATGAGAAGATGCGCTCCACTGTAGTCAGCACGTTGTTCAGTTTGTCATTTGTTAAGTGATAGTTTAAAATAGATAAATGAAAATTATATATATAAAATCCCTTAAATCCCGAAGGTGTCCCGGGGAAGATCTCTGTTCGTCCCGAAAACATTTTCTACCGTCCCGGGATGATGGGACGCTGTTGGTGTCGAGCCTTAAATAGTGATTTTCCAGTGTGTGGCGCTATAGATCACAAGCATTTATGATTAGAACATCCGTTTAATCAATCACATTTCTATAAAACCATGGAGTGCTGTACCTCATTTTGTTTAGAATAAGGAGGACTTTCCAGTTAAATTAATCTTACAAGTAAGAAGAAATATCTGATCGCATGACAGCTGAAATAAAAAAAATACTGCGTTTTGTCAAACAGGGAAGCTTCACAAAGTTTAACTTGTATTCAGGTGTTAATGTCAACTGTGGTTGCTCTGCAGAGGGCTGGACTTTGTTGTTTTTATTTGTTGTGGTCTTGTCCCATTATTAGATGCGTTACAATAAGACAAGACATATATTTTAAGATGTTTTAAGAATCTGTGGGGACCCTGATTTTGACGGAGGCAGTCTGGAAATTGACAATAACTAAAAGACATTACGCAAAGTTAAACATTCTGCAAATATTTTTTTTTTACCTTGACACTAAGATTGTCTTCCTCACACCTCTTCTTCATCAACATGGGCTGTGTGGGAGAGTGGAAAACAGCCATATGCACTTCTTCAGTGTCTTCTTAAATGGCGATTTACCTCCATGGGGGTCCACCTACTCTTCATTATTTCAAGTAACAATTTAGACTCTCTGAGTAAGTTCATTTGAATAATAGTATTTCTGTGAACTAGCGCCACCTCTATTTTCACAACAATTAACCACCGATAGTAAACTCAACATTTTCTTTAACATCTAGTAAACTTGCCATGTTATTTCTAGTAAGGTATACTATTGGCTTTTACAGTGTACATTTGTTTATGTTTCCAAGAAGAATACTTTAAAGCATGACCTCGAAATGCACACTTAAAAGCATCCCATGCACTGAGTGGATTTGCAGAGCCATTATTTATAGAGAAAAATTCCAGAATAAATTGTCTTGTTATTGAAACAAAAGTCTTATCTTCCAGTAATGATTAGTTAAATTTCCAATAACCTCTTCCCCTGTTAATTTCAGAGAGATCAAATTTTGATATAATAAGATGGTGATCATAACGGAATCTTTCAGCTATCACTACTTGACTAACTTTTGTGATTAGGGAGAAAGAAGGAAAAAGTCTATTCTACTGGCCATGGAGATTCTTTGCCAAGTATATCTGATTATATCTGGGTTCTTTAACCTCCATATATCAACTAAGTCCACAGCTGACATCATAGATGCAATAGCATTGCGTTTTTGACCTTGACAATCTCTTCCGTCTCCTGTTTTATCTTTAGTTGGGTCAAGGACTGTGTTAAAGTCCCCGACGATAACTATCGAACACTGGATAACACTGGATCATATTATACAGTGTAAATTCTTTATTGTAACATCTAAACTAATTAATTGACCATCCATATCATGTTCCATCTTATATAAACAATAATTTAGATGCTCTCTTAACAGAATTGCAACACCTCTCTGATTTCTTGACCCATGATTAAAAAAGATGTGCCTCCTCCATTCTCGTATCCACCTTGCTTCCTCTTCTTGAGTAGAATGTGTCTCTTGTAGACATGTTATATCAAACCTTTTTGTTATTCAACCAAGTATATATCTCAAGTCTTTTCATAGTATTGGCAAGCCCATTACAATTGTAACTGGCAATACAAAGGGTCTCATTATTCATAACTTAAAAAAAGAATATATAATGCCTGCACATAGAACTTTATTAATAATCTCGTACTCTACTATTGCTTGTTTATAAATGCATGTACAAATAAACAAACAAACATAAACACAACAACACAAAACAAATTTAAGAAGAGTAGCATGAGCCTAGTGCTAAAAGAATAACTGGTAAGCAAGTGATAGTGGGTGGGCCAGAATCTTCAAAAAATAAATAAAGTCACGAGAGTCACAAGTCAACATAAGATCATAGTTTAGATATCCTCTTCATGCATCGTTCATCCACGTTAAGGCCCAAAAGTATCAGTTGGTGGAAAAAGCCAGAGTGTAATATTAATATCTTTGTATAGTTTGCCATCAATGTATAGTTTATCAGCAACAAGTCTTACCCTGCTTTTCTTTTGCTGCTTAAACTCCCAGTATATGGGGAGAAGTTTGTTTCTTCGGTCCACAATCTCAGACAGAAACTGCTCACTGATGCCAAAAGGTTTTCCAGCAAGATGCTAACCCCAATACCCATCCTCCATAATATTAGTTTTTGACTTTGGCAGAGAGAGATGCGCAGGTGAGTTCTCTGGACTGCTTTCTATGTCCCATATGAATCGTTTGGCTGGTTGACTCGAATATTTAATTCTATTTTCTCGGTTTGGATCACCTGTTGTTTGGGCGTGCTGCCCTCCATCAAACAAAGAGACGGGAAAAACTGCTCAAAATTAACTCCGGCAAAAATCAAAAATCTGAATGCTTCAGATCGCTCAACAGCAAACGGCTTCTGAGTCCAGATCGATACATTGAAAGATGACTTAATATTTTAAATCTCTCGCATCTAACAGAGTTAACCACCCGACGTTACCTGCATGCACATTCACTCGTGCATGTGCATCACTCAGTCAGTTTTTTTTCCCCAAGCCTCAGTTTTTTAACTGAGGTTTTCCAGTATCAGGAAGCTGGATCACTTTAACCTGGGTAGATCACCATGGTAGCTTATGCTGAACAGCTAACATGATCCAGAGCAGGTTAACTTCAGAGGATCGGATCACAACCTGTCAACACCCCAACCACTGACCAATCAGATCACTGGGACAGTCATCAGGATCCAGACAACAAATGTCTTGAGTTTACAATAAAGTGAAGTAAAAAAGAGCAATATATTTTTATATTAACACACCTGCCTCTTTCACATGAACATACATGAAGCTAGAAGATACAGAGTCAACAACCAGTTGATGACTAGCTTCATGATACTGGTTATCCAGGATGGACAGTGTTGCACTCAGTGAACCTGAGCTAACCCCAAGAGATCCAGACTAAGCTGAACTTGCTTGGAGGTACAGGCCTCTGGTAGAATGCACAAACGCCTTAGGTAAATGCCTTGGGTTGCTGGTTTCTAGGGCTGTAGTCTGCTGGTTGACTGGTCAAGTAGTTGGATCGATATGCTCTCATCTGACTAAATTCTCATTGGTCGAATAATCTCCATGTTATTTCATAAGGAGAAAAGTGCTACATCAATAGCTTTCCAAGAGTAATCCATTATTTCCTGCGGCGAGAGAAACAGACTAACAAATTATCTGTGAAAATGGGGGTGTATTCAAAACACCCTCGTTGTTTTCACAACTTTGAACTCGCTCAACCTAATGGAGACTGCTGGGTCTAACTGTACTCAACGTTTACTGAACGTTTACTGAATCTGTGTTTCTCCATAATGACCTGACACAACGAGAGCCCCCGCCATATAATATTTGATATCCGAATGAATATCCATTCATTCGAAAATCGATTTAGGAGTCTCTGTGCAGCGCTGTGCCAGCACATGAGTCAACCTCTGTCATTGCCTGGGAAACTATTGGTAGCGTGGCTCCGTTAAGGAGTATGTTTGCGTAGCGAGTGGGAAAGAGCGAGGGGCAGAGAAATAACGGTGGATGCGAGCGGGGCAGAGGAAAAGGTTAGTAGTAAGTTGACAGTCTGGCAGTAAATGTACAATACAGACTACAGTGTGTCAGTTAATAAATCCTAAAAAGTCATGTCTGTTATTTCCCCAAATGCTGGAAAAGTAAAGGGGTGTAGCTCCAAAGTTAACAACAATGGGTTAGCCAAACCTAAAGACACAAAACAGAGAAATAGAGAACAGAGAAATGTGTGGCTGCCGAGTTTACTGTGTACTCTGTCCCGTCACATCGCAATTGAACAGTGCACACTGTTCAAACACATTTGATACCAAGACATTTAATCACCCTCATACAGGAAAGAAATATGACATAAAAGAATTCATTAACTGTCTCTCTACACGTCATATATATCTTGAAATGCCCCATGTGGCTTAATGTATGTAGGCCAAACAAAGCGCCATCTCAAACTAAGAGTTGCTGAACATAAGGCTGCCATTAGAAATTGTAATATGGATTATGCCATTGCTAGACACTACAAGGAGAAAAACCATGGGTTGGCTACGTCCCTCAAATTTATCAGCATTGAAAGAGTGCGACCCAATCCAAGAGGTGGTAACTTGATTAACCAGCTCTTAAGAAGAGAGGTATTTTGGATTGAATACTATTGAACCTTATGGACTTAATGAAACACAGGATTTGAGTTCTTTTCTGTGATATGAAAATGTTAACCATATGACACATAGTATTTGAGCTCTTTTCGGTGATATAAGTATGTTAACTTTATGAAACACAGGATTTGAGTTTTCGTCTGAGATATGTAAATATTAACTTGTATTTCTCTCCACAGGCTATTTGGACTCTTAGGGAGAGATGAGATGAGCCCCTGGCACTCACCCTTCCCATTTAGTGATGTAGAGGGACAGCTGTAGGACCTGTTGTCCATTCTGCTTAAGGAATTTTACCCATCCTATTCAGTCAGTTGTTTACAGGATGTAATGAAGTTTAATTATATAAAATGGTGTAATTCTTGTAACTTTGTGCAACATTAATCATGTTATGTTTTTTGTAATATGTATATTTTCATTTTCGTGCCCTTTGTAAAATGTTCACTTTGAGAAAATGAAGACTGTGATAATTAGTCATGTGACTCAAATGTATTTATGACACCTGTGAGTACTCAGCAGTTGTACTGAGCGAACCTGAAGAAGCTACAGGCGAAACACATTGTTCGCTCTTAATAAAGTCACAGTAAAGTTATTACAGTGTGCGGTGGTTAATTTTGATTTTCAAAAACAAACAGGGTTCAGACTTCACAAAGGTGAGCAAAGTCAAAGCTTGTTAAATTCTGTTTAATGAAGTAGTGAGACAAATCACACACTTGTTTCATCATCAGAAAGCCTGCAGCATTACAATAATTGCGCACTCAAAGTTCCGCCATTTGTCCCCCTTTCATCGGATTTGAACAAAACTTGGTGTGTACTGTATTCAGGAGGTAGCGCAAGATGTCACCAGTGAGTTTAATCAATTTCAATTTCAATTTATTTATTTATATGGTGCCAAATCACAACAAAAGTCATCTCAGGGCACTTTTCACATACAGCAGGTCTCGACCATACTCTTTAATTTACAGAGAGACCCAACAATTCCCCCATGAGCAAGCACTTGGCAACAGCAGTAAGGAAAAACTCGTCTTTAACAGGAAGAAACCTCAAGCAGAACCTGGCTCTTGGTGGGCGGCCATCTGCTTTGACCAGTTGGGTTGATAGAGAAAGAAAGGAGTGGGGGGTGGAGACAAAAAGAAGCAGAACAACAACAGCAACAACAACAATAATAATAGATACATGTCTAGCAACAACAAACAGCAGGAGAAGGACAGAAGAAAGCAGTGTTTCCCCAACATTCATTAATGAATGTAGGGGAAACTACATAAGTGAAATATTAATTCAGTAATACATTTACCAGAAGGCAAATGACAGAAATATACATTTTCATGAATATTGGACATTGCATGTAGGAAATAACTATCATTTCCTGTGTCCACTATGTGGTGCTAGAGAACACCCACTAAATATACAACATGTTGCTGTACATCATGTGTAGACCACACCATGTAAATTTCATGTCAATCGGATGACATTTGTTATATAAGGCTGACTTCCTATTGCCATTAGGTGGCACTATGACTGTGACTCAATATGAGCATGTAAATGTATTCAAGCCTGGACTCTTATCAAACATGAGAAAACTGGGGCTGATTGGACAAAGCAGAGTGGAGTTACAACATTTGCCTGTTTAATGCAATTAAACATGTTTTGGGCAAAATTCACTGGCACGCCATGCCAAGGGCACTCCATGAAAATTAAAAGCTTTGCAATTTAACATTGCAAAGATCTTTAGATGTCACCTACCAAATTTGAAGTCGTTTGGGTTAAATCTCTAGGAGAAGTTTGTTAAAGTACAACGCCTATCAATGGCTTCACTTTATGAAAAAAATGCAAAGTAGATCCACAATGGTGGACTTCCTGTTGGCTTTAGGTTTAGAGGAGTTTTTTAAAGTCTTACATCTGCCTACCAAATTTCGTACATCTATGTCAAATTTGAAGGTGGCTTTGACTTTGAAATTTTCTAGGGGGCACACTTGAGCCGTTTTTCCACACCCAAATCTAAGACCCATATCAGATATCAAGTTACTCCACTTCTGATGCATGTGCAAAGTTTCATGAGTTTTCAACCACCCCATCATCTCAAAAATGCTAAAAGTAATTAGGGGGCACTATAGAGCCAACAAGCCACGCCCAAACCCAATTGCGATACTAACTGCAATACTCACTACTTCAAACAAAGGTGCAAACTTTTGTGAGTTTTAAGGCATCCTAAAGGCCTCAAACATGTGTTCGTACAATGAAAATTGACACACAAAATTCAAAATGGCTGACTTATTGTCCAGCGAAAAAATTTGAAAAAAAATAGGTTTCATGACTAGAATGATGAGAGCAATGAACCCACCAAATTTCATTAACCTCCAAGCAACTTAATCCCAACCTGGCCATGCATTTGAGGGCGCTATGGAGCCTGATGGCCACACCCGAGCCGAAAATGAAGCCAATGCAGAAGTGCCAAAAACTGCAGTTCCTTGAATGGCCACTTGAAGCTGGCTCCAAAAGTGAGTCATTCCCCATAGACCCCCATGTTAAAATGCCCAACTTTACAGCAGAAATAAACAACGGTGTCATCTGCATACATTTGTAGTTCTACATCATGACACTGTTGACGGAGATCATTAATATATAGGTTAAATAACAGGGGACCTAACACTGACCCTTGTGGAACACCCATTGTGCACTTCATGTTACTGGACAGTGTGTCACCAACTTTAACACATTGTATCCTATTAGATAAATATGAAGACATCCATGCCAGTGCTCTAGATGAGAAGTTAAATTTAGAAAGTTTCGATATTAAACATCATGATTGACTGTGCCAAATGCTTTACACAGATCTAAAAATACAGCACCAACTACTGCTCCTTTGTCAAGTCTTGATTTAATTTGCTCTATTAAGTGCAAGGTAGCAGTTTCGGTGGAATGATTTGCTCTAAAGCAAAATTGCATACAAAATTGCTTGCATACAAAATTGCTTGTATTAAGAAATGTTGTCAGTTGTTTAATGACAACTTTCTCAGCAACCTTTGAGAGTACTGGCAGTATACTTATTGGTCTGTAGTTACTGGCTTCAGGCAGTCTCCAGATTTAAAAATAGGTGTGACAATGGCACATTTCCAGTCATCAGGAAAGGAGCTGTGTTTAAAAGACAAGTTAATTAAATGAGCAATAGGGGGAGTTAAAACATCTTTGTGTGATTTGACAAACATTGTGTCAAATTGAAAAGCATCTCTACTTTTGGAACTTTTTAAGGAGTTGATGATTTTGTTTACTTGTAACTCATTAGTCTCTACCAGCTCAAAAACCTGGCCTGTAGCATCTATAGGAACAATATCCAGTTTCCTTTTCGTAATTTTTTTCCTAACTCATATACAGACTCAAGAAAAAAAATATTAAAGACAGAAGCAACAGTAAGATGATCTTCAGTTAACTTTCCCTGTACTTTGAGTTTAAAATATCCTAAAAATTTTGGGTTCCTCCTTGTGACATTATTGATGTTTTTCCAGATCAATTTACTGTTGCTTTTTGCCTCATTCAAAATATTGATATAAGAGATTTAGCTTCTCTTAGCTCTTGGATAACTTTGTTCCTCAAACCTTTATAAATCAGCATGTCAGTGTCTCTTCTAGTTTTAATTGCCTTCCTTAGTGCAGCATCTTTAGATTTCATTAGTTTTCACAAATTCTCATTAAACCACAGTAAATTGTTTTTTAGATTTTATCTGTATCCTTACATGAAATTTTCCCTCACAGAATTGATTCTGTGAGTAAAAGTATCACAGCGATAGTCCTGATCATCAGAGGACAGTACATCATCCCAGTTCAAGCTGTTCAATTTCATTGATAAATTCTTCTTGCTTATCTCTGTTTATGCATTGGAGGATCATTGTCGTAGTTGCCTTCTTTTAGTCAATTTTCTCGCACATAGGGTTAGGTTATGATCTGATAAGCCAGTGATTGAATTATAACTTTTAGTTATTCTTTCTGGTTTGTTAGTAAATATCAGATTAATTCGTGTACTGGAGCATTTTGCAATCCCAGTTGGGCCTTTTACTAGTTGTTTTAATTGAAATTTCTCTGTGATCATTTTTAGTTTTTTCCTCTTAGTTTTATCCTTCCAGTTCACATTAAAATCACCCATAAGTAATAATTCTTTGTTGAGATTGCACTCTTTCAAGGCTTCTGTGAGTTGATCATAGAAAGTGTCATCTGCAGAAGGAGGCCTATAGACACCTATGATGTTAAAAGACATTTGTTGGGATAACATTTTTTTTCATCTCAACATATTCTAACGTGTTACCTGCATTGTAAATCACACGTTCACATTTGATGTTGACTCACATTAAAAAGCACCCCTCCTCCTCTTCCATCAGGTCTGTTTCTTCTGAAACATTGGTATCCGGGCACCGTGAACACACTCACAGGAGTTGTTTGTTTCAACCATGTTTCAGACAGCCAGAGAAAGGCCAGATTTGAGTCAGACACAAGATGAGTTAGTTGATTGCTCTTTGTAGTAATGTTTCTGATGTTAAAATGTCCACCGAATGGACATATCAAGGTTTTCACAGCCCAGTAGCGAAAAGTTATTCAGTGAGACGCAATGCCTTGTGTTAAAAAAGCTTAGTCTGTTAAGGGAGAAGCCTGGCTAAGAAAGTTGCTGCTCATTTGTCACTGGCACCAGAGGAGTCCCAGACACACTTGGGCACAAATCAGCATTGAAGTTCTGCAGTGTTTCAGGGGTCACTGGTCCAGGATTTAGCGGAACATCTCTGGAGAGCAGGATCAGCATACATCATGTTGCTTTGTATCACTTATACACCACACCATGTAAATTTTTATGTAAATCTGATGATGTTTGTCACATAAGGCTACCTTCCTGTTGTCAGTAGGTGGCAATATGACTATAACTCAATATTGACATGTAGATGTGTTCAGGCCTGGACTCTTATCAAACATGAGAAATTTGGGGCGGCTTGGACAATGAAAAGTGGAGTTAAAACAACTTCCTGTTTAATGCCCCAAACGCGTTTTGGGCAAAATTGATCGGCACACCACAGCAAGGGCGTTTCATGAAAATTAAAAACCTTCACAAGTTAGCATCACAAAGGTCTTTAGATATCATCTACTAACTTTGAAGTCAATCATGTTAAATCTCTAGGAGGAGCTCGTTAAAGTACAATGTCTGTCAGTGGCTTCACTTTGCCATAAAAAATTCAAATTTGATTAAAAACGGTTGACTTCCTGTTGGAGATAGTATATGGCTCCAAGAGGCTTTTTAAAAAAAATTCTGTAGATGTTACATCTGCCTACTAAATTTCATACATCTAGTCAAATATAAAAGTGGGGGCTTTGATTATGAAATTTCCTGCCCTTTTGCCACATCCATGCCCAAGACCTATATCAGATGAAAGTTACGCCACTTCTGATGCATGTGCAAAGTTTCATGACTTTTTGAGCATCCCTAGCACCTCATAAATGCTAAAAACAATTAGGGGGCACTGTAGAGCTGAAAAGTCACGCCCAAGCCCACTACTAATTGAAATATTTACTAATCCGACCAACAACAAAGTTTCGTGATTTTTCACGCATCCTAAAGGCCTCGAATGTGTTCATAACACAGAAAAAATGAATACCCCCTCCCACAGCAGCACTTAACCAGGTTATCAAAAAGTTTTATGTAGAAAAAGAAACTACATCTACTAACTGACTGAGCCTACTAACCATTTGTTATGTTTTTCCTATTGTTGCTTCACTGTGGTGTTCTGTTTTCTGTGCAGAATGATGTATGTGTAGAGTCTGTTTTCACATTCAGCTGCTGAAGGAGGAAAGTTTTTGTGCTCACCTTAAATCTCAGTTAAGATGTGTACCTACAAGCAGGATTTGTAATCACAACTAGTTTGAACCCAATCATTATCCAGTATGCAACTTACAGAGGAGTTGGAGTTGTTGGAGTCTTGAATCTTTTGGACTTTGGATTTGGACTTTTCAAAGAAGCAGAAGAGCTCATGTTAAACATCTGAAATAAAAAAATATTTGCATATTTATAGATTCTGGATTTTTCAATGAGAGAGAAGGAGGAGAAGCCATTTTAAGGATTTTTAACTAACTGATTTACTTTTCAAATTTTTTTTGTGTCTGGATGTCTGGATGGTATGGTAAAAATGTCTATATAATCCAAATGACAGATTGAAGTGGGCACTGTAGCTCCAGACACTCCTCCGCCTGAACACCACGAGGAGGAGGTGACCCTGCCCAGCCAGCCCACCCTGCCTCCAGCTCCTGTCACCCTGGACTTCAAGGGACCAGGTCTGTTTGGCCCTGAGACTGGACTGGGTATGTCAAAGCAAGGACTGGGTCCTTATTTATGTACACAAATGTTTGACAATCTTTAATGTTAAAGGCTCTACACTGTTCCCTCCATTCCAATATATACAACAAATGCAACAGAGGAGCGGAGGGCAATGACTGTAGGGGGTGTGGTCTCATGGCTATGTAGTGTGTCACGCGGGAGTGTCAGTATGTGGCTATAGCTCTGCTGTTTATCGTGATTAATGTTACCGTCATCAGCCCTGAATATTTTGTTAAGCTCTGAATATAGCACAGTTACAGATATTTCTTTTCTCAACTGGCGAGATAACAGCGGTACTGCCATGGCAGCAGTGAATGGGGGTGAAATAATTCATCCAGGAGTAGCTGCAGTGTGCACCAACAACCACCAGGTGCCATATGTGAGTAGTCCAAATGCAGTGTCTGCCTGTCTCTCTGGAGGGTAGTCAATACAAAATGGAGACCATGCTTGGCAAGCAGATACGACGGGGGAACAGAGAAACGCTGTGAAACTTTTTGCGAATTAGTCACAGCACTGTTATATTTTTTGCTGGGCCTGTACAGTATACTTATATTACACAGTGTTAATTTCATAATGTTATGATATTTAAACCAACCATCCATCAACACAATTTAGAATATATGAAACAGAAATTTAACACCCAGGGGCCAGATGCATAAAACTCTGTGTCTATTCATGACTTAAACTGTGTGTACACACAAAGCCAGAAATATTCAGATGCATTCTTTTCATCAGATTCATAAAGCTGTGCGTATGCATGGTTGTTTTATATATCTCAGTCATTGTGGAACAACACACACAAGTCTCATTGGTACACCCACAATGAGCCATAAATGGGTGAAGACACGTCCTGAACCAGCTGTCTTCATATCAACATGATGCCTGGTCCACCAGTCTGTACAGCTGTCAATGAAACAAACCAGAAATAAAAAGTGCTGTTTCACCTATTGTGTTGCACAGGTGAGGTTCTCCAACAGCCAAAACAGCTGTCATTATGCATGACCGTTACGCACAACCTGTTGTCACAGGTCAGCTGTGACACACAAATTTCAGCTTTATACAGTGGAATTGTTTGTAATAAATCAGACTTAGGGATAAATACTGAGCTCCATCAGAGTTGTTAGGATATTTTTATTTGAAGTAGCTTAACATCCAAGTTATCTATAATAATTTCTCTATGCTTTCTCTTCTAGAATGTAAGCAACTGAAACATAACCTGATTTCACCTCAGGATCAATTAAGTATTTCTGATTCTACTTACTACAGTTAATTACTTGAATCCTTAAGTGTTTCACATATTTCTCAAATATGTGTCATGCTACCTTCTCATAAATACCTTCAGTTGTACATCTTTACTATAACCAACTGCCCTACAATGAGGGGTTATTACCACAGCCCCCCACAACCCCCACTACCACAGTGAAGTTGGCTTTCACATGGACATGATAATGCTGCTATACAAATGTAAATCAGCCATTTAAAGGTCCAGTGTGTAGTATTTAGTAACATCTAAAAGAACAGACTTGGTAAAAATTGAATAGATTATTTATAATTATATTTTAATTAGTGTCTAATCAGCTGAAAATAATAATTGTTGTGTTTTTGTTACCTTAGAAATAAGCTCTTTATGTCTACATGGGAGCGGGTCCCCCTCAACGGTAGCCGCCATGTTGCATCGTCATGTTTCTACAGAAGCGCAGAACGGACAAACCTAAAACTGGCTCCAGTGAGAGCCTTACGCGTTTTAGATTCAGTGGGCGACTACTGGAAATGCACCGGTATTAAAACCAAGAAGAAGAACGGACCAAACATTTTGTATTGTGAGACGTTTTTGAAACCAAAATCTGATAAATGGAGGATCATACTTATTTAGAAAATCACAGGAGCGTGAATTGTCGTCGTCAAAGAAATAAAAACACAAAGAAGCTAAACGAAATCGGGACAAGCAACGGCATAAAACGAGGATAAACCCAGATGGAAATCCCTGATGAGAGAAATGTTTGCAGACTAACGCCGAAGTTTCCTGTTTACTGCTGGACAGGTAAGAGTGTAATGTATATTTATTTTGCCCCGCTGGTAATGGTTCAAAACCTAGATGATGTACAATGTTTATTAGCGGTACATTTGTTTTCCTGAAAAGAAACACCGCCACGTAACGTTAAACATTAGCACAGTTTAGCCTCAGTTTGTGCCTCTCACTGAGCTGGTGGTCTGACAAGAGACAACAGGGAGGCGACGTTGTGCTAATAACCCAACGATTTATTCATTTTCTGTGGCAGTAAGACAACACATTGACTGATAACTAAGATATTGTGCTAAAGACAGTAAGTGAGAGTAATGAGTTAGTGTGAAAGATAAACTGAGAAGTCTGCTCATCACCAAGTTAATACATCCTGTGAATATTTTTCACAGTGCTCCATGATTTCATTGTTTGCTCCTAATTTGTCATTTAGGAGCACATGTACACACTGGGGAAGGGGAGGTTAGCTTATAGTCCAACACAAGTAACGTTTTCCCCGTTTCAATGTTGAAAAACATGTAATTGCTACCAGAGTTTTAATTTTACATGTATCAGTCAGAAGTAGAATTTTTCTGTTATTTATTTTGGTATGTTTATCCAGGCCAGCCAAGAATCCCAGCATCTTAGGACGTAACATAATGTATTACAAGGGTTTGTGACTGTGTCATAAAGCACTTGTTTTTTGAGGTTGCTATTGTTTCTCCAGCTATGAGAGAGGTCCCGCAGCATCGATGCATGGTTTTGCCTTTATCTTCATCCTGAGGTGACTGTGTAATAGGTCAGGGGTAATTCACCATGTGCCATTGATGGCTGGGAGTATATAGGTTTTCATTACAACCAAAGACAACAAAAGTTGATTTCACTGAATAGCTACTTGTCTCTGGCTGAAAGTGTGTTAATCAATTCAATAATCTGATCTAGTCTGTTGTTGGGATGAAAATCTGCATGGAATAAGGTTGAACAGTTTCTGGTGAGCATGTTAGATAGATAGATAGATAGATAGATAGATAGATGATTTATAATAGTAAGTTCATTCATTTGTGCTGTTTTATTTTTCTCTGGCACTATGGGTTGGCATTATTCACCATGTCTGTGACATTCGCACTCGCCATATCAGAAGTATTGCAGACCAAGTCAGGAGAGGTAAGTGATACACATTTGTTTGCCTATGTAGCTATATTAACTTACCCTGTAAGTCCTACTCTTGGTTAAATAGCACAACTGCATAAAATGTATGAAATAGTAAATTAACTTGTTGTGTAAAGGTACTGTCTTCCACAGAAGCAGTTTTCCCTGCAGCTGCTGCTCTACACACAGCTCCTGGAGCAGATGAGGAACAGCAGTGCTAGTGAATCATAGATGTTGTTCCTGCCATGAGAGCATCTTCATCCAGAGCAGTAAATTGAATACCTTTGGTGTGGTATTGGTCTGACCCTTGTCAGCTATTATATGTGCAGCAATTTGACTGCTGGAAGGTGATCGGATAAGTTTAATCACACTGCTTTTAGTGTTCAGACTAATGATTTGATAGATTATTCTGTCTTTATCAGAGTCAACTCTGAAGAACACAGAATAAGCTGTCAAAATGTTTGTTTGAAAAGTAAAAGCTGCATGTTTATGTTATAAATAAATGTTTCTGTTAAATAAAGGATATTTTTATTACAAATTTCATTATTCTTAGTGTTGTTTTTTATATTTTTATTTTGTAGTTTGTAGTGAATTACAGTTTACATAAACCTGAAGTGGCAATGAAAATTAATCCATAACATGTACCCGCCCTGTGCCCTGTTCTGAGGATTAGTGGTATTCCAACTTCACTACTGTTTTATGTTGCTTTATAATATATAAATAATGAAAATATAAATTAATGGTGGAAGTGTGAATGACAATATACTGACACTGCAGGGAAGTACTGTATTTATTGAAGTATATATTAATATGTTTATCATTGCAATTATCACAGCACATCTGATGAACATCTTTTATTTGGTAAACTTGCACATTTAAGTTGAACAAATGTGAATATATAAACAAAGAGTTTGATAATTATCCAGAATATATATAAATATAGAAAATATATAGAACAAGTATAAAATAAATAAAGTATCAGAAATGTAACAAATAAATATTTGATGATTTGATGCCTTGATGATGAACAGGCAGGTGTGTGAGTACCTGAGATGCTGTGTGGACGTTCCAGAGGACCTGGAGGGAAACTCAGAGGCCAGGTGTGAAACCAGTGTGATGTCTTTGGAGGACCAGGGAACTTGTCCCTGATCCTCCAAACACAGCAACTGGGGATGACAAGTCGATGCTGTCAATAGATGAAATGTCTATAGGCAGCATAACGGTACTCCCGGTTGTCATCCCCAGGCTTCCTGGTTTGGCTTAATGCCATAATGTCCTCCCAGTACCGCCTGTGAATGCATAAAAAGCATGTTCAAGACAGTACTGGGAGAAGTGCAAACTCACACAATCTGCAGGGTCCTGGCCACAGCATTTCCTCTTCCGATCCATAGGCATGTCTGTACAGTTACGACAAGTACACCATAGTACCCCTGGCACTCCAGCAAACGGTGGGACACCATGCCTGCACTGATGCATCATCAAGGCATCAAAAATGAACATGTAACGTTATCCTGCCAACGCTATCTCGCTATCAATAATGCCTAATGTCAGAATAAAATAACGTAAGTTTTGTTTAGCATGACATTGCTAATGTTAGCTTGTATTACCAAAACAATAAAACACTCATAATTGCTATCTTACTTGTGAGCTATAACCTATAATATTATAGACTAAATAACTAAATACATATTCACCTCATCGCTTGACTTGTTAGAAATGCTCGGAGCTGTCGTGGACGACGACATCTTCAACAAATAGCCTCTTGTCCTTGAAGGCCACTGTAGCTTCTGGAACCTCTCCAAAGCGGCAGAGTGCTTCAATCTAGAAACTCACCGTTAGAGGCCGCTAAATACCACACATATTACACACTGGACCTGTAAGGTAGTAGGGGGCTGTGACTCCTGTTCTACATTTAGGAGCTCCAAATATTTAAAATATGGAGAACCAAAAGTCAAGTTTACTAATTTAATTTGGTTCATTTTTTAAAAAATTGTTTATACTGCAGGGGTTGCTTATACTCTTTTTCTAAAAGGCACTCACTCCATTTTAAAGGAATATAGTGATCACACATAAGAAAACGGGTTCTTATATTTACACAAATATGCATTTATCGCTTCCCAACCTCCCCACCTGCCAAATGAAAATTACTAAGAGTTTTTCTCTATAACCTAACTATAATGGACTAAATTGAAGGTGAATACATTGATACATTGATACAATTGATTTAATTTGTTCCGTCAATATTCAATGATAAACCAACTCCAAAATGCTCTGGATGTGTAGCTATCATTCACAGAAAACCCCCCGTGTCTCTTTTGCGTTCATGTCGACAGCAACATTGAACACAACAGCTGTTAGTGTGGTGCCAAAGCTTTGTGTCCATCCTGTAGGTCTCGGAGGCTGCTTCCTACAGTTTTTTGCTCTTAATATCTTGTGATCTTTTTAACCCAAAAACATGATCTTTCCCTAACCCTAACCAAGTGGTTAAGTGCCTAAACCTAACCAGATCTTAAACACACTGTTGTCACATTATAAAAACCAAAAGTAATGGCAGTGCATTAGTATTGGATATCAGACACTGACAATGTTAATTACCTGAAAAAAATACTTTTTATATATTAGAGGTCCTCTGCTAAATTCGGCATCATATTTCAATCAGTAAAACTCAGATTTAACAAATCAGCCATAATAAAAATGTGTGAAATGTGTTGTTAAGGCAAATGAGCATTATCTGGGAAACATTACGTTTATTCACTTTACATGGAGCTAAAATTAATACAGAAATATTTTAAATGTTGGCAGAATGAGTTAGTGTCTGTTTATGAGAAATCATAAATGATCTTTTAGAAGCAGTACAAGTTTACCGGTAACACACTACACTATTACACTATTTAACTTAAAAGCATTTCCAAACGAGCAACATGACAAGGGAGCCTTGAATTAAGACATGACAAACATAAATTGCCACACACACAACTCAAATATATGCGGTGCCAAGCTACAAGAAAGATAGCTCACTGCAGTCAGTCAGTTTCCTCTGCAGTTGCTTCACTTCTGGTGGACTTATTGAGCAGAAATACAGACAGTACCACTCTGCCATTGCAATTACATTGTGGCCGGAGGGGGTATTACCCTAAAATCCTGTCAGCAAGCGGATAGCTCGTGGTCTGTGAAGTGAAGCCAATGCAGAAGTGCCTTAAACCATGATCATGCATGGTTAATGTCACAACAGCAGTGAAAGATTGTCCACTGTAAATGCTCAAAAGGGTTGCTTCACTTCATTAAAAAAAACAACAAGGCAAAGTGCAGTGCACATGGGAAGCTAATTAGCTGTAAGTCAGGTTGCACATCAAATTTGACCAAACATTCAAGGCAGCATGGCGTCGATCTAAAAGAATGTTCAGTGTTTGATGTCATACAGCCTAGCCCGAGTGTGTCATCAGCCAGCGCTAGCAGCTCACTACAACTCACGCTAATGCAAGTAAACCGTCCGTGCATGAAGTATAGTTCATTTGCAGTTCACAATGTATAATGAAAAATCCGATTTTGGGGGGTATTTCCTAATTTCATTGTTTTAAGATGTGCAATGCAGACTGTCTGCTTGTTCCATTATCCAACTTGTAGAAAGAAAATTGAAACCGTAAGTTGAGAGCTGGAAACAGAGACAGCTCGCCTTCAAAGTAAAAGTTGCACGTGTGTTGGCTGCAGCGGTCAATTTAAGGAGAGCTCAACTTAATAAATACACAAATAGCCTAAATAATGAACATAATTCATAACTTCTTTTGCACACTTTGGAGATGAAACTATGTAAAAGGAAGCAGAGGCGGCAGAACCAACCCGGGGATTTCTGCATGAAGTACATGCAGCATGTGTTACACAGATGCACTAAGCCGCTGCAGACATTAACATTAAGTACCGGTGAGTCCTACTTAATGTGTTTGTGATCATGTTGTGTGCATGACTTTATCAAGTTAACCTCTCCAACCAAACACTGTTTAAATTGTTTACTCATCCACCAGCGTAGCTAACTGTTAAATTCAGAAGATTACCAATGCTAGCAATGCTAATTGATTTTTAAGTAAACTAGCTACCTGTTGTAGCTAACAAACAGCTGTTGTATGCTAATGTTACTCCTTTCTTATTATCAGCTGTTTTGCACATCGTTTAGATTATTTGTTCATCTAAGTCTGTGTGAAATATCTATATTTATGGGAGAAGTAAGTTAACTGAACTCTCTTCAGTCACATATGTAAGGATTAGGGGTGTTTTGACATGTATTTTTCATTTATTAAGCTCACAGATGTGTACAGTACGAGCAATGTGTTTGTGCATGCAGACTACAAAGTAAAGAAATGTTCTAAATAGCCAATGTGCTGAAGTACAGATAAATTACAAGAGAGCTATCAAATATGTGTAAGAGTGAGCAGTTTTAGCAGTTATATTACAGTTCCCTTATTAAAGATTTGTGGTGCACAACTTAACATTACGTATGTGGCTCTACTGGAGTAGACAATATGTTGGGACCTTTTTCAGAGAATTTTTGCCTTAATGTTTTTCAGGTCTACTCGCTCGCACCACCACACTGGCTTCCTTCACATTGTTCACCTGTCACAGGCTGGTAAAATGTACCAGCACTCAGGGGCATGGAGATATATGTAGTAAAAGTTTAAGTAAACAGATTCTTACTGAATTTACTTAATTTATTTAAGACATCTGTTTTAAACTTTCAAACCTTTTTTCTTTTATTACAGAATTTCCAGGGGACCAGAGTAGAGACCTTGTGAGACACCAGGGAAGACAGCCAGTGGATGGAGTGTCGCTCACCCTGAATGCTTTTGCTGGGGTTTCATGTCTGCTTTCTGTGTCTCTAACAGTACCTACCAGTTTTTCAGTGCAAAGGACTAAGACACACATGGTGCTGGGTCTTAACAATTATTGAAAAGTTAATAATAATAAAGCTGCAAGCAGCGTTGAATGGGCCCTCGTGCCTCCGCGCACGTCGGGCCGCGGCGCAGTCGAAGGGCTTCAGTCACGGGCATGTAGATGTCTTCAGACCCGGGCTGTTTTCAGACAGTGCAAGAAGGAGATAAACATCACTTCCTTTGTCCACTGTTTTGCCTGCTGCTGGGACTGCTTCGCTAAAATTTTTTAGGGGGTGTTATTCAGCCAGTTTGTTCAGGCCTGGACTCTTTTCAAACATGTAATGTTTGGTGCAGACTGGAGCATGTACAATAAAGTTATCACAACCTCCTCTGTCATGACGAAGCATCAAATCTCAACGGTGTGAGGATGAGAATTTTCTGCAGAGTGAGACATGTCTGTCTCACCTGTGGCATCAAAATTATGCAAGTTTTGGGCCCATTCACTTGAATTTCAATTAGTAAACAGAAAACTGTTGATGAGTTTGTGTGTAAAACAAATTGATTTCCTGATTTTCATCAAGCTTATTTTTAGAAAAGTAAAGACTTTTAACCCACATGACCTGGTCAAAGTTTGATTGAAATGTGTACTGTCAGGTGTGGAGAGACAATAAGTAACTGCAGCTGGACACAGAAAAATATTCATATATTTGAATGGAGGGTGTGAGTGAACTGCTAGGTGCTCGGGCCATAATAAAGGAAAAACTGCAGTACAGAGCTACAAATTTTAGTTTTGATTTTATTTTTCTGCAGCACTTTATCACTAAACTGTCACTCTCACTCACTGAGCTCCACTCAACCCCCAAACCCACCCACCCCCCTCCTATTCTCTCTCCCTCTCAGTTGGAGAGGAGAATGTCACTCTTCTTGTGAAATATCCTCATAAATCCCATGACTTTGGCCAAATACTACATTAAAAATCACATTTTTTGTAGGAAATTACATTGCAAATCCATTGATACAGGTTTCAAAGTGGTCAGACTTACCGTTCAACGCTGCTTGCAGCTTTAATTTAGAATTTGGATTAATCAGTGATTACATACACAGTCTGCCCTAATTCTTCTGTTAGAAAGAATGCATAGATGGATAGATGCATTTAGGATGCATATAACTGTGTGGTGCCACACAGTTAAATGCATCCTATCAAAGTATGACAAGATGATATCAGTACAAACAACTGTAAACAAGAAATAAAAAATCCAAGACACTTTGAGTCCTGAGTGTCTTTAATACATTTTAATGTGAATGATTAGAAGAGATGGTTAATTTTTGTACAGTACACATATGAAACATGTACAGTGGCTTATACAGGTCCCATAAATTGAATTCTTCATCATAAATCATTGTGGTATTGTTTTGTTGGATTTGTATTCATCACTGATGGTGTTGGCAACACGGTCTAATTCTGTAAGTAAAACAAAAAAAAAACAAAACGCAACAATTCATGAAATAAAGTTAATCTTACTTGTGTATTGTGCCCCCTTTCTGCCACTGTTAAAAACCTATTAAAATGTTGAATATCTTAAGTAAGTGGAGGGAGTTATAAAAACCCACTAACTCAAAGAAATAATGTGTTGAATGATGTTTTTTCTGCTTTAAAATCAAATAAAGGATGTGTATTGTTATTAATCATGGGTGGTAATTAATTGCAATACATTTGCAGTTAGTACACAAATAATTGATTGTTACTTGGAATTCTCACTTAATTAGCTCAGTAAAACATTATGGCAACCTGAAACTGTCTTGTAAAGGAAATGAAGTTCTCAATTTACATTCTAATGTTTCAGTTTGAGGCGAGTCCCCTGAACACAACACAAAAAACATGGCTACCTTCACAATATGAAAACCACATCTACGTCTTCAATTTTCAGTAGTCATAGTGAGGTTGTTGGACTGCTTTCAGAATTCCTTGTATCACGTAAAATGTCATCACATTGTTTAGGTGTTATCAGACATGAGTTGTATATGAATACAACTCCATGTAAATTACCAGAAGATTTAAAGTATTTCAAATGTATAACAATAGGTGATAAGATGCTAAGAAACTTGAATTTGAACAATGTGTTAGTTTCACAACCTGTCCAGTGTGACCCGGAGAGTCTAGTACGTTGAATGAGGAGAGAGGCAGTTACCCTGATCCCATTTCACTGCAGAGATGCAACCAGCTGAGTGTCTTGGTGCAGGTCGGTAAGGTTAGGACATTTATCAATGTTTCAATGTACAGGGGACAAATCCCCATCAAAACTGTATGATAGTATCACTACTGTATGTATGATGTACACATATATACTGAATTGTTTCAACTTTCACTGAGTCACAAAAATCCAACATGCTATACAGTACAATGTATCACTGAAAACATTGTGACCTTCCACTATTGTGAGTTTAAACAATGTTTGACTGGTTTAAAGTTTTACATAAATGTGGGAAGCATTAGGCCAGTTGAATTATACTTAGCCTGTTCTTGTTGATCCTCTGTAGAGCAGGGGTGATGAGAAAGAATTCATTAGAAAATGAGGGATGTTTGCAACACTTGAGGCCTGCTATATGATCTATGACATTAAATAATGTGTGATGTCTGTTAAATTTGTTCTCTAAAATGCTACTCATTCTCCATTAGGAAGGCTTTGAAATTGCAATAATTCTCTTGACAGTATATACAGTGCTGCTTGATAGTTTGTGAACCTTTTAGAATTTTCCCTATTTCTGCATAAACATGAGCTAAAGCATGATCACATTTCCATGCAAGTCCTAAAGCTAGATAAAGGGACATCAATTAAACAAATGAGAAAAAACCTTACACTTGTTCTTTTATTTATTGAGGAATATGATCCAATGTTACATATTTGCGCGTGAGTTGGGTGTTTGCTGCATTTACATTGAAAACCCCTGGGCTGGTTCCGCCACCTCTGCTTCCTTTTACATAATTTTATCTCCAAAGTGTGTAAAAGAAGTATGAATTACATTAATTATTTAGGCTATTTCTTTTTTTATTTAGTTTAGCTGTCCTTAAATTGACCTCTGCAGCCAACACGCTTCAAAACGTGTAACTTTTACTTTGAATGTGATCTGTCTCTGTTTCGAGCTCCTGTTTCAATTTTTTTTCTACAAGTTGAATAATGGAACCAGCGGACGCTCCGGCGCGCTGAATTGCATTGCACGTCATAAGACAATGAACTTAGGAAATACCCTGAATACAAAGTGAAAAACTGCAGATGAATTATACTTCATGCACAGACCATAAATGCTTAAAGGTCCAGTG
The DNA here is from genome assembly GCF_910596095.1 of Thunnus maccoyii. Classification (NCBI taxonomy): domain Eukaryota; kingdom Metazoa; phylum Chordata; class Actinopteri; order Scombriformes; family Scombridae; genus Thunnus; species Thunnus maccoyii. The sequence continues at coordinate 457,657 of NC_056535.1, read as the reverse complement.
TGTAATATGTGTGGTATTTAGCAGCCTCTAACGGTGAGGTTCTAGATTGAAGCACTCCACTGCTCACCCCTATCCTTCCTAAGACTTTGGAGAGGTTCCAGAAGCTACGGTGATCTTCATAGACAAGAAGCTATTTGCTGAAGATGTCATCGTCCACGACAGCTCCGAGCATTTCTAACAAGTCAAGCAATGAGGTGAATATGTATTTAGTTATTTAGTCTATAATACTATAGGCTATAGCTCACACGTAAGATAGCAATTATGAGTGTTTTATTGTTTTGGTAATACAAGCTAACATTAGCAATGTCATGCTACACAGAACTTATGTTATTTTATTCTAACGTTAGGCATTATTGATAGCGAGATAGCATTGGCAGGATAACGTTACATATTTTATTATCCATTTGCAGAGTCAAGTACTGGAGGTTAGAGGGAGAGGAAGAGGGTGAGGAAGAGGGCAAGTTAGCGGTTCTGCTGCAGGCAGGGCCAGACGAGGGAGGAGAGCAAACACCGGCACCGCAGAAGCAGGGGAAGAGGCTGGAAACCCTCCAAAGGGACCGAAGCAACTGAGGTTTGTGACGTTATTTATACAATTATTTTATTATATTCCTACCCGTTCTGCATGATATTAAAAATGCCAATATAACACAAAGTGGTATTTACATAGCAGCTCTGTGCTTTACGTTACTGTAGTCTGTATAGTTTGATGTATTATCAGTGTAACATGAGTCAGTAGCCCCTTTTACACAGCCCGTTCAAGGCGGGAATACTGCACCGGTAATCCTCCTCGCTGTTCTGTTTAGCCCATATTCAGACCAAATCTGGTGGGGCAGCGTACAGCTGCAGGGTTGAGGGGGTGTGTGGGTGTATTTTTGCTTTAGAAGCTAACCGCTGTGAAACAATAAGAAAATAATGTTTATTGATCTGATTCACCGGCTTCCTCACTACCAGCGATCACCCTCCGGCTCACTCAACCACAGCTGCTCTTTCTCTCTCTCGTCTTTTTAAAATGAGTCAGGAAGCCGACAGAAAAGTCTAACTTTACTTTTAACGTTATCAAACGAAGAGAAATGTCCTCCCCTTGGATCCTCTTTGTGGCTATATTGCGGGTTCTCTGAATAAAAGAGGCTACTGAAAAAATCAGCAACACTATTGAATGATGATATAAATACTATATAGGAACAGTATTGAGCAGCAATATTTTGACTTTTTTGAAAAATCATGTTACTGTTATAGACATGTTTGGGAACACTGCACAGCCTACAATCCATATTCTGCACTACCATTACCATATTTCCAACATATGAAACTTATAACCTATAAAGCCTTATCTGTGTTTTATTTTTCTTCTTCTCTTCTTGAAGAGATGACCTTGGAGGAGCACAGGCAGCTCACTAGCGAACTGCTTCAGAGGCAGCCAGGGCTCGTTTTTGATGCCTTGATGATGCATCAGTGCAGGCATGGTGTCCCACCGTTTGCTGGAGTGGGACCAGGGGGACCATGGTGTACTTGTAGTAACTGTACAGACATGCCTACAGCCAGGGAGAGGAAATGCTGTGGCCAGAACCCTGCAGATTGTGTGAGCCTAATACTGCACTTCACAGTTGCTGTGTTTGGAGGATCAAGTTCCCTGGTCCTCCAAAGACATCACACTGGTTTCACACCTGGCCTCTGAGTTTCCCTCCAGGTCCTCATCAAATATTTATTTGTTACATTTCTGATACTTTATTTATTTTACGCTTGTTCTATACATTTTCTATATTTATATATATTCTGGATAATTATTAAACTCTTTGTTTATATATTCACATTTGTTCAACTTAAATGTGCAAGTTTACCAAATAAAAGATGTTCATCAGATGTGCTGTGATAATTGCAATGATAAACATATTAATATATACTTATACAATGACAGTACTTCCCTGCAGTGTCAGTATATTGTCATTCACACTTCCACCATTAATTTATATTTTCATTATTTATATATTATAAAGCAACAGAAGACAGTAGTGAAGTTGGAATACCACTAATCCTCAGAACAGGGCATTGTAGAACATGTTATGGATTCATTTTCATTGCCACTTCAGGTTATGTAAACTGTAATTCACTAGTTTGAACCACAAAATAAAAATATAAAAAACAACACTAAGAATAATAAAATTTGTAATAAAAATATCTTTTATTTAACAGAAACATTTTTGGACATCCTTTTCAATATGGACAATAAAAGGATAACATAAACATGCAGCTTTTACTTTTAAAACAAACATTTTGACAGCTTATTCTGTGTTCTTCAGAGTTGATTCTGATAAAGACAGAATAATCTATCCAATCATTAGTCTGAACACTAAAAGCAGTGTGATTAAACTTATCCGATCACCTTCCAGCAGTCAAATTGCTGCACATATAATAGCTGACAAGGGTCAGACCAATACCACACCAAAGGTATTCAATTTACTGCTCTGGATGAAGATGCTCTCATGGCAGGAACAACACCTATGATTCACTGGCACTGCTGTTCCTCATCTGCTCCAGGAGCTGTGTGTAGAGCAGCAGCTGCAGGGAAAACTGCTTCTGTGGAAGACAGTACCTTTACACAACAAGTTAATTTACTATTTCATACATTTTATGCAGTTGTACATGTGGAACTAGTGCTATTTAACCAAGAGTAGGACTTACAGGGTAAGTTAATATGCTACATAGGCAAACAAATGTGTATCATTTATCTAGACCTCTCCTGACTTGGTCTGCAATACTTCTGATATGGCGGGTGCGAATGTCACAGACATGGTGAATAATGCCAACCCATAGTGCCTGAGAAAAATAAAACAGCACAAATGAATGAACTTACTATTATAAATCATCTATCTATCTATCTATCTATCTATCTAACATGCTCACCAGAAACTGTTCAACCTTATTCCATGCAGATTTTCATCCCAACAACAGACTAGATCAGATTATTGAATTGATTAACACACTTTCAGCCAGAGACAAGTAGCTATTCAGTGAAATCAACTTTTGTTGTCTTTGGTTGTAATGAAAACCTACATACTCCCAGCCATCAATGGCACATGGTGAAATACCCACTTTACATCACTTCAGGATGAAGATAAAGGCAATACCATGCATCGATGCTGCGGGACCTCTCTCATAGCTGGAGAAACAACAGCAACATCAAAAAAATAAGTGCTTTATGACACAGTCACAAACCCTTGTAATACATTATGTTACGTCCTAAGATGCTGGGATTCTTGGCTGGCCTGGATAAACATACCAAAATAAATAACAGAAAAATTCTACTTCTGACTGATACACGTAAAATTAAAACTCTGTTAGCAATTACATGTTTTTCACCATTGAAACGGGGAAAATGTTACTTGTGTTGGGCTATAAGCTAACCTCCCCTTCCCCAGTGTGTACATGTGCTCCTAAATGACAAATTAGGAGCAAATAATGAAATCATGGAGCGCTGTGAAAAATATTCACAGGATGTATTAACTTGGTGATGAGCAGACTTCTCCTCAGTTTATCTTTCACACTAACTCATTACTCTCACTTACTGTCTTTGGCACATCACCAGAGCTAAATATCTTAGTTATCAATCAATGTGTCGTTGGGTTATTAGCACAACTTCGCCTCCCTGTTGTCTCTTGTCAGACCACCAGCTCAGTGAGAGGCACAAACTGAGGCTAAACTGTGCTAATATTTAACGTTACGTGGCAGTGTTTCTTTTCAGGGAAACTAATGTACTGCTAATAAACATTGTACATCATCTAGGTTTTGAACCATTACCAGCTGGGCAAAATAAATATACATTACACTCTTACCTGTCCAGCAGTAAACAGGAAACTTTGGCGTTAGTCGTCTGCAAACATTTCTCTCATCAGGGATTTTCATCTGGGTTTATCCTCGTTTTATGCTGTCGCTTGTCCCGATTTCGTTTAGCTTCTTCGTGTTTTTATTTCTTTGACGACGACAATTCACGCTCCTGTGATTTTCTAAATAATTATGATCCTCCATTTATCAGATTTTGGTTTCAAAAACTTCTCACAATACAAAATAATTGGTCCGTTCTTCTTCTTCGTTTTAATACCGGTGCATTTCCAGTAGTCGCCCACTGAATCTAAAATGCGTAAGGCCCTCACGGGAGCCAGTGTTAGGTTTGTCCGTTCTGCGCTACTGTAGAAACATGACGATGCAACATGGCGGCCACCGTTGAGGGGGACCCGCTCCCATGTAGATATAAAGGGCTTATTTCCAAGGTAACAAAAACACAACAATTATTATTTTCAGCTGATTAGACACTAATTAAAATATACTTATAAATAATCTATTCAATTTTTATCAAGTCTGCTCTTTTAGATGTTACTAAATACTACACACTGGACCTTTAAAAGAATAAAGATGAATAAAGATATATTTGTTATCTAAACATTTGACCTCTTTTTTGACTATATTGGAATTAAAGCTGGGAATTGATAAGAACCGGAATCGATAAGCAGAATTGGAATCGTTAAAATTCAAACGATACCCAACCCTAATTAACATCATGTGCCAACATAGACCTACATACAGTGTGCATTAAAAGATGATTTAGTATGTAGTTACCCTTTAAAATTTTGTGTGGCTGTGTGCATATGTGGTACAGCTGTCTTCTGTCTATGTGCAGGAATGCCTACCTGCCTGCTGTGTGTATGTATCGGAGGGAGTGTGTATTGTGACGACGCCGGACTGGATCAGATCCCACCCCTGCCCAAAGACACCACCCATTTTTATGGACGTTTCAACAAGATCCGACACCTCAAGAACACAGACTTCATCAACCTCAGTGAGGAATCAGTTTGGAGACTGAGGTCTACTGTAAAGTCTCAGATAAAAACTAATATTCAAATAATGGCAGATATAGACTATGTTTTTGTTTGTTTCACAGATAAGCTGCAGTCCATTGATCTAACTGGGAACCAGATCTCAGAGATGGATGAGGACGCGTTTCGCTCTCTGCTGCACCTCCAGCAGTTATTGTTGGCTGATAACAACCTGCAGATGATTCCTGAGCTGCCAATCACCATGAAGCGCATTGATCTACGCAACAACAGGCTGATCAGCCAGGGGATGCACACAGAGGTATTCAAGGTAGACCCCCTGCTTATATGCTTAGACTTTTAAAAATCCTATTTTAATCTTTAAAAAAAGCTGTCACTCAACCCATTTTACACAGATCTGTTTATCTGTCAAAGGAAGTACCACTACCACCTGTGAAAACCAGTGTGGACAGTAACTAAGTACATTTTCTAGAGTACTGTACTTAAGTAAAAATTTGAAGTACTTGTACTTTACTTGAGTATTTCCATTTTATGCTACTTTATAGTTCCACTCCACTACATTTCAGAGGGAAATATTGTACTTTCTACTCCATTACATTTATTTGACAGCTCTAGTTACTTTTCAGTGTGCAGTCAGGGTCACATTTCAGATGTCTGAGTTGTTTACAGCTCCACCAAATAGTGATTTTTCCCTCTAAACTTTTCACATGGTTTCATTTCAATAAATGTTCAAATGATCCGGTATTTCACCGGAAATCAAAGATTTGAGAAAAAGTTTGAAAACTGAAAACAGATTTGTGTATCAGAACTTTGTTGTTTCTTCTTTCCTCTCCCATTAATCGTCTTTCGACCCCTCAAATTTATCTGGTGACCCTTTGGAGGGACCTGATCCCTAGGTTGGGAACCGCTGGACTAAACTAGCTAACTGTAAATGAAGTGGTTCAAACCAGTTCCACCCTTAGCAGCAGCTACAACAGTAACATGCTGGTTACACATTGATGCTTCAGTATTAATAATCTAATGATGTCATATATAATAATATATCAGTCAGAGGAACCAAACCACTGCTTTTACTGTAATACTTCAAGTACGTTTTGCTGCTAATACTGTGTAATGTACTTTTACTCAAGTAGGATTTTACTTGTACTTTAGTAGGATTTTTCATGCAGGACTGTAATGGAGTATTTTTACACTGCTGTATTGGTACTTTTACTTAAGTAAAGGATCTGAATACTTCTTCCACCACTGGTGAAAACACTTGTATAATGTTATGTCTTCATCTGTATCTAAATCGTCTGGAGGTTTGGGAAAAGCAGGGGAGGCAGGGAATTATCTGTTATCCTGCAGGAACAGTCTCCTCCTTTTATTCTTCTTGCAGAAAACAGCTTGTATCCTTGGATAGTTAGAGCATAAAATGCCCCTCTGGATCAACTACAGTTGATCCAAAGGGGCATGATGCAGACCACTGATTACATGATGGAAAACATTGAAAATGTGAAGAAAATGTAAAGACAATAAATTGTTCAAGATGTAGAAAGTTGACAGTCAGTGGGTGTTGTGCTCCCTCTTATGGATATTTTCATGTATTACTTTTTTGTTATGTGACTGTTTCCCTTTCCTTTCTTCTCTGTGCAGGATATGAGCCAACTAGAATTCCTCTATCTGTCCAATAATAACTTGGATTACATTCCTACTCCACTGCCACTGAGCCTGAGAGTGTTACACCTGCAGGTAGGAGCACAAACATCTATTGTCTCTTCTTCTTTAATGTCTCTGAAGGGAAATGTTCTGTTTTCTCTGCATTAAGATAAAATATGGTAAAATGCCGCTTTTAAACATAATCCAGACAGCAAAATCATTTCCTCAAAAACCTGTTTTGAAAAGCAGTTAGTAGGATAGTGTGAGGTTACAACAGTGATGAATGAAATGATGAAATAGTAGCAAAACTATGCAGAGTCAACAGTAAAATGTCCAATGGCTAACACTTTAAATGTAAAAACATTAACAGCAACTTCCTTGTGCCCCTCAAATCAGAACAACAACATCCAGTCTCTGCATGAGGACACCTTCTGTAACCACCATGACCGCAAGTTTATTCGGCATAACTTGGAGGACATCCGTCTGGATGGTAACCCCCTGAACATTAATCTGTTTGCTCAGGCCTATATCTGCCTGCCACGCCTGCCTGTAGGGAGTCACTGACAGCTGCCGGACACCAGGCTTGAAAACACACTTAAAAAAACACACAAATAATACTAGAATAAAAACTGTTTAGCTGTAATATCTATAATATAGATGACGTGGAATTTGAAGGCCATACTGATCCAAATGTTTTAAACACTCAGCACTTTGTCTACATATTCAATGTCAATTTTTATGCCAAAAACATGTAAAGTCTGTGGGAAGAAACAGCATGACTGAAACTGATATCTTTAAAGCTGCATTAATTGTTTTTTTGGCCACTGGTGGGCAGCAAGACAAGCTGAGGACCACAACAGTGACATATTATCACCTTATAAAGTTGTATATGGTTAACATGTTGGCAAGTTGCCTATTGACAACCAGAGACACAAAGCAACATCAGCATTCATTGCTAGGACACAGTCCTGCTTGTGTCCTGATGAACAGATTAACTGCTAAATAGTCCACTATGTTCACCAGCTAGTCACTAACTCTCTGTCTGCTGTTTGGTGTTGAGTTATTCACTGAAAACAGCTACCTGCTGTTGCAGCAAATGAGGTTCTTGAGAGTTGAGTTTATGGGCCTGAATACTGAAACCAAGAGCAGAAAGAGGCTAAAAAGCTTTGAGGGGAACTGTAGTGTTGGTGATAATTCTCTCTGGGTTCATTCTTATAAGTAACCTTTCACATTAAGCAGTCTTTGATTTGTTGTTAGTATAAAAATATTAATTAATGCAGCTTTAATTATTACTATTTTAATGTGGGAAGAAAGAGAAACAAGTCTCCCCTTTTAACCATCTGAACCCTTGACTGTTTTTGCTTAGTTTTCTCGCCTAGGCCTTTATTTGCAGGCATATGGCATAATTGTTACATGAACATTTCTTAGCCCTGTTTATTATACATTATCCTTTATTTCTTTAAAGAATATGTTGGCCTGTTCAGAAATACCATCATATAGCATGTCAATGATAAACACATTTTCCAGGTCATCTTTTGTGAAAAAATGTAATTGTTCTTTTTTCTGAATGTTCACAGGTTTTTAAGACATAACCACAAACAACTGTATATGAATGGATAGATGAGTGTAAAAATTGGAATGAAATGCATTGAATATGTAAAATGACATAATACAGAATTTCATGGATTTTGTCACTCCTGTTCTTCTTGTTATTTCCATTTGGAAAGAATATGTTTTGAGTTTTGGCACTGCATATCCCATGACGGGATGGTGGGTGGGTGATGCAAACAGGAAGTGCAATGTGCCTGGGATGTATTTGGCCCAGGGGATGTATGCCAGGTCCTCCAGCAAGATGGCAGTGTAACCGGATAATGGGCAAAACCTCCTTTACATTTATTTAGGAAAACAGCAGCTTAAAGTTTATTTACACAAGTTTATACAGACTCTCCTACTCAAGATGATTTTTAGATCTGTTTTAAGCTTACTTTAACAAAAAAAGTGTAATCTTCGATATTCTGAATCTGAACCGAAAATTTCATGGCTCTCAACAACAAATGCAAATCTACTGCCACAAACAAAATTCCGACAAAGACCCCCAGCAAGTGCAGAAATGCTTATGAAAATATAAAAATGCAATAAATGAAAGAGCTGATGGTCTACAGGCGGAAAAATGGCAGAAACAATCAACAGGGTGGACAAAATAGAGCTAAAAATCCATGAAGTGGAAAACAAGATCCAAGAATTGTCAATGTATAACCGACGCTGGGATTTGTGTATGTTTGGGTCAGCTAAAGAGGAAGGAGAAAATGTTTGCCAGGAAACTGTGCCAGAGCTCAAAAGTAAACTACCAAATATCATCTGCAGTGTCCACTGACCTGGTTGCCAATGATGGAATAGACACTACCAGGATTTTGTCTGGAAAGAAAAAAAGAAAAAAAAAAGTCCCCTCAGGAATGAGAATGGGTGCACCAGAGATGGGCTCCTGAAACATGGACTTTTTAAGTGCATGTTTGAGATGCATTCTCAAATTATCAAATTAACAGCATTAAGCAGCAAGAACAGAAGAGGAAATATTGTCCTTGGATATATTTTTTAAATCAAAACAACTAGCTAGCTGTCAACTGCTAACTGCTACCTGCCACTGTTACCAACCTTCCAAAGGAGAAACTGCACTGAGGAAGCTAACAGAAGAGTTATTTTGTGAAGATAAGAAGAGAAATGAAGGGGCCTTTGTTGGTGATATTCTATCTCTTTCCATGAACTGGTGTGATGGTGGTGTGACTGACGTTTGCAGTGACCTCTCCCAGTTACGACTAGGCAGTGTCTTTGTCCATGTCTACGTCTATGTCTATGTTGGGCCTCAGCCATGGGGTCAGACAAAGGCAGGCCTACATGTAAACTCTGAGGCCTAGCTACAAGGCTGCCTCTTTCCTTTGTTCCCTGAAACAAAGGAACAGCGCCATAATGCTACTTACAGACTCCATTTCCCCTGATGCTTTGCAAGTTTGCACTTAAGTGTGAACTCAGCAAGGAGCCTCAGGTTCTCATCTCTGATTGGCAGAGACGCATCAACACCACAGGGAGCCATGATAACGCAGCCATAATATCACTGCCCTTTAAGTACTGTTCGGAAACAAGTCTCGTCCCTTGCCAGTGTATCTGCGCTAAGAGAGGGTCTGCTTTTTCTGTCAGCCAGATTACCAACGGAGGTGAATTGTGCACGTGTGCTTATCCCCCTTTCTTTTTGGAGCTCCTCCCCTCGCTGGACGAGACAAGACTTCGACCCGTGTTCACCTGAACACTATTACCGGATCCATGAGAGACTGCTGTGGCAACTCAGCGCTCTCACTTTACCTGCAGAAGGAAGAAAGGATTTTCTTCACAGAGATGGCACCGCCAGTACCACCCACTGGAGGACCCGTGCTGGTTCTCACGGACTCACACACACACACTGGTTCGCTCTGGAGGGCGACAAAAGTAAGAAGTTGTCTGGGCAAAGATAATATTAGTTTTGTGTGTTTTATAAGCTTGTAATTTTGTTGTGTGATTTGACAAACCGAAGAGTTCCATTTTCTGCTGTTATTCTGCTGCTTCTCCTTTTTAGTTTGTGTTCAACACGCTAGACTGTGTTGTCCCACTCGGGACTGCTGTGTTTGTGCCACCGCAAGTGAAAAGTAAGTTGCTTCATCGGTTCACAACCAGACAACGTGTACAGACTACCATACATATGTGCGTTCTATGTAGATAAAGCAACCGCTGCTCTCCTCTCATGGTCACGGGACCGAGAGTCACTTTCCCTCCTTCTCCATCCCTCTCCTTTTACTAACACACACACACACACACACACACACACACACACACCCCTACATAATTACACACCTTTTTTTACACATCTGATGGTCAGATAGCGTGGGACATAGCGCCACTCTGCCCCCTTTGTTATCTGCTATCTTCTATTGTTCAATTGGGACACTGTGGCCACTTCCACCGGTTGGTTTTCGCGTGACGTGACTTCCTCCAGAAGTCACGCCATCTTGAATCTCGTGCAACGTCATCTGGCCAGATCACGCCCGCTATCATAAGGTTGCGTGGCGTCATCTGGCCAAATCATGTCGGTCATCTTGTGTCACACACACAATTTTGCTTTTTAAATGTTTTGACTGTACACAGCTGCTGTTTTTATGTGTTTCATTTAGTATTAGTTGGAAGTATAGTGTTTGTTAATTGAAAAATTTGTTGACTTTGTTGATTCTTGTGGAGATTAATGAATACTGTCATAGCTTTAAAGAGAAGTTTTTTTGTCATTATTGTGCATGTTTTATTGTGATAAGTGACTGATTGAGAGTGTCAGAGCTTGGACTTATATCTTCACTGTTCACTTAGTGGTGCTGATATCCCAGATGTTTGCTCCCCTAAGTGAATAAATTGTATATGAGACTACATTATAGTTAGGTTATTCGTCCCGGTGGTGCCCGTATTACTAATCAAAATTAATAATCTCTTGATTTCATAATTCATAATTCTCTGATTTATTTATTCTTTTATTTTATTTATTTATAATTATTACCAATACCCAAACGCACTCCCACCAAATCCAATATCTACGTCTGTGTCATCGTGTAGAGTGCAAGGGAAATATGTTGTTTTGGACATTCGTAACAAAGACTTTTGCCAAGAGAAATACTGGCTGGGAGCTAAATCAGCTGAGCGAGCTTTGTCTGCTATGCCCAATGGGCCCAAAGGACACCACGGCCTTGCCTGGAGCTGTATTGGAGAGGAAACATTGAAAGCAGTGTGACAGAACGCTGGGCAAGTACGGAGTGCAAGCTAGGGTAATTGTTAACCCATACAAATTGGCAGTTCCAACAATCATGCCGCCTAATGTTTTTTGGACAGCAAAATGGATTATTTCACTCCCCCATCAGTGCTGGTCACTTGTTGACATGCAAGAGCTGTCTACATTGAACTGAGACATGTACTTTCTTTACCCTTTCTGTTTTTGATAAAATATGACCAAAATCTCATATCTTGATATAGAGAGAGCTAACAACAACTAAACTCATTATGTTCCTGTAAGTGTAATAAAAGCTTCGCAAGTAAAAAGCAGTCAATTATTATTATCAGTGTAATTCGCGCAAAAGATGGACAGACTCCAAATGACAAAAAATACTGCCATAAAGAGTGTGATTTGCATCACAATTAAATAAATAATAGAGCGTAATATGAAACAATAGACATTTTTCTCTCGTCACACAATATATATTATCATATTGCACAGCCTTACTGTATATGACAATAAAAAAAAACTTAAAACCTTCATCTGCTCTGCTCACTTGTGAATAAGGCAAGAAAGGATGGTAAAACAGCATTCTTCATCAGTCCCAAAGCCTTTGTCATAGAGGCAGGAGGAAGAAGGAAGGACATCCACCTTGCCACTGATGAACTCCAGTCCTAAAGGTTGTTTTTGAACTGAAGTAGAAATAAGACATTTTTCTGCAATTTGTTACACACTTGAAAGTATTCAATAGGCTTACTCAAGTTTGTACTTAAAGAGTTATTGTAAGTATATGTTTTTAGGAATAATAATATTAATTTTGGTAGAGAGAGAGAGGGAGAGTACATAAACCTTTATGTATTCAGAGAAGTTTCACTGACAGGAAGCCGCTCTTTTACAGAAACGTGCTGATCACATTCACAGTTACACAGTGGCAAACCTTGACTATTAGAGCTGGGCCTTCAGCTCAGCTGAAATTAGCCTTGCCCCTCCCAAAAAACACACACACACACACACACACACCAAAGAAGTAGCAAAAGGGCAAAAGATTTTGCGAGGGATAAGCGACTATAACACTTAACGAAACATGACGTAAGGTAAACAAGAATAGGCATAATAATCATTTTAAGCTCAGGTATCTTCTCTATACCTACTCAAAGTAAACAAGTCACAAAAAACACAGAGAATTTAGGCTACAAAATGAACTGAAAAGAAACTGGAAATATTAAAAAAGCCACCCAGCACATATATTTTTCTTGTCAATGGATATCACAATAGCTTTTGTCTCTCAGACCGGTGCCAGGATGAAGTGACTGAGGGGGCTGTTAAAAATTGCAAGGGGGCCTTCCTCCATAAGATAAAATTCATTGATATAACCATGCATTAGTCTCAGAAAGGATAGATAATAACATAATGCTACTGTTTCAAAATCAAAGAATTCATTTATTAATCAGAATAATCACAAAAACACTTACAATAAGCAGGGGGAGGCGTGTAGAAACAGCTGTTTGAAGCTTGCAGCTCTCTCTCTCTCTCTCAAACAAACAAAACTACAACAGTCATGTGTGCTGTTATTCTTCATGTACAAATGAAAGAAGAAAAAAAACAGTTGTATCCAAACTTATTTGGTCTACTATTTAGAGCTTTAATAAATGCACTACTATTTGCAAATAGGTTTCCAGGTGGACTGGTTGACAGGACACAACTCCTCACTTAGCATGATGCTAAAAACCTATTAATACAATGGGAAATCCCATAGAAAAATGGCAAAGTTAGCAGCTTTAACATTACGCTATTTAACTTTAAACAATTACTAGATGTGTACACAAAACTTCTTTTTGAACCCATAATAATGTTTAAGATGTAACAAGAGCATTACCAAAGAACATGACAAGGGAGCCTTGAATTAAGCAGGGCTGCCAAGTCTCATGTATTGACGAGTTATTATAGCGAGTTATTCAGACTATCAGGGGAAAAAGACAAATGAACACAAATACATAATGTAATGTATTCCCATACATGCTGCTCAGCGTAATCTCAGTCAGTGGCTCTTCTGGCAGCAGCACAGTATTTTTCCCTCTCCTGTCGCGTCATGCGGGCAGGCAGGAGTGAGTGAGTTACTATGGTTAGGGGGACGCTCTGTGTCTCTGTCGCTCTGAAACTTTCTCACAATTCCCAATAATAGGTTTTTAGGTTAGTTGTGAGGCCATTTCATTCATCCAAATTGTTTGCAAATGTTAGAATTTGAAGATGGCCTTGTGAATATTAAGAATAGCAACCCTCAGCTTTAAGATTGTTTAATCAGGTTTAATTATCAAAATCATATTGTGATGTGTTGTAAGGCTATTTCATTTCTATAGACTGTTTGTCCTTGTTTGACCTTGAAGACAGTTTAGTAGCCTGCAACCTACTACCATTTTAGACTACATAATGTTTTTGTATATATAATTTCAAATATGAAATAGACATTCTTCTGATAATAATTTCCTGTCCTGATCCACCCAATTATATACTGTTGTTGATGCATTCTTGGTTTTCATACCACCCTCAATCTAACTAATTTAGACTAGTGCAGGTGGCTATTTCTTGTCTAAATGTGGTGTAGAAATACAGGAAATTTGTTTTAAATTACACAGTTTCATCTCCTTTTCTAACCTTTAGGACACCACTGCACCCATATAGTTTCGGTCTCATAGACATAGAGATTTAAGTACCCCAACAAATAAGATTTCACATGGTCAAACAAAACAGCATTCTCTAAATCAGTGGGACAATGTTCTGAATTTGATACAGCCTACAGGTCATGTAAACAGCATATTGAATTTGGATATTCTGGATTAGGTCTTATGTAGTATTTTCCAATTAAGACATGTGGGATATGTTGATGTTATTCTGGTTTTCGGAGCATTCTTTGGACATGTATACAGGGCAATTGGAATTTGAGTCTCAATTGGGGTTTTTAACACAGTTTGCAATACACGGCCCTCTTGCCTGTTTACCCCTGCACAGGCAAAATGACATATCCTGGAGCAGGAAGGCAGGCAGAGGAGAGCAATGACAGGAGAGTGGAGAGCTGTTTCAGGTGGACTGGAAAAGCAGAGTGTGCCTTCTCCACAACAAGGACAGAGGGGTTTGGTTATTATCCTGACTGACAGCGATGACTCGGGTTCCATGCATGTATCGGTATGATACATGCATGGAACACAGGTAGCTAATAAGTTGAAAACTGTTCCTCTTTCAAACAACACAGTAACGAGGAGAGTTGAAGAACTTTCAGATGACATTCAGTTTCAGCTAGTGGATAGACTGTGTTCCTGCAAACAATTTTCTATTCAGCTGGATGAATCAACAGACATAGCTAATGCTCTGATGGCCTTAGTTGGCTATCTATGGGAAGGGAAAATACTGGGGGAATTTCTCTTCTGCAAGGAAGTGCCTGGAAGAACATTGGGCAAGGAATTCAAATGCGAATGCATTCAGGTTAGGCATCTATCCTGGGCAGACTAACACCGCATCCACCATTATACTATAAGCACACAACAAGGGATCTCTGAATTTATATGGAGCTTTAAACTCCTCAGTGTTTTACCTACAGCCCAAGGATTGCACAGTGCACGTAGAAATATTGCACAAGGTGCGATTTAACTAATAACCAAATAATAAACAAAGGAAACAAAAAAGAAAAACAATTTAAAACAAAAGGCCCGTTACTCTACTGACTCTGGATGTGGGAAAAAACAGTGACAGTCAATACTGCCATGAAGACAGTCCTATAAAGATAGACATAGTATTAGGCTACAGTCAGGCATATTTAAAAAGAATATTTTTCATAAAATTACCAACCCACTATGTCGTACCTTTAATTAATTTAGATAGCACCCAGACCTGCAGTGTGCTTACTGTCGTGATGCCCAATAGATCATAATCCCACATCAGGTTTACACATGGTGTCTTTTAGCAGATGACGATGACGATGATGGAAGCATCAATGTCAGCGCACATTTACAGTGTCCACTCTCTCCTCAAGGGCTTCTTTCTGAGCTTGCGAACAAATGTTTGGCATCCCTCGTGCTGTATCTACCTTGCTGCACTTCCTCGTTCCGTGGACAGGTGAGAGAGAGAGAGAGAGCACTCACTTCCTATGTCCCCTATGTAGCCTTCCCCAGGGTCCTGAGGGCATCCTCATTACACTACCTTTTGATTACCCTTTGTTGATCACTGCCTTGATCTTACAGTATAAAGCGTTTCCATTTCTTGTGCTCTGGGTCAGTCTACTGTATCAGACCAACTCTGTGTCAGTAAGCTCACCACATTTACGGAATGCTATTAAAGCACTTCCACCACAGCAAACTTTGAACAAGGACTTGAGTGATTTGAAGGACTTGAGTTTCTTCAACAGACAACACACACCATTACCTCAGTAAAGGTGAATTAGCATAGTTGTTAGCATTCCCTCTGTGTAACATCACTTAGCAAACTTTAATGGCTGGCTGAAGCCACGTTATTATGGGACTTTTGTTAACAGTTTAATAAGCATGATCTCAGATCATATTTCAAGATTGTACGTTGTATGTATTATGAAACTGAAGCAGGTTAAATTTTTGTTGTTAATATGAGTATGTGAGGCACCACAGAGGAAGTCCATGGTCATCTTAGTGCATAGAAAGTTAGTGTACCATCATGTTTGTGTTGCATTTGTTCTCCTTATGATTACTTTTTATCATTACACTTGTTCATCTCTTGCTTCAGGTCATGCATCCCTGTTAAGTCACTGACAATAACAAACTTAAACATGCATGTTGCCACCGTTCTGGTGAGTGGAGGTGTAACACCACCTGAAGTCCTATGGAGGTTCACCTCTTGCAGCAGAATATCAGACAGAAAGTGGGCTTCAGAACACAAATACAGCACCACCCAGGAAGCATGTATGGAGGGGGACAGCAACTTCTGCCTTCAGCTGATGGAGAAATTCATCTGAAGGTAATACGCTGTGTCTGCAGCTGCGTTTTTCAGTTGTCTGTGTCATGCATATCTGACGGAACAGTACGCTTCTATGTTAATCAATACAGCTGTCAACACAGCATGTGTACCAGCTTGCGTGTCGTGTGTATATGTGTGTAACCACAACCTTAAATGTATTTTGAGGATTCAAGTCTATTTTCCTCCATTTTAGACACGTAACTACAGTCGTGTATTGTGCATTGTGTAATGCTTCGAAAATGTGTGTGACCTACACTCAAAGCTGTACCTGACCGCTTCAGATGAAGTACTTGCTGCTGCTGCTGCTCTGCTAAACGTGCTGCTCACATTACACTTTCTGTGTAGACACGGTGTTAGACTTTGCTGTGGACAGTAGAGGCCTGAGACACTGAACATCACTCCAAATCTGTCAAACACCTAGAGAAGGCTCATTGGGCTTTGGTAAAGTTGTTCCTTCTTGGGCCTTTTAAGTTGGTCACTGAGGCAGCTTCCAGTGTCACCTTTCAGCAAGAAGACAACTGATCAGCAAAACTTCACTGTTTGTGTCATGGACTTGAACACAAAGGTGACACAGTGGCATGTGACAGTGAATCAGAAAAATACTATATCTTACCACACAGGCCAACTCAGTGACAGACAAGACCTTAGTCAAACTGTGTGCGCATGAGAGGGCAGTTTACGTCATGCTTCATTTGCAATTCAGACTCAGGAACGACCTGTCATTGCGACCTTATACAAGCGCATTGTAACATGGGTTTTGAAAAAATGATCTAAATAAAGGTTATTGTAAGAATGATGATTATTATTCCAATTATATGAAAAGATTAATTAAATTGAAGGTGAAAATGTATGTATGTATGGATGTATGTATGTATGTATGTATGTATGTGACCAGAAAACGTATGAGAGGCCAAGAGTGAAACATAGCTCACATGGCCACTCCATAGTGAATCACAAGAATTATGCCAACATGCTCATTACGTCATGGTGTGTCACAACCCATCTGTGTAATAGACTGTTTAGATATTATTTCTAGTATCCATTTTGTCTCCATGTAAAGGAGTGAAGACAACCAAATATTGTAAATCTTCTGCCACAAGGTGTTTTTTATGTGAGTGTTTATTACTATTATTTTTTATTTAATTAGTGGTGATATACTTTTTTCAGGATTTTGTTGTTTAGTTTTGTCATGTATGCCTTGTTCGTCATTTAACTTCTTGGGACAATGTTGGAAATAAGTGTTTTCACTTTAACATGTTATCAGTTGCATTTTTTTACGTCTGTAATTCATAAATAAATCATCATATATACACCGAATACAATCAGCACACCACTGTTGCTACCTCATTTTCTTTCTTTCTTTATTCTTTTGCAAATTGTTTTCAGCATTTTCAAATGAGAGGCAAGAGGACAGGGAGAAATAGAGAGAAGAAAATCTTCAAGGGTGCAAAATCAGACACAACTACTAAACAAACACGCTCACACCGTGGGAGTTCCCCAGAGATAAACTGAGCTACTGACACAAGCGAAGTGCTTTCAAGAGACTCTCCATAACCTGTTGTTCTCCTTCTCCTTTCCACAAAGTTAGGTTGTAAAAAATAGGCAATAAATGAAAAGTGCAAGAATCGCCATTGAAGTTCTTCTCTACACGTTACATGTTGTGCTGTCTCTGTGTTATGGGTGTATAAATAACTAGAGGTCTGTCTGCAATGAGGTGATGAGTAAAGTTTTAGCTCAGTAGTCAGCACAGTCGTCTATGAGCTGGGAGACTCCAGTTCGAGACCTGGTGTGGGGACTTCCTTCGTAAAATAGTTTATTCATAAACACTTATTTTAACACTTTGTTATCCAAAAATTAAAAGCATAATAAAAGCAAAAACTGGATTTTTACACCTATTTTCACTTTTATTTGAATACAAATACAAATATAAATAATTTTGCTGCCTCATCAAATATAGATACAAATACTGGGCTCTCTGCACATCCCAATCACACAGAGAGATATACTGACAGGTCCTGACAGATTTCCTGTTCCTTATCAGTACTTACCATCTTAATAATCTAATGCTGTCTATATTCCCAGTGACACCAGTGGCCATTATTCTTCAGCAAGTGTGTTTGTAAAGTGGAGGGGGACTCTGGGATGAATGCTATCTGCAGCTATCTCTCTGATGTTGCTAATATCAATTAAATAATGTGAAGCAAAACAATGGCAATGTTTAAAGGATGTATAGTGTCTCTTCAGTGTTGCGCATGACACCCTGACACCGTACTCATCAATTCATTAACACTTCTCCAATCTCCAGTTTACCTTTTTAAAATAAATGTAATGATATTTTTTCAGTTCTGCTACTCTACTGATATTATTTACTTACTGCATCATCACTGCCAGAGAAACAGATCATACATTAAACTGTCATTTTCCAGCTGATGCATTTCAGTTTCAGCATGCCCCAGTCCCCGTCAAGAAGAAATTGGTATAATTTGTCCACAGCACACTGGGAAGTTGTTCACTGAGTGCCAGCAAAATAATGGAGGGCAACAGTGCTGTAATAGACAGATAATGGGAGGGTGGGAACAAGTATGATTCCATCCCAAGTCTAGTGTCCAAAGTAATATGACCCCTCCTCCGTGTACTTTGTGTGTTTTGGTTTGGTCTGTCTGTTTGCTCGTTCCCTTCCCCCTTTGCCCTCTCTCTCTCTCTCACTGCGCTCCTGCCTGTTGTCTTACCTGTCTGTCAGTTTGTTTGCCTACCAGCCAACAAAAGATTTACACCTGTTCTTCTTGTCTCCAGGAATACCTGTCTGCCTAGTCCCCTTGCCTGATTGCCTAGACCGTCAGCCAGCTCTCATTCTCAGGATACTCTCTGCCAACTCTCTGCTAATTAATTAGTTTGCACTATGGGAACAGAGGATTCATATTGTAAATGACAGTCAGGGATGGATTTTGGTCCTAAACCACTGCTAGATTTACAGACCAGCAGCAGTATTTAAAGAATAAGTACAGGAACTGCTTTCAGGAGTACCATATGAGGATGTAGACATTTGTGAAACCACAGCACTCAACCAGTGTGTACCTCAAGAACATCCTTTTTATAGTTATTTTTGTGTGTGTGTGATTTCTTCTGTTTTTGACTGTTATGTCTCTCTAAAAACAGCCCACCCACAGAAGGCCCAACATAATTAAAAGTCAATCAATCAATCAATCAATCAATCAATTTTTATTTATATAGCGCCAAATCACAACAAAAGTCAACTCAAGGCACTTTTCACATATAGCAGGTCAAGACCGTACTCTTTAATTTACAGAGACCCAACAATTCCCCCATGAGCAAGCACTTAGCGACAGCGCTAAGGAAAAACTCCCCTTTAATGGGTAGAAACCTCAAGCAGAACCCAGCTCTTGGTGGGCGGCCATCGGCTTTGACCGGTTGGGTTGAGAGAGAGAAAGAAAGAGGGAAATGGGGGGGAGGGGGGGACAGGATAACAACAATCATAACAACAATGACAACAGCAGTAGCCAGGGAAGGATGCCAACAGGACTGTGAAGGACCGTGAAGGCTCGGCCCAGAACCCAGCGTTTCCTGCGAGATGAGGAAGCACAAAAAAAAAACTCAGAGGAAGAAGCAAAGTTACATATGACATGCATTGATGTTACATGAATGCATACAGATGGAGAGGAGGAGGAGGAGGAGAGAGGAGCTCAGTGCATCATGGGAAGTCCCCCAGCAGTCTGCTTCCCATTCTACTTTTAAAGACTGTAGGAACCACCAGTAAGCCTGCATTCTGGGAGCGCAGTGTTCTAGTGGGATAATACGGTACTATGAGCTCTTCAAGATATGATGGTGCCTGACCATTACGGGCTTTGTAAGTTAGGAGAAGGATTTTAAATTCTACTCTAGATTTTACAGGAAGCCAATGTAGCAAAGCTAAAATGGGAGAAATGTGATCTCTTTTTCTAGTTTTAGTCAGTACACGTGCAGCTGCATTCTGGACCAGCTGGAGAGTCTTTACAGACATGTTAGGGCAGCCTGATAATAAGGAATTGCAATAATCCAGCCTAGAAGTAACAAATGCGTGGACTAGTTTTTCTGCGATATTACGTAAGTGAAAAAAGGCAGTCCTTGAGATTTGATTTATGTGGGAGTTAAAGGACATATCCTGATCAAAGATAACTCCCAGATTCCTTATGGTGGTGCTGGAGGCCAGGGTAATGCCATCCAGAGTAGCTATATCATTAGATAATGTGTTTCTAAGGTGTTTAGGGCCAAGCACAATAACTTCAGTTTTATCTGAGTTTAGTAGTAGAAAATTGCAGGTCATCTAGGTCTTTATGTCCTTAAGGCATGCTTGGAGTTTGTTTAACTGATTGGTTTCATCAGGCTTCATTGATAAATATAATTGGGTATCATCTGCATAACAATGAAAATTTATGGAGTGTTTCCTAATAATATTACCTAAAGGAAGCATGTACAAGGTGAATAGAATTGGTCCAAGTACAGAACCTTGTGGAACTCCGTGTCTAACTTTTGCCTTCACGCAGGATTCATTATTCACATGTACAAACTGAAATTGGTCTGATAAATAGGACTTAAACCAGCTTAATGCAATTCCTTTAATGCCAATTAAATGTTCCAGTCTCTGCAAAAGGATTTGATGGTCAATTGTGTCGAATGCGACACTAATATCTAACAGGACAAGGATAGAGACAAATCCTTTGTCCGATGCAGTAAGGAGGTCATTTGTGACTTTCACCAGTGCTGTCTCTGTGCTATGATGCGCTCTAAATCCTGACTGAACATCTTCAAATAAACTATTATTATGTAGAAAGTCACATAACTGATTAGAGACTGCTTTCTCAAGGATCTTAGAGAGAAATGGAAGGTTAGATATAGGTCTATAATTGGCTAAAATGCCTGAATCAAGAGTAGGCTTCTTAAGAAGAGGTTTAATTACAGCTACTTTTAAGGACTGTGGTACATAGCCTGTTACTAAAGACAGATTGATCATATCTAGTAAAGAAGTGCTAACTAAGGGTAAGGCTTCCTTAAGCAACCTAGTTGGGGTGGGGTCTAAGAGACAGGTTGATGGTTTAGCTGAACAAATCATTGAAGTTTGTTCAGAAAAGTTGACTGGAGAAAAACAGTCCAAATATATGTCAGGATTTACAGCTGTTAAGGTGCCTGTGTTTGGGGAGAAAACGGTGCCTGTTGAGGGCAGGAAGTGGTTAATTTTGTCTCTAATAGTTAGAATTTTATCATTAAAGAAGCTCATAAAGTCATTACTACTGAGAGCTATAGGAATACATGGATCAGTAGAGTTATGACTCTTTGTCAGCCTGGCCAAAGTGCTGAAAAGGAACCTAGGGCTGTTTTTATTCTCTTCTATAAATGCTGAGTAATAGGCGGCTCTGGCATTACAGAGGGCCTTCCTATATATTTTAAGACTATCTTGCCAGACTAAGCGAGATTCTTCCACTTTGGTGGAACGCCAAATCCTTTCCAATTTTCGTGATATTTGCGGGTTTGGGAGTTATACCATGGAGCTAATTTCTTATGTTTTATCATCCTCCTTTTTAAGGGGGCGATGGAGTCAAGTGTTATTCGTAATGAGCCTGCAGCACTATCAACAAGATTATCAATTTGGGAGGGACTAAAGTTAACATAAGAGTCCTCTGTAGTATTGAGACATGGCATTGAATTCAATACTGATGGAATTGCTTCCTTAAATTTATCTACAACACTATCAGATAGACATCTAGTGAGGACATTTTTGTCTAATGGTGTGTAATCCAGTAATAGGAATTCAAAAGTTATTAAAAAATGATCTGATAAAATAGGATTTTGTGGAAAAATTATTAAATGTTCAATTTCAATCCCATAAGAATCCCAGAACAAGGTCTAGTGTGGTTAAGACAGTGAGTGGGATTATTTACACACTGAGAGAAGCCAATTGAGTCTAATAGTGAGATAAATGCAGTACTGAGACTGTCATTAGCGACGTCCACATGAATATTAAAATCACCTACTATAATTACTTTATCTGTACTAAGGACTAAGTTCTTAGTACAGATAAGGAGGGTCAGGAAAATTCACCACAATTAAACCGATTTATTAACACAAACAACAACTACTAACAAAAGCTGGTGAGCTGGCCAAAAAGAACAAAAAGAAGAGGAAACACCCAGACCAACCCACAAAGGACAGTAGGATCTGGGCTCTCGCCTCTAACCTAAACCCACATAAAAACTAAACCTAACAGAAATAATGCTGCGAAAAGAGGACTACCGGACTCACCAAACAAACCAAAAACTAACAAAGGCAAAGCTAAAACATAGCAAACAAACACAACAAAACAAAACAACAAAACAGCTGCTGCCGAGGCTGGAAAATGGAGAAGAGAGAGAGACTGCAAGCCACATTCCTGCCCGCTTTATAGGTCCTCCCTTGATTACCAGATCAGGGCCACCTGGGAGAGAGCACAACACATGGTCAATAGAATATCACAGGTTATACATATCCCATCCAGCAGGGGGGGAGTATGTAACATTGACCATGGACCGTTGAATGTACATTCACTTAAGTAGTGTTTTTATTAATGAAATTACACTAGGACACTAAGAGTATATTGTTATTGCACATATTGCACATTTTGTTTTCTTTTTACTTTATAATATTTTTGACAGTTTTTATATTGACTGTACATAGTTGACTTTTGATTATTTATTTTTATCTTGATATCTAAGTTTGACTTGTTCATATTCCATTGTTACAAGAAAACTACTCCATTTGGAGACAAAATTATACAATTTAGTTGTTTTTTATTGATTTTATACAGTGCACAATGGTATAATCTGATGATGCACAGGGTAAATGTCATGGCCAAAATCTGCATTCTGTGCACATAGCCTCCTGTAGTGGAAATCAGTAATATTTTGTAGCCAGATTCCCTTTTAAGAGGTAAAAAAACCCATTTGGCACACTTTAGGTACTTTGGGTATCCAAATGGACGAAAGGGTAGTCCACCTGGCCCTATCCTTACTGAAACCTTTCTAGAATCGATGTGCTTTGTGGTATTTCTGTCTACTTTGGTACAGTTGTAGTCAAGGAGTTGCTGAATGAATTCAGTGGCATCTCTCTGCATGGGATCATTGCTATATTGGTGTTTTCCACTGTTTAATCTAAAATACATTTTAGGTGAGGATAAAACTGGACATTTTTCCCTTGGTTTATCACAATTTACTCATTTTACTCAATTTACTCACATAGTAACAGTCACACAGACACTGGGAATAGATTCTGTGAGGTTTTACCTATCCATACAGACCAAGATTATGCAAATATACCTTATAGTTGTGGGGTTATTCTGGATTTATTTTGGGTATGTCTGTCTAGGCAAGCTGCACCTTGCAGCACTTTCCACTCCCAGAGAATCCACTCTCTCACTCTCTCCCTTAACAATCCTACACTAACCAATGCAATGCTGTTCCAAAGGCATATGCAAGTATTGACTAGAACTACTGTACCTTGTTTTAGACCCTAGTGCTTTTAGATACTCTGTTTTCTTCATATTGCCATTCTGAAGGCTGTTAAACTATTAGTCTAGTTTTGGTCTCTCAGGGAATGATCACAGCAAGAGTATCTTGTCATTTTGGTCAATAGTCATCTTCAATAGTCTAGCTAGTTCAGTAAGTTAAGTAGTTCAATAAGTCTAATTACCCATTTCTTTTCATGTATTTATATTATGGTACCTGAAGATTCCCTATTGTTTCCCTGTTTTTCCCCCTTCCCTGTGTTTCCAGTGCTCCCCTGTCTGTCTTTCTTTGTGTTTATGTTTTGTGTGTGTGTGTGTGTGTTGGCCTGGGCATGGCTCTCCTGGCTCCCAGCTCTACACTTCTGGTTGCAATCAGCTCATCACCTCTCCCATTCTGCTCACCTGCCTCTCATCACTTCATCAGCTTGCAGTATATCTACCCCAGCTCTTCATCCACTCATCGCCAGATCGTTGTTTCTGCTCAAGTGGTAGCTTACACCTCAGGCCTCTCACTTATATAGTGATTTCTCAAAGTTTGGATTTGTTACTAACTGCTGTTTCTCTATCCAGTGCTCCTGGACCATCACTCGCCTGCCTGCCTGCCTGCCAGCTTGCCCGCTCCCCAGTCCACTACCACCTGCTCCCTTCTGCCGGCCGTTGCCATTCGGAGGATAACCTCCGCCGGGCTCTGCCTGACCAAGAGAACCTTGTGGGTCAGCGTGACCAGGTTCTTACAGGCGTTGTGGAGACTTTAAGGAGAATCACAGCCAGTGTATCTCGGATAGAGAGCCAGCTCAACCCTGTCCCCACACATCATTTCCTGTCTGCCTCTGGACCCCCAGCTCCCACTCCACCTTCTGATATGCCTGCTTACCTGCCAAGAGAGCCTCATGTACCTGCGCCAGAGTGCTACGATGGATATCTGGGGGCATGCAGGTCCTTTTTGCTTCAGTGCTCCCTTGTGTTTGAGCAGCAGCCTCAGACTTACTCCACAGATAAGTCCAAAGTAGCTTATGTTGTAGGGTTGCTTACGGGGGAGGGCTAAAGCTTGGGGAGCGACAGTTTGGGATAGCTCACCGTCCATTACTACTTCTTATGATAACTTTGTTGCAGAAATGAAGAAAGTGTTTAATCATTTTGTCAGGGGTAGAGATGCCAGTAAGCGTCTTTTGTCACTTCGTCAGGGTTCCCACAGTGTAACGGAGTTTTCAGTTAAGTTTAGGACTTTAGTGGCTGAGTCGGGGTGGAATGACGAGGCTCTTCAGGGATTTTTTTTTAAGCGGGCTCAGTGACACAGTTATAGATAAGCTAGCGGCTAGGGATGAGTCAACTAGCCTAGATGAATTCATTTCATTGGCCGTTAGACTAGACAATTGACTGTGAGAGTGCTGTAGGGAGAGAGCCAGTCGTTCATCTTTGTTTTCTTCTCACCCTACCCCTCCACCTCTCGCAAGAGCGAGTCCGGGGCCTTTACCTGCTTCCCATGCAGCACCTTGCCCTCTAGCCCTACCTCCACCAGAAGAGGAATCTATGCGGCTAGGTCATGCCCATCTGTCTCCGGCAGAATGTCTTTGGAGAATAAATGCTGGGGTTTGCATTTACTGTGGCTGAGCTGGTCACTTCCTGGTCTCTTGCCCTCTTCAGCCAAAAGAGGAGACTCACCAGTAACAGTCGGGGTCCTGGTGAGTCGATCCACTCTTCCTTTGTTGCCCCGGACACCCTTACATTTGGACACTAGGCTAATGGCTACTCACCAACCCCTTCCACTACTGGCTTTGGTGGACTCTGGAGCTGATGACGACTTTCTAGACTCTAATCTGGTAGCTCAGGCTGACATTGCAGTTGAATAGCTTCCCACTCCTCTAGAGGTGAATGCATTGGACGGGAGACTCCTCACCCACATCACCCATCGCACTAAGCTGCACCTTCTCCTTTCTGGCAATCATCATGAAACGATCCAGTTTCATATCATTCCTTCCTCACAGACTCCCATTATTCTCCAGCTGTGGTTAAAGAGACACAATCCCCACATTGACTGGTCTACGGGCAAGGTGGTGAGTTGGAGCTCATTTTACCATTCTTCCTGTCTTCAGTCTGCTCTTGCCCCTGTCAAAGCTGCTGTCCCTCGACCAGTCACTGAGACCCCAGAACTGTCTTCCATCCCATCTGTCTATCATGACTTGAGAGAGATGTTCAGTAAACGGCGTGCGCTGTCCTTGCCTCCACGTCATCCCTATGACTGTGCCATTGACCTTCTCCCCGGAGCCCCACTGCCCTCCGGTCGCCTGTACAACGTGTCTCGTCCTGAGAGGGAGACGATGGAGAAATACATACACTACTCCTTAGCTGCAGGTATCATCCGGCCTTCCTCCTCCCCTGTTGGTGCAGGTTTTTTCTTTGTTTCTAAGTAAGATAAGACCCTTCACCCTTGTATTGATTATCATGGACTCAATAAAATCATCAAAAACAAGCACCCTCTGCCCCTTATCAGTTCCGCTTTTGAGCCCCTTCAGGGGCCACCATCTTTTCAAAACTGGACCTCATAAATGCCTACCACCTTGTTAGGATCAAAGGAGATGAATGGAAAACAGCCTTTAATACTCCCCTTGGCCACTGTGAATATCTCGTCATGCCCTTTGGTCTCACCAATGCCCCCGCTGTCTTCCAGGCTCTGGTCTGATGCCCTTCGGGACTTTCTCAATCATTCTGTGTTTGTTTACCTGGAATGTATAAACATGTCAGTTGCCCTCTGGTAAATGTATTGCTGCAATAATATTTCACTGAGGTAGTACTGTTTACGAGCAACAGAAAGTGAAGCCTAAATAACACATAGGTCATGAAATGTATACACAATTTCAAATAACTCATCTCCACCGCCACATACTGTATGCGCCACATACTGTATGCGCCACATACTGTATGCGCCACATACTGTAGAAATAATATTTTACCCATTCATATAGTGTTTGATAATCCTGACAATTCAGAGCAGTGTCAAAAGACCTCCGATAGTTATACCATGGTTGCCGCTCCCTCCGACGCACGTGAAGTGTGAGGGCCTGTTCATCGCTGCTTGCAGCTATAATTATAACTTTTTTTGATGCAGGCACAACAATAAGTAATAAGACATAAATAAAATATGATCATATTATTAATCTTGATAAAATATAAAAGATGCAGTTACAAGTTAGTAAAAAGGTAATATCACACACCTAACACATAAGCCATGCAGAGTTTGACACAACTATAATTCAAGTTACAACTTAAGCTTCACACTGACTTTTGCTGTTTTAGTTAGTTTGCATATTTGTATATTGATGCTTGTCTTTATTATCAATAAATGGATAATTATACTGTAATTGTCCAAGAATTCAACAAGTTGTGTAAACTCTGCAATGAACATATCCTGTTGGCTCATTGTTTGGTGTTGTAATTAATTCAAAAGTATGCCATATTTATATTCTGGGGCTCTACAGGGGCCTGTTTCAGAAAGTATTTTAACCCTGAACTCTGAGTTGATGAACCCTAAGATGGGAAACTCAGAATTTTCGGTTTCAGAACAGCTGATCAGAGTCAGTTCAATCAACTCTGAGTATGTTCACTCTGAGTTAAGCACGTATGTGATGAATAAAAAAAGCCATTATCAATGGAGCCCCGATACTATGAGTCATCATGGCAACAGGTAAATAAAAGGCAGAGCGTCCATTTTAGTGAAGTGGGTGTAGAGATATTAATGCATGTGTGTGCGGACGCTGCACATTTATCTTTAAAACAAGATAATCGGGAAAAGTGTCAATAAGTTAACACAATAAAGTTTTATTCAGTGTCGTCGATCAATTGATCAGACTTACATTTCCTTAATGATGATGAAGTGGAATCTGTGTATCAGGCTGCAGCTACATTATATTTTAAATATATTTGTTCAGCTTTAATCTGACAGACAAAATGCAGGAAGCAGCAACTGAAGATGAAAAATATAGTTTAAGACTTAAAACATATATAGATCAGAGAGATAGAGACATGACTGTAGCTCACAGTCTGATCAGTAATAATGTGTTTGGTGATTTGTACTTGAAAAGGCGCCGAGGTTACAATACAGAATATTTTAAATTTTTAGACATCTATTTGTATCTCAGCTCAACAGCATTCAGTGACTTTATTTCAGCTACTTCAACAAATGTAGTAAATTTAAATATTGTCACTGAAATGCTGTTAAAACACGTTAAGATTATGTTCCCTATTTAAAATCTCACTTTCAAACTACATTCTGCAGCCGCACCACGATCCTGCTCAGAAATATTAATATATAATCTCCAATATTATAGGAATAATGTTCCATCAGTGTGACCAATCACATCATGAGTGACAGAGATAATTATTGATTGATCCTACGTCTCTGAAGCTTCATACCGATTGTTTAAATTTAAACTGAGATTACACATTATGTGCAATAAAGATTTCAGCACAGGAGCTGCCCTAACAAACTGACAGCTGTCTTGTGCACAGAGTCACAGAGTTATAACAGAAGAACATACAGGGGTTTTATTCTGAGCTGAGGATGAATTTTGCGCTGTGTAATATCTGAATGTGAGAGGAAAAAACTGCTGTTCGAAAAAATGACTGATGCACATAAAAGCGGTAACTTTAGAAAGTCCTGAGTAACTAAAGTAATATCCAACCAGGATATTAGATTCTGACAGATAGTAAACCTCTGCTAATGAGTGCGCTTTGATATAGACTGAATGAATGAGGAAATGAAACAGCACATTGGGCTCTGTAAGAGGGAGGAGACAGAAAGAAACTTAGGGTCTGTGGAAGAAAACTTGCCAGTTGTTTAAGGATCCACTCCCGATGAGCTCAATCTGCTCTGATTGGTTAGCTCCTGGAAGCTGCCCCTAAGCAGACTTCCACCAGCTCCAGAGGCTATGTAAACAAACAATAGTAGTCAGATTTTGCTTCTTTTTCCTGTTCTTCACACAAAATAAAACTAAGGCCTGGGACACACTGCCTACCTCTACCTGAGGCAGCATGTGTGCGTTACCTAACTGCTGCAGCTCGCACAAATGGTGTTGCTGCTGCAGCACTGCTACCGCCAGCCCCGTCTTTCTAAACTGAGTTTGCCTTTGATAATGGCCATCAATAATAGAAGGTTTCATGTCATTTCATTATAAATGTAATTTATATTTAGTTAAGACAGATGCATAAAAATGGTTGAAATTGTCTCACCTCATTGGCTGATTTTATTTATTTATTTATCACCCGTTTAAATAAAACTGACTCTGACTCTATGATCACACACACAGCGAAGTCATTAATAATTCATAAAAAAGTATTCAGATGAGTTCATGACATGTCTGTAGTAAACACAGGTAATGCTGATTTCCTCCTAGTGTGTTTGTGATTTTTGCTGTCCACAAGGGGGCAGTGTTGCTCCATGTCTCACAGCTTCACTGGGAGACTGCAGAGGGCCCAACATTCCTACCTCTCAGTGGAGGTCAGGAACTTAATGTGTTCATCAGGCTGAGATTGAAGACAACAGGCAGGGATTGTGTATGCTTGTTCATACTTCAGGATTCATGATGGTCAGATATGGTTCATGTGCCACACTGTATTGAGAAAAGTATACAATTATTATTTGGGTGTTTGTGGTATTGTCCTCTGCTGTCATGAAGTTTGCTCAGAGAATGGGCCAAATGAGACTGTAGAATATACCACATCATACCAATGTGTTGTCTCTGTATGTGTGTGTGTGTGTGTGTATGTGGCTGAGTGGGATGTAGATTTATGTTCCTCTATTTTTTTGTCTTACGTTTTTTTCACCTTTTTTTTAAATCTGGGTTTATTATGTACATATTTCTGAAAATAAAATGGAATTTTCTTTCAGACATCTACTTAAGTCATTTCAACATTATTTAGTATCAGAGTGACCTATACTAACTATACTTTTAGGTTGCATTCACCAAGCAAGTGCACCCTGCTCCACATGCATGTTAATTTAAAAGCAAGAAATACATCATTATTGACTTTTGTGTGTGTGATAGTTACCAAAGTGGGAGCTCCAGAAACTTTAACTGTACAGTTTTAAACAACTGATGTTACATTCTAATACATGTACAAACATGCCATGATGAAAATCCAATTAAGAACTGATTTGTACAGTACAATATATAAGTGAACAATCTTTTTCAGTGTGCAATTTTGTTTATTAATATTTATACTGTTGATTGTATGGACAACTGTGTTCATTTGACCTCATGGTGAACTGGGATTGTCTACATCTGACCTCCTGACTGAAATGTGACTGAAAGTCTCTTTATTAGATTTCTCTAAATTTAAAGTACTAACTTAAAGGGGACATATTGTGTTTTTTGTGATTTTCTGTCATTTTTGATGTCGGATGTTTGTTAAACAGGCTCAAAGTTCCAAAACTTGAGGTGAATGTATGTAAAAATGCTCCCTGTAACACAAAGCTTGGGTTTCAGCCTGCCCCGTATGTTTACAATATTTTTTGAACTTTCCCAATGAGATGGTGTAATCTTGTTGCACATGTCCATAAATGTCTATCCATTCCGTAATCTTTGTTGCTAAGGTTGTCCAGTCATATTCTACATTCGAGCTCCAACATATATGGATGTATCTGAAAAGTTTATATGTCAAGTGAAGGAGGAGAAAAAGAAGTGGAAACCTACTACTTATGTTGCCTGCAGAGGCAGCGGAAGTCTACCGAGGGGCAGCTTCCGAAAGGTGGCCAATCAGAACAGAGTGGGCTCATCAGGAGGAGGTCTTAAAGAGACAAGAACTCCAACTGCCTGTTTCAGACAAAGGCTGAACTGAGGCACTGCATAAAGGGCCAGTATCTATCTACTAAAGGAGGGAATCTCTGTCTGTATGTCCTTTGCATATCTCTTGAACTGTTCATCCAATCAACTCCACACTAGGCAGGTGAAAGGCTTGGGACCAAAGGGAGTGCAGTGTAGAATTTGGTGCAATTTGGACACATGACACAATTAATGTTAATAAACTTATAGTTGTTGTGAGTTTCCCAACTCATTTTGAAAAAAAAAACAGGAGAAAGAGAGAGAGAGAGAGAGAGGGCGAGCAAGCTGAGAGCAAGAGCAAGCAACAGAGAGACAGGCTGGAACGCTTTCTCTGAGAGAGAGAAAACCAGTGAGTGAAAGAAATCCAATGTTATTTTTTGATTGTTTCACAGCAGTCATGTTCTAAAGCACAAATAAACAACCCTCAAACACTCAACAGGGGATTTACTGTTGAGACAGATGCTCTTTTGGTACAATTTGGACATGTGACACGTTTATTTTAGTAAGCTTTGAATAAACAAATGAACAGCGAGCCACTCAGCTCTGTGTCTGAGTGCAGCAGGGCTGTTTGATATAAACACCATCACAACACAGTGGGGCGGGGCTTCTGGGCTCTGACTTACTGAGTGGGACAAAGGCATGTGCCCTGCTCAGTTAAACTGCCCGAGAGAGAAGAACACGTGCACATAGGAGAAAAAAAAAACTGGGGCAGAAAAACTTGGGCAGAGGCAGTAAAACTGCCTAATAAGAGCGCAGACACATTTGATTGGCAGCAGAATCAACCAATGGAAAGCTGTAAACTTCTTCTATGGTTCAACCTCAATTTTGTCTCACTGGTGAAGTCTCTGTCTGGATGAAAACCATTTAATTTATTAAATCTTTATTGTTTAATTGATGTTTGTCAGTCGATAGAGACATATATGTGGTTCTTGAGAAATAATGAGCCATCGGCCCGTTCCGAACTTGCATGTTTTAAACTGGCACTGCACTTGTAAGATAAATAAGGAGTTTTTTAAACTGCAATCATGGAAAGATATTCCAGTAGAGCCCCAGATTAAAGATATACACCTGGAAACGTACAGAATATGTCACCTTTAAAATTACTCTGGAATACTCATATTTACACCTGGAAGCTGCCCAGTATGACCAGTCTGATCTGTTGGCCACTAAATGGCTCTACTGGAGCAGTTATGGATCAGTTGCATTGCTGAAGGAATGGATGATATGGATAAAAATCAGTTTATCAAATTTTATATTGTGATATGGATATAGATTGTCTGGAAATTCAGTTGTTTATAGATCAAATACATGGAGTATATCATTGGTTCAGGCAGAGCACTGACTGTGAACTTGTAATGACTCATTAGCATCTGCTGTTTCATTCATGTTTCACCATCAGTGGAAGAAAAGATTGGATGAACATGGAGGAAATTACTTACTGTTATCATCTATGCTATGGAGTGCAGTGTATACACTGTAACACATTTGGATTCCAGAGCTGCTGCAGACGTGTGCTACAGTACACACTCCACACTGCACACTGCTCCTGAGTGAGGCAACCAAAAGTGGCTCAGTGTCTCACTACATCTTCTGAGTGAGGCAACCAAAAGTGGGGATGTAACAGGACAGAGTGCACAGTGAACTCAGCAGCCACAGATTCCTCTGTTCTCTATTTCTCTGTTTGGCATCTTCAGGTTAGGCTAACCCATTGTTGCTAACTTTGGAGCTAAGTCTTTACTTTTCTAAAAAAAAGACTTGATGAAAATTAGGGAATTAATTTGTTTTAGACACAGACTCATCAAGAGTTTTCAATTTACTAATTTAAATTCAAGTGAATGGACCCAAAACTAGGGCCTGAGCCCTCAAGGGGCAAAGACCCTCTTGTATCTGTTCTGTTTCTTTCTTTCTTTCTTTCTTTTTTCTTTCTTTCTTATTAGGGCCTGAGCCTCAAAGGGGCGAAGACCATCTTGTATCTGTTCTGTTTGTTTGTTTCTTTCTTTCTTATTGTTATGCCACTTAAACCCTAAATTTGACCCCCTAAACATGCTCAAAAACTCGCCAAATTTGGCACACACATCAGGTCTGGTGAAAATTTTGACAAATGTAAAAATTAACCCCCAAAGTGCCGAAATGTGTTCAAGAGCGCCACCTATGTAACTAAAATGGCTGCCACAGCCCGTAGGAGTATCGTAGAGAGATCGAACCAAAACTCAATTATTCGTCTGATCAAGACCTACAAATCATACACTGACACCCCTGACCTAAATCCAAAAGGAAGTCCACAATACACACATGAAAGTATGACTTTTCCCCAATTTTGGACCCCAAACAGACGCTATCTCCTCCGAGGATGTTTATTGTATCAGCTTCAAACTTGCATACATGACTTATGACACTGTACTGAACAAAAGTTGCTAAAAACTTTGTAATAAGTCGAACGGTTCAGATTTTATAAGCCCTGAAAGTTGCTGTGCCACATCGCACTTTACAATGTAAACCAATGGGGAGGCAATCTCTGGGCATGGACTTTGTGTCAAACAGATGCTTCTGACATCTAAACTATAAGTCTGACCACTTTCAAATTTGTATTAATGGATTCGCGACGAAATTTCCTACAAAGAAATGTGATTTTTAATGTAAGATTTGGCCACAGTCCTGGGATTTATGAGGATATTTCACAAGAAGAGTACTCTGAAATCCTCCTCTCCAACTGCTCCTGGTGATGTCACTCCCTCAGTGCTCCCATGACGCAATACACACTCATTATCAAATCACAGGAGGAGCAAGAAAAAAAGACTTTAAAACTCACACTCTAGTATCTCCAAAACAGTAAAAGATTGACAACACAGGTACATTCAAGATTTGTAGGTCAACGTCTCGTGACTCATTTAAAGTTCAAATGAAGTTTGTATCCAAAACTATGTGGAAGCAGTAAATGATCAAAATAGTGTGGGTTTGCTCACACTCTCCATTCAAATATGAGTATTTTTCTGTGTCCAGCTGCAGTTACTTATTGTCTCTCCACACCTGACAGTACACATTTCAACCAAACTTTCACCAGGTCATGTGGGTTAAAAGTCTGTACTTTTCTAAAAATAAACTTGATGAAAATTAGGAAATTAATTTCTTTTACAACCATACTCATCAAGAATTTTCAATTTACTAATTGAAATTCAAGTGAAAGGGCCAAAAACTTGCATAATTTTCATGGCACAGGTGTGAGCAAGACAGACATGTCTCACCCTGCAGAAAATTCTCATCCTCACACTGTTGAGATTTGATGTTTCACCATGACAGAGGAAGTTGCTATAACTTTACTGTACGTGCTCCAGTCTGCACCAAACTTTACATGTTTGATAAGAGTCCAGGCCTGAACACGTCTACATGACAATAAATATTCCATTAGTGATGCAAACTGGCTGAATAGTGCCCCCTACGAAATAGCAGCAAAGCAGCCCCAGCAGCAGGCAAAATAGTGGACAAAGGAAGTGATGTTTATCTCCTTCTTGCACTATCTGAAAACAGCCCAGGTCTGACGACATCTACATGCCCATGATAGTAGCCCTTCAATTGCAGCACGGCCCAACATAAGCAGAGGCGCAAGGGCCCGTCCAACATTGCTTGCAGCTTTAATTTAGTAGGAAATTTCGAGGTGAATCCATTGATACAGGTTTGAAAGTGGTCAGACTTGTAGTTTAGACATCAGAAGCCTCTGTTTGACACAAAGTTCATGCCTCCCTATTGTTTTACATTGTAAGGGTGATGTGGCACTGCAACTTTGAGGGCTTATAAAATCTAAACCGTTCGAGTTATTACAAAGTTTTTAACAACTTTGTTTCAGCATAGTGTCATAAGTCATCTATTAAAGTTTGAAGCCGATACCATTAACACCCTTGGAGGAGATAGCGTTTGTTCAGGAGCCAGAATTGAGGAAAAGTCTTTTTTAGAAAGCCTAATTGTGGACTTCCTATTGGATTTAGGTCAGGGGTAACAGTGTATGATTTGTAGGTCTTGGTGAGACGAATAAGTCGGTTTTGGTTTGATCTCTCTACGACATTCCTACGGGCCGTGGCAGCCATTTTAGTTACATAGGTGGCACTAGAGAGCACATTTTGGCAATTTGGGGGTTAATTTTTACATTTGATCAAATTCTTCACCAGACCTGATGTGCGTGCCAAATTTGGTGAGTTTTTGAGCATGTTTAGGGGGTCAAATTTAGGTGTGATGTCCCGTAATAATAAAGAAACAAACAAACAAACCGACGAAAAACAACAGGGTCCTTGCCTAAGGGCGAGGACTACTGTTTTACAGTAGTACTGTTTTACAGTAGTCCTCTGCCTTTTGGGCTCGGTCCCTAATTAAAGCTGCAAGCAGCGCTGGTCGGGTCCTCGCACTCTAGCCCGTCGGGATCAGATAATTTTGCTTATTAAAAATGAGGGCTATTTCTTACAAGTGTGGTGTGCTTTTATTTTGAAAGTTTGATTGACATGTGTACTGTCAGGTGTGTAGAGACAATAAGTGACTGCAGCTGGACACAGAAAAATACTCATATATTTGAATGGAGAGTGTGAGCAAACCCACACCTTTTTGAACATTTACTGCTTCCACATAGTTTTAGATACAGACTTCATTTGTACTTTAAATGAGTCACAAGACTTTGACCTACAAATCTTGAATGTACATATTTTTTCTATCTTTTACTGTTTTTGAGATATTAGAGTGTGAGTTTTAAAGTTTTTTCTTGCTCCTCCTGTGATTTTATGATGAGTGTGTATTGCGGAATGTTTCACAGCACTGAGGGAATGACATCACCAGGAGCAGTTGGAGAGGAGGATTTTAGAGTACGCTTCTTATGAAATCTCATAAATCCCATGACTTTGGCCAAATCTTACATTAAAAATCATACTTTAGTAGGAAATTTCGTGGCAAATCCATTGATGCAGGTTTGAAAGTGGTCAGACTTATAGTTTAGACATCAGAAGCCTCTGTTTGACACAAAGTTCATGCCACCCCATTGTTTTACATTTTAAGGGTATTAGTTAGCGCTTCTTTACTGGATATGATCAATCTGTTAAGAAATGATTAGAGGAAAGTTTTTGAATTTCCGTCAAGAAATTGAAAAAAACCTTAAACAGCCTAAGATAAAAGAAAGACAAGCTTAAGTGTGCATCACATGACAAGATAAAATGGCGAATGCCAGCAAACACACATGAAAAATGTGTTTAGCTAGCTTACTCTCTCAAAATCTCTCAAATCTCACTTTACAGATAAGATGTACAACAGAAAATTACACAGTTCATCTAACCTAATGATATTATAATGATTTTTGCTCTTAAATCAGCATTAAAACTTAAAATTCTCACTTTATAATCACGCTGCCTTAAATACATACCCCTCGCAGTCAAGTTCACTGCAGACTGCTGAGAGACCGGAAATGACGCAATACATCTGCTAACCTTCACATTAAGGGGACAATATAAATAAATAAAATTAATACAGTACTCCCACTACCAAGAGGAATAAACTTGGAAACAACAGA
This sequence comes from Thunnus maccoyii, assembly GCF_910596095.1. Taxonomy (NCBI): domain Eukaryota; kingdom Metazoa; phylum Chordata; class Actinopteri; order Scombriformes; family Scombridae; genus Thunnus; species Thunnus maccoyii. The sequence goes on along the minus strand of NC_056535.1, from coordinate 421,551 downwards.
ACGAGTGAGGGATTTTGGTGAAATTGATATATATCGTAAAAGAACACACACATAATTTCCTGTCGCTTCTTCTATCTGTTACACCTGCAGTATGGAGTTTGGACATGATCTCCTGCTCATGCTATCATGTGGGCTTCTAGTGCATCCCGACCCAAATACCATGTCACATAATAAGCACATACTGATGAGGATTTATTTATATTTTAGTTAAGTGTGTACTTTAATTACTATGATCCAGTGTGATGAAAGTTTACTTAATATTTATATTTTAGTTAATTTATTTTTATTTATTAATTTTGTGCCTAACCTTAATTATTACTTAGCAAGAAAGCTATGGAACCATTGGCATTCCAGCTTGATTGCAAATGTTTGATCATTGTGGAATGCCTTTTGTTTCTTTTTTTGATATTGTTTATTTATTTATTCTTTTTTCCCCTCCTTCTATGTATTTTGTTGTGCTATGGCACCCCCATGAGCTGTGTCCTTTACAGTCTGAAGTGAACTGAACTATCACTTGTTTCTTGGTAATATTGGAGTGCCCTCTAGTGGACAGAATCTATAACAACCACATGCTGATAGTTGCATCGGAAATGCATAATCACAATCTATACACTGTATAGATTGTGTAAATATTAATAACAGGCTAAATTTGAGCATTAAAAATTCAAATGTAATTCAAATATTAAAAATAATAAGGAATGGAATTTGAATTGGATTATAGAGGAAGATTGACAGCACTAGGCTCATTATATGTAGATAATGATTTATGTCCACTGTTAAAATTCATCATCAACTCTGGCAATATAGGAAAACTTTATCACTTAATGGTGATAATGTTTTTTGCTGTAAAACTGACTTGCATGTAATGGCATGATTTACAAAGAAAATGAAATTATGTTTTATTGTGCTAAAGTTTATCATTCTTTCAGCTGTCAGCAGATGTTATTGTGTGATTGTTTCCATGGGAACATTTGGAAATTGTGTCCTGAAATAGCCTGGTGGGAAGGTGTGTCAAACTTCCTCAGCTTAGAGTTAGTCAGGCTTTGTTTTTGTGAAACTGTCTATCTCTATTGACAGGTCTAACATATCATTGTGTAACCAGCCTGTGATCCTAAAAACTGTTTAGGAGTTAGACAGATAATGTGGTATATTGTAGTGTTCAGTATGTGATATTACTAGCACATTTACCAGATTGATCTAGATCCATGTTGATCCTATACATAAGTGTGTTACGTATTTTCAAACTGTTACAGGTGAACAGGGTGAACAGGGCTGTGTCTCCACACTCAGTAGGTGTAATGTGCAACATTACATAAACGTTGTACAAAGTTGATAGTTGCTAACTTTGTGGATAAGGTCCAAGTTAAGGGACTGCCTGTGTTGCTGTTCAGTGAAGTTAAGTTTAAGCTCATGAACAAACTGCTTATAAGTCACAAGCTGTTGATTTGCATACCGTGGTGTGAAGGGATTTTCCCTGGACATTCCCAGGAAGTACTCAGTTTTTTTCACACTGAAATCTGCCAAGACTGTTATCATAGGTGTACACAGCAAAAGCATACTGTAGGTCTCAGCTTTTTGGGTGCTCTGGGGCTTGAGCAACTACATTTCTACTCCCACAAATGAAGATAAAAATAAATGTAAATTTGACCAGATGGGTGGAGCTGCCTGACATGAATTAGACCCGGACAGAGTACATTTTGGGGTTTTTTTTTAGACATAATGAATTGATGAAGTAGATGAGGCCTGTGCAAAGCTGTACTATTCATTCTTTTAAAACTCTGTCTCTCTCTAAACTGACATGCTGGTCCTCTGTTGGTCCTGTGTGCTCTGCCACTACTACTATTAAATAAAGCATACTACGAAATACATTTTCTCAAAACTTGATGAAAATTAGGAAATTAATTTCTTTTACAACCATACTCATCAAGAGTTTTCAATTTACTAATTGAAATTCAAGTGAAAGGGCCAAAAACCTGCATAATTTTCATGACACAGGTGTGAGCAAGACAGACATGTCTCACCCTGCAGAAAATTCTCATCCTCACACTGTTGAGATTTGATGTTTCACCATGACAGAGGAAATTGCTATAACTTTACTGTACATGCTCCAGTCTGCGCCAAACTTTACATGTTTGATAAGAGTCCAGGTCTGAACACGTCTACATGACAATATTCCATTAGTGATGCAAACTGGCTGAATAGTGCCCCCGACGAAATAGCAGCAAAGCAGCCCCAGCAGCAGGCAAAATAGTGGACAAAGGAAGTGATGTTTATCTCCTTCTTGCACTATCTGAATTTATTAATTAAATAAAGCATACTACGAAATATGTTTTCTCAGGATGGAGTGGTATCACTCAGTCCCATCATTTTATTTGTGCAGCTTCTGAGATTTCTGCCTCCACTTAAATAGAAAGAAGGGGATTCATTTTGTGGTGCTCACAGCACTGAAACATCACATCCTCAACATCAACACATCTTTGAAGACACAATGGACTCTGTTATTCTGGATCATCGGAGGATGGTTGTCCCCTCATCATCATGAGTGACCCTTAAGTCCATCTTGACAAACCACAAACTGCTGAGTTCCTCTCCCTCATGCCCTCATCCAACCTAGAGCTTTTCTGCACCCTGCCACTCATAAGGCAGGCTACTGGCTTGACCCAATCTTGACACATAACTGCATCACTGACAACCCTCTTGTTACTCCACTTCGCACATCTTATCATCTTGTGTGACCTTACAGTCATAAAGGGGGGAAATATGTAGTGACTTTTATGTGATTAACATGGTATATGCATATAATACTTTGAATCCTAACAAAGTGAGTTAATACACGTATGTCTGTGTGTAACAGTTGGAGAGGTAGTGTGGGTGTATGAAGTTTGTGTCTCTTACAAAAAGGGCATGAGCAGGTCATGAAGATTTATAGGCAACGTGGACTGTGTTGTAGATGTTTGGCCAATATTGTTAGCATGAGTGGACACAGGTACCTGCCAGAGCCTGATGGTGGCAGGGGTGAAGCCCACTAGAAGAAAGCTGTATAAGCCCACCAGAAGAAATAATAAGTTGCTGTCCTAAGCAGGATGTCATAAACATGTCAAGAAGAAGATAAGGGACTTGCCTAATTGCCCACAGGAGTACAATGTGGAGCAGGGTGAAGTAGGGTGAAGTGGAGGTGAAAAAGAGGTGAAGTAACTTGCCTTAATGTTAAAAGGCTGTTTTGTGTGTGTTAATTAATGTTTCATTATAAACCAATATGTAAGTGTAATCAATAAAGGCACATAAGCCTCTTTTATATTTTGAATGTGAAAAGCAAAGTGATAAATAACGGTGGAAGAAAAAGATGATGTTGAACAAATGCCAGGGACTCTCCATTGAGATCATTATTGGCAATATAATTTGGTGGAAAAAGGTTTTCATGGTGGAAGACACCTGGACTTTGTTATATGGGAGGAACCCTGGAGGCGCTCCCCAGGGTATGAAAGTGATGGTTTCTTATTCAATTTTGGATTTTTGCTTCATGAACCAAGCCTTTGCACTGTAAATCTAATATTGCACTGAAATCTGTCTGACTGAGTGTTTTTCTTCAACTTTGAAGTACTGTTTTTTATGTTTGAGTTGTTTGACTAATTTAGACTAAAAGATGTTGTGTGGCTGAAGATCCATAGGTCCAATTGACAAACTTTTTTCAGTTACTCCAGAATGTTTGAGTCAGCTAACATTTCTTTGGTCTTTTTCAGGATGTGGATGGTGTTGTCGTCAGTGGAGAATGAGGTAAGTCCGTTGTCAACATAAAAATTCCTTAGGATGGACTGCTTTGCCTCCATGCCATGTTCTTCCTGACCTTGCAGGGCAGCTCTTCTTAAGCTGTATATGGCAACAGCTGGAGAGGAGCTATTGCCAAATGCATGTACAGTCATGCTGTACTCTGCAATCATTTTGGCAGGGTCATTGTCCTCGAACCAGAGGAAATGTAAGAAGTCATGATATTCCTCACAAACTTCGAAGCAGTCTGCTGCCACCGCAACAGGTTTCTTATGGAAGCGAGTGAGAACTCCCACGAGTGTATCATTTAGGTCAAGGTCACTTAACAGAATATGGTTAAGGGAGATGCCATCATGCTTGGTGCTGGAGTTGAACACTGCTCATATCTGGCCTGGTTTACACGGATGACTCCAGAGACTGGTAAGTACTAACGTTCTTGTTCTCCACTGAGGGGTGGGGCTGGTTCAGCATGACTTGACTCAAAGATCTGCATGAAAGTAACAATATGTTTCTTCATGTCTGGCCTTTTTTCAAGCATGTGGCATAATGTCATGAGATGCTTCACTGTTTGTGCTCTATTGTTAGGGAGTTTGCACCTTGATACTCTGAAGGGAAGTGGCACCACCCAAATGTTTGACTCATCCATGAAGACCTACCTGCCCATTATTTCCAGGAAGGCTTTATCTTCTAAAGACATAGCGGGCTTGTCGTCATGTGATGTTCGCTGAAAAACTAGCTTACCAAGACTGTCTGTTTCATCAAACAGGTCATTAGTCTCATTATCCCTTGGAAAATGATGGTGAAGCACTGGAATATCAAACTTCTTTTTGATATGGAGGCTGTTAGTGCAAGAGTCAAACAGAGATGTACGGCCATTACTTAGCATGTTAGTTCGGTAAACACTGATGCAGTCTGGCTAATGGGGTCTTCTGAGACAGACTTCTCCCACAGTCACCCAGCCCAGGTCAAGACGCTGGGCATAGGGGGTGTTGTGGAGTCCATTGCATTGTTGTTGAACTTTGTGTGCCTGTGGTATGTCTTGGCCAAGCAGGATAAGGATGGCTGCATCGGGATCTAGAACTGGGATCCTGTCCACTACCCGCATGATGTGTGTATAGTGTCTGGCAATCTCAGGCGTGGGGATTTCTGATTTGTCATCTGGAAGCATGTCACATTTGATTAGAGTGGGGAGTGGAATATGAGTTTTGCCCTCCAGTGACTCCATAATGAAATTGTTAGCTCTCCACCCTACGGTTTCAATGACTCTCAAGCATGTCTTCAGGGTGTATGATGCTGTGCCTTCCTTAATAATAATAATAATAATAACTTTATTTAAATAGCACCTTTTAAAAACAAAGTTTACAAAGTGCTTTGACAGACAAAGCAAAAGCAGTACAATGCAAAGCAAAGACATGAGACAGAAGACAATAACAGATCTTAAAAGGATGGCGGCCAAAGGCAAAGAAAGACAATAAAGAGTTGATAAAGAGTTTAAAAGAAAGATGAAAAGTTAAAAAAAAAGAAGTTTAAAAGAAAGATGATCTAAAGACAACATTACATAAAGGCAAGTCTGTAAAAATGGGTTTTAAGAAGTGATTTAAAAGAAGTCATTGATTCTGCAAGCCTTATCAAAGTCGAAGGGCCCTGATGGAAAAAGCACGGTCACCTTTAGATTTAAGCCTCGACTTTGGCACAGCCAGAAGGGCCCCACCTGAGGATCTAAGGCTGCGGGCTAGCTCATACGGGGTCAGCATATCTGTTATGTAGCTCTGAGCCAGACACAGACGTGCTTTAAAAGTGATCAGTAAAATCTTAAAATCAATTCTAAAACAAACAGGGGGCCAATGGAGAGAAGCCAGAATCGGGGTGATGTGATGTTGTCTGTTAAAACCAGTAAGAAGCCTAGCTGCTGCGTTCTGAACTAGTTGGAGGCGGAACAGGGATTTTTGTGTTATACCGGAAAGGAGGGAGTTGCAGTAATCTAGTCTAGAGAAAATGAAAGCGTGGATGATTTTTTCAAGGTCAGAATGATGGAGCATTGGCTTAATTCTGGAGATGGTTCTGATTTGGAGGAAAGAGCCCAAAAAACTCTGTTTTTGCCAGGGATTTATTGCTCTGCTCATCAAGGATAGCATAGGTCTCAACAGCTATCTGTCTCTGGCCTGCTGGATAAAGTCTGACGAGACAGATTTTGGAGCATGATCTTGACCTGACTGTAGTCCCACAGATGTCAGTGCATTTCCATGTAATGGCTAGAGGGGCGTCTTCTCTTTGCTCCCTGCCTTGATCTCTTGTAGTTGCAGAGGCCCCAGTTATCCATGGTTGTAGCCAGTTAGCCTGGATGTAGTACAGAAGGGTGACTGTCACTGTTGCACTCTCTGCACTGAACATTTTTTCCACAGTCTTTGGATAGGTGACTGGATGATGCACAGCACCTATAGCAAATATTCTTATCTTTAAGGTAGGCTTTCCTCTCATCCAAGGATTTACTCCTAAAACCACAACATTTTCTTAGTGGATGTAGCTTATTGTGGAGGGGCATTGCTTATCTGGGTTGGCCACCATTTTTTCTGAGGGTTTGTTGTGGCTGTTGTCTAAAACCTCCATCCTTTGACAGAAACAGGCGTTTTTTTTAATAGACTTTAATAGCCTGGAGCTCACCATTTCATGAAGTATTAAATACTTGGCCAAATCTGTTGTAGGACTGGACTCATTGGCTCTGGGAGCAGCACCTGGATGTGGCTGAGGAGGTTGGTGGCCATTGCTGAATGGTCTTGTATTGTGTGACTGCTCTCTGTGACTGTAAGTGTTTTTGAATGGACTTGAACCATGTGGACACTCTAGCTTGAAGTGGGTGTTCCTAGATGGGCTTTGAGCATAATTCGGAGTGGCATCGACCTTCAGTATGAATGTGTGCTGAGCAGGTAATCCAAGGAATTCCTGATTGTTGATCTCACTTGACTCCACATTACTTTTAGTTTTCAGCTCTCTCACTGCTGTCCATTGCTAGCTTTGTGTCTTGGTGAAACTCAAGTACTGAATTCTCTATGTATTTATGCTCAGCATATTCACTCTTTAGGCTTGCACAATCTAGTTCTCCAAATTCGTTCTCAGCAGCTGCTTCCAGAACTTTAGCTTCAGCAATGGCAGCTGTAGCTGCGCTCTCTAGCCACTGTGTGTGCAGATTGGTTTGCAGCTCAGCTTTCTTTCTAGCATCCTCAGCTGCAGCCTTTTGTTGTTCCTCTTCGGAGTATGCTTGCGCCTTGATCATGTCTGCTTCTCTTTGTGCAAATGATGCTTGCACAAATGTTTCTTCATTGCAATCCATTGTGTTGACCACAGCTGTAGTGGCAGGAGAATACCGTGTGTTTCCACGAAAATCCACTTTTCTGTAGGTAACCTGTCAGGCATCTGCTCTTACTAGGATGTGGATATGATTGCTAACTTGGCAGATAGCCAAACAGGTTCCTCCGTAAACATCCAGGAGACAGCAGGTAAGGGTTAAGATGTTTACTGTCAGAAGCACTGTGAAACTGAAATACAGAAACAAAAAATACAAAATTATAATTTGTAATGTGTTTGACTCTTCCTTTCACATTAACAAACACTGAGTCATTAATGGTTATGCATGATACAAATACACATCAACATGTGCTGGGATTATCATTGATTAGCACGACAGCTATACCGCTAACAATTAGCCTTAATGCTAACTTAACATTGGAAATGCCATAGACAAGCTAACGTGGTTAGCATTGCTATAGTTTTTGCGTTTTCCACATGAAACAACAACTGTTTCAAATAACCATTACAAGTGAGTTTCACATAAAGGTAAGTATTAGCCTACTTACAGACATATGTTCTTTAGGGTTCAGCGGAGAAAAAAGTGAATGAGAAGATAAAAAACAACAGCTTTTCTTCAAGGCTTTTTCAGTGCAAAGGGAACAACAGCAAGTCTACATGGACAAAGAATGTGGAACAGTTAACATTCAGGCAACTCTCTTAAAGGGGCAGCACAATGTTCAAACTGTCCTTCTAAATGTATGATGATGATGGAACAAATGCAAATGTCAGCCTGTCGGTGACACTACATGAAAGATCAGGCATAATCAAAATGGTTCATCCTTTGCAGACCAGGATTTTGCACAGCAAATGTCAAGCAATCCATCCTCTATGTTTTGAGATATCTTTTGTACAAAGCTGACAATGGCTCTTGATGGTACTAATTCATACATTTGTCCACCTGCTGTTCATCTGAGTACAAATCAGATCAGTCCCTATGACATGTGCAGTTGCATTTGCACCACTTCCGATTTGTTCCTTTTATTTTTTCATGCAAGCATGCCATTTGTGCCTTAGTATGCTGCAGCTCTGGGTTCCTGCCTGCAGTAAAAGTAGATTCTCAGCCTGGATTGATCATTTTCAGAGAAGTGCTAATGAACCCTAGAGGAATGCCTGTTATTAACATCTGTTAAAAATATCTACTCTTTCACATGAAACCAGAATCTGGTGACACTTGCCAAGAGTCCAGTCTCAGTTTTCACACCTGGGTCTGTGGTGATACCACCTCCTTTCAGGTTTTTCAGGCATTAACAAGATCCTCCTCCTCCCAAACACTTTGATTCTCGTAATCTTACCTCCCTCAGACAGTCTGGTGGGAACCAAGCAGAGGAAAGACGAGACCTATTCCCAAAATGCTGGGCCAAAATCTAAACCTGCTGCCACTGAAAACACACCAACAACAATAGTGTTACACCAGCAATTGTCTGGTGCTTTCCACAAAGAGTGCAGCCATAGTTTCCAGTTCTGGGAATTTGTTATATAATACACTCAGCTATGAGGAAACCAAGTATAGGGTTAATGTGTGTGCAGGTGAGTGCATTCTCTCTCTCTCTCTCTCTCTCTCTCTCTCTCTCTCTCTCTCTCTCTCTCTCTCTCTCTCTCTCTCTCTCTCTCTCTCTGTGTGTTTGTGTGTGTGTGTGTGAAACAGTCATTGCTTAAGGGGTCAAATTCTTGAGATTATATTTTCAGAGTTTCTACATCATAATTAGTAGAACATTTTCTTTGATTATGTAAAGGAAGGTAAGGTGCATGCTAATGAAGTAAACATTCAATGCATAATCAGACATCTTCATGAATGCAATTTGCTGAGTTGTTGAGACTGCTGTCTTTTGAGACAGACAGCTGTCAGCTAAGTGGTGAGCTGGGCTTGTCCTACTGTTGTTCACATTCAGTAAACTGACACTTAATCACCTTTTGTCTTCTTGTAATAGATTCCATTGTGTTTAGGTGGCTTGTTCAGTTGCTTTGGAAGACATTTAGAAGACTTTGCTAGCAACAATATTATGTAATGGTCAGATGTTTTCATTTTAGAAAAGAATGCCTTTGTCTATATACTGAAATCATCTAGAAAAGTTCAGGACATTCTCAATGAATGTTCAATAAACTGATGCTGAATGTCAGCATGCACTTATGTCCTCATGCATCAAATAAAGATTTCAAGTAGACTAAACTGGTGCTAGGATTGTAGACATATGCTGTTGTGTAATGGACAGACTACTGAACCTGTCCTTTAAAGTTGAATAAACATAAGAAACAACCATTTTGTATAATAATTACAGGGAGCAGATCAGTGAGAATAAGCTCAAACAGTCTATTACTTTCCCGCAAAAGTCCAGGTGCAGTTTTCAACCAACACCAGAGATTAACAATTATGGTTTACCTAAAAATAAATGATAAATCACTGTTGATTTTAATCTCTTAAAACTCAAAAAAATTATTTTCTGTGTCATGCTCAATATTATATTTCATCTCTTGGCAGATTAAGCCATCTTTATGATTAAATGTGGCCTGTTTCATTCTTTGGTAAGTAAGCATTCTTTAGGCTTGCCTTTATTTTGGGGATTTATATTGCTGCCAGTCAGGGCTGATGCCCCTTGAACTAAATTGTAATATGAAATTTGATGGTGTTCAAGCTCTGTGCCATGGAGCTCTCTCCCATCCTTCACTCCATCTTCTGGGAATCCTACACCACAGCATCAATGCCACCCTTTTGGAAAATATCCACCATCAGTACCCAAGAAACCCCATCATTCAGAAGCCAAACACTACCAATTATTCACTCACTCCAATAGCCATGAAATGCCTGGAAATAGTGAACACCATCCTGTTAACTGTCAGACCACAACTTGGCCCCCCATCAGTTTGCCTATAGGGCCAAACGAGGGACAGAGGAAGCTGTTCCCTCCACTCCCTCCTCCAACATCTGGAATCACCTGGCAACTTCACTCCTCTTTGTCTACTCAGCCCGGCTTGCAACACAATTCAGCGCCACCAAATGATCAAGACACTCCACCATCTCAACATCCCTCCACTCCTCATCCACTGGCTTTAGCAACAGACCACATGCTGTGAGAACAGACACAGTAACATCATCAACCACCATCACCAACACCGGTGCCCCTCATGGATGCATCCTCAGTCCATTCTTTTACACCCTCTGTACAAACAACTGGACCAGTCTTTCCCCACAAACTTCAAATACTTTGATGACACTGCAATACCCTTACTAATTATTGACAGTAATTGTTACAACCTGTCAACACTACATTTCTCATTTCACACAATGGTGCACTAACAACTGTCTCCAACTGAACATGGAAAAAACAAAAGAAATGGTTATTAGCACATCAAACATGCACTAATCTGGACTGAACTACATGTGTTATGGGTGTATAAATAGATAGAAGTCTGTTTGCAATGAGGTGATGGGTAAAGCTTTAGCTCAGTAGTCAGTGCAGTTGTCTAAGATCTGGGAGACTTCAGTTCAAGACCTGATGTGGGGAACTCCTGCATCAGGTAGTTTATTCATGAACACTTATTGTAACACTTTAATTTTCTAAAATAAAAAGCACAATAAAAACAGGATTTTTAAGCCTCTTTCCACTTTTATTCAAATACAAATACAAATACAAATAATTTTGCTGCCTGGACAAGTACAGATACAAATACAAATACTGGGCTCTCTGCACATCCCTAGTGCAAGCCTGCCTTTGTCTCATGCACATGGAGTATAAGGCCCAAAAATACAAAGGAAGAGGTACACCATTTTCTGCAAAGCCTCAAAACAATTAGAGGCAGTATCAAAACCATGTATTGGGACAAATGTATGTGACTGCTGTACTTTCTCATATCATAAAAAATGTGTTTGTCTACTACTTGCAAAGGGACTTTTTAATGGGACAAGTAAGACAGAAGCAAATGCTGTATCGTGTTGCTTTGTATCATGTTGCCCTGTGGCATAGTTCGACTGTGGCACACCCCAACGTGCATGAAGGAACGAGGGCCCAATCACCACTGCTTTAATTATTATTATTGTTCTGGTACGCCACTGCATTTTTGAGAAGCTTGGGATGATTGAAAACACACGAAAATTGGCAAACACGTCAGAACTGGCAATAATTGCAAAGTTCTGTAGTGATTGGGTTCGGGCGTGGCAAGTGGGCTCCACAGTGCCCCCCAACGCAGCCATTTTGGAACAAAGTTTCTTTGATGTGTATGAAATTCAGTGGGATCATTGCTCTCATCATTCTCAACGTAAAACTTTTTTTTCAAAATTTTTTGCCCAACAGGATGTCAGCCATTTCAGATTTCATGCGTCAATTTTCATTTTAAAAACACATGTTTAATGCCTTTAGGATGCATGAAAACTAACGAAACTTTGCGTGTATGTTCAAACTAATAAATGCCTCAATTAGTATCAAAACTGGGCTTGGGCATGGCATTTCGGGTCTTTAGTGTCCCCTAATTACTTTTAACATTTTTGAGGTGCTAGGCATGCTCAAAAACTCACAAAACTTTGCACGTACATCAGAAGTGGCATATCTTGATATTAGATATGGGTTTTGGGCATAGGTGTGGCAAAATTTCAATATTCAAAGCCCCCACCTTTAATTTTCACCTAAATTTTTTAAATTTGGTAGGCAGATGTACCATCTACAGACTTTAAAAACAACAACAAGTCAGCCATTTTGAATAAATTATGCAATTTTTTCGCAAAGTGAGGCCATTGACAGGCATTGTATTTTCATGAACTCCTCCCGGAGATTTAACCCAAGCGACTTCAAATTTGGTAGATTACATCTAAAGACCTTTGGATTGCTGAATTGCAAAGCTTTTTATATTTCATGGAATGACCTTGGCGTGGCATGTCAGTGAATTTTGCCCAAAACATTTTGGGGCATTAAACAGGAAGGCCCTATTGGAATTCAAGGAATTATTAGGGTCCAAGCACTGACAGTGCAAAGGCCCTAACGGAATTCAAGGAATTATTATTATTATTATTAGGGCCTGAGCACCTAGTGGTGCGAAACCGAAGGAATTCTTAATATTAGGGCCCGAGCACCAACAGTGTGAAGGCCCTATTCTAATTCAAGGAATTATTATTAGGGCCCGAGCACCTAACGGTGTGAAGGCCCTCTTGTAATTGAAGGAATTATTATTCTCTATTATCATTATTATTATTATGAGGGCCCGAGCACCGAACGGTGCAAAGGCCCTCTTGTAATTGAAGGAATTCTTCTCTATTATTATTATTCCAAAAGAAACACATTTTTTAGGGCCTAAACATGCTTGAAAACTTATGAAACTTTGCACATTTGTCAGAAGTGGTGAAAAATGTAATATTTTATAGGTCCTGGGGGCAGATTTTGCCATACTTCCTCCTAGAGATTTAATCCCACCAACTTCTAAAGTCATCTAAAGATTTTGTGATGAAGTTATCAAAATTTTGAGTTTTCACTGAACGCCATTGCCATGGCGATGCGGCGAATTTCGATGTTATGCCATGAAATAGGAAATTGTCATAACTCGAAAGTACATCGTTCAATCTGCCCCAAATTTCTCATGCTTGATAAGAGTTCTGACCTGAACACACCTTTGTGTCAATATTGAGTCATAGTCACAGCACCACCTAATGGCAACAGGAAGTCATAAGCACCATTCTTTTACTAACTACTCCTATCAGCTTAACCAGATTGTAAGACCTTGATGATGCCCTTTGGGCTCAGGCCCTAATAATAATAATAATAAGAAGAAGAAGAAGAAGAAGAAGAAGAAACAAACAAACACACGAAATACAATGGGGTCTTCGCCCCTTTGGGGCTTAGGCCCTAATTAAAGCTGCAAGCAGTGTTGAACGGGCCTTCGCGCCCTTGCGCACATCGGGCCACGGCACAGTCGAAGGGCTTCTATCACGGGCATGTAGATGTCTTCAGACCCGGGCTGTTTTCAGACAGTGCAAGAAGGAGATAAAAATCACTTCCTTTGTCCACTGTTTTGCCCGCTGCTGGAGCTCCTTTGCTGCAATTCTGTGGGGGGCGCAGACCTAAATCAGCCAGTTTGCATCACTCATGGAATATTGTCATGTGGATGTGTTCAGGCCGAGACTCTTATCAAACATGCAAAGTTTGGGGCAGACTGGAGCAGTTGCACTAAAGTTATAGCAATTTCCTCTGTCATGGCAAAACATCAAAACTCAACACCACACCACGGCCACACGCTTCAACAATAGCTAAATTATAGCATATTAGGCACATTACCACCACCCTCCGCTTCGGACTGTAGACCAAATATTAAATCCTACACATCAATCATGTCTGTCTAATAAACTCAAAAAAACCCCAAAACTGCTACTCCATCCACTTGGCAGGTTCATTAAAGTTTTAATGCTGAGCTCCGGAACTCTAGTCTTCCTGAGTTCTTCGATCATATATTGTCTTTCGATCATACTTAGTACAATCTATGCTTGCATGTGTAATAGTTTCCTCAGCCAAGTGAGAAAAAATGTGTGCATAAATCGGCAATCACCAAAAATGATTGGCGTAATTGTGTTAAAAACCGTGATGTCAATATTGAGCAAAAATAATTGTGATTATGCTTTTTGCCATAATCAAGCACCCCTAAAGAGAACATAAATTTTGATTTACATACACACACACACAAAGCATTTAAATATGTATGTGATAAACTGTTGTCTTTAATAAACATTTTTCAGTGTGCTCCTAAATTTCTGTGTGCTCCTAATTTTTTACATTTAGGAACACATGTACTCCTCGACAAAAAAGTAAGCACTGAACACTGCTATCAGATGTGTAGAGACAATAAGTAACTGCAGCTGGACACAGAAAAATACTCATATATTTGAATGGAGAGTGTGAGCGAACCGCTAGGTGCTTGGGCCCTAATAAAGGAAAAAATGCAGTACAGAGCTACAAATTTTAGTTTCGATTTTATTTTTCTGCAGCACTTTATCACTAAACTGTCACTCTCACTTCATTTTTTCCCTTACCCTCATAGGTCATCCCCACTACTGAATTATACATATAAGACTCATAATTGTTGTAAAATAAATGATAATAACACCAAACTTCATACAAAGTTTGTATATAATGTACTGTATGTATATAGGCCTTTCTGCTGTATCCTTCAAAAACGAGCTGCATTTAATCGTGACACCCATCCCCCACTTTCTTTCTTCCTTCTCCCTCTCAGCTGGAGAGCAGGATTTCAGAGCACTCTTCTTGTGAAATATCCTCAAAAATCCCATGACTATGGCCAAATCTTACATTAAAAATCATATTTTGGTAGGAATTTTCATCGCGAATCCATTGATACAGGTTTGGAAGTGGTCTGACTTATAGTTTAGATGTCAGACGCCTAAGTTTGGCACAAAGTCCATGCCCAGAGATTCCCTCCCCATTGGTTTACATTGTAAGGTGCGATCTGGCACTCCAACTTTCAGGGCTTGTCATATCTAAACCATTCGAGTTATTACAAAGTTTTTAATAACTTTTGTTCAGCACAGTGTGATAAGTCACGTATTCAAGTTTGAAGCCGATACCATTAACGCCCTAGGAGGATTGAAGTGGTGTAATAATAAAGAAAGAAGAAGAAGAAGAAGAAAGAAACAAACACACCAAATACAATAGGGTCTTCACCCCTCTGGGGCTCAGGCCCTAATAAAAGAATTTGGGAAGAATTTTTGGGAAATGAAATTTGTCTAACCATTTAACCATTAGTCACAGCCATGATGTATACAACCCGCTGCTATTTGAGCCAAGACAAGCACCTCATCAATTAAAAGACACACCTTAAAGATGGTAGCCCTGTTGGAGATTGGCATCTCTGCTGTGCTGCGCTGATGTGCCAAGTCAATCAAGACAAGCCAAGCTAACACATGTATGGAAAAGGTCTAAAAGTGTGTATTTTGTCTTTTCTAGCACCGCATAATGGACATAGGGAATGATAGTTATCTCTTACATACAATGTCCAATATTCAGGAAAATGCATATCCATGTACCATGCCCTCTAGTAAATGCTGGATCATATTGCTTGGCAATTACAGTCATGACTGCGGTACATCTCAATGTGTGCGAAGGTGCGAGGGCCTGATCATCACCGCTTGGAGCTTTAATATTATTAAGGCTCGAGCACCTAGCGGTGCGAAGGCTGTATTGGATCTGAAGGAATTCTTCTTCTTCTTCTTCTTCTTCTTCTTCTTCTTCTTCTTCCATAACAAACGCATTTTTTAGGGCCTAAACATGCACGAAAAGTTGTTAAACTTTGCACATACATCAGAAGTGGTGAAAAATTTGATATTTCATGGGTGGTAAAATGGCTCAACGGCGCCCCCTAAACTGTATCCCCTGCAGCATGTTTCACCGACATGGACAGAAATCAGTATGCACATGTATCATGCCAAGACGCACAAAAAAGTCTGTTGGAGCAAAACCGTAAACCCAACAGGAAGTCAGCCATTTTGAATTGAGCAACCATTTTTGGCGATTTGCATGCTTTGTATTTTGACGAACTCCTCCTACAGATTTCATCAGATTGACTTCAAAATTTGTCTGTGTCTTCTGGACTAGTTTGTGATCACGAGTTATCGAAATCATGAGTTTCACTGAACAATCTGTGGTGATGCGGCGAATTTCGATGTTTCACCATAAAACAGAAAGTCCTTATAACTCCAACGTACATTGTAGAATCTGCCCCAAATTTGTCATGCTTCATGAGGATCCCATCCTGAATACATCTATGTGTCAATAATGAGACATACTCATAACGCCACATACTTGTGACAGGAAGTTACATGTTCTGTACCAAGCAGGATGAACAGATCCATCTGAAATTTGGTCAGAAAAGCCTTAAGTTTTTGTTGATTCCATATTGTGAAAATGGTGAGTTTTCACTGGACGCCTTTGCTGTGATGGCACAGCAAATTTCGATGTTTCACCACAAACAAACAAAGTATTATAACTTGACTCTGCATGATCAGAACTTCCAAATTTCCCATTTTTGATAAGAGTCTCGGTCTGAAGGCAAGTACAGGCTAATATTGTGTCATAGTTATAACGCCACCTACTGGCAACAAGAATTCTTAAGTGCCACTCTTTTGCTAACTACTCCTAGCAGGTTAGCCACAAACACATAAAATTTGGTCAGCCAAGGTGTAAGACCTCGATGATGATAACTCCTGAAGCTTTTGTGTTCCTGTCAAAAGCCGTTGCAATGGGAACACATTGTTCGCCACAAAATACGAAGCTGTTTTTAAGGGGCTAGACATGCTTGAAAACTCATAAAACTTTGCACACACGGCAGGCCGTTGAGATTTGATGTTTCGCCGTGACAGAGGAAATTGCTTCAACTTTAGTGTAAATAATCCAATCTGCACCAAACATGTTTGATAAGAAAAAAGTCTCTTGGACCCATAGCTTAAACCCAACAGGAAATTGGCCATTTTGAATTTACTGTTCAGTTTTTGTGATTTCCATGCCTTGTATTTCAACAAACTCCTCCTACAGAATTCATCATAACAACTTCAATATCAGTGTTTGGCATCTAGACTAGTTTGTGATCAAAAGTTATTAAAATCTTGAGTTTCAACTGAACGCCCTTGCAGTTGCTGTGCGGTAATTTTGATGTTTCACCATAAAATATTAAACCCTTATAACTCCAAAGTACATTGTCTAATTTGCCCCAAATGTCTCATGCTTGATAAGAATCCAGGCCTGAACACATCTACATATCAGTTTTGCATGATAATGATAGCGCCACTTACTGACAACAGGAAGTCAGCCATATATGACAAACATCATCTGATTCACATGAAATTTTCAAGGTATGGTCTACAGTTGATATATAACAACATGATGTATATGATGATGTACATGATGTTCTCTAGCACCACTTAGTGGACAAAGGAAATGATGTTTAACTCCTTTGTGCATGTTTGATAAGAGCCCGGTCCTGAACACATCTGCATGCCTTCAATAAAAGCCCTTTGAGTGTGGCGGGCCCCAACGTGCTTGATAGTCCAGGCCTGAACACATTGACATGTTAATATTGAGTCATAGACATAGCACCACTACTGACAACAGGACGTCAGCTTTACATGACAAACATCATCCGATTTACATGAAATTTACGTGGTGTGGTCTCCACATTATATATAGCAACATGAAATATGATTAGTCACTGTTCTCTAGAGCCACATAGTGGACACAGGAAGTGATAGTTATCTTCCACATGCAATGTCCCATATTTAAGAAAATATATATCCATTCCAATTGCACTCTGGTAAATGTATTGCTGCATTAGTATTTCACTTATGTAGCATTGCCTACATGTAACAGGAAGTGAGACCTAAATGACACAGTTCATCAGATGTATACACATTTTCTAATAAGTCCTACCCAGCACCACATACTGCACATCAGAAATAATATTTTACACATTCAAACAGTTTCCAATAATCCTAAAAATTAAAGAGCCGTGTAATTAGATCTACAGTAGTGATACCACAGCTGCTGCTCCCTCCAACACATGCGAGGTGCAAGGGCCCGATCAACGCTGCTTGCAGCTTTAATTATAAATTGCTGCTGTGCTAAAAAAAAAAAAACAACAACGAGCCTTTTTGGTTAAATTGAGCCCTTGAGAAAAAAGAAGTATGTTTTGGAATTTCCTGGACATCCCACATATCTGCAGCTGGAAAGTCATCCAAATCACTTGGAGCATGTGACCCAAAAGTACTCAACATAGTTTTAATAGCAGGTACAAAATTGCCATTTTACATAGATAGGCCTTTAAACAAAGGTCTCTTTCAATAGCCTGTTAAACAACTGATATCACAATAGTAAACAAAATAATGAATAATACCTTTGTCTCTCCAAGAGAGTTGAAGTAAGAGATGCACCTCTCTATATTGCAACGCTAAAACAGAAACAACTGAAGTTAGAACAACCATAAGACACTCATTGCACAACCATACACTCTGCCTACTGACCAAACATGTAGCCCTGACATGCAGCAATTCCTGATTTCCAAGAACTCATACCTGCAACCACTTACACCAGATTACTTGATCACAAGGCATGTGTGTCCCTTGAGTTTGAAGTTTAGGGGGGCTGAGCTCTCTGAGTACTTTTTATTACTAGGGGGTCTGGGTGCATGCTCCCTTCGGAGAAAAAATGGATTCTAAATGCTTGTCTCATTAGTTTTGAGAGGGGAATATAGACAAGTTTTCAAGGAGAAAACCTTTTCGCAGAAGGTGCTTGGGGGTAGGGGTCTTTGAGGGGTGGAGGTTTAGGTCAACAGCAGATGCAACATAGAAGTTGTTACCCTGAAGATTCATTTGAGATGCAGCTTCTCACTGTGTCAGTCTTTCGTCAGAAATACAGTATGTAATAAACACTGTGTTATGAATTTTGCCTTCAACTTTTGAAAGTTTAGTTTAGTTAAGTGCGTAAGGCTTTGGGTCATTATGTGTTAGCTACACCAATGATTGGAATGCCGTTGGGTATATAAAATGAAGAATCGGTAACTACATTACCCATTTCTCACCTTTTTTTCAGATACAGATTCAGGTGAATTGTTTAGCCCTCAAGGCAGCACTCTCCCGCTTGTGTTCTCGCAATGACTCCTGGGATATCAACCAACCCTCCGATCCCCCAAACATCATCTATAGAGCTACCACTGCCTCTAGGGAAATCACTGTTGTTCCCTTTAAGCCCAGTATTTTCCCATTAAGCCAATCTCTGTTGAAGCAAACTATCATAAACATGTTTTAAAAGATTTCTGAAGATATAATGGAGTTCAGTGGGGTGACTGATCTGCTTTTTGGTCCACATTTGCATGCTTGCAGCTGGCTTTAGGTTTAGTTCAAAATTAGTACTTAATAAGTACTGATCTGCTTTTTGGTCCACATTTGCATGCTTGCAGCTGGCTTTAGGTTTAGTTCAAAATTAGTACTTCACATTGGATTTCAGCTTTATCAAAACAAATGTATTTTTGCTACAGTCTAATGGAGATGTGTTGTTGCTAGTGCTTAATACATGCCAACGCCTCCTTCATCTCAAGTGACTTTGAGTTCTAAAAAGGCGCTATATAAAGTATTATTATTATTATTATTATTATTATTATTATTATTATTATTATTATTATTATTATTATTATTATTATTATTGTTATTATCATTTGCTAGATACAGGCCATAGGATGCATGCTCAAGCAAAATGACAACACACACATATTAAAGGCTGACAATTTTCAGATTTAAGTGTAATACGTTTTCACTGTTTAGAAACTTCACAAAATAGAACTTTTCTTAAATGATGAAGTGGGCTTATGGGAAAACACGTGAGCTTGAAGGGTATGTTACATACCTTATACTGTATGCCCATGCTGGACTTTTGACTTATTTTACCATAAATATTTATTTCTCATTAAAATATGGCATCAATTAAGACATACATTTTAAAATGAGAGATTAATTTGTAATTATATCTATACTTTTGTTTAATTATTTGGGGTATTATATAGCAAAAAATGTCTAAATATAGATTGTGGTGGGCTGAAATGGTACACTAAATCTCTTGTTCTGGTGTGAGAAAGCAAGTATTAAAGCACCAAATCAGTGTTATTGATGTGTGGTTTTCACATCAAGGTGCCCATCTTTTTTATGATCTTTTACCAATACTGAAAAAAATGGTTTCTACCAATTCAACACTGCCATTAGCCTCCAGTGTATCTGAAAATGTGTCTTAAACAACACATACACTGAAAAAAGTCACCACATTTTACTAAAATACCATGCTAATATACATAAGATGTTAGAATAAATAAATAATTAAATATGATCATGCTTGGAGAGCAAGAGGGGAAGTGACTTACCCCTGACATAGACTGGAAGCGAGTGCAGAATGGCCAGACATAATGTGGTGCTACAGCAAAGACATATGTTGGTACTAGAGTAAAGACACCAAGCATGTTATTTTTTATGTATTCTGGGGTTGCTGTGAGTTCATTTCCCAGTGTTTCTATGTATTTCTTACTGTATTTCTCATTACAGTGTTTTTTGGCATTTGGCAAGCCAAGAAAATAGCCTCAACGTGGATATTATCTCTACCCCTTTGCGAGCCACATGCAGAGCTTTTAAATTTGAAGGCTCAGTGCTAGAAAGATTTCATGGTAGTTTGCCCTGGTGGTAGGGCATGTGGACAGGATGAGAATGGAATATTGTAAGTGTTCAAAGAATTTACATTGCCACATACATAAGGATATTATAATTTACCTCGTCAGAAACCTTGTTGTCCTCCATTAAAGTGGTAAAACTTTTCACTTGGACATTATATTGCCCCACACTGCCCACCGTGAATCTTTTCTTCTACTTTTGGAGACACATTACTGTCTTCACATCTACACAGATAAGACTATTTCAGCATAGATGACACATTTTTGCAAGAACATTAGGTTCTCATTACCAATGAAAATAAAAATGTCCATCCGACTTGATAACACTGCAACACCATGTTTACAACAACATGGTGTGAGATAGGTTGCTTATTCTGTAGCCATAAGCCCCCCCCCCCCATGTTAGCTAGCAAGGTATACATTGTGTAAGACTTGAAAACATGTTAAAAATTAAACATTGTTAAATCACATTAAATAAAGTCAAATGAAATCTTTCTGTCCATTGTGTGTTCTTACTGCCAGTTGCTATAATTTAAATACATAAGCAACAATTAAGACAGTTCTTCTTTCACTGATAAGTCTACTCTGAGATCATCATCAAATCATCGGGGAAACTGTTTTGTTGAGTGCAACATTTTATTATATTTTATTCATCTGGATTCTGTGTTAAATCAAAAAATGGGCAAGGGCTGGAAAACAATTAAGTGTTGCAGAAGACTGCAGTGACATCCATGTTATGTCTACTGAGAAATTCATTAAAAAACATCAATTTCAGTATCATAAAATCATAAAAATGATTGGAAATAATTGTAACTACATATACATTATTCATGTCACTGAATAATTTTTGGGTGCAGTGTTTTTCTTTGTTCTTTACAGAACTATTTCAATAATATGAACATAACATTGAGTAGATCATTTATTCACTTACATGTATTTCAAAGCACACAATCTATGCTGCTCAAAAATCTGTATGACTTTGTTATTACAATATTGTCTTTGGCCTATTATTTTGATTTATTTGGTTCTTGAAGAATTAATAGTAAGTATTTTCACTATAGGAAGTGGTCTGAAGCCAACATCATCTAACTGAAAAAAGCTATGATGACTTGAAGTCAACAATCATATGATGGTCTGAAGTAGAGATGTGCACAGGGCCCAGTATTTGTTACTGTATCTGTATTTTTTTAGGCTTATTTGTATTTGTATTCAAATAAAAGTGGAAAGAGGTTTAAAAATCATGTTTTTGTTTTTATTACGATTTGAATTTTAGAAAATTAAAATGTTACAATAAGTGTTCATGAATAAACTACCTCACAAAGGAGGTCCCCACACCGGGTCTCCCAGATCATAGATGACTGCACTGACTACTGAGCTAAAACTTTACTCATCGCCTCATTGCAGACAGACCTCTACCTATTTATACACCCATAACACAGAGACAGCACACCATGTAATGTGTAGGGAAGAACTTCAAAGGCAATTATTGCTTTGCACTTTTCATTTATTGCCTAATTTTTACAACGTCACTTTGTGGAAAGGAGAAGGGAAACAACAGGTCATGGAGAATCCCTTTGGAACACTTCACGTGTGTCAGTAGCTCAGCTTTATCTGTTGGGAACACCCCCAACTCTGAGAATGAGGTCCAAATTAGGAAATGTGCATCATGTAGCAGGTGGATGTGACTCCCTTCATTGGAACCTGCTGATAGATGTAACAGTGGAACAGAGGACAGAGACTGAGATAGCGATGTAACCGACCTGTGTGCTGGTATTTGACATGGTTCTTCATGAAAACAAATAATTTTTAAAATATTTCTATGAAACAAATATTAAACTAAAAACTAAAAAAACAACAAAAAAGAAAACACTATTTGTGCTTTGCTGAATAATGTATTTGTATTCGGGCACACCCTTGGTCTGAAGACAACATCATGTAAGAATAAAGCAATGATGATTTGAGGTCAATATTTATCTGATGGTGTGAAGCCAACATCATGTAAGAATAAAGCAATGATGACTTGAGGTCAGCATTCATATGATGTTCTGAAGCCAACATCATGTAACAGAATAAAGCAATGACTTGAGGTCAACATTCATATGATGGTCTGAAGACAACATCATGTAGCAGAATAAAGCAATGATTTGGCATGGCCGGTGCGGTAGAAAACTGTCCTTCTATGATCAAACGAATGTGCCAGTGAGGGTGCAAAGATAGTATTATGCCAATAAGAGACAATTCCCAGGGAGTTAGCAAGAAGGCTAATCTGTGGTATAGCATTTTGGTTTTCTGTGTGAAATGATTAAAGGCCACCAGGTCCGTTTTTAGTGTGAGAAAAAAGTGGAAGATGCTGAGGCAGTAATCTCTAAGATAAGTCACACTTGTATTATCACCAAAGCGTTGAGGTCACTTATGAACTCAGAAATAATGACCAGATTGTTGAATATAATTAAATAATGAGGTGGAGTCTAGAAAATAAGCTCCACAATAGGAGGGGTTATGAAAAGTATATAATATGAGGTTTCATGATTTTGAATTAGGTTTGTCTTTATCCCGGGACAAAGGCCTCGGTTTGCTCTGTATTTCTTTATGTACAGTAAACCTATTCAGATTGAACTCTATCAGCTTCCAGTGTATTTTTTTTGAGTTTTTCTCTTATAAGTTTTGAATTTAATACTAAGTTGTGGGTGACCTGAAGATTTATTGGCCCATTTGAAGATTTTTCCATGACATATGGCAAGCCGTGCCAGGAGAGTGTCAGCGGCTACTGAGGTCCGGACAGGGCATCTGTTGACCAGAACCAACGGTCGTCACTAAGAGCAGAACCTTTTACCAAATCTGCTAAATTGTTGTTTCTGGCTTCAGATTATCTCTGTCTGGGCTGCAACTAACACCTCTCCTCTAAAGAACCTGATATTATGAAGTTGTGTTTTAAGTAGGATCATTAATAAAACACTAATAAAAATTAATGGAAGCAATTAATTGAAAGACTGATGAATCAGAATCACACAGTATCTCCATCCTGGACCATTCATTAAGTTGAATCTGGTAGATTGGAATACTGTGTGATTTAATTGATTTAGAGGTCTAATTATAAAAAAAAGGAGAGTCAATCACACGGTGTCTTCATCCTGGACCATTCATTAAGTTGAATCTGGAAGACTGAAACATTGTGTGATTTTTCACACAATAGTTGAAGAGTTCAGTGTGATGTATGCATGTGTTGGTAGTGCTTTCTGTGTGTGTGTGTGTGTGGAGTAATGCTTTGTGCAAGTAAGCGGCTGTGATGTGAAACCTTGAAATACTATGAACAGTAGATAATAGTGATTTAAGGGGTTTAAATGTGAGATTGTGTTGTTTGAAGAAATAACCAAATTATGTTATGAGTATATAACGGCAACAGTGTAATAGTTGCAGAACGTATGAGTACAGTTAAAACAAGAGGAAAATGTGTTGTCTTTGTCGAAATGTGTTGTGATAAATGTAAGTATGCTATGAGTATTTGCAACACCTGCAACACCATTTGGCATAAGTTGCAGACTGGTTGGACACAGCTAAATTAAAGTGGGGAAATTGCTAGGGAGCCCAAAGTTACAGCAATTTTAGTGTACACACCACTATTTATGGGGCCGCTTCCAGTAAAAAGAGAAAACTCAGATACTGCCATCAATAGGGCCAAGACCCCAGATGTCTAAGAAACCGCTGTTACGGGGCTGCATTCAGATCAGATAGAATCTGTGATAACGCCGTAATCAGGGCCAAATCTTGACAAAAAAGTTTATGGGTTGTTTGTATGTTGTGGTGTCAAATAGATGAAGTGTACTATTGTATGATTTTGTAAATAACATGTTGAGCTCAGTGTAAATAATATTTGTTGTTGTAATTGTGCGTAGAATAAAAGTGATCAAATGCCTATTCATTTATTAGGTGATATTGATCATTTGCATTATTAGCGGCTTGGTAAGAGTGTTTCAGCTCAAGGTGCCTATACAGTGGCTGAGGTGATTGAACGTACTGCACAGTTAGGATGGTGTGGTTACATCAGACTTTTTCGACATGGGATAGTAAAAAGAAGAGGAAAGAAAAAAGGTGAGAGAAGTCTAGTAAGAATTGTTTAATCTGTAACTGTGTAGATGTGCTGAGACTGAAACATAGCGGAAGAGTATAGCAGCAGGGAGAGCTGCACAGAAGGAGGAAGTTTTTTTATCAACCTGCTGCAGCCTCTGTGTGAGTGTAAGGCGGGGTGATAACAGTGCTGAGACAGAGGATACATAGACACAGGGTAGTAGAGCACACTTTTCTTTTTTGCAGGAAAGGATATAAATAGACAATAGAGGACTGGGGTGTCACTAAGGTGCTTTATCTAAATTAAATATATTTAAACTTATGATAAATTACTAAGTGGACTAAATTGAGACAGGTTAAGACTGATTTTCCTAACATTTTATGGAAACAATTTTTGCAAAGATTGTGGACAGCTGACACACTAGAGTTGATGTTGGGGTAACTCTGCCCAGAGGGAATAGCAACTCTACTACCTAATTTTTTTTAGGGGTGCTGGATGATTTTGCAATAGAGATTGAAAATAAAACTATAGGTTAATCCCAGATTGGCAATTTCTATAGTTCCCAGGAAAGTCAGATGGGAGCTAGATAAGTGGGGAGATATTATTATATAAATATCAGGACTTTAAAGGAGACTCAGAGTCATTGCAGCTGGAGGTTGATTCACTAAGAAAGTATAAAGCTGCTGTAACTGTTGGCAAACTAATTGTTTTGATTAAGATAGGAGTATAAAACGACGAGTTGGAAATTAGAAAAATCAATATAAAGGAGTGTGGGCAAGATAGGGAGGAAAAATGTTGACGAAGGGTTAACCACACTAGTTAAATTGATAATCAAAAGACATCCAGACCAGAAAAATCTAATCCTAAAATGTATGAAAAAGTGGAATAAAAGGACAGCCACAGGCCAGCAGTGGCCAATGGAGGGTACCTTTTACATTTCCTGCTGTGATGAGATAGAAGCTAATGTTAAACACCACAAAGCTGCCAATAATAGTGATGCAAAAGTGGGGAAGAGACAGAAAGAGAGAGAGGTATTGAGATGGTTTGTTCAGGAGGGAAATGCATATAGGCAGTCGATAAAAGAGATAAGGAAGATAGTGAAATCTGAGACAGTGGAAAAAGCAAAAGAGGGTGAGGGGATGGGAGTCATGAAAGTAGGAGGGGGTAATGTACTGTTAATTGATCCTCCACCATATCCAGGTGATATATACACTCTCAACCCAGATCAAGCAGGTCAGTATGTAGTGGGAGAGAGAGCAGACAGTGTAGAGGGAGTGTTAGTTATTCAAGTGGAGATAAGAATACAAGTGACCAACAGAGAGGAACACTCATCAAGTGAACACTGGGTGTCGCCAATATTATCACTGAATGAACCAACGCTCTCTGGACAACAAACACCGCAACCAATGTATGCAAATACTGAGACTGTGCCAGGAGGGTCACAATGTATTTCAGCACCCTATGCAACACTGTTAGAGGAAGCGAGAAGAGTGGGAAGACTGACAGCTGAAAAAAGGTGGTGTGACTTAAGGGAGCAAGTGGAAAGAGAAAAAGAAGAAGGAGCACATAGCAAAGGATCAACACATGCACTTGACCCTGCACACACACCTACAACTGGAGCAACAGGAATAAAAGAAAAAAAGAGAAATAAGGAAAGCAAAGATCTTATGGCGTTTGATAACAGTGGAACACGCAGCAGTGATGATACTGATGACATTGATGACACAGATAGAGCAAGCACAGAATTTGATGAAAGACTGGTATCAGGTATGATGAAGATAGAAACCAAGAAAAAAGCCAGAAAAGACGATAAGAAAATAGAGAAAGAAATAGAAAGGAACTGCCTGAAACACAAAGGATATTGGATGAAACAGAGGCGCAACTGTGAGAGTCCGAGAGGCAAACTGAAAGAGCGTTGCAGGACTCAAGAATGTTTGAAGAGGAGCTGGAGGAGTCAAGGAAGGAAACAACTGAAACAAAAGGGATAATATTAAAAACAAAACAAAAGAGAGCATTACTCCAAAAAGAAGTTGACAAAATGGAAAAAGAAAAGCAGAAAGCACACAAGCACCTGCAAGAGTTGCAGAGGTGCAAAGAAATGATGCCAGAGGGTCATGGCATTTACAAAGGGAGAACAAGAAGCCAGACTACAAGTGAGTGAATGAGATGTCTGAGTCTGTGTGAAATGGTAGGGGATCAGGAAGTGGAGGAGTTAACGAGACAACAAAGTCTACAAATCTGCATGAGCACCAAGAAAATGATAGGGTGACCAGAGCACCACAGATGCCCCTGATAGCAAGACATGGTATAGATCAATATATGCCATGGACGTTCATGGACATGGTGGGGTTAGCAAACAGGTTGCCTGGATTTTAGTGTTGGAAGAACGCACAGCAGGGTACAAGCTAGCCCTTGGAGAAATTAAAGCTCTGTTAATGCAGGAATACAGGTAGTGTCTGATGGGAATGCAGCTGATCATTTGCCATTTGGACACTGGTGGAGAGATGTTTGGAGGGAGCCCAGAAAACAATTCCCAGAAAAGATGGATTCATCAAAACTAGAAGGAGAAAAGCTGGAGAACAATGAATGTCCAACCAAGTTCCTGCGCAGCTTCCAGCGCAAATGGAGAGAAGAAACAGGAAGTGCCTGGGATGCTAATACGACAACAAAAATTTTTTTCAAGATCATGGTGCAAAGGCGTCTGCACTCTGTGGTGGGATTGATGAAAATGGATTGGGAGCTGTTCTCAGAGTACATAGTACACAGTGTAGAGCAGGACAGAAAAGAGAATAAGCAGCAAGAAGAACAAAGCAAACAAGTCTCCCTGAAATTAGCGCAGCTGCAGGAGAATTGACTGACAAGAAAAAGGATAAAAGCAAAATTCAAGCTCCTGTCATTGCAGCAGCAAGACTTCCACAAGTGGAAGAACCAACTTACAACCAAACGATGCCTTTGCAGGCAGCTGTACCATAAATAACAGCACCTAGTTATGGTGGTCAGCCGCAAATTTACAGTCCATAGCCTGCTAGCCCAGTAACACAAATACCACCTAAATGTGTATCTCAATTATCCAGGTGCAACTAATCCCGCGCCCCAAGGGGGTTACTACAGACAACAACAGCAATCACAGGGGCATGGAGAACAAGCACTAAGAGGAGGCCAAGGTCCCATGAGGGGAGGAAGAGACAGAGCATGAAATGCCCCATACAATGGACCACCTTGGGTAACACCAGAACAACAGAGATGCTTTAGATGTGACACAAATGGGACACAGACGCAGGGATTGTCCAATCAATCCCTGGGTTGGACCTGCTGCTGATTTTCAACAATAGGGGTGCCCAGAGGAGCTGAGGGGGAGTGGGATGCTGCCAATCATCTCTAAGCATCCTAATGATGGACCTACCATATCAGTAACCATTAACGACAAGAAACATGCATTTATGGTAGACACAGGTGCAACCTATTCCTGTATAGGAAAAGAAAGCTCTAATCTCCCCCTTTCACAGTCTTCAATTAAGACAGTTGGCTTCTCTGGGAAGAAACAAGTAATACCCCTAACAGAGCCTGTACCTATGCTACTTGGCGGTAAAAGAGTAACGGCACTATTATTGTTTTCAGCAGATACACCCATTGATTTAATGTGGAGGGATATAAACATAGCACAGAAAGTTAACAAAAAATTAGCAGCAGAGCTGAGTATGTGGGTTGCGCCCATAAAAAATATGCCAAATCTTCTCTGCCAATGCCAAACAGCTTATTCTGCCATTGGCTCTTGTTTGGTGTTTGATGGATTGGATGATTGAAGTTTGAAGAAACAAGACATATTGGCAATTTAACAATTTATTCATTTAACAAACAAGAGCCTCAGACTCCCAAATTCTGAAGGTAGTCTCTGATAAACCCCACTCTGTGGGGGCGAGCGTTGTCATCTTGGAGGACAGAGTTTGGTCCCAGACTGTGGAGATATGGGATTGCCACTGGTTGCAGAATCTCATCTCGATATCTCTCTGCATTGAGACTGCCTCCAATCATGACAAGCCTTGTTTTTCCAGTGAGGGAGATGCCGCCCCACACCACCACCTCCACACTTTGACCCTATGATCCAAGTGCCGTAGGCAAAATCTGGACTCATCACTGAACATAATGTTCCTCCACATATTCAGGTTCCAGTGCACATGTTGCCAACACCAGCGTAAACAGGCCTGATGGTGAAGGGCAGTCATGGCAGGCCTCCTGGCAGCACCTGGGGGTACCAGAAGCTCAAAACAAGAGTCCTTAGCAACAGCAAAATAAGCCGTTTGGCATTGGCAGAGAAGATTTGGCATATTTTTCATGGTCGCAACCCCCATACTCAGCTCTGCTGCTCATCCCACAAATGCATGTTCCTTACAAATGTTGCACCATTTAAAAGGGAAATGAAGGCTTTTCAACGGTATAAGATTTATTGCCAAGACGCATTGTTACAACAAAGAAATAATCTACAAAACACAAATTTCCTTACTTTTTGTGCAACGTTTACTTTGTTCATTAGGAGCTAGCATTATGTGTACGCAGGACGGGGTCCACATTGGATCTCCTGGTCTGTCTGATGGACAGGCAGGAGTGATGTCATCGGACCAAGGACTGATGTCATTGTTTGATGGACATTGTCATTGTGGGTGCGCAGACATGTCTTGCTATCTATAACCAGTAGTATACTGGATAACTGAACTCTCAGTACTCAATGCTACAGCAGCAGTGGGAACAGTAGAAAGCATGGATTCAAGCACAGTTCAAACAACCAACACAATCATCACTGCACAATGAAATTTGACACCCATGGATTGGATGAAGACTCTGGATTAGCAGGAGGCAAGTGTTGCTAACCGCAGGAGATATTTATCTTGGACCAGAAGGAGCTGCAGCAGCAGTAACTCTTCCACAATACCTTACTGAATGGTTTCAAGTCAAAAACTTAACTCCACATGTGACATTGATGGTTGAAGAAGGATATGAATCACAGGATTTAGGTCCCATGGTCAAGCGAGCACTACAAGTGCAACAGTGGTTCCCACTTGGCAACCCAACCATTCACATATCAGCAGACAAACAATTCCTCAGAATCTCTAATAAAACAGGGGAGCAAGGTGTAGCCAGTAGTTTACTATTAAGTAACAGACCTATCATGCAAATGTTAGTTTCACATGACAAAGAGCAACAGCAACTGTTGCAACACATACCACATTGTCTTTGGTCAAAACGTTAAACAGATGTAGGGTTAGTGAAATCAGCACAACCAGTAAAAATCTAAGTAAAACCATGTGCTAAATTACCTTATTATTTTATTGTTTTATTGTTTTATTAGGATCCCCATTAGCTGCCAGTTTAATAACCGCTAGTCTTTCTGGGGTCCTTGCAAGAAAATTTTTACAACAGAACACAAATACAGAGTATTATTGATAATAAATTAAAATAAGAAAAGAAGTTGTTAACAATAATGGAAAAAAAATTTAAAAAGCATGAGAAAAGAATTAAAAAATCCTGCTGACTTTGAAGACTTGAAGCACATTATTAGGGCCTGAGCCCAAAGGGCTATTGTATTTCGTGTGTTTGTTTCTTTATTATTACGGGACATCAGATCTAAATTTGACCCCCGTAACATGCTCAAAAACTCACCAAATTTGGCAAGCACATCAGGTCTGGTAAAAAAAATTGATGAAGTGTAAAAATTTACCCCCAAAGTGCCAAAATGTGCTCTCTAGTGCCACCTATGTAACTTAAATGGCCACCACGGCCCGTAGGAATGTCATAGAGACATATATAAGAGTGTGTAAGTCATGTATTTGATACATGTATTAATACTTTCTGATGTGAACCCACACTTTTAGATCTGTGCAGGGTTTTTAGTGTTCAGTCTTTCTAGTATTCAGCACTGATCTGTTCCTGTATCACACAATAAGCTTTGTGGTACTTTATATATTTCTGTATACTAAGAAAATACATAGGAAACACATGTAAATCATGTGATATCTTGTCTGTTTTTGATGAGAACATAAATCTGTTGTCACAATAGAACAATAGTATAAATTTGAATTTCACTTTGTTGGTAAAATCACACATCTGAACCAGTCCATGGCTAAAATTAGCTCTTCTTTGTTTAGAAACAATATGTATATGCTAAATGTCTTTAGAGAAGCAGCCTTTACACCACTCAGGGGTTTTTGTTTTTAAAAGCAAATTGTTTTAATGGCATATAAAATTGCCCCCCACCCCTCTGATTTCATCAGGTGAGGGACAATGATATAGTTTGATGCGGTATGTTGGTTTTCCTCCTGTCCTCCCCAATTTTTTGAGTCACCAGCCGCCACTGGTGTGGGGGCTGAATGCAGCTCATTTTTGTAGGATACAACAGAAAGGCCTATATACATACAGTACATTACATACAAACTTTGTATGAAGTTTGGTGATATTTTTATTTATTTTACAATAATTATAGGTCTTATATTTATAATTCAGTAGTGGGGATGACCTATGAGGGGAAGGGAAAAAATGGAGTGTGGGTGACAGTTTAGTGATAAAGTGCTGTAGAAAAATACCATCAAAACTAAAATTTGTAGCTCTGTACTGCAGTTTTTCCTTTATTAGGGCCCGAGCACCTAGCGGTTCGCTCACACTCTCCATTCAAATATATGAGTATTTTTCTGTGTCCAGCTGACTTGACTTATGACACTGTGCTGAACAAAAGTTGTTAAAAACTTTGTAATAACTCAAATGGTTTAGATTTTATAAGCCCTGAAAGTTACAGTGCCACATCACACCTTACAATGTAAACCAATGGGGAGGCAATCTATGGGCATGGAATTTGTGTCAAACTGAGGCGTCTGACATCTAAACTATAAGTCTGACTTCAAACCTGTATCAATGGATTCGTGAGGAAATTTCCTACAAAAAAATGTGATTTTTAATGTAAGATTTGGCCACAGTCCTGGGATTTATGAGGATATTTCACAGGAAGAGTACTGCTGTACTCTTGCTCTCCCACTGCTCCTGGTGATGCCTCTCCCTCAGTGCTGTGACACATGACACAATACACACTCATTATCAAATCACAGGAGGAGCAAGAAAAGACTTTAAAACTCACACTCTAATATCTCCAAAACAGTAAAAGATAGAAAACACATGTAAATTCAAGATTTGTAGGTCAACGTCTCGTGACTCATTTAAAGTTCAAATAAAGTTTGTATCAAAAACTATGCGGAAGCAGTAAATGATCAAAAAACTGTGGGTTTGCTCACACTCTCCATTCAAATGAGTATTTTTCTGTGTCCAACTGCAGTTACTTATCGTCTCTCTACACCTGACAGTACACATTTCAATCAAACTTTCACCAGGTCATGTGGGTTAAAAGTACTTTTCTAAAAATAGACTTGATGAAAATTAGGAAATTAATTTATTTTACAACCAAACTCATCAAGAGTTTTCAATTTACTAATTGAAATTCAAGTAAAAGGGCCAAAAACTTGCTTAATTTTGATGACATAGGTGTGAGCAAGACAGACATGTCTCACCCTGCAGAAAATTCTCATCCTCACACCGTTGAGATTTGATGTTTTACCATGACAGAGGAAGTTGCTATAATTTTATTGTACATGCTCCAGTCTGCACCAGACTTTACATGTTTGATAAGAGTCCAGGCCTGAACACGTCTACATGACAATATTCCATCAGTGATGCAAACTGGCTGAATAGAGCCCCCTACGAAATTTCAGCGAAGCAGCCCCAGCAGCGGGCAAAATAGTGGACAAAGGAAGTGATGTTTATGCCCCTCTTGCACTGTCTGAAAACAGCCCGGGTCTGAAGATATCTACACGCCTGTGACAGAAGCCCTTCGACTGCGCTGCAGCCCGACATGCACAGAGGCACGAGGACCTGTTCAACGCTGCTTGCAGCTTTAATTAAATCTATGTTTATTCTGTACTATCCTTGTGGATGCTGGTAGCTTGTTCCAATTGAATATGGCTCTATAGCGCACTGTAGATTTTAAATTATTATTTCTAGGTCGAGGAAGTACCAAGTCGCAACCTAGTGCCTGTCTGGTGAAATAAGAAGAACTGCTTTGTATATAGACTAATTGATCAGTTAAAAATGTAGGATTCCTTGAGGATAAAACCTTCCTAAAAAATGAGAGAAGCCTTACACAGAATCTGTATTCAACTGTCAGCCATGAGAGGCGTTTATGCATAACAGTCACATTTGTTCTATATGAGCATTGAAGAACTACGCTGGCAGCTCTGTTTTGTGCCAATTGAAGTTTGTGAAGCTCCTTCTGTGATGCTGATGACCATATGATGGAACAATATTCTAGATGTGACAAAACAAGTGACTGTTGAATGGAAGCAGATATATATGTAACTCATTTCCTCGCCATGGCAATACCTTTGCCCATTTTAGCCACTGGATCATCAATATGAGCTGACCAAGACAAGTGGGAATCCGAGGTAACTCCTAGTAATTTTGCTTGGCTCACTTGTTTCAACTGCGTTCCCTCAATTGATAAATTAAGGGAAGCGGCATTAGCTAGATTAAACTTGGTGCCAAAAATACCTTATCAAAAACAGTATCCCCTCACGGCACAAGCAATGGCAGGTATCAATCTCAAAACTGAAGGTTTGGTTAAAGCAGGAGTCCTGGTCAAAACCAGGAGTCCATGTAACTCTCCAATCTTTCCAATCAAGAAACCACATTCTCAAGATTACAGGCTAGTGCATGATCTGAGAATTGTCAAATGCTGTGGTTGATGCAGAAACATACATTGTTGTCAAACATTTCTCCAGGCACAAAGTGGTACACAGTTATTGATTTATGTTTGGCATTTTTCAGTGTCCCATTGCACCCAGACTCAAGGTATTTGTTTGCTTTCACATATCAAGGAGAACAATACACCTATACAAGACTGCCACAAGGTTGTTGTGAGAGTCCATTTTCCATATTTAACAGAATGTTGCTTCAAGATTTGCAGCACCTAGACATTGAAAACACACTGACACAGTATGTGGATGTTTGCTAATCTGTAGCTCACCAAGAGAGTGGTGTGAAAAAGACTCAATAGCAGTGCTAAAAGCATTAGCAGAGGGAGGTCACAAAGTAAGTAAAAACAAATTATAGCTTTTTGTCAACAAGATGTAGAATACCTTGGCAGAAGACAAGTTGGTGAAGATAGATATATTGCTCCCTCACAAATTGAAGCAATAACTAAAGCACCCAAACTACAAACAGTGATCCAAATGCTTTCCTTTTTGGGCATGGAGGGTTATAGTAGACAGTAGATTTGTGACAATGCACTTAAAACAGCACCACTTTGTGCAAAAATCAAAAATAAAAGGTGGTGGCTCAATTGAATTGGTGTGGACAGACAAAGGCAATGGCGCATTTTAAGCCATTAAAAGGGAACTACAATTGGTACCAGCATTGGGCATCCCCAATGACAGTAAACCTTTTCACCTGTATGTGGCAGAAAGGTCAGGATATGCAAATGCAATATTAATGCAAGACATGCCTACTGGCAAACAGCCACTAGCCTACTATAGCACCAAGCTAAACGATACCTCAAAACAAATCTGGCATCACAAATGGCGTGGCCCAAAGACGGCACACCCTATGACTGTGAGGCACAAACTTTGTCATTCCTGAAGCCATGCCCGGACATGCACAAAGAACTAGCTGAAGCTGAGTTTGTTTTAGCAGGAGAACAGAGCCCGATATCTGACTTATCCTCTCTCATCCAACCAAAACAGCCAGCATTTATAAAAAAAAGTGTTTGGTTAAAACTATATCTCTTTAATAGAGTACACTTTGTTAATGCCTTATAGTGAGGGAGAGATACTAGAAAACGTATATTGCCGCACTATGTGGCCATGCTAGAATAGGATTTAGAGGTATATTTTTAGTGTTGATGTTAACATGTTAACAGAGATATAGTTTATATTTGACCTGTGAGAGTGAATGGTGATGAATGTGAGACGAGTGCAGGCTGTGCCTGACTTGTGCCCATTCAAACGTGGTCATGTAGTTCATCTGTACTTGTACATAGTGAGAGCAGGCTCAGGTCCAGGGAGCGGCTCCTGTGCTACAGGCCCGTTCATACCTGGTTCAAGGCTTCATTATTTTTTTAATTGCGGTATTTTTTGCGGTATATTTTGCCAATCGTATGCTAGATCCCCAGTGTCCCAAAGCATGGAGACAATGCTTGACCTAGGACACCTATGGACCAATCCACAGATTGGTGTCCACAGATCAGTGGATGCTGCAAATGGATAATCAAACAGATCAGGATCAGAAGAGGATGTGCCACTACCTGCGAAGAGGATGTGTCACAATGTGCAAAGAGGATGTGCAACAATGAGTAACCCATCACCCTGACTCGGCACTGCAGTTGCCTCGTGTTTTGAGTCAGTGCATGATGTGGGGGTGTTAATAACAACATAGGGTAATGAAGGAAAAAAAGAAGGGACTTTCATACCAGAGATTTTTTTATGTTTATTATGTGTGTTTCCAATCAACTCACTTCCCACTCTATGATTTTTGAAAAGTTTTATTGTTACATTTACATGGAATCAAGTCCTGATCCAATTTAATCATGTGTTTTATTTAGGTTATATTAGTGTGATTAAGCTTGCTATTATCCAGGTTGTTAGACCAGAAAAACAGCATATTCTGCAATATTGAGTAACCATAAGTTACAGTATGTCATATATTTTTACTTGAATCAATGCTAGCCTTACATCATATGTTTACACCGGCTTAAGGCAACAATGTGATTCTTTTATTATAATATTATATTATGGTATGGTCTTACACTGTGAATCATTTAACATATGGGTATATCAAATCACTGAAAGTAATTTTATGTTTTGTGATTCCTCTTAGATACTGCGATGTCAACTCGCTGGATTAGTTGAACACTGACTTGTGAGAGATTTCCCTCATCAAGCTAACAGAGGTTTGCTCTCACTACTCGGATCAGGGAGGTGTAGGCAAGGTGCAGCTTTTACTTACTCCCTGCCAAACAGGGAGGAGAGGTTTTCCGTGCCATGCGCTGCAATGACTGGATCCACTTGGGATGGTATCCACATTTATGGTCATCTCACCACAGGAGCCTTGTTGCTCTACGGTTTGACTGACATCATTGCAGGTTGAGATGATATTTTGATGCGACTGTAAAGTCGCAAAGGGGGAAATGTGGTGGAAAACCGCCTTTCCATGATCAAACAAATGTGCCACTGAGAGTGCGAAGATAGCATTATGCCAATAAGAGACAGTTTCCCGGGAGTTTGCAAGAAAGTTAATCTGTGGTATAGCATTTTGGTTTTCTGTGTGAAATGATTAAGGGCTGCCAGGTCCGTTTCTAGTGTGAGCAAAAAGTGGAAGATGCTGTGACAGTAATTTCTAAGATAAGTCACACTTGTATTATCACCAAAGGTGAGGTCACTCATGAACTCTGAAATAATGACCAGATGGTTGAATATAATAAAAAAAAATGAGGTGGAGTCTAGAAAATAAGCTCCACAATAGGATGGTTATGAAAAGTATATAATATGAGGTTTCATGATTTTGCATTAGGTTTTTATTTATTCTGGGACAAAGGCCTCGGTTTGCTCTGTTTTTCTTTATGCACAGTAAACCTATTCACATTGAACTCTACCAGCTTCCAGTGTATTTTTTGAGTTTTTTCTCTTACAAGTTTTGAGTTCAATACAAAGTTGTGGGTGACCTGAAGATTTATTGGCCCATTTGAAGATTTTTCCATGGCACCAGCTCTAGTCATTTTTGTGCCTAGGCGAAATAAGGATTCTCTCCATTTGCTAATTTTCAGTAAAAGTGGTGGTGATGGGACATTCTCTCATCCTCTCATTTTGGATATATATTAAAAGGCCTCTACTGACTAACTCCGTCCTCATCGTATCAGACAGGATCTATAGGTGCTGCCTTGATAGACTCACATACTTCAGGATATGTTCCAATTGATGGTGTCTGCAGGCTGTAGAGTAGTAGCAGTGTATGTTGTGCTTGTTGTTCCTTCACCTGCAGGCAAATCTAAACATGCATGCAAATATAGTTATTAATCCTTTAGTAAGGACACACAATGATTCATGAATTACAACACATCAGGCAATAAACACATCTGAAGCATAAATTATAGACAATGGTTGACCAGAGCTGTTCAATTACAAGAGTGAAAAATGGTCAAGAATCCAAGTTCAAATTATTTTCGACGGGAATAAGCTACTCTAGCTTTAATGTGTCCAGTAGACATCTTGAATAAATATAGATGGTTGCAGTCTAACATTGACTATTATTAAGTTAACTATGTTCCCTTTCTTAATATGGAAATTATATTTATGATTCAATGTATTTTATTGCACTAGTGTTATCATGATAATGCAAGTATGTAAGAAACCATTTGATAGATTATAAAAATGAAAAAAAATGAATGAATGAATGAAATGAAAGAAATGAAATCTGTGTGTGTAAGCTGCTGTTGCCATGACTGTCTGTCATTGTGAAGGGTTAAAAAATGGTTAAAGGTTTGGCCAAAGTACTGACATAATAAAAATTGATTCTCTAGCATCCAGGTCCGTGCATGAAGTATAATTCATTTGCAGTTGTTCACATTGTGTAATGAAAAACCCAATTTTTCAGGGTATTTCCAGATTTCATTGTCTAAAGAAGTGCAATACAATTCAGCGCGTTAAAGTGTCCACTTGTTCCATTATCCAACTTGTACAAAGAAAATTGAAACAGGAAAGTGAGAGCCAGAAACAGAGACAGCTCACCTTCAAAGTAAAAGTTGTGAAATGTATAGAGTGTACAGCTGAAAAGTTAAAGGCTCAGTATAGAAGAAACAAAGGCAGGTACTATATCTCTTTAATAGAGTACACTTTGTTAATGCCTTATAGTGAGGGAGAGATACTAGAAAACGTATATTGCATGTGCAAAGACTATTTTGCCGATCGTATGCTAGATCCCCAGTGTCCCAAAGCATGGAGACAATGCTTGACCTAGGACACCTATGGACCAATCCACAGATTGGTGTCCACAGATCAGTGGATGCCGCAAATGGATAATCAAACAGATCAGGACCAGAAGAGGATGTGCCACTACCTGCGAAGAGGATGTGTCACAATGTGCAAAGAGGATGTGCAACAATGAGTAACCCATCACCCTGACTCGGCACTGCAGTTGCCTCGTGTTTTGAGTGCAATACAATTCAGCGCGTTAAAGTGTCCACTTGTTCCATTATCCAACTTGTACAAAGAAAATTGAAACAGGAAAGTGAGAGCCAGAAACAGAGACAGCTCACCTTCAAAGTAAAAGTTGTGTGTTCTGAAGCGTGTTGGCTGCAGCTCCATTTAAGGAGAGGCTACACTAAAATAAACAAATAGCCTAAATAATGAACATAATTCATAACTTCTTTTACACACCTTGGAGATAACACTATGTAAAAAAAAAAAAGAAAAAAAAAAGAAGCAGAGGCAGTGGAACCAACCTGTGGATTTTCAAAGTAAACGCAAAGTGTGTTATGGAGATGCACTGAGCCGCCGCCAACATTGACGTTATGTACAGGTGAGTCCAACTTTATGTTTGTGGTCTGCTTGTCTTGTTGTGTGCATGACTTTATCGAGTTAACCTTTCCAACCAAACACATTATTTATCTGCCCACCAACTGTGCCCCCTTTTTTAAGTAGTCTGCCAACTATAGGACAATGCAGGAGGAGGACCATCTTAAATATACAGCAAAGGCTGTATATGTAATGTTCTCCACTGGCATTGTCATCACCGGACCCCAGTGCAGCTGAGCAGGTGTGTCACTCGCCGAAAATCAGACCAGAGGCAAAAGTCCAGTTTATAGTTCAGGTCCGACATAGAAGCACCAGGGGAGATCTGGGATCACAGACTTCAGACAGTCAGTGACTGAAAACAGTTTGACACCAAATGTTAGATATCATGATAAAGTTTGTTTTAATTGGCCAAATGATCTTTGGTCTGCTAGAATTAGAGGACTTTAGTTACAAGTAAAAACTAAAGCTACAATTCCTACACTGTTCATCTGTGGATGTAAACACCATCAAGGTAAAGAGGAAAGATTAACCTCGTAGTCATGGTTTAATTTCAAAGCCAATGTGCTGAAGTACAGATAAATTACAACAGAACTAACAAATATGTGTTACTTTCTTCAACAGTTTGAGCAGTCCTATAACAGTTCCCTTATGAAACCTTTGCTGATACACAACTTAGCATTACATTTGTGGCTCTACTAGAGTAGACAGACAGTCAGGTGTACTCACTTGCACCACAACACTGGCTTCCTTTACTTCACCTCTGACATCTGTTTTAAACTTAACAAAACATTTTCTTTAATTACAGAGTTTCCAGAGGACCAGAAAGTTTGTGAGACACCAGAGAAGACGGCTACACTCAAATTATGAAACCATATCTAGGTCTTCAATTTTAAGTACAGTCACAGTGAGGTTGTGTACCTGCTTTCAGAATTACTTGTATGACATATCATCATATTGTTTAGGTGTTATCAAATTGGTCGTATATAAATACAGCTCAATGAAGTAAGAGTAAGTAAGATTTAAAGCATTTTAAATGTATTACAATAAGTGATAAGATGCTAAGAAATGTGAATTTGAACAATGTGTTAGTTAAATAGCCTGTCCAGTGTGACCCAGAGAGTCTGATATGTTGAGTAAAGAGAGAGACACTTACTCTGATCCCATTTTACTGCAAAGATGCAACCAGCTGAGTGTCTCAGTGCAGGTCAGTGAGGTTAGGACTGACAGGAACATTTAACCTTGTTTCAATGTAAGGGAAAAAACATCCAAATTGTATGATAGTATCACTTACTGTATGTATGATGTATACATATACACTGAATTGTTTCAACACCTCATTGAGTCTTAATGACATAAAAATACAACATGCTATATAGGAGAGTGTATCACCGGGCACTTTGTGACCTTCCACTATTGTGAGTTTAAACAATGTTTGATCACACAACAAAGTCTGTAAGAAATGATGATTATGAATGAATGATTAATTGATTTATATGACAAACTGGTTTAAAGTTCTATGTAAATGTGGGAAACATTAAGCCAATTGTATTATACTAGTATATATACTACTATACTATCATCTGTACGGCAGTGGAGATGAGAAAGAATTCATTAGAAAATGAGGGATGTTTGCAACATTTGAGGCCTGCTGTATGATCCATGATACATTTAATAATGTGTGATCTGCCTGTTAAACTTATTTCCAAATATTCTACTCATGCTCCATTAGGAAGGCTGCAATAATTTTATTGACAGCATATATGGGTCTGGTGAAGCCCAGATATGGTTAAGCAAGTCTGAACTAGGGCTCTTTTGCCACATTTCACTTCCAGTAAGTTACATTTTGCCAGCCTTGGCCCTCTTCCAGAACAACTTACTATAATGAATCTTGAAGAATCAGGGTTTGCCAGTACAGATTGCCAGTATTAGGAGGTCACTGACATTATCTATAAACACATCATTCACCTGAATGACTACTCCTTTAAGTATGCACGCTTAGTGACGTTGCATTAAGGATTATGCAAAATAAAGCAGAGTTTTGGAAACATTAAGTCTTACATCCAAACAAAGGTTGCAAATTATAGTCACTGCTTAAAGTTCCTCAAATTTCATAAAACCATATCAACACATTCCCTTTGTCACCATCTATAGGATGGTGAAATAACAAAATACTAAAGTAGTGACTGTAATGAGCCACTGGAGTGCTTAGCCCGCTAGCAGGAAAAAGTGGATGAAAATTTCAACAACAAAAAGAGAATATAACTTTTATTTATTTTGAAATAATCTGTACATCAACTGCACAAAGATTAACCATCTCTTATAATCATCCACTACATGAAAAGACAGTGTTTAAATTCAATTAAATTCATTTTCAGTTTTTGTTGACATTGTCAGAAAGGTGATAATTCTACTTGTTACATGAAGTTGTAGTGGTTGGTGGTGGTGCGCCGGAATGCATTATACTCAAAAGAGTTCCTAATATTTTGTCTACCCCCCAAGGTGGACAGAATATGTATAGACTTTGTATAAGTATTATGGCAGAGCTGTTTACTTAAACTTTTACTACACAAACCTCTATGTCCCTGAGTGCTTGCCAGCCTGTGACAGGTGAAAAAAGTAAAGGAAGCCAGTGTGGTGGTGCAGGTGAGTAGACCTGAAAAACACTGAGGCAAAATTCCCTGAAAAAGTCCCAACATATTTTCTGTCTAATCTTGTAGAGCCACATATGTCAGCTGCAGTGAGGTCAGGTGATGACAATGCCAGTGGAGAACATTACATATACAGCCTTTGCTGTATATTTAGGATGGTCCTCCTCCTGCATCATCCTATAGTTGGCAGACTACTTAAAAAAGGGGGCTACAGTTGCTTCACTGTTCACCCAATATTGATGTTAACACAAAAACCAAGTCAGCACTTGGTTTGCTGAAGATGGCATTGTAGACAACAGCTTCAAGCACTTCTAACAGGTCAAGTGATGAGGTGAAGATGCATTTAGTTATTTAGTCTATAATACTATAGGTTATAGCTCACACGTAAGATAGCAATTATGAGTGTTTTATTGTTTTGGTAATACAAGCTAACATTAGTGACGTAATACTAAACAAAACTAACGGTTATTTTATTATAACATTAGGTGTTATTGATATCGAGATGGTGTTGGCAGGATAACGTTACATATTTTATTATCCGTTTGCAGAGTCAAGTACTGGAGGTTAGAGGGAGAGGAAGAGAGTGAGGTGCTGCTGCAGGCAGGGCCAGGCAAGGGAGGAGAACAAACACCGGCACCGCAGAAGCAAGGGAAGAAGAGGAGACACTAGAAACCCTCCAAAGGGACCAAAGGGAGGCAACTGAGGTTTGTTATGTTATTTATAAAATTATTTTATTATATTCCTACCTGTTCTGCACGATATTAAAAATACCAATACAACATAAAGTGGTATTTATATAGCTGCTCTGTGCTTTACATTACAGTAGTCTGTATAGATTGATGTGTTATCGCAGTGTAACATGAGTCAGTAACTTCTTTTACACAGCTCGTTTAAGGCGGGAATTCTGCACCTGTAATCCACCTTGCTGTTCTGTGTAGCCTGCATTCAGACCAAATCAGGTGGTGCGGCGTACAGCTGCAGGGTTGAGGAGTTGAGGAGGTGTGTGGGGGTGTGGGCGTGTTTGTGCTTTAGAACCT
The DNA here is from genome assembly GCF_910596095.1 of Thunnus maccoyii. Lineage (NCBI taxonomy): Eukaryota > Metazoa > Chordata > Actinopteri > Scombriformes > Scombridae > Thunnus > Thunnus maccoyii. The sequence continues at coordinate 379,907 of NC_056535.1, read as the reverse complement.
AACTGCTGTAAAACAATCTGAAAATAACATTTTATTGATCTGATTCACCGGCTTCCTCACCACCAGCACTCCCTCTCTTCATTCACCCTCTAGCTCACTCGACCATAGCTGCTCTCTCTCTCTCCCTCTCTCTTTTTCTCTTGTCTATTTTAAAATGAGTTGGGAAGCTGACAGGAAAGTCTTATAACTTTTAACGTTATCAAACGAAGATAAATGTCCTCCCCTCATCCTAGTCATGTCTTTATCCTCCCTCATGGCAGAGTTTACAGCTCTGATCAGTCTTCATTGACGCCGGCATGCCATGTAAAACAACATGGAGGCGGCTTTATGCCTGCTTTGTGGTAAAGGCCAATCCTCTTTATGGCTATAATGTTTTCTGTATAAAAGAGGCTACTGAAAACATCAGCGACACTACTGAATGATTATATAAATACTATATAGGAACAGTATCATGCAGCAATATGTTGTTGTTGTAGACATATGTGGGAAACGCTGGACAGCCTACAATCCATATTCTGCACTACCATTACCATATTTCCAACATATCATGAAATTTATAACCTATAAAGCCTTATCTGTGTTTTTCCTGTGTTTTATTTTTTCAGAGACTTCTTGAAGACATGACCTTGGAAGAGCACAGGCAGCTCACCAGTGAACTGCTTCAGAGCAGCCAGGGTTAATGTTTGATGCCTTGATGATGCATCAGCACAGGCATGGAGTCCCTCCGTTTGCTGGAGTGCCAGGGGTACCGTGGTGTACTTGTGGTAACTGTAGGGACATGCCTACAGACCGGGAGGGGAAATGCTGTGGACAGGACCCTGCAAATTTTGTGAGCCTAATACCGCACTTCTCCCAGTACTGCCTTGAAGAAGGCTTTTACCCCTGACCTAATACATAGTCACTTTAGAATGAAGATATAGGCAATACCGTACATCAATGCTGCGGGACTCTCATAGCTGGAGAAAGAGCATCAACATCAAGAAGTGCTTTATGACACAGTCACATATCCCTGTAATACATTATGTTACATACTAAGATGCTGGGAGCCTTTGCTGGATAAACATACCAAAATACATAATAGAAAAATTCTACTTTTGACTGATAAATGTAAAATTAAAACCCTGGTAGCATTACATATTTTTCAACATTGAAACGGGGAAAAGGTTACTTGTGTTGGACTATAAGCTAACTTTCCCCCCCAGTGTATACATGTGCTCCTGATGACAAATTAGGAGCATACAATGAAATTATAGAACACTGTGAAAAATATTCACAGAATGTATTAACTTGGTGATGAGCAGACTTCTCCTCAGTTTATCTTTCGCACTAACTCATTACTCTTACTTACTGTCTTTAGCACATCACCAGCCCTAAATATCTTAGTTAGTTATTGGTCCATGTGTTGTCTTACTGGTACAGAAAATTAATAAGTCTTTGGGTTATTAGTACGACGTCCCCACTCTGTTGTCTCTTATCCGACCACCAGCTCTGTGAGAGGCACAAACTGAGACTACAGTGTGCTAATATTTAATGTTATACGTGGTGGCTTTTCTTTTCAGAGAAACTAATGTACTGCTAATAAACATTGTACATCATCTAGATTTTGAACCATTAACAGCAGGGGGAAATATATATTACATGCCGTTGTAATCTTTAACGTTACTCTTACCTGTCCAGCAGAAAACAGGCAACTTTGGCGTCAGTCTGCAAATATTTCTTTCTCATCAGGGATTTCCATCTGGGAAAGGCAACACCAATGTTTATCCTCATTTTATGCTGTTGCTTGTCCCGATTTCGTTTAGCTTCTTCGTGTTTTCGTTTCTTTGATGACAACAATTCACGCTCCTGTGATTTTCCTAAATAATAAGCATGATCCTCCATTTATCAGATTTTGGTTTCAAAAACTTCTCACAATACAAAATGTTTGGTGGGGAACAGCAACCACTCTCTCCTCTCCTTCTTCGTCTTCCAATCGGTGCATTTCCGGTGGCTATCCACTGAATCTAAAAATGCACGAGGCTCTCACTAGAGCCAGTGTTAGGTTTGGCCGTTCTGCGCTACTGTAGAAACATGGCAATGCAACATGGTGGCCTCCACGGAGGGGGACCTGCTCCCTATGTAGATATAGAGGGCTCATTCTAAGGTAACGAAAACACAACAATAATTATTTTCATTTGATTAGACACTAATTAAAACATACTTATAAATATTATATTCAATTTTGATCAAGTCTGTTCTGTTAGATGCCACTAAATACTACACACTGGACCTTTAAGGCTGACCATCCAGCACTGAATACAGCTTCCTGCCGTTTCACCTGAAACTTAGAAGAATTTTCCTCTGTCAAATTCATAGATTTTTGGTCCATGTTTGAAATTAATTGTGTTTAGTGGTGAAAAAGTATTTTGCCATGTGTAGTACTGGTTGAGAAACCTTTTTTTTATTCATAATGAATATTCTGTCCATCTGTTTATAGTACCCTGAATTAATATTTCTCTAACAGTTGCTGCCTTCATTTCAACTGCCCCCAGTAACAATAGTAGCACAGTAACATGCAGAGATGTGAAGTTCTTATTGTTACAAAATAGTTATTGTGATATAAATTTGTGCATCTTGTTTTGCTTGTGGCAGAAAGAAGAGCAGCTTTGGTTTTTGATGCTCATACAACCACAATACAATCAGAGGTGCTTTTGATTTCCTGCTGTGGTTACACAGACAGCAATATGTGTAGCACCATGTGAAGAGTCCACTTGCAAAAACAGATATCTCCAGTTGTGCTTAAGTGTCCCTGTTGTTGGACACTTGTTAACTAACAAAAGTAAAATCTAACCCTCGTAGTCTTGCCACACAAGCAATCAAAGTATTGTCAGGGCCAAAATCATAGCTCAATACCTGATGGTATGATTATAGTCTGCAGGAAAAAACTCATCCATCTTTTCCACTACAACAGCTGGTGGAAAGAGATCACCAGCATTATGATATGCCTGGAAGAGCTGATGCCTCTCTGCTAGAGTTTAGCACAAGTTTTTAAAATTGTGCAGTTTCCTTGCACACTGTTTGAAGTAAGCATGCTTGCTCTCAAATCTTAATGTCCACAGATGAGATGATAAGTAGTCCAAAGCGGATTATGAGCTCTGGATAGTGGCTGACATAATGATGCTTTGGCTTCAGTTGTTGATCAGGGAAATCTTGTTCTCTGAAATACAAATATTCATCAGTAAGCACTCTCAAATATGCTATTTGGCCAGTTGAAATGGATGGTGCACAAATAAGAGAAACCATTTCTCTTAAAGGTCCATTGTGTAGCATTTAGTGGCATCTAACAGAAGAGACTTGGTAAAAATTGAATAGAATATTTATATGTTTTAATTAGTGTCTAATCAGCTGAAAATAATAATTGTTGTGTTTTCGTTACCTTAGAGCAAGCCCTTTATATCTACATATTTTTTAAGCATAGTGTCATAAGTCACCTATTAAAGTTTGAAGCTGATACCGTTAACGCCCTCGGAGGAGATAGTGTTTGTTCGGGGGCCAATATTAGGGAAAAATATTATTTTGAAAGGCTAAGGCTAGGAAGGTGGACTTCCTGTTGGATTTAGGTCAGGGGTGTCAGTGTATGATTTGTAGGTCTTGATGAGACAAATAATTGAGTTTTGGTTTGATTTCTCTACGACATTCCTACAGGCCATGGTGGCCATTTTAGTTACATAGGTGGCGCTAGAGAGGTTGGCACTTTAGGGGTTAATTTTTACATTTCATCAAATTTCATACCAGACCTGATGTGCGTGCCAAATTTGGTGAGTTTTTGAGCATGTTTAGGGGGTCAAATTCAGGTGTGATGTCCTGTAATAATAAAAAAAAAGAAACAAACAAACACACGAAAAACAATAGGGTCCTCACCCTTAGGTAAGGACTACTGATTTACATTAGTCCCCTGCCTTTTGGGCTCGGTCCCTAATAATAATAGAAAAAGCAAGGGGACTGGGGGTGTCATCATTTCACTTACACATCACTTCATTTAACTTGAAGGTTTTACACGTCAGCCGCTGCAGACATATTATGGCAAATACCCTGTAAAACTGGCACCTTTGACTCTTTGGAATACCTCGCTAACATATATCATGCCCTCCACTAACTCCACCAAATGTTTTTGTATGGGACCATCCCTTCCTCCCTCCAGCTCGCTCCATTGCTTCCAGTCAAGGAGTCATCACTGTACTGATAACACCTGATAGTGGAAGATCACATGTGCTATGACAGAGCCCACTCCTTGGCTATGACCCTCACTATCTCTGGCTCCTGCCAGGAAGTGTTCATTGCTTGGTTTTTATGACCCTTACTGCCAACAGTAAATGTTGCTGCTGACTTTATGAGTGTCTGATTCATATAAGCTGGAAGCTGTTAGGATGATTTACATATGATGGTTAGGGCTGGCCTTGACAGGGCTAGATTATCAACTGGGCAAAGGCAGCAAAGCGGGAATAGCTGGGATCCCAGGGCCCCAGATGCTGAGAGGACCCAAGTTAACTGTGTGTCATTTGGTTTGTAGCAGTGTAATTAACTGCATTCCCTGACAAATTTGTTAGGGAATACCACCGAAGCACAATGTCAACTGAAAAGCTAAGCACCTGCATCTGCATCCTGTACCTACTGTATATTGAGACCTGGGGTCCGTTGCCAGAAACAGTGCTTTTATCAAAGATGGGGTGGGAGGTATGTAGTTATAGTAGATAGTGATAGTAATAGTCATTGGTGCACCTTTAAACCTTGGTTTATATTGAGTGCACCTCACCTGCTCAGAGCAGGTCGACAGCTCAGTGCACTATTCCACTATATTTAGGGCCTGACCCTCTTGTATCTGTTCTGTTTGTTTTTTCTTATTATTACGCCATTTAACCCTAAATTTGACCCCCTAAACATGCTCAAAAACTCACCAAAGTGCCAAAATGTGCTCTATAGTGCTAACTATGTCACTAATATGGCAACCACGGAATGTCGTAGAGAGATCGAACCAAAACTCAATTATTCATTTCATCAAGACCTACAAATCATATGCTGACACCCCTGACCTAAATCCAACAGGAAATCAGCAATAAGCCCATCAAAGTACGACTTGGCGCCAATTTTGGACCTCGAACAAATGCTATCTCCTCCGAGGGTGTTAATGGTATCGGCTTCAAACTCTGATCCATGACTTATGACACTGTGCTGAACAAAAGTTGTTAAAAACTTTGTAATAACTCAAATGGTTTAGATTTTATAAGCCCTGAAAGTTGTAGTGCCACATCACACCTTACAATATAAACCAATGGGGAGGCAATCTATGGGCATGGACTTTGCGTCAAAGAAAGGCTTCTGGCACCAAACTTTACATGTTTGATAAGAGTCCCGGCCTGAACACGTCTACATGACAATATTCCATCAGTGATGCAAACTGGCTGAATAGCGCCCCCTGTGAAATTGCAGCAAAGCAGCCCCAGCAGCAGGCAAAATAGTGGACAAAGGAAGTGATGTTTATCTCCCTCTTGCACATCTACATGCCCGTGACAGAAGTCCTTCGACTGCGCCGTGGCACGATGTGCGCGGAGGCGCGAGGGCCCGTTCAACGCTGCTTGCAGCTTTAATTTGTCCTTTTTTTGACATCATTGCCCGCAAGACTAATTTTTATTAATAATGATTAGGAAGTGATTCTTACCAGCATCTGTCATCCACAACAGCTAGATTCCTCGTTACAGCCATCAGAAGACATCATCTGCAGTCTCTATTGAAATGATCTTGCGCACTGTCATGGCAGTTACGCATCCCAGATCTGCTGGTTTAATGAAAGTTAAAAAAGACTCTAACACATCCACCTTTAATATAAGATAATGTATTTTCTCCTACATTTTCTGTTTGATTAGACCCTCCCTTTCTGGTGAATGCCCACATCTTTCAAACTCCATGCCTTTATTTAGCAACATAATTCCTTGTCTAAATTTGTAGTATCCAAGCCCAAGCTGAGATAACCTAGGTGTTCTCATCAGGGTTATTTTGCCAGACTTAACAAAACATTATGCAACTATTTCATCAGCTCCACAAGCTCCACAGTACCCCATATGAATTGAATTCCCCCTGAAGTTAGGAAAAAGTCTACCAAGATCTACCAGATAAACAATCAAATATAGGACCATACTCGTCCATATAGTGTATCATTAAGAAAGATATACATTCAGGGAAACAAAGCACATGTACATATAAACAAGGGTCTCAGATACTTTCATTCAGTGACTGAAAGAGTACCGAGACATTGAGACATCATCAGCGCTTGAAGATGACTTTGTCCAATCTTCTTCTCTCCTCCTCCTGCCTATAGGTCTGACGGTGGTGATGGATCCCCATGCGTGGCAGCTGAAAGCTCAACATGCCACAGTGTCCAGGAATGTCCAGTGTTTGGACTGCAATGTGTTTCCCTCCATTTCACAGTGCTAATGCTGGGACTTCCAGAAAGCAGCCGAGGACAAACATTCACTCACATTTACATTAATTAGTAATCCAGTTCACCTGACCTGTATGTCTTCAGACATTACATCCAGAGGATGCCAAGTAATATCTGAATAATTAAACTAACTGAAATATGTGAGAAGTTAATTTTTAATAAATTATCACAGTACATTAATGACTTTAATATTTTATCACCATCTCAGTCTGGCTTTCATTCAAATTTTTCTACTACTACTCTTAAAAATTAGCCAATGATGTAAACTGGGATAACAGAGTGGGACTCGTAGAGAAATAGAGAAAAATCAAAAGAAAGTTATTCAATGAATGATCATTGGTCTGGCAATCATGATGACACTGAAATTTAACCTCACCAATCCAATAACAAAATATTCTCTTCATATTAGGTTACACTTCATCTCTGAAAAACCAGGCAGTTTCACAGTCTCAAGCTGAGCACTTTAAATTAACTTTAAATTAGTGAAGTTGTTGGTTCCATTAATTACATAGTTTGAGGATTGCACAGAAACTGTGTATGTTGATGAATGTGTGTGTCATTGGGCACACCTGTACAGTATACACACTGGGAGAAATGGGCAGAGAAAGGGCATAATCATATAATCTATCCTTTTCCTTTCTCTCTCGTTTTACTCCCAGAGTCCATAGAGGTTCACCAGTGTTGCAAACAGGTGGAAAGATCAACTTTCTTGTATTTTATCGATGTGAATATTCAATGAAAAGGAGGAAAATGTAATATATAAAAATATAATATAAAATATAACTCGCTAACGGTCAGCAGAATTGGTTTTATTCCAGCAAAGCATCACCTTTCAGGTCACTGAATGGTTTATGAACTCATTAAATGTGTTTTCTGTTATGTGGAGTAGCAGAGCAGGTGGACCCAAATGCAGGAGACTGAAGCCCGAAGAATAATTTCTTCATTTCAGGCTTGTGCAGGCAAAAACAAAGCTGGCTGATCAGAGTGAAACAGAAAGAGAATGCAGAACAAAGGATCCGACAAAACTAAACTGAAGTGAAAACCAGGACTTAAATATAAACTAAACTAATGAAACAACAAGGAACAGGAAGCAAGACACAAGGCAGGCTGGGAGCTGATTGGCTGGGAAAGACACAGGGAGCAGGGCAGGGCTAATGAGACAGATGCAGGGCAGATATGGAGCACAAGAACACAGAAGGGAACCACAGAGCAAACAGAAAATCCAAAAACCCAGAAAACACAATATAACCATACACAAACCATCCCAGAACTCACGTGAACACAACTTAAATAAGTGTACAAGTCACATCAAGCACACACAGCAAAATAAACTTCAGCACACATTGCTGTTGAGAAAAATATGAATAAATCAGTAGCCAAGCAGAGTGGCTTGCATATTAAGGCTACATGTAACAATATAAATGGAACTAAAACACAATTACAGCTCTGAATAGCATAACTAGTGCTTCAGTTCACTTTAGCATTTAGTTCCTGCAAGAGTCAATGTAGCAAGCAACAGTATCGTAAATTGTCCTTAAATATAATCTGTGACCTCTTTTATCTGTCCTTCTTCCCACTCAGTCCAGGGAGAAAAGCCTGAGGCCATCTGGTGGACTGGTGGAGGGACATAGAGCTAGACTGGGACAGAAGCATAACAGTTTTCATTTGGATTTGTCCTTAAAGATTTAATATTTGTCTTGGACTTGTTAAGGATATGAGACTTGACTGGGGCTGAGACTGACCCTAGACCTGCATTTTGTGACCAGCCAAAACTCACTGGTGCTTGTGTAGGTAGTGGAGTAGAAGTGTATCAATGCTGATGCCAGCTGTGGACAGGCATACTGTTTAACCACATGAGCAGAAAAATCTCTGGGATTTTGATACTGTACTGTGAAAAAAATCAATTCCTGAAATAAATATGTTGTTCACTAGCTCTATAGCAATCTAGTGCTCAAACACTGCACCAGCACTTTGGATTTATGATAAGTGTTGCTTTTAAAGTTGACCCTCCTCTCTCCCCCTTAAGCACGATAATAAATGTTTGTGTCAGTGCTAAATAACAGAAGAGAAACAGACTGTAGCATTGCTCCACTTCTGTTCCATGATTAATGATTTATGGCTTTGAAAACAACACTTGCTTACGTCAGATTTCGGTAAACATGTCTTCAATAAGATAAGCTATCTACACCAGATTGTAATCAACACTTTTGCCAACTACTGTCAATGATGTAGTTGTCAATGTCAAGATAATATTTAACACGAACTGTAGACAGGATAGCAGTATGTATAAGTTCCAATGAAGGAACACATCAATGCTACAGCATGGTTTGCCCTTTTTGGTGTAAAGAACTTGAACTCCAACATGATTGGAAACAAAACAGGGCGATTAATATTCAGGTCAGCAAATTATTTTTATAAATCAGCAACACACAGCAACACAGTTGTCAGTGATCAGAACATCTCTGAATGTTGAACTTTCTCTGTCCTTCCTCTTTTTTTCCTGTGTATGTGTTCCTTCCTCTTAGGCAAATGTTGATTTCCAGCACTGATTTAAAATACTAGGATACTGGCTTTAGATTCCACTTGTATTGTTGGACTGTGTGCGTACATCTGTTTCCCATTGCTTAGTGATGGGGGCGTCCTGGAATTTCACTCAGAATGCAAGAAAACTATTCCAGAAGATAAATATTGCAATTAAATCATTCTAATTATATTATAACACAGGTTAGTATTAGTAAGTTTATGTTTCCTTGTGGAAACTGACAAGTGCTGCATTGCATGATTGACAGAGTTATTATGATTATTATTATAGTTATTATTATGGCATTATGGTCTGGTGTGGTATTTTTAGCTGATGGTAAAATCAGGTGTGGGAAGTTGCATATGTGTATTTGTGATTTCATCTAGTGGGATGGATGACTGTGTGGTGCACGAAATGAAACTGTAAGAGGTTGGTTTAATAAGTAACTGTAGGGAAGGACATAATGACTCTCTCTGTTTATCCAGTGACAATGCACTGAGATCACAGCAGTAAAAATCCACCCCTCCCCCTCCCCCCTTCCTGTATTTTTTCTGGCACAGATCATGAGGTTTCCAGTAAGCTACGTGCTACATTCACATTCTACCTGCTAGACAGGTATGTTGACCTAGTAGGAGGAGAACAGAGTCTCTCTCACCACACTAAGGAGTGTGTGTGTGTTTTGGGAGTGCTCTGCTCAGGTAGTTAATTAACACGTCTAACAATGGCAGAGAGTGAGAATTAAATCTGGTCTGATGCAGTTGACAGGACCCTTAATTAAGTAAGATCAGCAATGAGTGGAAGAGTAATAAAATGTTGGATCATCAACATGTGCAACAAAGGGACTCAATAAACTGCATAATGTTCTGCTAGAAAACAGAAAGTTGAATCTGATTAAATTGTTTACTGCCCGCAGCAGTGGTTGTTCTCAGTGTAGTTAGAGGCCAACTGTGAAATAGAGGGCTGCAAGTTTGAGGGATTGTTGGATCAGTGTTTCTCTGGTCGCTTTCACACTTATAGGTCAAATTCCAGTGACTGACAGCAATTCATGCAGCACTTTATTTAAATGGGCCAACACACTAAACAGGTTAGGTTTGACAGCACCCAGAGGATGTCACAAACTTGAAAGTGACCTGATTCAAGAGTGAAACCTAAATCCAATCCTTTTTTTTTACATTCTGAGAGCTGCAGGATTACAAGAAAGCATTCTAAAAGACTCTAAAACAGACACCAATTTGGACAGTGGACGTGCAAGAGGTTCCGTTTACACTACATTGAGTGTAAGTACAGGTGGCACTGCAGTCACCTGTGCAGTTGTGTGGTTTTACAGATATGCAGCCGTGGAAAGCACACAAGCTCCACACGACCACTATGAGGTATAGTGGTTCAGTGGTTGTGGTCTCGCTGTAAGAATGTCCTGGATTTGAATCTCAACTCTGATACAGAAACGTTCCACAATGATGCCATATTGACTTTCATGGTGAGGGCTACAATGCTAGTGGGCAAAAGCCATTTTTTAGTTCTTAGTGCAGTTTATTTCTTAGTGCAGTGTAAGCAGTGCTGGGGAACAGCTGTGAGTTGAATATTAATGACATCAAGGAAGAAGAGTGTTCTTCCTCTATTTACTCAAAGACTGCACCACTAATGTTGTTTGTTCTATGTTATTAATACTGTAGCACTTTTAGTTTCACTATGAATGAAAAGTGTGGTACAAATGAAATGTATTATTATTATTTATTATTAGTGGATTGTGTGTTAATAGAGTACTTGTTAGTAAAGTGCTTGCTCATGGGGGAATTGTTGGGTGTCTGTAAATTAAAGAGTACGGTCTAGACCTGCTCTGTGAAAAGTGCCCTGAGATGACTTTTGTTGTGATTTGGTGCTATATAAATAAAATTGAATTGAATTGAATTGAATTAATAATAATATTTAGTTTGGGCCACTTGCAGGAGACTGATTAATGAACGGATGTATAAAATGGATGCAGCAGAGGCTGACACAATCTGACTTTTAGTGAATATATGGGTCAAAGCTCTGAAAACTCTGGCTCCTACACTTCCCATAATACAGCTCAACAGAATCTTTCATTAGACTGACCCTCCATGCCTCGTGCCTGGTCTCAAAGCTCAAGCTGAGATAACCTTGATGACATCACTATGTATTAACATCTCTTTAATTTGTATTTGATCTTGCAGCCTTTCTCTTAACATGATTGCACTGAAGTTGAGGGGGCAGTGCCAGCAGAACTTTTATGGAAAAAAGATTTTGCGTTCTTTTCAGACATGATGCTGGCATCAGTGCATTTCTTTGCTTTTTGTAAATAAGTTATCACATGGACTAACACATGGGGAACTCATGTTGCAATTGTTTTTGCTTTGTTTATCTTCTCTAGTGGATGAAAAGAGTTTAGACAGAAATGCTTTGGTAGGAGCCTCAGACTGCAGCTAGACTTCATCTGTCCTAACAACTGTCAACTACACAATAATGGAAATGAGGCATTGCAAAACAAAATAGATGACATGATGTCAATTGTTTAGATTTACTTTTGAATCCATACACATGTCCCATATCACGTTACCTTGCGGTCGTTCTCTTTTCACCACATACAAAGAGAATTACAGAATGAAATTACAGATGGGGCCATGGCTCTAACTGCCCATAAGTGTTTGCATGTTTGTGTGTCTGTATCTGTCTTGTGTTAGCCTTGCAATATAAAGATGACCTGTCCACATAGTATCTTATTTTTGAACATTAACAACCCAAAGTCATTATTCATCACAACTTTTTGTGTTTCATTTTCCCATTTAAACTTGAATAAACTTAGAGTGACACATTCTTGGTTTAGCATGTGTATCAGAAGAATGTTTCACGGAAACAGAAGTTAGTGCATTACGCTGACATCTTGCACTGGCCTGAGGGATGGAACAAGCCCAAGTTCCCTGTTCAAATGCTGGTATTTCTTCCTGGCATTTAAGTTATACTGTCAGGGTTAAATGGAGAGGGTACATGTGACATGTGTGCTATAATTTTTATAAGACTTGTGTGATAGGTGGTGATTTGGCCTGTATGTGCAGTTTTGTGTGCAGAGTGTTCTTGTGTGTACTGTTATTTACTTAAACATAAACATGTAGCCACAGAGGATATAGCCATTAAAAATCTGAAACTGCAACCCTACTGTGGCATACATTTCAATACAAACAATATGACAGAAGATATCAGATATAAAAAATGAAATAACAAGAGTGATTTCAAACTTGTGTGCACAAACTAGTTATGCAAAATTCTCACATGAATTTGACTTACAAAGAATGGCATCATTTCAAAGCATGAAATGTTTAGATAGATTTAACAACCAAAAGTAGTTAAAAGCAGTTTTATCTTGTTTCCCACTACAACATTAAAATGCTGCTTACATGTTAATACATCAGTGATAATAATCCCATAATTATACCCCTTACATGGTCCATTCTATGGCATAGTGAGTACTTTTAACATTTGATACTTTACTATTTAATTCATTTCTTTTAATTGTCATGGAGTATTTTTAATGTGTATTATTTCTACTTTTACATAAATAAAGGATCTGAATTCTTTCTCCACCAAGTTATACTAGCACTTGCACAATAGATATTCATGCATGTACAACACTCAGGTGATGTGAGATACTTTACCTTATAACGTGCCAGCAAAGAAAGGGAAAAAGAGACTGTCACATATAGCAAACATGTATATAAAAATGCAGGTGTCAACATATTCAAAAATTCAGCTTTGAACATGTTTTATGAGGAAGGAAATACATTTAACGTGTTTGTTAGACCTCAAGGATACACACAATTTGTTGTAACCCTTGTTGTATAGTGAGACACGCTGAATAGGAGTTTTAGTTTTAGTTTGGGGTCATGGTAAAAAGTCAACCATGCCATGAACCCTGGACAATAGTATTAAGACCCAGTCCACACCAGCATTCATAACAGTGAAAATTTGGACTGAAATCAGTTTGTGCCAGTGAAATCTAAATTCATATGATCCTGCTCTGCTCTGCAGTATAAAGTGCTTCACATGTGTTAACATAATGTCGAGTTGGTGACCATGCAAATGATCACTATGTCACCAAGCTTCAAACACCACCACAAATAAATTGATTTTACTTCTCCACTTTCTGGTGTGAGACTTTTCCACTTTCTGGTGTGAGACGCTTCCATTCTTATTCCTTTTTTGCCTACCCACCACCTGGACCCCCACTTTTTTGAACATCACATTAATTCCTGCATTGCTGCAGAACCATCAAATATAAATGTAATTCCCTGGAGAGAGGACTGAATGGTGGCAGTCACTGGCACTTAAGGAAGTTTTCATACAACAGGATAGCTATCTAGATGTTATCATCTCATCTCCAACAGGCTGGACCTGTTGTAAACTAAGCTGAAACCAGAAACCACAGTCTGCCAGTCTTGACACCGTACATTGAAAGGAGCAGACAGAGGTGTGTAAACCACAAAGCTCCATTTTGCTGCTGGAAATCTGGAAATCTAACAATAGTGGATCTGTGTTTCTACAGTCCAAGGTATCAAAAGACCATTTAGTAATCATGTTGTCATAATGTCATTTCACAAATATACACACACCGACAGACACACACACATACCACGTACACTCACACCCACACAGTGCACCTGCACAGATTCACAAATTCCTTGCTTTTATGCATACATATTTGACTCTCACACAAAAGTTATATGGTTCATTTGAAAGCTTAAACGCAAGTGCTGGATTACATCATCAGGTATGCAAGTACCAATTATGCCAGTTGAAAGATGACTTGCATAATATTGTGTAACACTGGCATTTTGTGAAACCATTCCTGTAAACAGGTCTTACAGGTCTTCATGGCACCACACTAGTAAGTCAACAATATGGATCAGTATGAGGCTCTGTTTTAATGATAGCTCTTTGTGTATGGCACGGATTTGATGCTACAGAGAAGGTAATAAAGCAAGTCAAACACAGTCTATCCTGGTTTATAGTAGGTGATCATTATGGCTGTCATCTACAGTGTGATGTCTGTCCACTTCAGTTCAATTATTAGTTCAGTCAGGGGAGACTCAGTGAAGGAGAGGCTTAAAAGTAATTCAATTCAATATATTTGAAGGTAGACATCATTTTAAGGGGGAGATCATGCCATGAGCTGTACAGGAATACATGGAATCTAGACACTGGTGGTGGTGGTGATAAAGGGGTGAGATATGGATGGATATGATGTGAAGTGGAACTCTTATGAGCTCAGTGGAAGTACCCATGGACGCTGGATCTAATGAACAATGGGACAATGGGGGTGAATGGGGCGGAGGAGGGATAGATTGATCTAACACTGACATGACAGTTAACAGCAGAAATGAGAGGAACAGTTTTAAAAGTTTGACAGCAGCAAGATAATTGCCTCACAAAGGTTGGCAAAGTCTGATTGGTTTAACTGAAAGCATGAATGCTCTCCATCAGCTGACTGAGTTGAAAGCAGTCTCTTACAAACTGCACTCATGCACAGCTTTTCTGTGTTAGCAACTTATGTTCAATTACAGCTTTCAGTGTGAAAGGTAGTGGTAGTGATGGAAAGTAGTGTGAGATTCATGTCCAGTAGTGCAGCATAGCGTAAGGGTGTGGAGGTGGGGCTGATGGATGAGAGTATGAGCAGTAGCAGATTCACAGGAAATGATGCACAAGATAAAAACCTTTACATGTACACACAATGCTGAAAATTCGATCATAAGTTCAGTATTGTTAACAGGCATTACTCAATACAGAGTTTACTTTTTCAAAACTCTTCACACAGTCAGCATGACGAAAGTCAGTGTGGACTAAACTGGGTTTAACTTCATTTTTTGAATTTGCATTCAATGACCACATCTTTCGAAATTCATGAACTGTTCTTTCACTCAAACTCAACCAGGTGTGTGTAGTTACACTCCATTTTACACATTTACATACTACTGTAAAAACTGTTAAATTTATGTTAAAAAATCTAATATTGTACAAAATATCTACTATTTCTGCTACAATTACGTCTAAAAAGAAATAGACAAATAAAGCACACACGTCATTGATGCTCAGATGCCAGGTAGCTGAGGGGGGGGGGGGTCACACACCGTCAAACACCATAACCACAAAATGTTCAGGAAATTGTTAACTTAGTGAAAATCAAAGCTTGGCATTTAACTAAATGTTCATATGTTGTTTGCCTGTTGCTCATAACCTTTTTGTTTTTGTTACAGAGTCTCTATATTGACTGACAGCAGCCTCATTGTTCGGTTAACTAACTGTTAAGAAGTACTAACGTTACATTAGCAAAATAGTGAAAAGATGAGTAGGGTGGCTAGTTTTCATTTGATTGTTACTGTAGATTAGACTGGTCTATTTTTTGGCTTACAGTCTCTTGGTTTGATATGTTTGCTCCACTAGACAACATGGACATAAGGAGGTTTTTTTTCAAAGAAGAGGAAAGTAAGTCATTAATAAATTTGTCAATGATTATCTTACCTGTATATGTAGCCAGGGCCCATAGGAAAGCACCCCAGCATACAAGGACCCGACAACGCCTGGGTTCCAGGATACTTCACCACCACCAGTATTGTGAGATACACACGCACACAATTGCTTACAAATGTAAGCAATTGTGTGCAAGACAGAAAACAAAACACATACAGGGGTTAGTAAGGCACAGCAAAATAACATGCAATAGAAAAAACACAAGAGGCAGAGGAAAACCTTCACCCAGTGACCAACCACCTGTGAGAGTATAGCGACCCAACCATTCTGTTACTGGCACTGGCAAAAGTAAGTTTACTCACAGCAGTTGGTTTACAAAAAGACAAAACAAAACAATAAATTTGAGTAAACCCTCTCCTTTACAATGAACAACCCATTCACAGGCTACCTTTTTTTTTTTTTTTACCAAAAATAAGCAGAGGCATATCAACAATAACCCAAAATAAGGAGGCCAGTAAGGCAAATCATTCAAACAAGAATTTACCAAAATCAAATACAAGCTACTAAAAAGGAAGATACCCAAAAGATAAGGAAATTAGGTTAAAAAAAAACTAAAGACAAAAACAGCAGTGGCAACAGGGCTCCTCCTGACAGGGCAAAAGAACACAATATTGAAGAAAAAAAAAGAAAAAACAACTTTATATTTACAACCACGAGGAGACACCAAATAGGCAACTATACTACATTACCTTCACCAGGTACAGCAAACTAGGTCATACATGAAGCCAACACCATGTTCCTCGTTCCTATCATGAGAGGTGTACATTATTACCCACATATGAGAACAACTATGACTAGGAACATCAGAGGAAGGCATACCTTAGAGCTGCGAGTTACAGTGATAGCCAGCCAGCCCTGGTGTGGTCATCTGGCACACACACACACACACACACAGGTATTCTGGTCTATTCATATAAAGCTATGCTACCTCCAGCTAGCTCCAGTCTGACTGCAAACAGTGCCTGCAAAAATACCAGGGAAATACTTAAAACATGCACAAGGAAAACAGGAAAGGCAGATACCTTAATCTGATGTTCATCACCCTCAACAGCAATACCGAGGTCAAGAAAACCTATCTCCTAGCTGCACATGGCTCCTTTTGAAGGGACTGTTAAACCAGGAAGTGGACGGAAGTGGAAGTGTCACCTGTTCTCAATCAGTGATTATCAGATGGGGCATCATCCACAAGAGCTCACTCATTACATATATTACTCCAACGATTAAATTAATCCATACGTCACAGGAACCCTTTTAAAGTTTTCAGTGAGCTCTCAAAATGGGTCCAGTAGGCCCAAATGAAGCATGTATCAGAAAAATACTGGACCTTCAGTTCATGGAAAAGGTTGCTGTGACATATGGATTCATTTCATCATCATATGTCATCATGAGCCTGACTCTGATGTCGTATGGTCGTATCGTCTGATGGTGTATGGAGCATACAAGAGTAACAAACAAGAAATAGGATGCCTTAAGAAAAATGACATGGAGTAGTAGTGCAGCATGTAGTCCAGTAACAAGTGCTTTCAAACACAGTCCAGCATCAACATATGATACAATATGATAGTTTTATGTTATAGAAATGCTGAAACTCTTACAAGGAGGATCTTTAATATTTAGTTTTTGTCAGTATAAAAAACAATAAGCCTGTTTAATTTTACACTTTTGTTTTTAGGAAGAATAGGCAAGATTAGACAAGGAAGAGAGTGAGAGCCAGGTTGAGATATATAACAAGCCAAATCATCCTGACCCATGAGTCATTCCAGCCCAGAAATTTCCAAATAAGACACTAAGATTTCAGGAGAAGTGCTTCAGGGACTATCCATGGCTTCATTATTCTCCCAGTGCAAACTGTGTGTGTTGTTTTTATTGCATGGAAGCTTTCAAAAGACAGAGGAGAACACATGCAAAAAAGCATGGATCAACTGGTGTCAACTGGTTTTAGAAAATGGAAAAGAGCAATAGACAAATTCTCAACCTACCAACTGAGTCAAGCACACAAAGTTGCAATTACAACATACACATAACAACAAAGAAGTAAAAATTTTGACTCCCTCCTTATGAGATTATCAATGTTTTTTCCAGATCAATTACGGTTGCCTTTTGCCTCATTCAGTATATTGAGATAAAAACGAGATTTAGCTTCTCACATTAAATCTTTCCCTTACAGAGTTGATTTTGTGAGCTATCACAGCCATAGTCCAGATCATCAGAGGACAGTACATAATCCCAGTTCAAGCTGTTAATTTTACTGACAAATTCTTCTTGTTTAGCTCCAGGTATGCATTGAAGGATCATTGTCTTAGATGCCGTGGTCCTATTTTAGTCAGTTTTCTCACACATAGCTAACTAGGGTTAGGTCATAATCTGATAAGCCAGTGATTAAATTATAACTTTTAGTTACTCTTTCTGGTTTGTTAGTAAATTTCAGATCAATTTGTGTAAAGGAGCATTTTGCAATCCTAGTTGGGCGTTTTACTTGTTGTTCTAGTTGGAATCTCTCTGTGATCATTTTTAGTTTTTTCCTTTTAGATTTATCCTCCCAGTTCACATTAAAATCACCCATACGTAATAATTCTTTGTTGAGATTGCACTCTTTCAAGACTTCTGTGAGTCGATCATTGACATTGTCATCTGCAGAATGGGGCCTATGTAAAAAGATGTTTTATCCCAACATATGCTAACGTGTTACCTGATTTTGATGTTGTCTGTCACATAAAAAAGCCCCCCCTCCATGGGGTGTATTGTGATGGAAACTCACTGTAGGAGCTTCAACTGGTCATGAGCCCAATCGCTAGGAGTGCACGGTGTCCCAGCTGTTTTCCATCAGCGTTGATTGCTCTGGCCAGACAGGTGCGTACAGGCAATACAGCAATGAGTACCAACAGTAGTCAAAAAAGCACTCCATGAAACACAGCCCAGGTCTTTTTGCTGATGAAAAACTGCTTTGAACTTGATGTAGTTTTTGACAGGCGTGATCTGTGGTATGATATACGGCCTTGCAGGACAGTCCTAGGCAGCGATTTCATCCAGGATCCCAGTGGCCTGAGGGCCTGTGATTGGCCACCACAGCCTTCAGCCGCAGTGACGTCGGGTTGTGTTTCTCTCTGTTGACTCTGGCTCGACTTTCTGGCTGCAGTCCAGCACGGCACCACTGCGGCCACAACACCCGCAGCTGAAACGCACTACCCCCATTCAAATGGATGAGAGGACTGGTGTTTTTGCTGTCTCCTCCAAACTCCACAGGGAGTTGCTGCTACTACTCAAACCAAAATCTCGGGGTGTGTAAAGACCAGTTCATTAACAAAGACCACGCCATTTGAACAGTATAAAAAGTAGTTTTATTTGGATTGTCGAGAGGGTTCAGGATTGGATGAGGATAGTGTATGGTGGGCTGATTGGGGATTGAGGAGAGGCATGAAGGGGGATCGATTGCCGGGGGATGAATGAGAGCCAAAGGTTGGTCCAGGTGGTGTATGGTGGGATGATGGGGTGGAGGAGAAGGATGAAGGGGGTCGATGGCATGGGGATGACTGGGGACCAAATGGAATCACAATGAGGCTGGAGCATCTAGTAACCCAGGGGTTGAGACTCAGGGTGGTGGGCATGCGTCAATGAGCTTATGGCTTTGTCATCTCCCAAAGTTAACTTCACTGGACTAAGTGAGAATGGGCTCTTTGAATGTTGCTGTGGTAGCTATGGAAGCTTGGGAAGACCAGAATTTTGTTCATTTAATTTTTAACGGGTGGTCTGGGATTTCTTATCTGGAAGCAGTTGAAGCGGCTCTGATGGGAAGGAGTGGCCAGAGTGCAGTCAGGAACGTGGACTGACTTTGTCGATGTGGGGAGACAGGGTGCCTGTGCGGAGAGTTCGGTAGTGGACCAGGAAGTCTGAAGTGAGGGGCGAACATTTGGCATAAGACGTGGTTCGGACTTACGGACCTTTAGATAACATGCTGAAGTGTGAGTGGAACAAAGCGAGGTATGGTGCCCCTGAGGACAGTTTTATGGAGACGTTAATTCAGCTGGCGTAGATGTACATGGTGGAAGATTTAATCTTGAGAATGGAATGGGTGAACGTGGTGAGGCAGGAGAGGGTCAGGGCATTGAGTGAAGGGAACGAAAGACCATGGGAGGCATGGAAGCTGAAAATGGAGGGACCAGCTTTCAGGTGGGAATCTGGGTCTGGTGCCGAGGATTTAAATTTCTAGTTTATTATGGTCAACAACAATGTAGTAGGCTGTATGAATGAGGATGACTGGAAGACTGCTCATGCCCCCAAAGAAGGGCTGCAAAGAAGACGTGGTACAGTTCATAGAGAGCAGAGGAGGGGAGGGTGGGGACTGTTCAGGTGGATGATCGGAGGCGAACCACCTAATGCTGCATCCGAGCACGGCAGGATGTTGCGGGTTTGGGCAATGCGGTTGTCTCGGAAAGCACATCCGAGGACGAGGGGGTAGGATGAGAGCTGGGAGGTTCGTAAAGGGCTGGATGAAGGGCGAATACAGAGGGATGAATGAGGGTTGGCAAGTGGGGTGAAGAAGGGTCAAGTGGAGGGATGCAGGAGCGACAAGGACTAGTTGGAAACCGCAGATGAACCTAGAATGAGAAAACAGACAAACTGGTGATTGGGATGGTCAGTCGGAGTTAGGGCATTTAATATGTATGGGCATTTGAGACATTAGCATCAATGTAAGCTGTGCATGGAGGCGGGGTAGAAGAGGGTCGAGGGGTGGGATGAAATGTGGAAAGCAGATGAAATGGTGGTCAGGATTGTCCAGCCGCGCATAGTGTAGGGCATTTAATGTCTATGGGCGTTTAAGATGATGGCGTGATCGTAGACAGTGTTCAGTGGCGGGATGAAGGAAGGTTGGTGGAGGCCAGAGTGAAAGTGCTGGTGGGCGCAGTGTTAAAGACGGGTGGAACAAAGGGACCTGCGACAGAGTGTGCTGGAGACACACAAAAAATACAGTGGGGTGTTGGGGAAAGGATGGGGGGGCAGGGATAGAACAAGAGGAAATGAAGTGGGTCCAGTAGAAGGAGCATCGTGGCTCAGTGCGACTGTGGCTGAGGTAACAGCAGTACCGGTGGTGGCTGCGGGAAGAAGGAAGGAAGAAGGAAGGAAGAAGGAGCTGCCGGAGCGGGTGTAGCCGAAAGCGCCAAGGAAGCTGCAGCTGAAGGAAGGTAAGAAAGGATGCAGGGATGTATGTGCAGGGGTAGGATGTGCAGCCTATGGACACAGGGAGGAAAGAACAGACTGGGTGGAAACCGTGGGACGACCATGTATGGATGATCTGGTGGCCTGGAAGGTTTCTCGGACCTACAAAAAAAAAGAAAAAACAAAAAACAAAACAGAGAGGGTTAGAGGGAGGGAGCTCCGTGGCTTGCTGATGTATCAACTAGTGATAGGGAAAACTAGGCTCTCTGAAGCACTGAATCAATATGAAGCAATTGCATTGAAAATTGTTCACTGTTATAAAGCATTTGATACAGTCAGTCAATGTCACTGAAAATGAGGGTGATACCTCGAGATATAAATAAAGGTTGGATGAATGAAAAGAAACAGACGGAATTGAGCGAGCTATAGTAGCTGTGGCAGGAGGAAGCAAAAAGTCTGGGGTGCTGCAAATGGATAATATCGAAGGTGGAGAGCCAGGATGATGTATAAAGGACGGATCAAGGGAGGGATGAAGGATGAGGGATGAAAGGATGAGGAATGAAGGGATGAAGACATGAGGGTGGCCTTCAGCCAGGGCTGAAAAAGTCTGGGCTCTGCTGTAGTAGGCGGCATTGTGATGTCATCGGTGTGCGGCGGCGGACAGTGAACCCGGAAGAACGGGAGGATTTGAGCTGCTGGCAAGGGGATTGATGAAAGTCTTCATAGAGTTGGAAAGTTTGTCTATATCATCATTTCATAGGATTGGGACGACCGTCTTCCTGAGAGCTCGCCGGAGATGAGCAAACGTCTGGTTGAAGATGTTAATCTTCAAGAGAAAAGAGTCGCATCCAAGTGGGCTATTGTGTGGATGTGTCTGGAGCGTCTGGATCCCAGCTGATCAGAAGCGCGGCATCTGGAGGAGAAGGGTTCCGTGTGGTGAAGGAGGTATCTCGTAGGTAGTGCTGGATCGAGTCGTTGACGGTATGTTGCCAAGGAACGTGGATCATAGATCATGGGCGGGAGGTAAGCGTTTGCGATGCAAGCCTGTCATAGGTCAAGTGACAACTGAGACGAACGGGAGAGAAAGGGGTTAGACACACCTATATAGGTATGCACAGGTGATTGAATTAGTGAGGCGCAGGTGATTGAATTTAGTGAGAGAGAGAGGGGCGTGGTCTTGTTCCTGAACTTAAGTTATAATAATAACTTCATTAAAAAAGTTTTGGAGTGAATGGTTGAGTATTCAACAGTTCTTCCCTGGTGAATGTGATATGAAAGGGAGCACTGAAGACCGTACAAATAAACAAAAACAGAAAAAATACTAGAGAGCACAACACTGAGGCAGCCATCTGCACGGCCATCTTGATCAGATTATAGAATAGTAGTACAGTATAGTGAATATTTATTATGCATCACTGGTATTACTTTAGAATCATTGTGTGCACTTGGAACTACTGCAAAAATGTAAATGTTCTGGTACCAGAATTGATTCTGAGATATGTATTAGGTATTTTTGGTTGTATTAGTGCATTCTGTATGTGAGATTAAATGTTGCATCAAGCTGCATGTCAGTAAAGAGAACTGTGTGAACAGTTTTGAAAAACTGAACTCAGTTTAGAGAAATGCACATGAGCAAATGTAAAAAGCTGTAATGATAAAATGAATGATAAACAGATAAACCAATTGCTCTAGTTCTGTTGTATTTCTGCCAGAGTAGCTGCTCAAGGCTGGTTTGTTGCCCCAAGTGGTTGATATTTGTGATTTGAAACACAACTGAGGGTGGTTGTGATGTAAAGCAGGGTTGGTGGTTTGATCACCGGCTTGCCAGCATGTTGAAGTGCCCTTGAGCGCAAGACACATACCCCCAAATTGCCCCAGAGGGCAAAGCCAGCCCCGTGCAGCACAGCTCTGCCTTTATCGTTATGCAAGTGTGTTTGTGTAAAGCATTTTGGAATAACAGTGCTGTATAAACAAACTCAATTTAATTACTCTCAGATCTGTATTATTAAATACTTTCTGTTACCACGTCACCAAATAAACCAGGACTGAAATCTTTAGGATTAGAGCTGTAACCGAGTTGTTTTAGTTGCCTTGTGTTATTCATACCACAGTCATGTCAAAAATGTAGACGAAATGAATATCTGATTGAAAAACATTTGCTGTAAACCTTTTGCAGATACATTCATAATAAACTTTCCTCTGAAGTTTATATTATGGACAATCTGTCAGATACTGAAGCAAACAATAATCAACTACATGTCCCTAAAATGTATTGTCAAGTTTAAGTTCAAGCTATTTCTTCTTACTATAAAAATACAACTGGAATTAAATATTGTTTTTAATCAGGATCAAAACCATAACGCAATAAAAGTTCTTTTCAAAAGAAGTACAAGTGACAGAGTAAAAGTATAACAAGATCAACACTGTATCTCAGCAACAACAGAGCAAGCAACAGAGGCAATGACCTGGCATTTAGTCACCATCTGTATCACTTGTACTTTGATTTGTTTTCATGTTTTCCTGTTGTGATAATTATTTATTTTCTTGTATCCACAGATCCAGCATTTTTAAATCTCTCAAGTTGAATACCGATGAATGGAGATCATGTGATTTAGGGATTTACCCCCCACATCTGTGTTTCTCATGGTGCAAGTTTGATTAAATCACCTCTAAAAAGATACTCACTTGTGCCAATAAGGTATGCAGTCTGTTTAAAGATTTAAGAATTGTTTCAGGGCATCTTGCACCTTTGTTAAAGGGGACATACAATGCTGCATACAATGTGTTATGATGTTGGATATCTATGGTTAACATAGTCAAAGTTCCAAAACTTGAGGTGGACATATAACAACAATCAACAATCATAACAACAACAGAATAACAACAATCATAACAACAACGACAACAGCAGCAGCAACAGCAACAGCCAGGGAAGGAAGCCAACAGGACTGTGAAGGACCGCAAAGGCCCGGAACCCAGGGTTTCCTGCAAGATGAGAAAGCACAAAAAAACTCCGGGGAATATGTAATATATGGGTTATATATTTTACATATTGTGTGTTAAAAATACTTTTTCTGCTCAACAATAGTTTATTTCTGTCTGTTTGGATTTAAAAATTCAGTTCAGCTGAATTCTCTGCCCCTCCCAAAACGTGACATATTAGGCAAGACTCTGAGGTATATTTCAAATATCAGCTGCTGCGCGAAGTATAAATATCAGAGCACTGGCTAACTGTATCCTCAGTTTGTGCCTCCCACACACAGCTGCTGGTAGCATTAGCAAGACTGATAAGAGATGGCAGAGAGGCGACGTCATGCTACTCAGAGAACCGTGGTTATGCAAATAACCAAAATATGTATTCCTTTTCTGTGACAGTAAACACAGCACATGGGCCCACTGATAACTATGCTATATTCAGAGCTTAACAAGATATTTAGGACTGACAATGGTCATTTCAACCATGATAAACAACAGAGCTATGGCTACATACTGACACAAGCTCAGCTACAACACTGGTACCACACAGAAACTTTTGCAGTCCTCTGTTGCACTTTTTAAATATGCTGGGATGAGAGACAGGAGATAAACGTTTTAGACAGAGGCTGAACTGAGGGGCTGCATACAGAGCCACTATTAGATAAATGAGGAGTTTATTGAACTGTAAATCATGCAAAGACATTCCAGTTGAGCCCCAGAATAAAAATATGGAGTTGGAAATGTGCATATGGCCCCTTTAAATAGCAACTGTGGAGAGGAGACAGTAAATGAGGGTGAGATGGGGTAATACCATGCAACAAAGAACCCCAGCTGATATGATCAGTGATACTAAATACAGTTCTAGGGTGATTTGGGATCAAGTTGGGAAATGTGTTTCAGCATTGCATATTTGCAATTAATACAGAATAGTACTGCGCAGCCCTATTTGAGGTTATTTTGAAACCTGGTTCCCCTGTGCAGGTCAAGCAGACCCAAATAACGATTGTGTGGCACTGTAATGTCGTCCCCCCCCCCCCCCCCCCCCCCCCCCCCCCCCGCATGAGTAGGCCTCATTCAGAAATGGAGGCCTAACCCTGACCCAACTCACACCTAGGAAGTAGTTAGACTTCTATCCAATTGATCACTGTCAATTAAAGGTAGGTATACATGATGTGGATATTGTGTTGTAGATTTTGGGCTAAATAGGTAGGTACATTTCTCAACAACCCTGTCTCAATATGAAGTTTATATAATATTAATTTAAAATAATGCAAAATGTTCACTGATAACATACCGTATGTCATTTGTTTCCTATAATATGAGCTCATATTAACTAAAACATAATTTTAAAGGGCATGGAATGTTTTTATGGTTGTGTTAAGACTCAAAAAATTTAGTTGAAGTTAGTGAAAGATGGAGGCCTTGGTTAAATACTGAAAAAGTTCCTTCCCATATTCAATCCCATGCTTTCTGTCTCTACTCTTGTCAATCCAACAAAGGCAAAAATTACAAAAATAAATCTTTTGACTTGAAGCATAAGAAAAGATACCATGTGGTTTTTAGTGCACTGTCTATAAACAGTCTGTAGCAAGCCTAAAGTTTCTGATTAATCATGCACATGAATTACTGTTAGTATCACAATATATTACATATTAGTCATCTGTACCCTAAAATGAGAGATTATAGTACAGACACCTTTTTATTCTAATTCAAGGATGATTTTCTTGAAGAATATTCTTACGAAATGCCTCCTGCAATTTGACATTGGCTAAATGTTAGCTAAATTAGCCACCAGAACAAAGAGTTTGGGTTTTGAAGGAGCACCACAGATAATTACTACTAATTGTGAGCTTAACACCCACAATTAAAGTCAATTTTTATATCTTCCTTCATTCAAGACAGTTACAGAAACACCAATAAGATTACAGAGTACATATTTAAAAATGAATCCCAAAACAACATGTTAATAAAATGTATTATGTATTAATTAATGTATATCTATAAAAACACTTTACAAAAAACAATATGCTGTACATTAAGAGATATCATAATTGATATTGAGATTTATTAGTTACTTCTTAACTACATTAGACTCAAACATTGTGTAAAAAACACTTTATAATAAGTGATACCGATAGACATGTAGTGCACATCATCACTATATTAATGTGAAGTAGCATCACTTACATTTATTTCTCTCTGTTCTGTCTTTGTCCGTCACATTTAGTTTACTAATAGAAGACTTTTCCAAACATGGTCCTACAGTCAGATCCACAAATGATTTTATACAAAAAACTCAATGTTTCACCCTTATTTAGAATAACAAAATAGTAATATAAGTACAAGATCACTAAGAGTAATATTTCCAGTGTCATAATACAATCATTAATGCCCATTTACCAAAACAAACTCCACAGTGACAGATGAGGATGAGTTAGTCCTGCATCAGTAGAGGGACACAAAACCAGAGTGAGTTCTGTAAAACTGTAAAAAGATTGCTCACAAGCTTAGGTGCTCACAAGCATCCAAAGCAATGTCCAATTTAGTTATTGCACACACAGTTAAGTTTCTGTAGTGACAAAAAAAGATTTTTAAAAAACCCCAAAAAACAAAAAAACACAGGTACAACATTAATATTGGTTCATAAAACCTACTAGAGCCAAAAACACTGGCTTACATTTTCTGCAACACCTTCCTTCAAAGAGGAAGTTAGTGTCTTAACATTTGGGGCAGCAAGTTTTTTTTTTTCTCAGACAGGCAACATGGGTATTTCCGGTTCTTGAACTATTGCTCTGATTGGCTTTTTGGTTTCTACCCGCATGGTGACTGAATCCTCACATGCCAATGCCAATCTCCTCAATTTTCCAGCCGCTGGAGTTCTTTCCAAATTTGTATACGAGCCTTCGGCCATCAACTCGTTCCAGGATCTCTCTCTTATAGTAATACCTGAGGGAGGAGGAAGTCAGTCCAGGTTTAAGACACAGAGTATGCAGGCCCCTTCAGCACATGCTTTACTTCACTGATTTAAAGCATCTTTTACTAAATAAAAACGTTAGAGGTGTCTTCTCGTCTCTTCTATAATATTCATGCACTGGTGAACAGAGTAGAATTAGAGCAGTACTTCACAAATTTTACATGTCAAGGTCAATCTATTTGTCACTTGGAGTATAACTCTGTTTGGGCTTGGAGACTTCAAATTTTGAACAAAAAGCCTGATATAAACTGGAGGTGTGGAGTTTGAAAGCCATGGGTGTTCACCAGGCAGGTAGGGTCTAATTAAAGGTACTGTCTAGTTGTATCATAGGAGATGTTGGAAACAGTTTTTGGAGCTTGATCTATTCGGACTAAAAGTGAAGTGTAATAGTAAATCACTGGATGGGCCCTTTATATTTGTCCAAAGAAAATAAAGCCTCTCTGTCTACATGAACTCACCTCATGGCACGGCTGAGTTTTTCATATGTCATGCTGCTGTTCTTTTTCTTCTGGCCCCACATCTGAGCCACAGCCTCAGACTTAAGGAACTTAAAGACACCCTCGTGGCGGTCCTCCCACTTCATCAGACCCTGGTTCCTCTCTGGGTGGATCAGAATGTCCCTGATGAACTCCCATAAGTGAGTGCCACGAGGTGCTGCAGACAAACAGTGGAGCACAGTAAGCTAAATGTGTTTGTGTGCGCATGGATGTATAAGCATAAGTATGCAAGTCAAACAGATATGCATCTGCAGCCTGATAAAGATGCAAAATGGATGCAAAGTAGAATCTGTGAACCAGATCAGCAGTGTTCAGGTACAGATGTCTTTTGAACAGTGTATTTCATAATGAATGATATATTGATTCTCCAAACATGGCCTCACCATGCTTGTTTTTCTTTGGATTGTCATATATGCTGCTGCAGTGTTCTCTGCTGACTTTAGGAGGTCGCCCCCGGGGTCGCTTCAGTCGAGACTCTCCTTTCTCTGTTTTGATGTGTGCCTCTGTCAACACAACAGTTAATTATCAGATGTTTACTTAAACTCATTGACAGTGCTCAGGGTGAGGAATGCAAAGAATCTAACAAACAATTAGTTTTTTCTGCTTACTCACTTGAAATCAGAGGGTAGGAGAACTCTGGGTCTGATTCACCACTGCCAGACTCCGGTGAGCCTTGGCTTGAGAAGCCAAACATGCCACCTGATGAGACAAATGAGAGACAACTTTCATATATGCAGAATCCTTAATAGTCCCATAAATATTAAGGTAATGGTTTACAAGAGTAACAGGTGGAAACTGAGAGGTAGGAACGCAGAGGAGAAGATAATAGTAGACATGAGAAACATAAGGATGAGATACTGACTGTTGGAGGAGGAGCTGTACTCGCTGTCAGACTGATTATCAGACAGGTACTCAGTGTCTCCCAGAGGTGCCATGGGGTCCATGGTCAGGCTGGTCAGATCATAATCATCCCCATAGTCAAACTCCCTTTTGCTGACAGCTCCTTCAGCTGTTGGTGGTAAGGGGCAGCATTAGTCTCATAATTTCCACACATCATCTATTTTATGCTAGTATGTACCATCTCTATACAATATGTACCTTGCCCAATTCTAATGGTGCTGAGCAAAGGGAAGTTTAGGTTGTCCAGGAAATTGTCCAGGAGCAGGCAGGTCTCGTTCAGCTCTGGTACTGAGAGGCTCTGTAGCTCTGGGGGAAAAAAGACATGAGGAGAGAAAGAAAGACGTTTTAGCCATAAACTTTATTCATCATTCAGAAGAAAAATGTTTTTACAACAATGCGTATTCATGGAACTACACTGTTAAATCTCTGTTTCTTTGACTGTATAATGTACAGGTTTATTCATATGTAGAACTCAAAGTTTTAATCCTGTCTGCATTATGGTGCACTGTCCCTTTGAACCCTTGATTTGGTTACAAAAATCTTTACACTAGCATCCAAATAACATGTACTATATAATTCAGCTCTGAAATGATAAAAATCCTTCACACAACAGATGCAGTTTTACCATATTTGGTCTTGTGTTCCTGTAGACTCTGGTGGAGGTGTGGGCCGAGCTGCGGGCCAAAGACCCCAATCATCTGGTCATGGTTCATCTGGCACACGGTGGGCCCGTCCATGGCACAGTAGACCAGGGTGTTCGCATCAAACTTGGTGCTCTCTACATGGTCGCTGATCCAGTCCAGAACATTCTCTTCTGTCCAGCAGTGAGGGCTGATCTGTCTGTACCACTCACCTGCAGAGAGAGAGGCAGGAATGACTTCATGTTCATCAGCATATGGATGGTGTGTTTATGGAGTGATCCCTCTCTGCACTTGCTGCACTAGTGAGCACTGAGCTTTAATGGTGATAAATGGTAGTGAGACAAGGCTTTAGAGAAGATATATTTTCATATAAGTCATAGTTAAGGCATCTAATTATTTTCAGTTGATTTACTGTTATGTCTTCCAAAACACACAAACAATATGTCAACACTTGCTTCTCAATTTACTGCAACATGTCTGCCCGCTCAGCTATCTGTCATGTGAACTGATACCAGTCTGCATCATCGCCAGGTCTGGATGTGTCATACAAACAAAGACTGAGCTGTTTCAACTATGAGGTGGTAGCATTCTTCTGTTTGACAGTTATGCCGAGTTAAACATTGGCTGCCTAGTTAATGATTGAGCCAACAGTGTCTAAATGAGGTCAAAGCAAAATTCAGTGAGATAATGGTGCCCCTGCCTGAAGTTTGAAAATAAAGCATAATGTTTACTGTGAGTTAGGCCTCAGCTGAAAGTGCCCATGAAACTATAATGGTTAACAAAGGTTTCACAGCCCAGGGACTAAGCAATTTTAGTTTCTTTTGTGTCACACAGCTCACACATACAACTGTGTCCTACAGCAATAATAAGACATAAGTGACTGTCACAGCAGCAGTTGGTGTTCCTCTTACCACTCATGGAGCTGTATGCTGGGTTACTGATCTGCAGGGTGTTGACACTGGGCAGCACACTGGGCTGCTGCGACAGAACATCAGAAACACCACTCTGGTACATGGTGAGGTTTGCGTGAGTCAGGACGCTGCTGAGGCACGGCGATGACATGGAGACACTGACAAACATAGAAGAAACTTGTTTACACACCAGTTAAAAAAAGAACAATTTTAAATTCAAATGATCTGCAGGACACATTTGCCTCTTGTCATTCAACTTGAACATAATCAAAGTCTGTAACATTTCTATGTATGACTACTCTAACATTTCAGTTAAACAGTTACTGTTACTCTTACCTGTTTATGGCCACAATATGATGCAAAGGAATGATGTTCCGAGACAATTTGTAGTCTTAGCTTGTGGTGTATGATTCTATGAGTGTCAGTGCTCTCCTCTGTCTCTGAGGTAAAAGTGCACCTGCAGCCGCATTTAACCACCTTTATACTGCTTTATACTCCTGTAAAGGAGTGGGGGCGGACTCAGGTGAGTTCAGGGGAATTCCACCTGAAGCTGGCCACACCTCCACTTTCCTGAGAACTTGATCAACAAAACAAACCTGCCCTGCTATTCTCCCTGTTTTTTACTACCACTCTTTCACACCATCAAGGGGTTAGGTTAATGTTTGTTTTTAAATAGATTAGAACATTAGACATGAAAGCAGTCTGTCAAACCTGCAGTAAGGTTTTATTTTCTTGTTATTTTTACAGACTGGAATCCCTACATCCATATTTGCACGTTTCTCAAACAAAATATACACAAAAATAGAAATCTAGGTTATATACAAGGTTTTCCTTTTCTTTTCTATTTCTTTTATCTCACATATCTCTTTTAGTTTTAACTCAATATTTTGTGCTGTCAATTAAAGCAAAGTAAGAGTTTAATTGAACAATGAAACTGTTTTCTCTGTGCATGTGACAACAAAGCTTTTGAACTGACTTGACTTTCCATGACACAGCCATCTTTCATTCCAACAAGGAAGTGGGAGGAGAGGTTGTGGATGACAGAAGTTTGCAAATCGTCACAATTTCTAAAAATAACAGTAGACAGTCCTGTGTGAGTACGCCAAACAGCCGACGGTGTGGACAGACAGTTTGTGTGGACAGACAGTTCATCAGTCAACAGCTGAGCCTGACCAAGAGATTGCCTTTTATTCCACTGCAGTCAGCTACCTCCTCATATTTAACAACCTACTCTGTGTTTGTATTATTACTACTACATATAACACTGAATCATATAGGAGGATCATATTTACTTGACTATTGAGTCGTGGAAGTTCAAAAATATATCTTCAGATGTAAAAACACAGACACACACACAAGTTTGCGCAGCTGTTCTTGTTAGTACATTGCATTGACTCCATTGATTTTGTACAGCCTAACCCTAACGCTAACCCCTAACCCTAAACCCTAATCTCTAAGCCTTAAACCCTAACCCTAAACCTAACCAATGCATGCCTAACCCCAACCTTAACCTAACCTCAATTCACACCTTACTCCTAACCTTAACCAGGACCTCAGGACGTTTTGTCACATTAGGACCGGCCTTTGGTCCCCATGAGGACTACTGGTCCCAATAAGGTTAGTGTTTATACCAGAAACAGTAACCCACAAGGTAACAAAAACACATACACACACACACACACACACACACACACACACACACACACACATATATATATACATGTGTATTACCAGTCAAAAGTTTGGACACACCTTCCCATTCACTTGAATGAGAGAGTGTGTCCAAATTTCTGACTGGTACTGTATATGTGTATATATAAAACATAAAAGTACTGTTTATATTGATTGCTACACACACCTCCATCTCCTCATGCCAACAAAAACAAAACCTTTGTGTGTTTACCAAATGAGGTCAGCCTGTGTATTTAGTGCTGTAATGTTGACCCCAGAACTGTGACTTACATTTTCTAATTTACTTTATCTCTGATTTCAGTTTGTGTGCCAAGTTTGGTTGGACTGGCCAAAACAAACCATTCCAGCCCTGTATTATCAGTTCAAAGTGCTGGTTAGATAAGAAGTCACCAGCCTTCGGCTCATTTCAGGTCACCCAACAAAGCCAGCAGCTCAGCCAACTCACTCACTGACTTTAGAGGTGTTGTTTTTAATATTCAACTTGGCAGCCATCACGTGCTGCATATGAAGGAAGTTATTTTCTATAAAGTGAACTTTGAGACCTTGCTAGTGACAGCAGGCAGCAGTCATTATATGGCTGTGTTTGTATGCAGATTGTTTCTCCTTCCATGGAAACATAAAACGAGCTGGCAGTAGGTAAACTGACAAAAGTTAGGAGAATGCATTGTTGCAATGAAAGCAGTGTTGAAATATTAACTCTATACCTGACATTACATATCATGATAATGCATTAAGAGCAGAATTTTAAAAATGTGCAGGTGGTCTGTATAGACTGCTGATTAGTCACACACTCAGCATTCGCAACTTACATGCTCAGATGAACCTCAGGCCAAATTGAGAAGCACACAGACAAAACTCAGGTCAAAGGTGAGTACATGGAATGTTGATACTCAGAGCCAAATCCACAAAAGGCTTGTGTGGCTTTTGACACAAAACAAGGGCAAATTGCACTCAGCTTTCAAAACTTAATGGGTGCCGGCATAACATTAGCACTAAATCTTTTGTGAATAGGATCTTAAAATGGGGCAGATTGCAGGGGCAGACTGCGGGAGCAAATGCTACACAATTCACAGTGCTATAAGCGTAGTGTATCCTAACAGTGAGGCAGACAGTATTCTGCAGGGCAAACACACACGTCAACTCAAGTGAATTTTATTTATATAGTGCCAAATTACAACAGAAGTTATCTCAGGGCATTTTTCACATAGAGCAGGTCTAGACCGTACTCTTTAATTTACATTGACCCAACATTTCCCCATGAGCAAGCACTTGGTGACAGCAACACACATTGTGTTTAAGAGGTGTGTTATGGTGTCATGTTGCACATGGAGAGCTGCAGGTTTTTGTAGTGCAGTGAACATTAGGCTTGATGTGGCTCACTGCTGGTACCTAGTGGTTCCTGATCAAATACCACCACTTCTACTACATATTCCACTGCTACTACCATAAAAAAATGTACTGATATGTATAAAATCACTTAGGTAGTGCACTACATGATCAAAAGTATGTGGACACCTGAAAAATTACAGCCATATGTAATCCTTGGAAAGGCTTTTCACCAGATATGGCTAGCTGTAACCTGGCTGCAGGGAATTGCCTCCATTAAGCAACAAGAGAGGACAACTACTGATGTTGGGTGATAAGGTCTGGCTCACAGTCAGTGTCATAGCCTGTGGCCCTCCAAAATTCAGACTGACAGCTTGCCCACTCTATCAGATTCATGAGAGCGCAGCCACTTAGTCGCATAAGAGGAAGTTTTCCTCAATCTGATAGGGTGAGCAAGCTGTCAGTCAGCAGATTGACAGCTTGCCCACCCTATCATATTTATATTCCTCATTTACTGTACATGACGACTACATTGCACATACGCTGTCACAACATGGTTTCGTGTAGCTAGCAGCTAGATACAAGTTGGAAACTATGGCTAAACAGCTATCTTTGAGCCGCTTTTTAAAAAAAACAATGTCCAGAGGATGAAATATGTTTGAACCAGGTCATGCCTCAAGAGAATTTGCAGCAGGATGGTTGTGAGACGTTTGTTGGCTCTAAAGGTCCCAATTAGTCACCAAATATGGTGTAAGAACAGATCCAGATGCGCCTCAGATCATCCATGTTGACTGGACACCTGAACAACTCGACGCTCTTTTGAAAGAGAATTAACACTTAGGAATAGTAGCCATTTCTAAGCCAGTGTTTTTTTTTATTCTGGCCCGCTGTGGCATGTTATGATTGTGGTTTCTGTGGTGCTGAACTGTAACATATTCATTGTTCAATTTTGTTTGCAGCTGCTCTTGTAACAAGGGTTATGCAGTGTTGGATTTAATATTATAGCAGAAACCGCCTATGGTGATCATGGTTACAGTGATTAACTGCTTATATGGATCAAAAAGCTTGGGACAGAATTATTCCTATACAAAAGCTGTTTAAATAATTTGCTTATAGTAGTCAAGTTGTCCACTTACAGTGTTCATTTCATCTTTTCATACTTGACAACATTTTTTAACTTTACTACCATGATACACATTTGATATGTACCTAGTGGCTGCGGCACCATTATTACCTTGTGGTAACCCGTCTGCTTCCAGCTGGTGACCTGAGGCTGGTGCTGCATGCATATTGAAATCATGATGGGAAAAAGAAAGTCATTTTCTCTCATTGAAAAATGTAGTCTTGAAGCTAATAACAAACTGCCAAAAACGAGCCAACAAGATGCAGCAGTGACACAACAAGCATTTAAATAGATGTACTATATTTTGAAACAGTCAGTAAAATTCAGTAAATAGCGAAGCTGCCCGTTTCATTATTTTTTATTCATGTAATAAATATACAAATTAGATGGTATTCTGCATGAGAAATTAAGAAAAAAAATTTAAAAATCGGTTATAATTATCATCTGCTTATAGTGATCGATTTGACCTGGACAGACGTGATTAATATAAGCGGATTCCACTGTTTTGTGTTATTCCTTCTTTTATGTTTAGATAGCCATTCATCTGGCTCATTTAAATTACACTAGCTTGCTGATAATTGTCTGGCGCTGGCTCTGGTCGGTGTGCCATTTCATCCCAAAGGTGTTGGATGGGGTTGAGGTCAGAGCTCTGTGCAGGCCAATCAAGAACTTGTCCACCCAAAAGAAAAAAATTATCAAAAGTCCAGGACAGCTCCTAAATGGAACTTGTGGTGAGATTGCTCTGTCAAAAACTTCTCAACAACCCGAAGAACAAAACCAGCACAAGACAAACATGAATACAGAAGCACTCCAAATCAAGACATGCTGCTAATTCTTTGTGTGCATTCGTCACCGCACATTCATTCAAAACCACCACTCATCAACGCAAATTCCAGCGACAGCAAACTTTTTAGCTTGTCATTACACTGACCCCACACTCACAAGTACACTGTACTGTTTTAACTATTATTTAATAACTTCTTGACAACAGTTGGTGTCAGTTTGTGTCAGTACAAAAATCCACTTACAGAATATCGAAAATAGCTTGGGACAGGCAAGCCATCACAGTGTCAATCAGTCAGTGTTCATTTTGTATTCAGTTCTGTGATTACAGCTGTGATGTGTTGCCTTGTAAATTCAAGAAGCCTCTCACTGCAAAAAGTTTGATTGTGTTCAGAGATGAAGGGAAAGGGTCAAGGTAGTGAACAGCTCACTGTTTAGACATCCAGTGAGACATCTAACAAATGGTTGAACTGCAGTATTTTAGAGAAACTAAAAAACGCACTGCTGAAACTCTAAAAATACTGTTGAAATAATCATAATACTCAAAAAAAATGTCAATGCATCTCCCATTACATAATGTACTGCCTTTTGTGTTTAATGGTCATCCACAGCTGATATAGGGATGATAGTTATTACAAACTGCATAGCAGCTATTGCTGCAATAGTATTACACTGACCCGAATAAAGGTTTCTGTGGCTCCTCCAGTGCTGCTGTCATCAGGAAGAAGATGAAACAGTAGGCTTGGGGAGATATTGATGTCAGCTCACATTTTGCCTGTAATCCCACTCAGGATTGGCCTTTGGAATGTGTTTCAACCTGGTTAACATCTACATGTTTTCTCCCAAATTTCACAACATCACTCACACCCTGTTTCCACAGTGTGTTGGAGTAAAAGCTTAGCATGGAATGCGGCCCTGCAGGTTTTTGCTTTCTGACGAGGCACAAGCTTTAATGGCCTGGGGACAAACAGGCAAATTATTTCATCACTTGCAATTCATGCTGTCTTTTTTCTCCACCCTTCATTTCTCTTCTACACCTGGGCTGTTCTAAATGGTGGGGCTTTCCACAGTTACTGTTAATGTCCATTTAAAAAGATGTGAAGAGTGAGGCTATACAGCACCATCACAACAGAGGAGGTGTGTTAACCATAATGAGGGTGTGTTGAGTCATAGGTCACAACTGGTGTTAATGTATCTGTTATATGTGTGTTTCTGTGCTGAGACTAATAGACATTCAATTCAAATATCAAAACCCAACAACGTCTATGGTTGTGTAACATATGCCTCTTGCATGTTACATTAAATACATTAGTTGTGCTTTAAATGGTCACTATGTCTAATAGCAAAATCTTTTAATATAGAATATAATTTTGTCAGTAATTTTACCTTTATTTAATAGTTGTAAGGTGTACACATTTGTGTTATTTTCATTATTTTATGCTGTTATCTTATATTTAATATTTAATACTTGGCTACATAGTATCCAAGGTAACGATGCAGCTATAAAGCCCATCACCGGGGGAACAAGTCAGACCTGGCTTGTATCCCCCAGATTGTGTGACTATTAAATGGAAACCTGTAAATAATAATGTGTAGCTGACCCGAGATAGACTTTATTGCTAAATATAATTATATTGACATTCAGAGTGATTATCTATTTGAACTGATTCATCTGTATTAATAGTGTCTTTGTGTAATCTGTAATATAGTGAGTTTTTGATCCTGGTCAAGGTTAGACCGTTGGCCCTTTAATTTGTTATTTAACGGTTATTAAGCTTCGTCACAAAAATCATTTATTAGTATTTTAAGTTTCCTTTGATTATGATTTTACTTATGTTAAATAGTTTTACTGAGACTGGGCTTGTATCCCCCTAAAGTATTTGTAAGCAATAAACAGACATCATTGAATTGACATCGGAGCTGTCTGGTTGTCTTCGTTGGAGTCAACTGACGTTACTAACTGTCAGCTGTTAGTCCACCATCATCATCACAACACAACGCAGAGACTGTAGGCTGTCACTATTATCAGCCATATAAGACAAACTTAACGGGGGCATTGTAAACTGTGAGGCTAATATAGACCCCCGTTACAGTTGTAATATTCAGTATTAAACATAAACACGGAACATAAAACACAGTAAAAAGCAACAGAACTCCACAGAAATAGCAAGAAAAAAAAGAATATCATAGTAATAACTTCTACCAAAAATACATTAAACAATATACTGTACATTTTAGCACAAAGTCAGGAGGTTGTGATATGTTGCACAACAAGCTAGTGAACCACTGTGAAGCTAGTGAACCGCGTTCTTGCACATGTTCAAGGGCATCTGCCTTTCTGCCGTTTCTAAACAAACTACAATGACCATAATCTCAGCTTGGTGAAGGAACATGTCACCCAGTGCAGCGGTGTGGCTCATTTATGTGTTTTAATAGTTTTTGGACAACAGAGGTCTACGACACAGATGGACTATATCAGGCTTTTTTTGTGTGTCAAACCACTGTTTCCAAGTATAACTTTAATGCACAGATTTTTAATAATAATATGAATAAAATAATATAATATAATTATAATAAGATAGTTCTGTTTTAAATATATGCACATAAAAGAAAATTTCATATTTTGGGAAATTTGTTAGAGTCACCTCATGGGAAAGGAAGTGTACAGAGCAATATTTAGCTTTTGTTCTGCTGTCAGCAGCAACAGTAATAAAGGGCAACCTTCACAAGTTCTGACAGTTTCTAGATGAAATGATCAATTGATTAACAGGACAGAAAACAGACAATTACAAAAAGCATGATATTTCCCCTTTAAGACACATACCACATAACCATAAACACAACATCTGCTGTTTGATTGGACCTTTGTTGCATGTCATACTTCTCTCTCTACCCACATTTTCTGTCCCTGCACTTTCAAACTGGCAAAAGGTAAAGATTCTGCCCCAAAAATCTTTTTTTTTAAAAGTATGGGCACACACCAGTCTCTACTGTAACCAGGAAACACCTGTAACCATGGTTACTGATATACCCCATGCTTATTCAGCTGTTTTGTTTTATTACATGGTGTTTCCCATAGTATTCACCCAAACAATCATTTACTATAAAATACATGTAGATGACATTTTCTTCTTTATGCTTGTACATGGATTTAAGTCAAAGTGATGGATCCATTTCTGTTTTTCAGATAGCCAAGTGACCTGGAAGTACCGAGACTACACAATAAGATGTTCCTCCATGTCCCCTCCTCAGAATGGGACAGAATAAATTCAAGACAAACTTTGCTCAAGGAAAACTATGTCTGCTGATATAACCTCCTCAGTGCTCAGAGAGCCTTTCTAACAGTGCTGACATGTACCAGTATGTGTTTATGTGTGAGACTTTATTAGTGAAATCAGCTTGCTGGCTGTTGATATGCCTGTCAACAGCAGGCACACATTTCAGATTCACATTCAATGTTTACTTTTTGTGAAAAAGAATCAGAAAGCGATATAAAGAACATCAAAATATCATCCCTGTACCAGTTTGTGCAAATAGGTATGCCTGCACCAATATTTGACATGCTTTATGCAATAAAAATGGTGGTCCAAGTTGGATGGTTGTGTGGTGTAGGAGAAACTGACTCTATCCAATTGTAACTTCTCACTCTTAGCGGCTGTATGAGGGATGTTCAGCAATAACAACAACAGTGAGACATCACTTTTAGTTTAGAACAGCTTTCTGAAAAGCTAACATTTACAACTTTCAAACAGGCATTTGTGAATTCATTTTTTATTTGTGAATTGAAAAAGCATTTGTGGATCTCAGTTCTACGCTTGTGGATTTGCTTTTTATACACGCAGAGTTTTGAGACAAACATTCTGTCAGTCCAAGCGAAAATCCATGTGTATCACTTGGCCATTTTAGCATAGCATGTGATCGCCTGCTAACAATGCCATTTCCGCATTTCAAAGTAGGAGCATGCAGTCTTTCTATGAGCTGCATGTTTTGTTTTGTTTTTTAAATGGTCAGCGATAAGTAACGCGCATTCATTGTTATATGTTAATGTCATACAGTGAGTATTGGTGTGTGTTTATTTGTTCTATGTATAATATCTAGCACACACTTTCCTATACATTTCTGTTTAAGTATGAAAGGCACAAGGATACTTGTGGGCAACGTTAAGCTCTCTCAAGCGGTGGCTTGACTGCCTCTTCAGTTGGCAGTTATCAGCCACCCCGTTATTCATTTTTCATTTATTCTTTCAGGTGGGTAATTTGTATGTGTATTTGCAGATCCGTTTTATATTTGCAAAATATTTTTGTGAGTTTACAAATCTTTTTTTGTATTTTTGGAAGGTGTTTTATATTTACAGATTACACATTTACACACAGATTGTCGAACTGACACAAATCATTTTGAAACAAATCTCTCTCTATACAAAAGCGAATCCTTACAGCAGACATGAACACAACAACTTATGTGTCAATCAGAACACACTAAAAATAAACACTAACAACAGGCAACACACTTTTTTATGGCAGTCTGTGAAATTAAATCACTTTTTTATTGTGTATATGTTGTTTTTTAATGGTTGATAGTGTCAGAAATGTGCACATTGTGTAAAGACAGTAAGATTTGTACCTCTGTATAGATTGTACTACAGTATATTCTACAGGGACTTGTCATAGAAATGCAGTAGGAAAGCTTTCAGTGGGCTTTATTTTTGACAATTTTTCTTTTCTTGTCATAAAGAAAATAAAAATACAGTACTTAATAATACTGTAATACAGTATCAATACAGGACATGAGAATAATGCTGTGAAGAAAACAAAAAAACTACGGTTAATTCTTTAATACAGCAAATATTGACTATGTACACAATAGTTGCTATAGTAATTGTTGCTTTCATGTTACCTGTGTGAGGCGTTTTGAACCATGCACGTAACCAATCTTAAAAAAAAAAAAAGTACTATTGTGTCTAGGTGTTGAAAGGCTTTTCAGTAGAGCTGTGCTTGCTGATGGGGTGTTGTGTTTGCGCACTCTAGTGGCTTAACATGGTAACTGCTAGACTAGGTTTAAACTCTGTGTAAAGCAATAATTAATATGTGTTCTGAATTTTTCACACCACATAAAAAGGTGTTTTCTGTAGAGGAAAAATTATCATTTAGTGAATAACCTTTGTATTAAGTGTGACTTTCTGTGTTATATTGTTTTGTAGAAAGCATGATGGTTCCATTTCTGCTGAACTTTACTCAAATCCCTGATGCTATAAATGAACTGTCTTTCTTAATATAATGCATCAGGCATACCACATTTATGTGCTAAATGATGTAAGATTGAAATATAGCCTAGCCTGCACATTAACCTTTTTTGAGACAAGAGTGTGCCTTCATTTGGGAAATGCCTTAATTAATCATTGATGTTTATCCCCTCATTGAATGTAACTATTGACTCTTTGTTCTTATGCATATAAAAACTCTGGTAAAGATGCACTCGGGATTGATTCCTCAGCAGTTGCTGACTGTCACTTTGTTGGTTTCGACCCTTTTGCGCAAAAGCTAAATAAATATACAAAGACAAATTTCTCTTTGTCAGTCTCCCTTATTCGGTCAAACTTCCACCACATTTTTAAATTTTAATGATTGAAAATATTGTCAAATATATGAAATTAGATTTCAAAATTGTGGAGAAACAAGCATTATTCTGACCTCTGGAACACTGGGGTCAGCTGAAGGTGCTGAAACTGCGCCCCAACTGAACAGCCTCTGAGCCTCTGAACTTATCAACGCTCATGCTGAACTCTCTTAGGCCTTGTTTGTAGGCGTAAGAGAAGCAACATGGATGATATTTCAAAAATAATGTAACGGTAAGAGCCACTGTTTAATTCAGCACATATTTTGTAGGTAAATGTGGACTTCCTTCTGTAAAAATGTAACTTAAATGACTAGTTAATAAGTGATCCATCACCAATCATCATTATGTTAAATTGTAATTTTTTTCAATGAAGTTCAGTGTCAGTTATTCCCTTCTTTGCTGAAAAGCGCCGGCGACAGACTGGACGTAGCAGCTGCAGGAGTACGTCTGTAGTGACGGCGAAGGCACTAGGGTAGCGTCCACAACGCAACCCGAGGCAGTGAGGGTGAGACTGGACAGTGCACCAACAGCAGGACATGGATATATCCTCTGTGTGGACCAAAACTCTACCCATCAATGGACGCTTCATCTGGGTTTGAAATAACTCCTTGAGCGCTACTTTTGACCAAAAATGGCCCCATTCACCAATAACAGCTAATACCATGACATGGCTATCAACCTGGCTCTGCCAGCCAGGAGAGAGTGTAAATGGTGGAAGAGAGGAGAGCAAAGGGCTAAGCTAGGGCCCTCCTCACCAGTGTACATTCTCTGGTGAGCAACATG
The DNA here is from genome assembly GCF_910596095.1 of Thunnus maccoyii. Taxonomy (NCBI): domain Eukaryota; kingdom Metazoa; phylum Chordata; class Actinopteri; order Scombriformes; family Scombridae; genus Thunnus; species Thunnus maccoyii. The sequence goes on along the minus strand of NC_056535.1, from coordinate 338,998 downwards.
GATGAATTGTGAATGCAGATCACCACTCATAAAAGGATTATGGACTATGGAAACATGGCTTAACAGCAGTGTCCCTGATAGCGCCATTGAGCTACTGGGGTGCTACATCCTAAGGGCAGAATCAACATCTAATGACTCCAGTATGACCAGAGGTGGAGCGTGGGGGTCTGTGCATTTATGTTAGCAAAGCTTGGTGCATGAACAATGCCATTATCAAGAGGCATTGCTCTGCTAACCTAGAATATCTTGTAGTTAACTGTAGACCTTTCTATCTGCCCAGAGAGTTTAAATCTACTGTTGTGACTGCATCATACATCCCCTCCAGATGGTAATGCTAAGCTTGCAATGAAAGTACTGCATGCTGCCATTAGCAAACAACAGACTACACACCCAGCCGATGATGCCAAGGCGCTCTAGTTCTAGTAGTGTATGGGGAGGGGTCATACTAGTCACCCCTCTACATCATGGATCCACCATTTCAGGCCTGCCCAAAAAATTTTTAAGACGGAAATGGTGAAAAGCAGCAAGTCCAGCTTCACAATTCAGTACTACATAGTTCACAGTCTTCTCACATGTTTTCAGTGACTAATTTCTAACAGGTATAATGTGTTTCAAATGAAATCTCTGATTTGCCTTTACATGGGCTGTATCCCTGAGTTACATCAACTTTCTCTGTGTGAAGGTGTACTTTTGTGGTGTACCCATATAGATTATTTAATTATTTATATATTATATTAATAAATTATGTGGGTCACTAAGAGTGAAGCAGCAGGAGACCACTGTGACAGCAACAATAAAAAAAATTTTTCCATATATATATATTTTTTTTTTTTAATTTATACTAAAAAATGGAGCTATACAAGTACAGTCCATTTACCATACATATATAGATATATATACCATGGCAACAGCAGCACATGCAGATGCAGTGGCCAGTAGCTCCTTAAAACTTCACTACATTTTTGTTTTAATTTGCTATTTTTTTGCCTTAATTACTGAAGTATGTATTACTTATGACAGAAAAATACAGATTGGATTAAGTGCAGCAGACCTTGAAATGATCACTGCCAACGGCGTCTCCCGAACACCCAGCCAGATCAGCTGGACCAAATGTCCACAAGCAGTGAGATCACCCCAGGAAGAGAGGGAAGATAGCCAGAATCAGAGCCAAGCTAACACAGCTTGGACCTAAGGCTATTCCTCTACCCAACCTATTTCTGGCTAATGTCTGGTCGCAGGAAAATAAATTGTATGAAATAAGACTACTCTGACTACTGCAGATACTCAGTAGAAGTGAAACGTCACTGTACTTGTCAAAGCCGTACCCTCGTTAAATAATAATAAAAAAATTTCCTCCAAATTCACATATCTACCCAGCCACACTTTTCAAGAAGCAGTGCATCCTCCTCATGCATTTAAGGGGAAAGTAAAGTAAAATAAAAGGTTTGTATACATGTTGGCACCTACATAAGTCACATTTAAGCGAAAACTGTCACTGTCTGTGTAGTTAGCGTAACCATGTTGCACACCAACTTTTGGTCCATGTTAAGCTACATAGCTTGCTAGTGTGATCGCTTGTGTTAGTAATCACGGTAACTTAATGTTAGACCTCGAGCTTAAGGACTTTGGGACAAGAGTTGGAAAAAAGGACAAAGTGTGCAAAAATTGGTCACAATTCCAACTCCGGACAACTTTAGCATTAGCATGTTAGCCTGCATGCATGTGTGTGTGTTGACAGAGCAGAAGTTAGTAGCAGCAGCTCAACACAAGCGAATCCAGATAAAAGTGCTTTGGCTTGGTCTAAACAGCCTGGAGCAAGCCCCATTGTAGTTGTTACCTGCTGGGCCCTCTGTAACATGCATCATCATATCTTAAAGACCTCATAGTAACCTATAACCCCACTGGAGAACACATTTATCATAAAAGCCATTCAAATGCTGATCTAGCCATTTTATTTTTGTTCTGATTTCAGAGAGAAATTAACAGAATGGCAGCTTCCAGGCCTGATAAATAGTTTTAAAGGTAAGCAAATCATCACTTAAGTCTTGTAATGTTTCCTGCATCCACAGCATCTTGAGCCTATATGGCAACATATTAGCTACTTAGACACTGCTAGAATTTGATAGTGACAACCACATTTATGAATGAATGTACATTCTACTCACTGGATATACTGATTACCCCTCTTTTGATACAAATTTAAATCATACCAGGTCATATCTGGCACTGCTCCTATATTTCATGTCTGTTTTTTTATTTATTTATTTGTTTTGTAACATATTCTATATTTACTAGTGTATTATTGTGTATATTCTGTATTCAAAATGTGCCTGTTTGGCCGATTGCTTGGCCTCCAGCCGCTACCTCACCGCATAGAAAAATTAATACAGTTGATGTGAGGTGTCAATGAGTATATACACCAACATTCTATTATGCACAGATGTTATAAATAATAAGTACTCTAATAATAAACACATAACTACAGTCTTGACCTACATGCAACAATGTACCTGAACACCTCCTGTGTGGTCACTGGCTTCTGATCTGCTAGATGTCCTGCTAACGCTACACTGTCTGTCCAGACATGGGGTAAGACTGTCCATTCTTGATTAAAAGTTCTGTTTTCGCTGTCTACTTTTCTCTTTTTAGAGCACTTTTCTCTGACTTGTGTCACGCCTTGTCTCTGGTCTCACCCTGACATGCTGGAATCAGTTGACAGAGCCCTGAAGCTATGCCCTGCCCCTGCACAGAGCTGGTTTATTCAAAGTTTATTAATATTAAACATGTGTGTCCAAATTGCACCAAATTCAACACTGCACTCCCTTGGGTCACCAGCCATACACCCACCAAGTGTGGAGTGCATCAGATGAATGGTTTAAGAGATATGTGAAGGACATACATACATACAGTAATTCCTTCCTTTAGTAGAGAGATGTATTGTATTGTTGTTCATCTGCTACATCCTGCGGACTACAGATGAAAACTAGCTCCTTAGCTAACTCTGGCATATTTAAGCAAAGGAATTCATTTATCTGGAACATCTTGTTAAACTGCCACTGACAACAGCATCATATTATGTTTTTCCACTGCATGAACGCAACGGCAACATCTTGTTCACCCCAAGACTTCAGAACTAGTAGGAGCAAGTGCAATGTTGAGGAAAGAGGCTGGATAGAAAATGTAAGTGTTTCACAACATTGACCTCCATCTCTTTCATATTAAATTAACAATAACGAAGTTGCCTGATGTAGTGAGTGTTGTGCCTACAGAAATAGATTGATTTGTTAAAATAATACAAAAAGCCAACCTGCCACAGTGGCGGGTAATTTGAACTGCATTTGGCGGATGGCAAGTGTTAATTTCAGACCCTGATTACTGTGTGATTTTTCTGTTGTAAAAATGACAAGATGTCTATGTTTTGTGTCTTTTTGTCTTTCAGATCAGACAATAGATGAAGAAGGTTTTTTGCTTTTAGTTGAGGGGACCATCAACCGTGTAATCCCAAAAATTGGCCCCAGGCTTAAGTTCCTAAAATACTTCAGAGATCATATTGATACCTATAAAATTGTCTTTCTACAGATGCCAACGGGGAACTTGCACTGAGACTGCTACCCACATTCTACTGTTCACAGAGTCGGCCGAAAAGTGTTCTGGCACAGCATTGAGGAGTCCAGGTTGGCCTTCATTGACCATAAACCTGTAAATACAATTTTAGATAGTTAAAGGGAAATGTTATTCATTTTAGGAATTTACACGTTATTCCTGGGCTCCAGAATGGTCCAGTAAACAAATCTGAACATGCACCGTGAATCACTAAATTTAGGGGGTTCATTGCATTGTTGTGTCGTCATCAAGCAGATGTGAAAAAATACTTTATTTTGAGGTCAACGATCATGCATAGAGCAGTTGGAGTAGCTATTCCTCACTGTTTACATATCAGCTTAGCTTGATATTTTCAACAACTTAATTATTTAAACTCAATATCTCAGTGGAAACAAATCTGAAATGTCAATAAAATAAATAAGATGTTTCTGACATCAAAATACTGTGAAGTTTAGAAAGAATGAAGAACATAGAAATCAGCCAGCAGCTAAGTTTACAAGAATTTGCCAAATTTTTAGATTCATGGCGAACGAAGATAAACAGTTGGGCTATATAGCATTTGTTTTAGCTTGTTCATAACAATTCACTCTTGGCTTACCCAGTGCACTATGGTAGTGTAAAATATACCGGTGGTGGATGGGCAAAGCAGGGGGAAATATGCTTTTCTACATGTTTATGCTTGTTGAAAAGATAGTTTGATAAAGTACTTAGTGGCTTTTTACTCACAAAACTTTTATTGCACTCATAGTAACAAGTGCAGTTGTCATTAACTCAAGTTAACTGTGTGTGTGTGTGTGTGTGTGTGTGTGTGTAGGAGCAGAGGAGAGGACAGAGAGGAGAGGCTGCAGCATCTCTAGCTCCAGTCAGCTGCTTGAAGCGGAGAAAGTGTGTGTGGTTTGTGTTCATTGTGATTATTATGTACAATGTGAAATTTCAGCAGTGGTGTTCTTCATTTAGCAACAGTACTGCCCCGCTTTTGAAAGCATATAGGGGAAATGCTGCTTGAGAGATAAACAGTCCAGAAAGAGTCAATCAGGTGGCTTGTAAAAATGTGATCTGTTTGTAGTTGCATTACCCAGACAATGACATCCAATCATGTCCTTTGCATTTACATCTGTTCACTTGTTTTATCTGCAGTCTGTCTGCATTGTGATCAGATCTGGTCTAAGTAGGACCAATGACACTAGATGTCAAAAGTAATAGATGATCTATTGACATTCTCCAACTTGTGGGAAGATACCTTCTCACAAATATGAGTTATCTGTTCAAATTGCATATACACCTAGCTAAGAGTGACTGACATTCTGTCAGTGCGAGCCAGACCACCTCCAGATGTGGTGATGCAGATCTGGTCACATTGCACTGTGTGCATTTACCTTGCTCCTCCAAGCCATATTTTAAAAGTTGCTCATGAATTGACGGTCACAAAACGGTGTAGATAAAAAGATTCAGGACAGGGGCTGCAGGCTTGTAAAAATGTAATGGCTCTTTTATACTTTGTGAAAACGTGGTGTTCCAAATATGTTGACCAGACAAGTGTGTTTATAGTGCCAAGTGGCAACGATGGCACATGTTGTTGTCAACAACATGCACATTTTTAGCCTTATATGAAATGGGGAAAGCAAAATGTTGCCATACCACTGATTTTAACTGGATTTCACTCGGCTTCCTTTTTTATTCAGTATCGATATTGTTACACCCCAACATGGTGTGGTGATACGAGTGGCGGCTACAATTATGGGTAAAGATTTAAGCTTATGAAATTTGAAAAGAAAACTCACAACGCCACCCTGGGAGTTTCACCCAGGAAATTTTAAATAAATATAAATGGTAATGGAGAGGCACACAGGTAAGTAATACAAGGAAGGGCAGGACATGTGGTTCAATGTTTAACAAATATTTAACAAATTTATTTAGTTGGTCACAATATATTAAAAAAGACTTAAAAAAAGAACTAAAATGCTAACACCCTGCTCCAGTGCTGAGGCTTACCGGTGGTGAGGGGAAAACTGGGGGAAAGAAGTCAAAATTAAATAAGGAGCACCCCACTCGTACGTGGTATACAGCAAAAAAAAGAAGATGAAGTGCAAAGAAAACGAAAAATCCAGGATCACACAACACACAAAGGCAAACCACCACCTGGGACACCACCACCACCGTCGGCTCTAAGCGACTAAATGGAGAGGGGAAAACACAATCAGTAACACAATACGTAATGACAACAATCATAAAAAGAATTATAATAATAAATGTCCTAACACAAGATACTAACTCAAATAGAAATTAGGAAACAAAAATCATTAAACTATTTCATAATTGGTAACTTAACAAACCCAAAAAAACAAACAAGAGTAAGCAAAGAAACAGGGTCTCTGGCCAGAGATACTAAATCAAATGGACATAATCATTCAATTAACATGAAAACTAAATGATAAATGACCAACCAATTAATTCCAAAAAATATATATACAATACACTCAAAGAAAACATAAAATTACCTGATCCCATACAACCCCCCTCACACACACTCATCCACGCACAGCCAATTAGTGTGTATGACCATTCATCCACCCTCTCGGTCCTCACAAACACCCAGTCATCCACACACACACAGTCCCGACTGGGCAACTGCCGCTGGAGCCGGCCGCTCAGGGACAAAGAACGGGGGGCCGAGCAACTTGAAGAAAACAGTCACAATAGCAAGGGAAGCAGGAAGCGGCAAGCAAAGCAGAAAGCAGCGAGCGAAGCAGAGAGCAGCATGCACCACAGCCATAGTCTATGTAGCAAGGCGACAGAGCAGTCCCAAGCAAAACAGCCACCATACACAGAGGGTAGGCGAAGCAGCAGTGTTCCTGCACTTATCTTACTGTCCAGAGTTCAGCCACAGGTCCCAATCAGCGAGCATCCTCCCAGTGAGGAGAAAGACAAGGAGGCTCTGCACTGCTCTGTGCCAACTGGAGCATCTATGGTGCGCCGGTGATGTGTTCAAGATCCGCTATGAAAAACGGACATGTAAGGTGTTCTATACCTGGGCTAACAGGCTATTGTTGTAAATGAAAACATTAAGTCCATACCTGGAGGCTTTACTTGCTTATGGCAAAACAATGGAGCTCCTCGCAATCACCTCAGCCACCATGGACCACTAAAAACAGAGGTGAGCTGTTTAATACGCAGGCTAACAGGAGCTAAAGCAACAAGCTACAGACAATGCAGCTGCATGCCTACCCGCATGGAGAGCAGAGGAGGACGTGAAAGGCCAGAAAGTGGGAGGGCCTTCGATCCAGGAAGTGAGAGGGTGAGGGAGGGACACAGCCTCCTTATATCCCCTCGCCCTAGCACTGATAGGCTAATGCACCAGGTGAAGTGCAGAGCGCCAGACCGTCCTGCATTCAGGCACAGCAGCATATCATACTGCCACAATCCACCCCCCCCTTTTTCATTGTTGACCCGACGATGCGCTGGAAAAGTGTAGGAGTTAGTGCCAGGGTCTGAAGAAAGCAGACACAATGTTTGACTGGGCGGGTGGGGACCTCGCATGAGCCCTTTCATTGGCAGGCCTGGGAAGGCAATGGGGGTTTGAATGATGGCCAGCTGTAGATCGGGCAGTCCGCCATATGGCAGTTCCGTTACTCCCTGGGGGAGAGACTGCTAGAGGGGCAAAATGAGTGGAGGGTAAGGATACTGCCGCATCTGCAGGAGGGGCCAATGCCGGCTGTGCTGTACGTCACACAGCAGTCTCACTGCTCTGTGGGAGGGACACGGCCAAAGGTGCGGAATGGGAAGGGGGCAAAGGAACTGTTGCAGCGGCAGGTGGTGCCAATGCAGTTGCGGTTTGGGCTTCTCTCACCACTTGACCAGCTGGTGGGGGAGGGGTTTCCCCCTAAGGGCAGTGGGAGGAGGAGCAGAAAAGCTGCCCGGAGAGGCAATCCCAACAAGGGCCTTAAGCAGTGTGCGGTGCACCCGCTTGACCTTCGTGAGGTCATCTACTGGTGCAACTGTATACACAGGACCTTCTCCAGGGGGAGCCTTGATCACCCTATGCACTGCTGGATTCCACTTATCCTGAATCTTGCAACGACCTCTCCTGCCAAAATCTCGCAACAGCACCATCTGGCCCTCCACCAGGGACTCAGACCGAACGGTCTGATCATGATTCCTTTTCTGGTGCTCAGCTATGACCTTTAACCTGTCTCGAACACCTTCAAAAGTCAGTTGCAACCGGGTCATTTACTGTCCCACCAACAGGGTCCTGCGCTCTCCCCAACAAGAAATCAACTGGGAGCCTTGCTTCACAGCCAAACATGAGGAAAAAGGGTGACTCCCCAGTCGATTGGTGGGGGGTGGTGTTATAAGCCTACAGTACCTGTGGTAGACAAGAATGCCAATCGTGTTTGAGAGGCTGGAAGGGTGCGCAACAAGTTGTGAAGCGTGCGGTTAAACCACTCGCATTGCCTATTCCCTGCTGGATGGTACGGGGTGGTTCGGGACTTTTCAATCCCATAAAGTCCACTGATGGCACAGCCATCAGGAGCAACTTGGGGTTAAGTATCTTGGCCAAGGACACATCGACATGCGGACTGGAGGAGCTGGGAATCGAACCGCCAATCTCCCAACTAGTGGACGACGTGCTCTACCTCCTGAGCCACAGCCACCCCATTAAAGCTTGCAAGCTCAGCTACTGACTTGATCAAAACTGCAAAAATGCAATGTACAAAAGGGCTGTTTACCACTCACTTAGTGGTGCTTTGTTTAATGTTATTATTGAATTGTCACGTTTCAAATCATGTCAGATGCCTATCCCATCTGTCTGCCCTCTGAATCAGCACCGTTCATGGCTCTCTGTGCAGAGCATTTCAGAAATCTGTCATTTAAATTGTATTGCCACAAAATCACTTAGACTTGACTGTTAAAGAATATGGCTGGCGATTTTCAATATTTTTCTTATTGTCAACAAATCTCATGTGCAGAGCCAAACCAACTAAGAACTCATCCTACTTACACATTCCTGCGTTGTTGTCCAAAAATTATTAAAAACACATCAATGAGCTTGGGTGACATGTTCCTGCGTCCCTGAAGAGAGTGATTACCATAGTTTGTTTAGAAACAGCTCCGAAGAGTAAAAACAACAAGATAGTAACCCGCAGGAGAGAAGTTCCTAGAATGGCAGTTTACTTCACTAAAACGGATGCAGCTTGTGCTGCATGTCACAACCTTTTGACTTTGGACTACATTATAAATCTCTCAAAAAACACGAAATGTACAAAGTCAAGAGGTGAAGCTGTAAACAGTACCAGGTTACCATGCTCAGTGGTGTCTGCCATATTAGGAACCTTTCTCTTTAGTAGGGTTGTAGTCTGCTGGTTGACTGGTCGATTAGTTGGTCGATATGCTCTCGTCCAACTAAATTCTCATTGGTCCAATAATCTCCATGTTATTTTCATAAGGAGAAAAGTGCTACATCAACAGCTTTCCAGGAGTAATCCATTATTTCCTGCGGCGGGAGGGACAGACTAACAAATTACCTGTGAAAACGGGGGTGTATTCAAACACTCCCATTGTTTTCACAACTTTGAACTCGCCCAACCTAATGGAGACTGCTGGGTCTAACTGTGCTGAACATTTACTGAACGCACTGAATGTTTACTGAATATGTGTTTCTCCATAATGACACAACGAGAACCCCTGCGAGGCCCAAAAAAAATTTTTTAATATTACATATCCGATAGCGTTTGGGAGTCTCTGTGTATCGCAGTTCCAGTACGTGAGTCAACCTCTGTCGTTGCCTGGGAAACTATTGGTAGCGTGGCTCCGTTAAGGAGTATGTTTGCGTAGTGAGTGGAAAAGAGCGAGGGGCAGAGAAGTGAGAGTGGATGCGAACGGGGCAGAGGAAAAGGTTAGTAGTAAGTTGTCAGTCTGGCAGTAAACTTACAGTACAGACTGCCCCCCCCCCCCCCCGCTCCCGCGCAACTAATCAATTAGTTGAACATTATGTACGATTTTAGTTGACCAAGATTTTCTGTTTGACTACAGCCCTACTATCTTATCGCTGTTTACTCTTTGGAGCCATTTCTAAAACTACAGTAATCACTCTCTTCATAATGAAGGAACATGTCACCCAGTCCACGGTGTGGCTTACTGACATGTTTTCCATAGTTTTTGGACAACGGAGGCCTACGGTACTGAGGAATAAGATAAATCAGACTTTGGATACACACACCAATATTTGTTAGTTGATCAGTTTATTGTTTATTTAGATCCAAACATGAGATTTGTTGACAAAAAGAAAGATATATAAAATTACCAGCCATATCCTTTAATGCAGTTATTCCTATGAATTATAGAGCAGAAGCTACAGTTTGATCTGTGATGCACTGCAATCTCAGCAATCTTCAGATTTCTTTCATCTGAAATAAAGCATGGTCCTGGGATGTACTATCTATATTCTAAAATATGATTATCTACTGCTGCACCTCCACTTGCTAGAATCTGAACCCCTCCGAACTTTCATTTACATCCAGACAAGATGCAACCACTCAACAGGCCTCAATTCTGTCCAGCCAGTCAAGTTTAGTCTGTGAACGTCTTGGTCTTGTGGGAAATGGCGTAAAAACTTAAATATAAAAATATTCACCATTGCTGCAGACAAATGGAGTGAACCAAAAAACAAACATACAGCAAAGTTCTGTTCCAGGAACATATATATATATATATAGTAATTAGTGAATGTCGATGTGATTTTGAAAAATATTTTTTTCTGAAGTTCAAAGGTCCAATTCTCATTTCTATTGTATGATGAATCACTTGTTCTCAAAAGTGACAAAAAACCCCAAAACAGAACATGACAAGTTTCCAGAGCCCAAGATGACATCTCTAAATTTGTTATATAACATATATAACATATTCAATTTAGAATGAAAGGAAACAGAAGTACCAAATCCTCACATCTGACAAGCTAAAACCAACAAATGCTTGACATTTTTGCTTGATTAATGACACAAATTACAATCATAGGTTAATTTATGTTTCTGTGTCAATTGTAGACACTGTAATTCCAGCATTTTCACACCAGCTATGTTCCATGCTTTATTTAAACATGCAAGTCACATAAAAATACTAAAAAGGAAAAGAAAAAAAAGGGAAAATTACTAAAAGAAGCATTAAAGATGTGTAAAAGTGGGACTATATACCTTTTTAATGAAGAAATTAGACATTATTCATCCTCCTAAGAAAAGTTTAATTCATAGCCTATCCCAGATCACACTGGGTGACAGGTCACCAGTCCATCATAGGCTGGAAACATACAGACAACGTTGTGTACACACACACACACACACACACACACACAGTGAATAATGAAAGTTTTCATTTCTGTCCCAGAGGGAAAACAATGGCAACTTTTACACACCATTCTGTTTCTTCCATGACCATTCCATGCTTAATAATCCTGCCTGTCCACCAGCACCATTGCTTCACTTCCTGCAGCTGCTCTGATCAACACACTCCTGGGTTTTGATGTGGGATTTCCGGATGATTCTTCTGTCACACACACTGCCAGTGACAGGTTTCTCTCCTGTGTGGAGCATCATGTGTTGCTTAAGAGCTGCACGGTGGCTAAAACGTTCACCACAATCTGAGCACCTAAAGGGTTTCTCCCCTGTGTGACCTCTCGCGTGTATCACCAAATCCAATTTACAGACAAAACGTTTCTCACAAAATAAACAGCTGAAAGGTTTATGCATTTTACCTCCATTAAATCTGTTCAAATCATCCCTGTCTTCAGTCTTTGGTTCAGAACTGTCTACACTGCTGTCAGCAGTAGCTGCTAGTACATCACAGGCTGGTTCTGATCCTCCACAGTCCTCTCCATCCACTTCTGCTTTCATCTGTTCAGCCGGGCAGCTGGCTGGAGCCTCTGCCTCTCTGTGCTCCTCAATTTGGCTTTGATGGAACTGTGATAACTCAGGTTTCTCTTCATCATCTTCACTTTTCACAGAGATGAGAGTGATATCAGCCTCCTCCAGTCCTTGAAGCTGCTCTCCCTCCTGACTGCTCCAGACTTCCTCCTGTTCCTCTTTAATGCATGGGGGCTCTGGGGCTTCCTGGTCCAGACTGGGCTTCATCTCCTGCTGCTCAGGGGGAACCTCTGCACTAACAGTCAGCGAACGGACATCTGCAGAAAGTAATGATATACAAATACACAAACATGAATATCTGTGCCTTTATGTCGATCTCAGTGTGATACAACTGTTTTACGATTGTATGTTCTGTTTTGATGTACCTTGACCTTCGAGGTTTTACTTCCTCCGGCTATTCAAGTGCACTTCAGCTACCAAAAATAGATATTTAGTAAAATAAAAACAAGATTCAAGATTCCTCCCTGTAATTATGAGTTTGGCATACTCATAATCATTGTGTAACATAACACCAAGTTGCTTTCATTCCTAGATTTAGATGATGGGTTTTATAGCACTTCTCTCTGGTGCAGGATCAGTGGTCTCAGTATCAGTAACATTGTCTTACAGATTAGACTACTCTGTGATGCTGAACAGTTAGCATTTTATTCCCCTTTCAGATGCAGTCAATCAGTGGACCAGGACCACTCTGATCCATCTTGGGTAAAGATTCTACACATGCAGAAAGGAATACATTATTTAATTTCATTATCATCATTATTATTATCATCCACAAGGAAATCAGTATTACATGGTTAGAAACAGTCCAAAAGTGGAGCAGGGCTCCTCAGTGCAACCATCTCAGTCACATGTATGAGTGTCTCCTACACTGCACTCTGTGTTTTGGTTGAGGAAATTCTGTATTAACACACTTTCTGAATGGACAAAATCCAGCAATTTCTGAAGTTATATGATACATTGTTGATGTTAAAGGACAGGCTGATTTTCAGGTCTGTCTTCAGTGGTCAGGTGTCCATATGAACAGTGAAAGAGGTTTTCCTGGCTGTAATCATTCCTCCTGTTCATACTGAAGATCCCCTTTAAATGTGCTTTCAATGTAAGTGATGGGGGCCAAAATCAACAGTGTGTCCGCAGACATTTTGAGCAAAAATGCATTTAAAAGTTGATCTAAAGCTTATATGAGGCTTCAACAGTCTGAGTTAGTCACATCAAGTGGATATCTGACACATTTACAGTCTTTTTAGCATTGAATTTCCTCTTTGTATTTCCTCAGACAGTGTTGAGCTGCAGTAGAAGTATAGTAACAAAAACAGGGACTTTGGCACTAAAAAGACTAATGTTGAAAGATATCTGCTTGATTTAACTCATTTGGACACTGAAGCTTCATTTTAGCTTCAGATAAAATTTTAAATACATTTTGCACAAGAGGAGGACTGTGGATTTTGTCTACAATCACTTACATTTAAAGCACATTATGAAGGGATCATCTAATGGTCAGTATGAACAGGAGGAATGATTACAGCAAGAAAAACAAGTTTTAATGTTCATTTGGTCTCCCGAATGTTGTTTTCAGACAGACTTGAAAAATTGTGAACACATCCTTTAAGTTGTCGAAATTTGAAAAACTGCAATGGAATCCAGTTTCTTGTCTTTTTCCAGCTACGGCAGTCTCTAACATTACACGTTTTAAATTAATTATATTTGATAAAATTGGTCAAATATGTCTTTAAATTCAGGCGCAAGCAGCCACAATAAACCCCAACACAACGTGACGCCCTCCTACACACAGGAGAGCCCAAACATCGCAGCGAGATCGCTTGTGTTGTCTGGAAAATTGTTGGATAGTATTCGATCAAAGAATGTAATGTTCGCTGTTGTATCTCTATGTTACAAATCTAGCGCCATTAATTTAATGCTGGTTAGTCTTGTTAGTTAGGCTACATATCGTTACATTTACAAAAAGTAATTTCACCAAAGCGTGCATATTTTTAAATATATATATATATATATATTTAGCCTTAACAACCAACCCCAGATGTGCTCATTAGAAGCAGAAGCTAACTGTTAACTGGTACTAACTGACTGTGTATGTCTAACGTATATTAGCGAAGCGAAACAGTTACATAGGGAAATTAAGCAGTAAAGGAAAACAAACCTGCTCTTCGAAGCCTAATTTCAGGCTGCAAAATAATATCCAGCAACTTGCAATAGCGGTCCAATTCCTCGTCATAGTCAGTTACTGTTTTCTCAAAATATTCAAATATCTCATCGACAGCCGCAGCTAGCCGCTGCTCGGCGAACTCTTTCAGACTCTCAAGAGCAGACATTTCCCACAGATGGTTATATCAGAATGAAGATAAGAAATCAATTATACTCTTTCTGTTTCCTTCTTTTAATTCAGCGGACGCCTTGCACTCAGTTTCTTGCAGTTGTTAGCCGCTTTTACATAACAATCGGCTAGCGTGCAAGTACAAACAGTGACACCGGCTGCAGTGTATCTGTGTCTTCTTCTTCTTCTTCTTCTTCTTCTCCTTCTTCTCCTTCTTCTTCTTCTTCTTCTTCTTCTTCCTGTTTAATGGCGAATTTCCACCATTCGGAGCATTATCGCCACCAACTGTTGAATTACATAGTCCTTAAATCCTTGTTATTAAACCGTGCTTTGTAGAGACGTGAAGACATGTTTTAAAAGTTGATCTGAAGCTTATATGAGGCTTCAACAGTCTGAGTTAGTCATATCAAGTGGATATCTGACACATTTACAGTCTTTTTAGCATTGAATTTCCTCTTTGTATTTCCTCAGGCAGTGTTGAGCTGCAGTGGAAGTATAGTAACAAAAACAGGGACTTTGGCACTAAAAAGACTAATGTTGAAAGATATCTGCTGATATTAATCAGTGACGACATACACAGTATGGCCTAATTCATCTATTCGAAAGAATGCAGCGATCTAGAGAGGCACCAAACAGTTAAATGCCAGATGTCTTATCAAAGCATGACAAGATATGTGATATCATTACAAACAATTGTGAACAATGAGTAAAAAATCCAAGACACTTTGAGTCCTAGGTGTATTAAATACATTTTGTTCATATGGATGATTAGAAGAGATGGTTAATCTTTGTACAGTGCATACATGAAACATGTACAGTAGCTCATACAAGTCCCATAAATTGAATTCTTCACCATAAATCATTGTGGTATTGTTTTGTTAGATTTGTATTCACCAGTAATGGTGTACACTACATGATCAAATTCAAATGCAACAATTCATGAAATTAAGTTAATTTTACTTGTGTATTTTGTCCCCTTTCTGCTATTGTTAAAAGCCTATTGAAATGCTAAATATCTGGGAGTTATAAATACTCGCTAACTTAAAGAAATAATGTGTTAAATGATTTTTTCCCCCCTTAAAATCAAATAAAGGATGTGTATTGTTATGAATCATGGGTGGTAATTAAATGCAACACATTTGCAGTAAGTACAATTATTGTAATTTGTAATTTTCACAAAATTAGCTCAGTAACACCTTAAGGCATTTTGAAACTGTCTTGTAAAGGAACTGTAGGTTATCATTTTACATTCTAATGTTTCAGTTTGAGGTGAATCCTCTGAATAAAACACAAAAAACATGGCTACACTCACAATATGAAACCATATTTGGGTCTTTCAGTACAGTCACAGTGAGGTTGTTTACCAGCTATCAAGATTCCTTGTATCACATGTCATCACAATGTTTAGGTGTTATCAAAGTGGTCGTATATAAATTAACTCAATGAAGTAAGAGAAGTAAGATTTAAAGTATTTTAAATGTATTACGATAAGTGATAAGATGCTAAGAAATGTGAATTTGAACAAAGTGTTAGTTACAGAGCCTGTCCAGTGTGACCCAGAGAGTCTGGTATGTTGAGTTAAGAGAGAGACAGTTACTCTGATCCTATTTCGATTCACTTCAAGATGCAACCAGCCGAGTGTCTCAGCGTAGGACAGTGAGGTTCGGACTGACACTTACTGTGTCGTATATTTGCCGGAACTGGCCCATATGTTTAAGATAGCCACTTCAGGCTCACATTCAGATAAGCCAGTACCAATTGTGCCACATCCTTACCTAAAGTGGCCCAATAATGTTCAGCAATATTTGGGCCATATTCACTATTTCAAATATGGGCCACATTAGGCTCACACTATGACAGCCAGTGCTGACTGTGCCATACAATTGCCAAAAGTGGGCCAAATTTGTTGTATAGTATTTAGGCCACATCGCCAAGCGATGAGCACTGCATCTTAACCAAAAATGGCCCACATTTGTTTTGGGATATTTGGGCCATATTTGTTATTTTACATGTGGGCCATTTCAGGTTCACATCCATTTTGTCCGGGCCAGAAGAAGGCCAGCAATCTATCTGGGTTCCCTTTAAGGGGACAAGTGAACTCAAACCATGCCAGCATAATTCCCCCCACCACATAACAGAGCCACCAGATCCTCTTACTGTAGGGGTCAGGCATTCAGACCTGTACCAGTTTTTCCTTTACTTTGTCACCCGTATGAATATATCTCTGCCCCCCCCCCCCCCCCCTTTCTCTCTCAACCCAACCGGTCAAGGCAGGTGGCCATCCACCTAGAGCCAGGTTTTGCTTGAGGTTTCTTCCCGTTGGAGAGGAGTTTTTGTTAATATTTTACTTGGCACCTAAGCTGTATGTGGTTGGACAGCAGAAATGCTATCCAATCAAGATAACATCACTACTGTCTCAAACACCAACTAAGGGAAAATTGGAATAATATCTAAAATTTTTTAGAATTTAGTTAATATGACTAGTGATAATATAACACATGTATCCATGGCTTTTAAATGATATTTTTCAGATTACTGCATTGAGTGTCATTGGAGGGGTTGACATTAAGGACAGTGATGAAGCACTGTTTTACAAACTCCCTTTCTAAACAGCTCAGCTGCGTGGCATCGATGGAAAAACACCTTTCCATGGACTGCAAATGAAAGATGTAATTACTGGTAAGTGTTACACTGTGCTGTCATCAGTCTAAGTCAGTTGTCCTTTTCTTGCATGTTTGACACACAGTTAGTTCAAAGTGATGCTAGGTGCAACCAACTGAAATTATTCTTGGTAAAAAAAAGTAAAGTAAAAAGAAATCAAGTAAACTGTCAAGCGCTTGTACTACTCTGTCCTTGCAATGGTATCAAAGCCACAGCAGTTTCTCTCTAAAAGCTTCTTCCTTGGGTTAACGAACCCACACACAGCTGTGCATCTCCACACATCTGGGTTCTCATCCAGTGAGAGTCTGAGGTACAAAGGATATATCTGCTGTCATCTTCAGCCATCATCTCAGTGATATGGTTCTTGAGATGGTTGTGTCTGAGAACTGTAATCCCTCTGTTTGTTTCAGAATTGCATTCTTGTTGCTGATGTCGGCATACAACTTTTCAACCGAGGACAGAAAACACTAAGAATTTCTGTATCCATGTGAGCTTTCCTGTGTTTAACTGGAATTGATGCAGTTTCACAGGAGGCCTTGGTCAAACACGGCAACATACTTGCAGAACTGTGCATTTACCTCGTTATTGGGGCACCAACTCCTTTTTGGTTAGGATTTGTTAGTGCTAGGAGGGAGCACTAACCCTTGTTCAATTTAATCAGTCTCATAATCTTAAGTTCTTGTCCCAAACAGTGACCAGTGAACAGTTTACTGCAGCTCAAAGAAACAACCAAACACTTTTAGGATAAATGAAGACATTGATCAATAGCCAAACGTCTTGAGGATACATGATAAAGCATAAGATAATATGCAGAAAATAATAAATAAAAAGACATCTTCATAGATGCAATCCGTAGATGCAAAAATCAAGCAGTTTCAGGCTGCTCTGAGATAGTCTCTAGGCCAGCTTTACTTCTGGTTTGCAGTATTGCTCTCAGAGAGCAGGCAGAGGTTCAGTTTCAAGCATTGTTGTTCTTCTTCAGGAGTTCAAGTTGAGGATTCAGGCTTTGGTTGGCTTTTAGTAACTTCAGTTGAGTACCGAATAAAGTTTAGTCTGACTGTGCTCAAATCTTCAGTGGCATTTACGTCAAAATAAAATACAAAATAAAAATAAAAGTACGTGCTTACTTCAAAATTAAATTACTATATGTGGAAATATGAGACTTAATGTTACTAATTTTAAAAAAAACAAATTACCTTGTTGCAAAAAAAGATTAAATAAAGATATATTTGGTTGCAAAACAAAACAGAGGTCTTAAGAATTTTCTGGAGTTCTTGGAGGCCAGCTCAAAGAGTAATCTTTTTGAGGCTGTTTTTATAAGTTAGGATAAAATGGCAGGAGTTTGGGTGTGTTCTTAAGGGTTTAACTTCTCAGCTGTACACTCTATACCTTTCCTGCTGTAGCATGCTAAACTGGCATACGCACTAAACAATATTACAGGCCCTAGTCTCAATGTGATCACTTCTCTATCAGCAGTTGTCTCTAATGGCATACACCAACCGTCATAATACACCCTGTGATGCACCCTGTGATGTACCTGATCAAAAAAGTATAGTAATTGGAGATTGCTAATTTCAAGGGTTATACCTACAGGCAACGTATAAATTCTATTTGTCCAGGATTTACACTGTACCTTTGCTATGCGAATTTCATAAAGGGCCAAAGGGGTCCCAAATAATTGATATCCTACTGACTGAACTGAAGCCCTTGTGCATGGACACTATGGATAGTGTGTGACTAAGATATAGAGATGGGTCCATAAGGCAAGTCATCTAAGATCGGTTGTAAATACTTATTGTACTGCTTCTTCTTGGTTGTCTTTTGTCTGGGTGGGGCCATGTGTGAGTCCTAGTTGTTAGTCATCATCATCTACTGCACCTAGAATGGTCCTTCGCTCCTGGGCTGGTCCCATTGTTTTCTCTTGAACACCCTGATGTACACTAAGTCACCAGGCTGTACCTGTTGGAGATCCTCTGTGATCTCACTCCTTCTCCCTTCGGTGGCTCCTTTAACCTGTTAAAAGATAGCCTTGTGGATAGCAGTTAAGTGTTTGACATAGCTTGCTAATTCCATTTCTAACTGTTCAAGCAGAGGTCCCTTATAGGGTCCTCTAAGATAAGCAACTGGCATAGGTCAACCTGTAAGCATTTCATGCAGGGTTAAATGCGTCATTAGTTAGTTAGTTTGCATTCTCATCTTCATTAGTGCCAAAGGCACCACATCTTGCCACTTGAGCCTCCCTCTTTCACACAAATTCCAACACATCTTAGCCAATCTCAGTTTCAAAGTACCATTTGCTCTTTCCACCATCCCTTGCGAATGTGGATGATACACACACCCTAACCTGTGCTTGATACCCATACACTTAGTCAGGAGCTGTATCGTCGCATTTACCAAGTGTGGACCATTATCTGAACTGATCTTATCAGGTACGCCAAATTTTTTTGCCTTGTGCTTTCCTGTCTTCTCCCATGTCAATAAAATCTATCACTGTGTGTCTGAACGGTCCATCTGGCACCAAAATGGTAGCAATACGCATCAAAAATGTTTTTCTTCAATTATGCACAGCACATTTTGGACAATCTGCCAGAAATCTGTCAACCATTGCTGTCAAATATAGTGACCACTAATTCCCTTGTCTCCTAACTCCCTGGATCTTCCGTATCACTTTCATATCACTTCCCCCCTTGCGCAATGGCCTTTGCCATGTGCCTCCTTAATCAAGGTGTATAGTACAGAGGTTGGGGTCAGAAAATGACCATCAGGACCTCAACAGAGGCCTGTGTGGGGCCCATCTGGGTCTTAAATTCCCCCCTTTTTGACTAAACACTTTTTTTATAAATGCTGGCTGCTTCTTGAGGTTGGATGAGAGAGGACAAGTCAGATGTTGGGCTCTGTTCTTCTGCTAAAACAAACTCAGCTTCAACTAGTTTTTTGTGCATGTCTGGGTGTGGCTTCAGGAACGACTCAGTTTGTGCCTCACAGTCATGGGGTGTGCCATCTGTGGGCCATACCATTCATGATACCGGATTTGTTTTGAGGTATCGTTTAGTTTGGTGCTATAGTAGGCTAGTGGATGTTTGCCAGTAGGCATGTCTTGCATTAATATTGCATTTGCATATCCTGACCTTTCTGCCACATACAGGTGAGAGGGTTTACTGTCATTTGGGGTGCCCAATACCAGTACTAATTGTAGTTCCCCTTTAATGCCTTTGAATGCGCTGTCAGCTTCGTCTGTCCATACCAATTCAATTGAGCCATCACCTTGTCCTGCTGTTTTGATTATTGCACAAAGTGGTGCTGTTTTAAGTGCATAGTCACAAATCTACTGTCTACTATACCCTGCCATACCCAAAAAGGATAGCATTTGGGTCACTGTTTGTGGTTTGGGTGCTTTAGTTATTGCTTCAATTTGTGGGGCAGCAACATATCTATCTTCATCAGTCAGTCTTCTGCCAAGGTATTCTACATCTTGTTGACAAAAGCTATAATTTGTTGTTGCTTACTTTGTGACCTCCTTCTGCTAATGCTTTTAGAACTGCTATTGAGTCTTTTTCACACTGTTATATCGATGAGCTACAGATTAACAAACATCCATATATTGTGTCAGTGTGCTTTCAATGTCGAGGTGAAATATGGAAAATGAACTCGCAAAACAACCCTGTGACATCCTAGTGTAGGTATACTGCTCACCTTGGTGTGTGACTGCAAACAGGCATTGATAATCTGGATATAAAGGCACACTAAAAAATGCTGAACATAATCAATCACACTGTACCTTTCAATGTCTGATGGAACGTTTGATATCAGAGTATGTAGATCAGGTATCACTGAGGTTTCTACATCTACCACAGTGTAGATCATGCACCAACCTAATCATTTGAGTGGGATTTCTTTATTGGAAGGCCTGGAGAATTGCATA
Organism: Thunnus maccoyii; assembly: GCF_910596095.1. Classification (NCBI taxonomy): domain Eukaryota; kingdom Metazoa; phylum Chordata; class Actinopteri; order Scombriformes; family Scombridae; genus Thunnus; species Thunnus maccoyii. The sequence continues at coordinate 318,570 of NC_056535.1, read as the reverse complement.
GGCTTCGGGTTTTTACCAACACTCCAGCCTGTAACAAACCTTCCATTGTAGGTTTTATCCCTGCCATTGCCTGTAGTGTAGGAGGGTATTGTCTTTTGTATGGTAGCTTAGCCCCTGGTTTCAATTTGATTTCCACTGGTTGTGCTGACTTCACTAGTTCTACATCTGTCTTGTGTTCTGACCACAAACAGTCTGGTATTTGCTGCAACAACTTCACCTGTTCTGCACTGAATGCTATCAGCGTGGCTGGTTTGTCATCCACTATCACTCTTTCAGCTATTCCCTGATCTCCTATTTTGTTTTATATCCTAATGAACTGTTTGTCTGCTGAGATGTGGATGTAAGGGCTCACTCTGGGGGACCATGTTTGCTCCTGCTGGGCTTATTTCACTATTGGACTTTTTTCAATCATCAAAGTCACATGGTGTGGAGTTTTTGAATTGAAACCATTGTGTGAGGTGTTCTGGCAGTTGTACAGCAGCAGCCCCTCCTTGTGGCCCCACATACATGTCTTTTGCAAGCAGATGAACTTGGTGTTTGTTCAAAAGTTCATCCCAACATTCTTCATAGTCTTTGTCTGATTGGTCACTGTAAAATTTCAAAATAAAGTGAAGAGGTAATGTTGGGTCTATGGGTTTGTTGAGTTGTGTTTGTACCCACAGTTTCCAGGGGTTGGTGGGACAGTCTCTTTGCCTGTCCTATTTGGTGACATCCCCAGCACAGGTTGTCATTAGGCATCCCTGGACCTCGTTGTGTTCTTGGTTGGTTGAGTGGTGGTCGACCATATTAAGCAGATAGTAGTTGGCCTCTCCAGCCCCTCTCTGGCCGGTGCCTACTCTCATCACTGGTCTTCCTTGCCCTTGCTGTGGTCTTTAATTACCTCCTGGTTAGTAGACATGCACATGTATGGGCAGGAGCTGTGAGGCTTGAATGTCTGCTTGTTGACTGCAGACTGGTCCTTCAACCTGTGGGGGTGCTGTTTTTACCACTGGCGCTTGTACTAGAGCTTGTGTGTTTCCTTTATCTGTCTTTTGTTTAGTCAGTTCATCTCACTGCAGCTGAGTTAATTTGTGTGTTGTGTTCAGTTTGGCCTGTTCTTAATCCTACTTTCCTGTCTTTTTCACTGTCTATTAATATTTGGTGCCCTCGTGCACAAACCATCCCAACACTTCTTTCTCTTTCTGCCTTTTTCCTACTCTCTTTCCGCTAGTGGCTTTATTTTAATATTTTATGCTTGCTTTTACCTCATCACAACAGGCAATGTTAAATATGCCATCTATAGGATTAGGATGGCATAGGATAGGATCTACCAGATTCGATCCGGGGTGCAGACACCTCTCTATGTTTAAGAGTAGGCTTAAAACTTTCCTTTTTGATAAAGCTTATAGTTAGGGCCAAACAGGCTCACCTTGGATCAGCCCTTAGTTATGTTACTGCTTCTTCCCCCTTTTTTTTGTGCTTTCTCATCTCACAGGAAACCCTGGGTTCTGGGCCGAGCCTTCGCAGTCCTTCACAGTCCTGACGGCATCCTTCCCTGGTTATTGCTGCTTATACTTATTGTTATTGTTATGATTGTTGTTCTTCTGTCCCCCCTCCCCCTTTCCCTCTCTCTTTCTCTCTCTCAACCCAACCGGTCAAAGCAGATGGCCGCCCACCAAGAGCCGGGTTCTGCTTGAGGTTTCTACTCGTTAAAGGGGAGTTTTTCCTTACTGCTGTCGCCAAGTGCTTGCTCATGGGGGAATTGTTGGGTCTCTGTAAATTATAGAGTATGGTCTTGACCTGCTCTATGTGAAAAGTGCCTTGAGATGACTTTTGTTGTGATATGGCGCTATATAAATAAAAATTGATTGATTGATTGATTGATTGATAGGTGCACACTATGTAGCTGAATCATAATTTATATAACCTCAGCTTGTAACCTATACAGCATTACAATTTTAACGTTTATTAACCTAGATTTGATTGGTATAATTTATTTCTGTTAAGACAGGTTCTTGGTTATATTCTATGAGAGCAAATATCTAATTCTAAAAATGGGTTTACATAAATTTTACAATTAAAATGAATATGTCAAACCATCTTTATAGATTAATCCTCACCAAATAATATTTGAGGATTGCTTGAATTTTTTTTAATTACTCATCTATTTCAACTTTTTAAACATACAAACAATAAAACAATTAAATACAGATATAATGTAATAAGAAATCAAATTAGATTTGGATTTTCTCAGCAAAAAGACACTGAGATTGTAGTTACTGCACTCTGCACCACCCACATATCTGTTTATCACAATTAAGGTCATAGGTCAAATAATTGGTCATGATTTTTAAGCCATGAAAATTACTTTAAGAATATATATTTAATAAGCACATAACCACTATTCTACCCATAACACATTTGGCTGGAGAGTCAAAAAAACTTGAAGCCATTTTCCTCAGTTTCATTGTTAGCATAGTCACTACGGTCCGTCTCTGCAGGGAGGATCAGTCATTAATAACCAGGTGATTTAATCCTTCATAAAGTTTTGGTTTACAGCACCCAAGCTGAATGAGCAGAGAAGAAGAGAGAGAAAAAAAAACTCTGCTGCTTTTAGCAGTGCCTGTTTCTACGACTGGGAAGAGGAGGAAGGAAAAAAGAAAAACTCTGATGCAGCTCCTATGTATGTGCGCTGCAGAGGGCAGGGGCACACACACACAAAAGGGAACAGTCTGCTATGAGCACCCCTTCCCTTTCATTAAAAGAAAGAGCGCAAGTGTTGTATAAAATTAAGTCCATTGATATTCATTAAATTTGTGTTATGTTTTCTTATTAAATTTTTGTTTTCTTATTAAATTGTTCCTCCTCTTTCACACACTGCACACACCAACTCTCACTTCTGTCTATTTCAGAACACACTGCATCACTATAGTCCGCTGTCACCTACAACAGCCACAGTAATTTCATTGATTGTGAAAAAAAGCAAGAGCAATTTTAAATGTTGCCTTTGGATAATATGGGTCGAATTTAACTCAGAACACCCAAAGAGTGTGTATCAGCTGTGCAAATTATCAGGCTAAAAGAACACAGCATTCACGATGTTTCACCATTTTCAAATGTAAAAGTGGGTCAGATTTGACAATGAAACCGTATGCAAAGGTAAAACAGCATTCCAGGATTACCACTCTGTCTGGTTCGCTATCATAATCATGTTAAAGTCCCAGTTTGTTAGGTTTTGTTTGGTTTCATCTGTGAAACAGGTGGAAAAAAAAGTTTTGCCTGGCAAAGAAAAATAAAGTTTTGCCAGGATCATTTTTCTAATTTTTTTGTTTCCATTTGTGAAAATAGGAGATTTTTTTTTTTTTTTTTTTTGCCAGGATCATTTAAGTTTTTTTTTCATGTGTGAAAGTAGCAGGTGAAATTTTTTTTTTTATCAGGATTTTTCTAAGTGTTTTTTGTTGTAATACTCATTTCGGTCACAAGAGGGCAATGTTTTTTTCGTTTTTTTTTCTTCATCAACTGTGAAAGCAGCAGGTGAATTTTTTTTTTGGTCAGGAAGTGTTTGTTGTTGCAATATTCATTTCGGCCACAAGGGGCCACAAGTGCACCACTACCCCATGTTCTAAACAGGACTGAAAGCATTCATGTTTTATTCCAGGTGAGTTTTAATAGCTCCATACCCTCTAAACACAAGGTACATATATTGTGTATTAGCAAGTTATGTAACATTATTGTCGCTAATCTGCCGTTAGCGTTAGCTATACTGACATTAGCTAGCTAGAGGGCTTGCGGCTATTGGCTGTTAATGCGCTAGCTAGCAGGCTACCGGCTAACAGCTGTTAGCGCACTAGCTAGCGGGCTAACATATTGTTCATGGCTAACAGCTACAACCTGGGTTAAGTCGACTGCATAGCTAACATTAGTTTACTGTAATGTTAGTCATCTTAACGGGGACACTTCACCAGGTTGTTAATCAGGTTGTGTAAATGTCTGATTATATTATGATTATCTCCAAAATCATAGGTACAACTCTGACACAACACTGAAAAGCTGGAAACTTGTCATGTCCTCATCTGATCAGGTTCGGGTACTTGGCCAACAGTGGAACCTTCAGGTGTGCTTGGACCCTTAGATTGTGCTCACTGTATTTCTCCTATAGATTTTATCAAGAGTAAGAATGATTCATTCAAATGAAATGACTCTACACCAATCTGCAATAATTATATATCATATATCACGGCAAACAAAGGGAAGGGGAAAATCCACAACTGACAGTGAGAAGTACAGTTATAATGTATTGAGAGAGTGAGCTGAAATTTGGTCTTTTTTTAAATGCACTGCACATTGTACAATTCTAACTGTGTTTCACATAAAAGTATTCATGAGGTAAGACTAACAACACATTCTTATTTTCTCTCTGAGCACTTTCATCTGCCAACAAAATCAAGTTTAGCTCATTGCTCCAAAATGTTTGGGTCATACTTTATAACGCCTTACCTACACACAGCTGATCAGGTTTGAATTTCTCCCCAACAGTGTGTAGGTCTCATTCTGCCCTTTGTGAAACAAGACAGCATCATTCAGTCATAGTGGCTGTTAAGTATTTTATTCATTAAATAAACAAAGAAAGCTTATAAACTTTACATAGCCTCCTCCTTATATGAATAATAACCATATTAAACCAAATTGCCAAAATCAAAATGTATTGAGTTCTTATTCTGTTGTTTATAACTATAATTAAATGTACAAAGTTCTCCTGTTCCATGAGCAAGTGTCCAAATGTCCCGCTCATAAGTTTTTTTATTTTTTAATCTTTATTTGTAAAACAGCCCACTCATGAGGGGTGAATTGTCCCCGTTAAGATGACTAATGATACAGTAAACTAACGTTAGCTATGCAGTCGACTTAACCCAGGTTGTAGCTGTTAGCCATGAACAATATGTCAGCCCGCTAGCTAGCACCCTAACAGCCAATAGCCCGATAGCTGTCAGGCTAACAGCTAATGTCAGTATAGCTAACGCTAACAGCAGATTAGCAACAGTAATGTTTCATAACTTGCTAATACACAATATATGTACCTTGTGTTTAGAGGGTATGGAGCTATTAAAACTCACCTGGAAGAAAACATGAATGCTATTTAGAACATGAGGTTGTGGTGCACTTGTGGCCCCTTCTGGCCGAAATGAGTATTACAACAACAAACACTTAAAAAAATCCTGACAAAAAAAAAAAATTCACCTGCTACTTTCACAGATGAGAAAAAAAGCCCTCTTGTGGCCAAAATGAGTATTACAATAACAAACACCCAACAGAAAAAAATGTTTTTTTTTTCACATGCTCCTTTCACATATGAAAAAAAAAACTTACAAAAATGATCCTGGCAAAAAAAAAGTTTTCACCTGTTTTCACAGGTAAAAAAAAAAAAAACTTAGAGAAATGATCCTGGCAAAACTTTTTTTTTCACCTGTTTCACAGATGAATTTTTTTTTTTTTATGGAACTTAGAAAGATTATCCTGGCAAAACCTTTTTTTCCACTTGTTCTTAACTCATAAACACAAAAGACAAAATAAATTAGATCAGACTTAGAAATTGAATCTCCAGAAAAAAAATTTACTCGCTTGCCTTTCAGGGCTTCTGTACAGATAATTTCAAGACTTATTAAAAAGTTTTTTTTCTGACATTCTACAATTTATTTTTTCTTGATTTGATTGTGAACCTCACCTGTGTGTGTGTGTGTCTGTGAGTGTGTGTGTGTGTGTCTGTGTGTGTGCGAGAGAGGGAGAGAGAGTGCAAGCAAAGAAAATAGGCTCTTTATAAAATTTAATGTCATAGGCCATTTTATACAGTAAGGTCAAGTTTTAAAAACTGTTGTAAAGAATAATGTAAGAAAGGAAGTAAGGAAGTAAGAAACTTTCTTACTTCCATGAGGTTTTGGATAAATCCAATCATTGGGTTTATTTTTTTGTACACCATCTTACGGTGAATAAAAAGATTACACCACTCTCAGCAATAGAATATGTATTGTATTCATACATCAAGAGTGCTTGCTGTAAACTAAAATAATATGTTATAAGCATTCAAAATGCACTGCATGGTGTAGCCCTTGATTCCAGCCTTTAATTCTAACCCTTAATGCTTGTGTTACAATGGACACCATCTTATGGTGAAGAAATAGATTACACTCTACAATCAGTAGTCCTACTGTGTTTGTATGTCTAGAGGGTTTGCTAAACTGTATGCTTTAAAACAATATGTTATGAGAATCTATGGCACGGGAGTCAAGATGGAAGGGGCATTATACAACACGTAGTTCTTACAAAGCAATCTCATTAGACATTTAGAACATGCTCAAATCAGCATGACAGCACACCTAGCCGTACTCAAATGAAAAAAGCCTCAGAGATTGAGCTAGCAAAGCAGTTTTGTGTTTATATGTGTGGTATTTATTCAGTTTGGGAAATGCTGCAATCTCCAGAAAGCATTGGCTCAAGTTGGCTGGTTGATTCAGCAGGGACTAGAAATCATCTCTGTTGCTAGGTCGTTACTAAGGGTTGGCCTACTTGCTGGAGTAGTAAACTAGGTTTCATTACATAGGAGTCTACTGATGTGAGTGATTGTTTTCCAGGTATTAGTCATACCCCATGTATTCCAATAGAAACGGCAATAACACAAGCAAGAAGTTTTTTATTTTTAGAGCAAACTGCCTCACAATATGAATACATTTCGTTTATATCTTTTATTTTGTTGGTAAATGTTGTATAATCGCAATATTACATGAGAGGGTGTGCTTTACCTTTATTATTACTATTAATGATGGTAAAGCACACCCTCTCATGTAATATTGCTTAATTGTAGTCTTTACATTGTGACTAACCCTATTGTGATAAACTCTTAATAAAACAAACTTACAAATGAAATAAAATAAATTAAAATAACTATGTATCCTTTACAATATCAATAACACTCTTCTATAACATCAATAACTACACAGTTATGCCAAAGCTAGAATCAATTCCTTAGAAAAGATGTGTCATTAATGCCATGCTGAGGTTTATTTTTTTTTATTTTACAAGGGAATATAAAGATATGCACCATAATATTTTATTTATGATCCTCTGCTGCCACCCTCAGGAATCCTACAGTAACAGCATGCAAGCTGGTTTATCCCAGTCAACAAGCATGAATGACCAGCCTTTACCTATTAAATGGCTGATATCACTACACTCCATATATTTGAACATAAAATCATATGTATAAATAATAAAAATAATAATAACTAATAAAATAACACACACGTGCATACTTGGTATTTTCTCTAGGCTATCCAAACAAACAGCAAAGGAAATCTGTGCTTGATGAGTGTGGTCTGCCCTTATTCTGTAGTGATTGGGTGATTACAGTTCAATTTTATTGACTGTGAGAAATCACAGGGCGGAGATCATTACCAAATGCCACTACGCGTTTAATAAATGCCACCCGGTGTTAGCGGCGTTTTTAAACGCCGGAGAATTGAGACGAAATGTGATACCTTTGGCTTTCCATATAGGATGGTCACGTGATTTTTGCCGTGGCGAAGCGAGGAGTTGATACATCTTGCCGTGATACTTTTGCTTTGAAAGGTCGATACAGTGTCGAACAGTCTGCTTCGAGCGTAAAATCACGATCTACGGGTCAGACACTGAACCAGTCGACAAAGCTGTGTGCTCTGTGTGGCGTGAACTGAAAACATCTCAGGGGAGAACCGATATCAGAGTGCGCAGTTTCCTGGAGGGAGATGCAAATACAACAGAGATGAGAGGCGGAAAGTAGCGACCCCACACCACACGGGTTCAAGTGGACTCTGGCTTTATTATTGCGTAGCAACACGAACCCAAAACAGAGCCCCAATCAGGAAGTGCACCCCTCGGGTCCGGGCCTCCTTTACGGTGATCAGATTTCTTTCCTCTTCCTCGGTTGGCTGTTTCCTAAAAATGTCTACAATCCAGTTACTGAGATCGTTCGTCAGCCAGCGACTGACGGTGGCTGTCGAGGAGATAATCGGGATGTTTGAAAGAACAATAACCGTGTACGAGGAGGAGATCGACCGGCACCGCAGGCTGCTGGGAGCCGAGCAGCTGCCCGCCATCAAGATAGCGTTAAATACCGAAACAGGTTTGTCTTGTTAAAGTAATGATCACGTTTTTATTTTAAGGCTCACCTTTGAACTAATGCCACCTGGTCAGTAGTGACAGATTCAATTTTATGTTTCCATTGCTTTAAAAAAAAAAACGGTTAGCTATTGGCTGTCAGGTACACACTTCCCCTGCACCTTACAGAAGCGTCAGACATTGTGAGTAATAGCGGCAACGTTGAAGAACTATCTGTAGAGTGACTGTAGATGAATAACACATAACATTTAAAGCCATAATATATAACTATTCTGCATTAAAATGTCTAAAAATAACTAGACCTACGTTATATGTTATGTTGAGTTATGTACTCGCATTATCCCAAATCTTTCCCACAGTTTTCAAACCCAGAGAAATCAGTGGCTGTGTTCGAAATCACATACTAATGTACTGCCTACTACTTACTCAATGAGTATGTACTGCAAAGTGCGTACTAAATGAATGATTAAGTATGCCATTAATGCCATTAAGCAGACAGTTCACACCGAAGTATGCAGCTAAGTATCCCAGAATGCATTTCCCACCAACTGGCAGCAATAGCTGAGATTTTAAAGCAGGCTAAAAGCTGTTGTAATTTTTGCTGTAGCACTGTTAATATGTCACTTTATTAAGTTTATTTTTTCAGGAGAGAACGTAATCATGTAGATTAACAATGTGTGGTCAGTTTATCCAAATAACTGCTGTTTGGAAATTTGCTCTAATGTTTTTGGAGATGCGTGGAGCCACCTATGGCTGCTGGATGGAACTAGCTGGTGTTATTTCCCAACTAGTTTTCAAGCTAACTGGTGTCCGTCCCTAACAGCAGCAGCTATGGTCTGCCTCTGTCAGCAGATTCGTCACACATTCACAAACATATAACTGGCGATTTTCAAGTCGTATCTCATAACTAGTGTGGCAAATATGATTGTATAAGTGAGTATTACAATACAGCCACCAAGGAAAAAAGAAAGCTAAGAAAATATAATGTTTGCAAGATCATGTCAAGCTGGATCCGATCTCACTAGAGCAAAAGACTATGGGTGCATCCCAAGTCTCTTGAATTGCATCCACGTTTCCCTCACTTGCGTCTTTTCAAAATTAAAATTAAATTACGTATTAAATTACTATATGTGGAAATAGGAGACTTAATGTTACTAATGGAATAAAAACAAATTAACTTGTCGCAATAAAAGATACAAATACAGATATATTTGGTTGAAAATCGAATAAAAGAGACGTCTGTTTTTATAAGTTAGGATACAACGGGAGGAGTTTGGGTGTGTTCTAAAAGGGTTTCATGCCGAATTATTGATGAATATTTAATTTCTTTGTTCTAGGGGATTTAGGTGTGGCTAGTGTTTTGCAGCCTGTGCCCCCTGAAGTAAAGGAATTTGGGGAACTCTAATTCTGAGTTTTTACATGCAAAAACTCACACTTCAAGTCACTGTTGCCTGTTATTTCACATTAAAGCTGTAAACACATTTTTTTCATAATGTCCAAGCATTCATGATATTTCTGATTAATAACGTTCCTGCAGCTTGTATTATATTTGTAAAACCATTCAAGAGACAGTTAAGCATATTACATGATTACATGATAAGTCAGTTCTTCTAATAACAAACATTAACCTTCATATTAACACTTCATGATGTCTAAGTATACAACCTGCATTGTTCAACTTTCTCAAACTATCTACACATCTTAAACCATCTACTGAAATAAAGTTTAATACTATAGTGAAAGGAAATAAAGTTAGGCATGCTTACGTGATTAGATTACTTTCAGAAACTTACTTTATAATATAAAAGTATTCAATGTGACTATTGTTTACAATAAAAGAAAACTTTAAACTCAAATCCTTCAAACATTATCTTTACATTCCTTCATACAACTTCATTCTTTCAACACAACTACTTGTCTAATTTAACTAATAAAATATGATTGTCTATGAGGTTAATAGATCACAAGTTAAAATACAAATACATGGTTATCAAACATTCATTAACTCTTCATATAAACAAACACCGAAAACATGAATTTGCGACAGCTTTTTCTTCAGAAAAAATGATGGATTCAACATCATCCAGTGATGATGATCTTCTTCTCCTCACTTGACAAAAGAAGAGGAGATTTTGGGTACATCCCATTTTACAAAGTAGAGAAGGAGAGTTCCACTGCCTCATACAGGAGCTAAAGCTCTACCATGGCCGGTTCCAGACATGTTTTAGGTGGGACAGTTTGAGGTACTCCTGGGGATGCTAGTGCCACCTCTGATGAGGCAGAGCAAGAACTACCGGGACCCTATTGACCCAGAGCAGTGTCTGGCAGTCTGTCTGAGGTAAGGTACACAGGTCTATTAAAATATTAAAATATTATAGCCTATCATCATAAGCACAAAGTCTTTCACAACACCGCCTTATCTATCTATCTCATATCACTCTCTTCTAACTAGATAGTCATTACAAATCAAGCATGTTCCACTGTTTTATTTTTCATTTTACAATCTGTTGATACATTGTTTACATCACTTTTGTGTAGCCAGACACAGGCCTGTTAATTCATCAAAACAAAAAACACCGCATCCAACTGCATAAATGATGATAAGCTCACTGCGCTGTGAGACTGAGATGGAACTGAATCTGAATCTTTTCTAACTGGCTGTCCACAAAAAGAGCAACTTGTTAAGTAAGTGTACACTGTCACACTCCTGGTGTGTGCATGTATGCGTAGGAGCCGTGTTTTCTTTCATATAATTCCTAAACATATAGCCTATTGTTACGACAAGGCTTAGGGGAAACCCTGGTGCAACATGAAGTGTGTGAGACTCCCCTCTTCCCAGCTCCCAAGAACCACCAGCCACAAGTAATTTACATCCCTTTAGGTTTTTATTTAGGATTTCTTCAACTTCAGGGTGGGCTAACAGCAACATAACAAACAAAAGTAACTAAAGTTAAGGAACCTAAACTTACCTACTCAAACCAAAGAAGAACAAAAAGACAAACCACTAACGTAACTCCTAACCTAACAAAAAACAGGAGAAAATTGGATTAAACAAAATTGCTACCCACTCCTACGGCACCTGGGCTGACATTTCCCATGAACAAATTACATATCACATCAGAACATGTTGGCTGGCAGGTTAGTTGGAAGTGGAGAGAGATGAGTCCCGCAGTAGCTGGAAGGAGTTGGCCTTAAGACTGCAAGCCTGGAGGGTAGAACCGATCAGCTTCCTGAAACAACCCCCAAACTCACAGTCAGAATTATTCAATCAGCCTCTGCTCACCTGCATCCCACACACACACACCTCAGCAGGAGCCCTAGAGAGAGAGATCCACAGCACAGGCACAAAATTAAAGCACATACAACTTACACAGCAGAGAACATGCTCAACTACTGATTTTTATTATTTTGTCTATTTTATTGAAAGTTATTCATCTGTGTTCATCATTCATATTTAGGCTACAATAAGGCTATATGGCTATATTTAGGTTATGTGAATGCACTGCCTGGTGTTGCGCCATATTTGTGACCCATCTGATTCTGTGACTTGCAGTGTTGGAAGTAGTACTCAGATCCTTTACTTAAGTAAAGTATCAGTACTTCATTACAAGTAAAAATCCTGCATTTAAAATCCTATTAAATAAAAGTATAGAAGTCTATTAAAATGTTGCTTATACATTGGCTCATCAGTATTAATAATGTATTTTAATATATCATGTACAGCCTGATTTTCTGCAAAATTAGTACCTTAACTTCAGTACTATAAGTTAATTTAGCTGGTAATACTTATATACTTCTACTTAAGTAGGATTTTAAATGCAGAATTTTTACTCAGATCCTTTAACCTAAGTATAGGATCTGAATACTTCGTCCAACACTGCAGGTCACAGTATTGGATGGGTCACCAAATATGGTGTAACACTGGCTCGAATTTGTCCATGATCTCCAGCTTGTCAGGCTTGCAGACCTACAGTACTGTGCAAAAGTTTTAGACACCCTAGATGTTTAGATTCTTATTCATTATGCAATACCATCAGGGAGGTGTCTGATCGGTCCCAAATTTATTCATGACATGACAATGACCCCAAGCATAAAGCAGGGGTGTCCAAACTACGGCCCGTGGGCCAACTACGGCCCGTGGGCCGTTTTTAATTGGCCCGTATCAAAGTCTAAAAATATAATGGACTACGGCCCACACATAATATCTGTGCTTAACTGTGTTGTACTTCTTAGTTAAAACACTAGGTGGAGCTACTGTCTTAAACAAGGCAGTGTCTCCACAAAGCAAGCAATCACAGAAAAAAATTGCTGAGGGTCAGAAATGGCAGACCCAAAGAGACACAAGATTGCTAGCGAGTGCAGAAAATTTCAGACTCGGTGGGAAAATGAATATTTTTTCGTAGAAAACAAGGGAAAGTGTGTTTGTTTGATTTGTAATGAGTGTTGCCGTGATGGAAGAGTACAATGTACGAAGGCATTATGAAACAAAACATCAGACCTTCACGTCCTACACTGGCGCTGAGCAGGAAGAGAAGGTGAAGCAAATGACAGCTAGCCTGCTAACACAGCAACAGTTTTTTTTTCTGTCCTAACAAAGCTCAAGAAAATGCAACAATAGCCAGTTATGAAGTAGCTCAACTCATTGCCCTACACGGGAAACCTTTCTCAGATGGTGATTTCATCAAACAGTGCCTCACTAAAGTCGTGGGAATAATGTGCCCGGAGAAAATGCAGGATTTCAACAATGTCAGCATGTCCAGAAATACGGTTGTGCGGCAAATTGAAGACTTGTCAAACAACTTAAAACAGCAAGTGTCATAAAGCTTGTGCTTTCGATTTTTACTCAATTGCGTGTGATGAGAGCACAGATACCACGGACATTGCACAGCTGTTAATTTTTTTGCGGGGAGTGGATGATACTTTTTGCATTACGGAGGAACTGCTTGATCTTCGGAGTGTAAAGGGGACAACAACTGGGAAGGACATTTTTGAAGCTGTGTCAGATGCAATTGACCAGGCTGGACTTAAATGGGACAAGCTGTGTGGAATTACAACGGATGGGGCTCCAGCAATGACAAGCGAGCGCAAAGGAATGGCATTTTTGGTATGCGCCAAGGTGCGGCAGAGCGGAGGTGAGGCTGTCAAAATGCACTGCATCATCCACCAAGAAGCCCTCTGTGCCAAGACAGTACAGCTTGGCGACGTGATGAACACAGTTGTGAAACCTGTCAACATAATTCGAGCATGAGGGCTTTACCACAGAGAATTTCAAGCATTCTTCTCTGATGTCGATGCGGAATACGGGGACCTACTCTACCATTCTGAAGTGCGTTGGCTCAGTCGCGGCTCTGTGTTGCAGCGGTTTTATTCCCTGAGATCAAATATCGACAAGTTTTTGAAAGGAAAGGGCAGACCTCTGCATGAGCTCAGTGACCCTTTATGGTTGGCAGACCTGGCTTTTTTAGTTGATCTCACTGATCATCTCAACACCCTGAGCAAGAGACTACAAGGCAAAGAGCAGCTGGTACCACAGCTCTATGTGCACATGAAAGCATCCGTTCGAAGCTCCGTCTCTTCGAGTCACAACTGCGCAACTTTAATGTAGCGCACCTCCCCACACTGACTGAAATCAAATGCGCATTTCCAAATGCTAAGCTCTCTGCTAAAATGGGAGAATATGTGTTTGTGATCACATCTCTCATTACAGAATTCAGTCAGCGCTTTCAAGATTTTTCTGTCATTGAGAATGAAATCACACTGTTTGCGGCTCCATTTTCAGTGGATGTAGAAGAAGTGGAGGAGAGTCTGCAATTAGAACTGATCGAAATGCAGTGTGATGATTCTCTGTAGATTCAACATCAGCTTCTCTCCCTACCTGATTTCTACTGGAGCTTGGAAAAGGCCAAGTTTCCTCTGATAAGACGCCACGCAAAACAAATGATGAGTCTGTTCGGCTCAACACACATCTCTGAGCAGACATTCTCGCTGTAAACGCTGAACAAAAGCAGATTGAGAACCAGAATGACCGACAGCCATCTCTCCTTCAGACCAAAGCGCAGCATCACTGCTCCCACTGAGCACAACATTCTTCCCATTACAGGTGAGTTGAAAATATACACAGTTTTCATGTGTTAATAAGCCCAATTACTTAATAAATTCAGTCAATTAAAGTTGATGATAATTTTTTGACAAACGTTAGTCGATGTTTTAACAAGCCCAATAATTTATTTGTGTAATAAGCTTGAAATATCCACATTCTCTATTTCTCTTCTTGTCTCTCCCTTCATAAAGGACAATGAAGGGATCAGCACCCTAAGAAACAATCTGAGGCTGTCACTGAGAGAATGACCTGCCAACCTTTTTGTAAAAAATAAAATGAAAATCTACTAATGGAGAGCTGTGATGGAGGCTTTTTTTCTTCAAACATGTTCAGTTATCAAAGTAATTTACCTGCATTTGATTGATTTTGCCAATATTAGTGCATTAGAAGTGAGGCAGTATACCTCACGTGTAGTGAGTGGCCCAGTCCTTTGTATATTTTTCTGTAAGTTTGGACACCCCTGAGCTAGAGTCATAAAGAACTATTTTCAGCAACAAGAAGAATGATGAGTTCTGCAACAGATGGTATGGTATGGCCCCCACAGAGCCCTAATCTCAACATCATGGAGTCAATCTGGGATAACATGAAGAAGCACCTGAGATGGCCTAAATAATAAATCCACAGAGGAACATTCTTTCTCCAGGATGGTTACAACAACCTTCCTGTAAGTTACCATGAAAAACTGTGTTAAAGTGTACCGAGGAGAACTGCTGCTGTTTTAAAGGCAAAGCTGCTCACAGCAAATATTGATTTCATTTAGGTTTCTGCTGTTTACTCAACTTTGTAAGAAGTTAATTGATAAATTAAAACAATTTATATCATATTTTGTAAGCATTCTCACTTTACTTTTAGTGCCTAAAACTTTTGCACAGTACTGTATATATAATTTTCCATAATGTGGATGCATTATAAGTTTTTATATGTTTATAGACTGCTAAAATGATAGTCCAATAGTTGGCAGCTGTAGATAGGCTACTGACCATAGGAAATAGCAGTAACTAAGAAGGGGCATGATTGATAAGGAAGAGTCTGTCTACTATTGCCACCTACTGGATTACTGTTGTAGCAGCAGACTGTGAGTGTAAACAGTATTCTCACATTATATCAAATTATATACCACAAGAATATAACAATGTTTAATGTATCAACAAAATGTAAAAAAAAACATACCATTGCTTTATCTGTAACAAGTGATTGCACAATGCATGCATGCTTTTGATACTGCAGTCGTAACCTCTGTCTACCTCTATATATAGAGAGAGAGAATGAGATTATTGTTTATTTTTATTATTGGTAGATAGTGCAGTAAAAAAATGATATCAATTTGAAAAAATCATAACCTAATGGCACAAATATGTATCAAGTTGTTTTCTTAGATTTTGTTTGTTAGGCCAAGACTAAAACCTTTTCCTCCCACCTCCCCAGATTCCTCACCACTGGGGATTCTTTTACAACCATTGCCTCCAGTTTCCGTTTTGGTGTGTCAACCGTGGCCAGTTTGGTGAAAGACTCCTGTGATGTCATCTAGGCACAAATGAGGGAAACCCACATGCCAATCCCAATGGAGGAGGTCTGGAGGAATGCTGCCAGGAGGTTCCAGGAGAAATGGAATTTCCCAAATTGTATCGGTGCACTTGACAGGAAGCATGTAGTAATTCAGGCACCAGCTAATTATGGCTCCCATTTTTATAATTATAAGGGCACCTTTTCTGTGGTCCTCCTCGCTCTGATGGAACAGACTACAGGTGTCTGCCTGTAGATGTGGGAGGTTCCGGCAGCAACAGTGATGGAGGCATCTTTGCAAACTCCTCCTCGGGACAGGCCCTTCAAGCTGGTACCTTGAATGTACTGGCACCATGCCCACTCCCCTCAGCACGCGAGTTGGGACCAGTGCCATTTGTTATAGTGGATGAGGCTTTTCCAATGAAAACTCTCCTCCATCGTGGGAAACATCTGCAAGAGGATCACTGGGTGTTCAACTACTGCCTCTCCAGAGCCTGACGCATTGCTGAGAATATTTTTGACTTTCTCAGCCAGTGCTGGAGAGTGTATCAACGCTGGCTGCAAGTCTCTCCTGACACAGCTGACAGCATCATGAAAGCCACCTGCATTTTGACTAACTACCTCAATGGTGCTGATGGGAACCAGACTGCTGAGGATGGATAGCAGCATACTGGGTGCCATTAGGAGTCTTTGGGGGAAAAGAGCATCAGCTGAGGCACTGAGGGGGCAGGATAAGTTCAGGCAGTATTTCACCTCTCCTGCTGGCCAAGTCCCAT
Source organism: Thunnus maccoyii (assembly GCF_910596095.1). Lineage (NCBI taxonomy): Eukaryota > Metazoa > Chordata > Actinopteri > Scombriformes > Scombridae > Thunnus > Thunnus maccoyii. Next base: position 302,064 of record NC_056535.1, on the reverse strand, counting down.
GGCAATATGACCATGTGCGCCGTGGTCTCCCTTAACTGAGGTGTCGTGAAATGATTAATGTGAGAGGAAAGAAGAAAAAACAAAGTTCTGATATACAAATCTGTTTTCAGTTTTTGGACCTTTTCTGTAATGTTTGATTTTTGGTGAAATATTGGATAAGTTACTTTCCACCACTGGTTTTACATGTATATAATTTGTAATAAATTCCATGTTTAATTATTCAAGATTAAATTAAACTCTTAGTGCTTCAAAAAATAGAATAAACATACCCAATGTCAAATTGCTGTTCATAATATTGATCAAATATCTAGGATTGAAAGGCATGGAAAATGTAAGCTCAGCTGACAAGAATTACAAAAGGAGAAACAGTTTCCTCAATGTTATGAGGAAACTTATTTCACATATGAAACAGGTAAATGGACAGGTAACTGGACAGGTAAGTAATGTGCATCTTCAAATACAATATAAGGCACCTGTGCCTTACATTGTATTTGAAGATGCACATTGTTAAAGAACATTAAGGTTAACTGTTTCTCATTTGTTTTTCAAATATTTATTTAAAACATAGTTTCCAGGTGGCCCTTCAACTGCAAAAATGACATGATGCCAAAGTGAATGTAGTGATTTTATTTTCTACTTTATATTAGAACAGGAACATGTACAATTAAAGCTGCAAGCAGCATTGAACGGGCCCTCGCGCCTCTGCGCACGTCGGGCCGCGGCGCAGTTGAAGGGCTTCTGTCACGGGCATGTAGATGTCTTCAGACCCGGGCTGTTTTCAGACAGTGCAAGAAGGAGATAAACATCACTTCCTTTGTCCACTATTTTGCCTGTTGCTGGGACTGCTTTGCTGCAATTTCATAGGGGGCGCTATTCAGCCAGTTTGCATCACTGATAAAATATTGTCATGTACACGTGTTCAGGCCAGGACTCTTATCAAACATGTAAAGTTTGGTGCAGACTGGAGCATGTACAATAGAGTCATAGCAACTTCCTCTGTCATGGTGAAACATCAAATCTCACCGGTAACAGATGAAAACACGTCTTACCTCGATGTCGGTGTGACCAAGTAGGAAGAGCCAAGCTCAAGCAGGCTGTTTTTGTAAGCTTGCATGATGACACGTCATCAGGCCATCACGACGCCCAGTAATCGAGCCACCAGTAGCACCAATCACGTCAATAAAGTGGCGTCTTCTAGGACTTTCTGGAAGCTAGTGAATCACAAAGCTTGTCTCCATGGCTCTGGGAATCTGCCTGATTGCACTTCATGTCTGTCGTGTATGGTTTACGGTTTAAATGTACGGTGCCACAAGTACTTGCTGGACAAAGACATGTAACTTTAGTTGTCTGTTATCTAACATTGCATGAAGGAGTTCATTTCCTGTGTCCACTATATGGTGTTAGAAAACACGCATTAAATAAACATCATGTCGCTGTATATCAACTGTAGAGCACACCTTGAAAATTTCATGTGAATCAGATGATGTTCTGAGGCTGACTTGCTCACAGCTGTGTCATCAAAATTGTGCACTTTTAACACTTTTAACCCACATGACCCGGTCAAAGTTTGATTGAAATGTGTACTGTCACAGGGCTCTACAGTGCAAGTATTTCACTTGCATTTGTACCTAAAAATAGATATGCAAATTACAACCATAAGACTATATGAAATGCTAGAGGGATTTAAAGTTGAAACGACAGATACAGAAAGTGGCGACGCTAATAAGGCTAATGGAGCGTTAGCTGCAGCATGACTGGAAGGAAGCATAACTAGTTAGCCTCCACTCGGCTCTCAGCTAGCCCCGGCTCTCTGTTTGGATCCAACCAGACCACCGAGCCCCGGTTTTTTATTCAGGTTAAAGTGGGAATAATCAGGGGGTCTGTCAGTCAGTCAAGTGAAATGAAGCCTGTGGAAGAAACACCGGGACCATCAGGGTGAAACAGTCCGTGGAGGAGTTGCTGTGTTTGGCTGCACAGATAGGAAATCCCTCGGCTGACAGGATGTACCACTCTGTTTGAAAAAACCTCTTATTCTCCTCTTTTTGGGTTATAACAGGGGTTGGCAACTAGCATTTTAGGCACATTACCACCACCCTCCGCTTCAGACTGTAGACCAAATATTAAATCCTACACATCAATCCTGTCTGTCTAATAAACTCAAAAAAAAAAAAAAAACTGCTACTCCACCCACTTGGCAGGTTCATTAAAGTTTTAATGCTGAGCTCCAGAACTCTAGTCTTCCTGAGTTCGTCCCTCATATATTTTCATTTTTGATCATACTTAGTACAATCTATGCTTGCATGTGTAATAGTTTCCTCAGCCAAGTGGGAAAAAATATTTGCATATATCGGCAATCACCAAAAATGATAGTCAAAAAGTAATCGTATTAGATAACTGTGATGTCAATATTGAGCAAAAATAATTGTGATTATGGTTTTTGCCCTAATCAAGCACCCTAAAGAGAACATAAATTTTCATTTAAATACACACACACACACAGCATTTATGTATGTATGTGATAAATTGTTCTCTTTAATAAACAGTTACTTGAACATTTTTCAGTGTGCTCCTAGATTTCTATGTGTGCTCCTAATTTTTTTCATTTAGGAACACATGTACTCCTTGACAAAAAAGTAAGCATTGAACACTGCTGTCAGATGTGAAGAGATAATAAATAACCGCAGCTGGACACAGAAAAATACTCATATATTTGAATGGTGAGTGTCAGCGTACCGCTAGGTGCTTGGGCCCTAATAAAGGAAAAAATGCAGCACAGAACTACAAATTTTAGTTTTGATTTTATTTTTCTACTGCACTTTATCACTAAACTGTCACTCTCACTCCATTTTTTCCCTTCCCCTCATAGGTCATCCCCACTACTGAATTATACATATAAGACTCATAATTATTGTAAAATAAATAATAACACCAAACTTCATACAAAGTTTGTATATAATGTACTGTATGTATATAGACCTTTCTGCTGTATCCTTCAAAAATGACCTCCATTTAACCGTGACACCCATCAACACACATTCTTCCATTTTAGTGACATAGGTGGCGCTATAGAGCACATTTTGGCACTCTGGAGGATAATTTTTACATTTTATCAAATTTTTCACCAGACCTGATGTGCGTTCCAAATTTGGTGAGTTTTTGAGCATGTTTAGGGGGTCAAATTTGGGGTTGAAGTGGCGTAATAATAAAAAAAGAATAAGAAGAAGAAAGAAACAAACACACAAAATACAATAGGGTCTTTGCCCCTTTGGGGCTCACGCCCTAAAGAAAGAAAGAAATATAGAAACAGAACAGACAAGAGGGTCTTCACCCCTTTGGGGCTCAGGCCCTAAAAAAATCAACAAAGCTATCAACACAACTCATATCAAAGTAACAAAAAAAAACTATATACATATATACACACACACATCACAGCTGTGCATAATGTGAGCTGACATGTAGTGGGTGTGTATGGGGTGTTAAGCCCTATAGTAATGTGTTGACTTAGTTTTATTTGTTAACTGGTTATCCATGCAATTGTCCTCAATTTCTCTTGACTGTAGACCACAGCTTTATAAACTTGGAAACATCCCATGTAAAACAAGCCACGATACATTGAGTATATTCGATATATCACCCACCCTGACTATATTTAAGCACTAATAGTAGTATTTCAGTAAAGTTTGATGAATGATGAATGCCCTGAATGTTTTCACAATCATGTAGTGAACATCTGATAGTGGAACACCCGTAGTCACTGTATTTCAGACATACAGCAGTACTCCTGAGCTTTCAGTTTTGTACATCTCTTTTTATTTTTGGATAATGTGCTTGTTTTTTATTTCAGGTGTGTCTCAGGACATCCGGCCGCTGATCGTCAGTGCAGAGATTCCCCCCGAACAGCAGGAGTGGAGCTCTACTCTGGACCAGGAGGATCCAGAGCCCCCGTGCATTAAGGAGGAGCAGGAGGAAGTCTGGAGCAGTCAGGAGGGAGAGCAGCTTCAAGGACTGGAGAAGGCTGATATCCCAGAGTTCCCGTTGCCTCCTGTCACTGTGAAGAGTGAAGATGATGAAGAGAATCCTCAGTCCTCACAGCTTCATCATAAACAAACTGAAGAGTACAGAGAGGCAGATCCGCCAGCCAACAGCTCACCTCAAAAGATGGAAGCTGAAGCTGTTGGAGAGGACTGTGGAGGATCAGAATCGGCCTTTGACTTGGATGTAGCTGGTTTTTTAAAAGCAGCCAGTGATGGTCAGTTTTTCCTCTCAAAGTGTTTTAAAACTGAGACTGAGGATTTGTATGATGACTGGAACCAGATGATTGTATCTCAGCCATTTCCAGATGCAGTGAAAGTGAAAGACAAGGAAGTTGTGTCTCATCACAGATTTCATAATCAGAAAAAACTCTATAGGTGTCCAGCATGTAGCAAAACATTTAAGCACAACACAGCTCTGCAAAGACACATAACATGTCATACAGGGGAGAGGCCATTTGACTGTACTGAGTGTGGTAAGAAATTTAGGCAAAAGGGAAGTTTGCATATACATATGAGAAAACATACTGGAGAAAAGCCTTTTAGTTGCTTGGTTTGTGGTAAAAACTTCACCCAGAGTGGAACATTAGCTGCGCACATGAGAATTCATACTGGAGAGAAGCCTTTCAGTTGCTCAGTATGTAAGAAAAGGTACAATGAAAGAGGGACACTGGTCAGACACATGAGAGTCCATACAGGAGAGAAACCATTTACTTGCACACTTTGTGGTAAAAGATTTAGTGAAAAGGGAAATCTGAATAAACACAAAAGAATCCACACAGGAGAGAAACCATTCAGTTGCAGTGTATGTGAGAAAACATTTAGTTTGCTGTCACACCTTAAAAACCACAAGTGTCCTGGTAAGAAAATCACTGAGGCTGTAGAGCAGGAGCTTCAGCTAAAATGTCCAAAAGTTACAGTGCAATCAACCAGACCAATATTATGAGTCTGTCATTCTGGAGGAAAGCCTTCAAGTCAGTGTTTCTTTAGAGTTGGGGATGAAGAGCATTTTATCGAATCTGAATCCGGTGTTAATTCACTTGTCATATCAAATCCTTTTAAATTCCATACCCTCTAATTACGTACATATGTGTGTAACAAAAGTTAAAAATAAGTACAACTCACATTTTGTTGGCTAATAAGACAGAAATACTACTATTTTGAGTGTCAGCCTAATTGAACCTGAACATGACGTGAGCAGCAGGACATGAAATGTCGCATGAGTCACTTCATGCGTCTTGCTATCTGAGCTCTAAAAAGCTAAGTGTAAATACATCCAAGAAGCATTCAAGATGGATTGATCCGATTGCCCAAACCACCTCTGGAGGTTGTTAGAGATGCACTCTAGCCAGATGTTCAAAAGGTATAAATGCATCTGAGATGTTTAAGCTTTTATCTGATCCCTAATCATTTCCACTGCTGGATGATCTGTGGGTGAGAGAACACTGATTAGTATGGGTGAGGGAACAGAGAGTGAGAGCCTGCGAAGATGATAACATTTTCTTCTTGCTTTTCATTATTATTATTACCATTAATCCATGTGCTGGTGTTAATTTATGGATAGTAGTGTACATGTTTTTCTTATTCTGGTGAGTGTTTCCCCTATAATAGTAATAGAGGGCTGTCAGACGAATGAGAACCCCCGCCAGGCCAAAAAAATGTTTTTAATGCCAAAAACAATGCCAAATATCAATTAATTTGGAAATCAATAGTGCTTGGGAGCCTCTGTGCAGCACTGTTCCGAGACGTGAGTCACCCTCTGTGTTGCTGCCTAATAGAGCTTTGGAGCAGTTTTTTTATGAGTGGGTCCCTGTTTTGTTTATCTTGTGCATGTACACATGGATGACATGTTGCACAGTCCTGCCAAATGGTTTCACTGTTCTACAGGTGGATGTAATACACAGAAATGCAGCGGTGCACCAACAAATGAAGAGAAGACAAGTTAGTAAACACAGATGTAAACCCTGAAGGATTTAAAATACTTAATCAGTTTACAAATGTTTTATGAGCAAGTAAATGCATTCAACATGTTTGCTAGACCTAGGATACACATGAATGAATTTTTGTGAATAACAATCAATGTAAACATACCTGTTGTTTACAAGAAAACTCCACAGGGCAGCTTTAAATATGAATCTGACATGTTTAAATATCAGGTGTGGCTTTCCTACTTTGCACACCTCATTTTTAATGAGCTAGCTGCTCCAAATATTTGAGGTCCTGATTACGGCTGCGACAATTGGTCAATTAATCAATAAATAGATAAGTCAAGTAACCTACAACTATTTTGTTTATCAATTTATCATTTTCAGTAGAACCATTTGATGGTTTCAGGTTCTCAAAATGCTTTTCCTTTTCTTAAATTGTGGCAAATTGATTTACCTTTTGGATGGTTTGGTCAGATAAAACAGACAACTGACGACATCACTTTGTGCTCAAGAGAGTTTCTCTGGTAAATGATTAATCAGTCAATCCCCTGCTCCTCCTGTCAGCATGTTGAAGTTACCTTGGGCAAGATACTGTAGCACAAATTGCTGCTGCTGGTCAGGCAGCACCTTACATGGAAACTCGCTGCCATCAGTGTGTGAGTGAATGGGTGCATGAGGGGCAAAAAGAAAACTGGTAAGTGCTTTGAAAAAAAGCGCTATATAAATGAAACCATTTACTATTTATACAATGACTATTTTTTAAGAAAAATAAATATAGCTGTATTCACAGAGCCTTCACTCTCTGCTAAGCAAGTGCAGAAAGCCAGCTAAATATCCTCATCCTGCATTACAAAAGCAGTTAAAACAACCAACAAACAACCTAACCCTAAACCTATGGAACAATGGCCAAGTGTCAGGGAGAACACTGAATATGTCAAAAAGAAGCCTATAACATATAGTTAATTTAAAAAATAATACAAAGAATTGTATAAAATGTTCCTATAAATATATGTCTCTGCTGCATTGCAATATTCACAGGAAATAAACTGTTAAAATTTCCTCCAAATTGCTAGTTTTACACAAACTTCCTGCATTGACTATAATATGAGTTATTATAGTGACCAATCATTTCCTGTTCACTCAATGGTAAATAGGGGTCCCTTAAGGAGAAAGGTTGGGAGCCACTGGTTTAAGGAATAGTTTGACATTTTGCTAAATGTGCTTGTTTGCAAATTAGATGAGAAGCGTGATACCACTCTCATGTACATTAAATAATGAAGCTACTGCCAGCAGATGGTTAGCTAAGCTTAGCTAAACTTAGCTTAGGAGAACTTCCTGAAGTCTCTGTTTGTTGCCTGGCAACCTCATGGCTATGAGAAGTGCAGCTGGCCAAAAAATAGTTCAGCACATAATCACCTATAAAAGCACAATGTGTTGTTCTTTATGCAGATTAAACAAATTAAATATAATGTGTTCATTAGAGAACCTCATTTTTTTCAGTCAAATCATAGTACTTAAAAAATAAAACAAAATAGCTGCATTACTGTGTAGTCACCTAACTACAAAACTAACCTAATTGTGATGGAAACAGAAGGATGATGGAATGACGCAAAGCAGTAGAGCTTGTCTCTATTTGCTGCTCTGATACTCTCAGCACCGAAGCTGAATACTAGCCAAGCTGATTAAACTAATTTAGTCCTGAGCCAGATGCTAGTAGCACTCCCTGCCATCCAGTGTGATCAGCAGCCACACAGGAGAGATGAATTTTTATTACTGGATTATGACCAGAACACACTTTATTTCATTGACTTCTTGTAGATAAAATGTCCAACTTGAGATGTTGGCTGTTATATTAGTTTAGTTTGGGGCTGCTGCTCTGCAGGTGTAGGAATAGTAAGGTAGGGTGTACTGAAGAAAAAATATTTGTAATAATGAGTATTTATAAAACTGAAAAATATCTATAGTTGAGAAAAAACAGGAAGCACAATCACATGACAAAATAAGATACAAAAACCCCACCAACCTCCATCCCTCCCCAAAAAGTTAAATATGCAGCCAAACAGGAAATTCTGATCTAGTTACAGCCCTACTTTGGACGGAGCCAGACTAGCTGTTTCCAGTATTTGTGCGAAGCCAACAGCAAACTGTAGCTTCATATTTACTGTATCAAAATGAGAGCATCTTTTCATCTAACTTGGCAAGAAAGCAAATAATTTCCCAAAATTTCCAACTATTCCTTTAATGTTTTTGGCATATGCACTTTGATTAAGTAAATTGTGCAATATTATTTATGTTGACAGATAAAGTTTGGCTTATAGTCACATGTTTTAATGGGGTCCATTCTTTTTGAATGATAAAATAAACTGTTGCAACCAAAACTGTTGTGTCTGTTTTTTCTTTAAGTAACATCCTTTTGTAAAAAAAAACAAACAAAAAAAAACAAAATTACAACCACAGTGACCACACCACACACACTCATGCGTTATACAGTGGTGCTTGAAAGTTTGTGAACCCTTTTGAATGTTCTCTATTTATGCATAAGTATGACATTAAGTGTGATCAGATTTTTACACAAGTCCTAAAACTAGATAGAGGGAACCCAATTAAACAAATGAGACAAAAACATTAAACTTATTCATTTATTTATTGAGGAAAACTGTCAAATCTTACACACTTGTGTCAGGCTTGTGTCTTGAACCCTTGCTTTCAGTAACTGGTGTGCCCTGCTTTTGCAGCAATAACTTCAACCAAATGTTTCCAGTAACTTTATCAGCCCTGCACATCAGCTTGGAGGAATTTTAGCCCATTCCTCCTTACATAACAGTCTCAACTTTGGGATGTTGGTGGGTTTCTCTGCATGAACTACATGCTTCAGGTCCTTCCACAGCATGATTAAGTCCAGGACTTTGACTCGGCCATTCCAAAACATTTTCTTCTGCCTTAACCATTCTTTGGTAGAGCGACTTGACTTGTGTATTTAGGGTTGTTGGCTTACTGCATGACCCACTTTCTGTTGAACTTCAGTTCACAGACAGATACTTTGACATTTCCCTGTAGAATTTGCTGGTACAACTCAAAATTCATAGCTCCATCAATGATTGCAAGCCATCCTGGTCCAGAGGCAACAAAGCAGGCCCAATCCATGATACTGCCACCACCATGTTTCACAGATGGGATAAGGTTCTTATGCTGGAATGCAGTGTTTGCTCATCGCCAAACAATGCTTCTCATTCAAGCCGTTCAATTTTCATCTAATCCATCCACAGAACAATTTTCAAATCCTTTCCAATTCCATAGTCTTGAGCAAACTGTAGATTGTCCATTGATGTTCAATGTTCTCATGATGGTGGACTCATCAACATTGACTTTAGCTATTGCAAGAGAGGCCTTTAGTTTCCTAGATGTTACAAAGGGGTCCCTTATGACCTCCCAGACTATTACACATCTGCTCTTGGTATGATCTTTGTTATTCAACCACTCCTTGGGAGGATAACAATGGTGTTGGATGTATTTAATTTGTACATTATCTGCCTGACAGTCGACTGGTGGAGTTCAAACTCTTTAGAAATGGTTTTGTAACCCTTTCCAGCCTTGTAAGTATCAGCAACTCTTCCTCTAAGGTCCTCAGAAATCTCCTTTGTTTGAGCTATGACACACTTCCACAAACCTGTGTTGTAAAGCTCAGAATTTGACAGTGAAGATTCAGATTTCTCTTCTCTTCTTTACTCTCTAGATAAAGCAGAGCCTCCCAGACTAACTCATGTGCTGGAGGATGGAGGATTTTCCAAACCCTTAAATGACATCATCAAGGATTTTCCAAACCCTTAAATAAGTCTTAAATGAGAAGGAGACAAGGAGAGAGGACAGAGGAGGCTCCCAAAGGAGCTTTGAGCAAGGAAGCACAGGTGTATCCTTTGCAGAAGTTTTTTAGTGAACAGCACAATTTTGATCAGAATGTCTTAATTGATTGGTCAGCTTGTCTGGAGGAACTGTAAAGAACTGTCAGGCTGATGTAGAAACAGCTTTACTGCAATATTAATAATACTGCATGATAGTAATACTGTAGATTAATCAAACTACATGTGGAAACGGGAATAACAGCACCAATGCCGGCTCGAACATCGTATTTACTCATGAAAATATTACGTGTATAGAATTTGAATAATGAATGAATCATGACACCATTCTTTAAATGTTCTTATTTTTTCGCAAGCCAAAAGGCTTTTCCGTTCCTCTTTTCTTATTTTTCATTCCAAGTGCACCTTGGCTTATTTAGGAAAAGTATATACAGTCCTATACAGCTGTGCAATCACTGTTGTTATTTGAGTTTCACTCAGTTCTGTTCTCTATGACTATACAGAATGGATGGTTAAAGCATTACCGCTGCTTACTTGGCTATAGTACAAATGTAGCCATCTTATCTTGCCTGCTGAGATTTATTGCTTCCTCACATCCTTTCTGCTCTTTCAGTAATGAACATATTTTAATTGTTTATTTGTGTTATTTCTATCAAGTAACATCATTCTTTGACTGATGCCGCAATAGATCCATAATTGGAGCAGCAGTTATCAGGCACCAGGTATTTTCCTTTTAAACTGTTGCTCTTAACACCCACTTTCAGGCTCTGTCTCATGCTGCCCTAGTGTGGCCAGGTCATAGTAAGGCCTAGATTTAACTACTGACACTTTGCTGCAATGGCCCTTAATGACAATCCCCAGGCAACTCCTAGACTGGCCAATCCCCACAGATTTAATAAAATATACACTGTGCAGTCTATGAAGAAGAGATACAAGGACTTCTCCCAAAACTCAAGATTTTTTCATATTTGGAGGGAAAAAAGTATATGTATACATACACAACACAGGAATAAGATTGTAAAGTGGCTAAAATTTACATTAATTTATTTGAAACCTGTCATCCACTAAAATATAGTAATCATTTCCTTTTTTTAAGAACATATACTATATTGCACAGCAAGGGAGAGACCACTAAAGAGGTCAATGGGGACAGGTTACTCACCATTATATGTGCCTGTGCCCTACACACACACTGCGAAAAAAAGAAAATTTGTTACTAATGAATAAAATAAGAAAAAGCAAAAATAAAGTACAATCTGGGGCTGTGAAGTGCAGGTGAGGGGGAACACCATGGGACCCCCCAATCCTACGTCGGCTGTTAGCACCACTGGGCCTGCAGTCTCAGTGAAGTGCCATAAAAGAAAGACAAAGAACTTGTGGTCAGTTCACAACACAAACGTATTTCCCAAATTCTGATCAAACAAATAGCAAGAGGGCCACTAATTACCATAAAATTATGCACAGGGGCAGGCTTAGTGATTTGGGGGCCTCAGGCAAACCCAGAAATGGGGCGTCCTCTGTGCTTTATTCTCACCCATTCTCATCCATTCTCTAACTGAGACTAACTGACACTGGCCATGGATGCAGGCATTTACCTTGGTTTTTCCTCCTGTTCCTACATGAACTGCTCACTGGACCAGCAGGCTGCTGCTCCAATTGGTGTCTCTGAAAAAAAAGGTTCTAAAAGTGAGAAGAGAATGATAATTCTTATCAGTGGAAACACTATGGAATGAAAAATACAATTTATACAGAAATATTATGTGTATTCTCCATTTGTCTGTCTTATCATGTTAGTATAATCTGTTTCTGACGGCCATGGATGCAGTAATTTACCTTGTTTTTTCTGCTTGAACTGCTGACTGGACCAGCATGTTGCTACTTCTCTTTTTTTCTCTCTCTCCTGAATGTAGTTTTCTTCTGCTGTATTGCCTCTCTCTCTCTCTCTCTCTCTCTCTCTCTCTCCTGAATGTAATTTTCTTCTGTTGTGCAAGTTCTTCCTCTCCCTCTCTCCCTCTCTCCTGAATATGAAGTGACGCCTGCGAGCCAGCTCAGGCAGCCCAACTTGAGTTGCCGCTCCACTCCCAAGCCATACTCCCCTAACCTATCCAACGCACTAGGGGGAGAAAAGCTGCTACAAGCCAGGCAGAATTATTAAAAAGATAAATACATCTAATTGACAAGAGCCGTTACACTGTCTGTGTCATGCTCTAGGAGACAAGACATTACACAAGGAGGTGAGATCCATCATGACGGTGCCCAGTCACTGAGTAAAAACAAACAGATCTTTGACTATCTGACTTCTTTTGGAGCCTTTTCTTTCCATTTTACAACACAATAACCCACACCTCAGTAAATGATAAATGGACTGTACTTGTATAGCGCCTTTCTAGTCTTCTGACTACTCAAAGCGCTTTTACACTACAAATCACATTCACCCATTCACACACATTCATACGCTGAATGGGTACAGGGGCTACCATGCAGAGTCCCAACCTGCCCATCAGAGGAAATGAACCATTCACACACATTCATACACTGATGGCACAGCCATCAGGAGCAATTTGGGGTTAAGTATCTTGCCCAAGGACACATCGGCATGTGGACTGGAGGAGCCGGAAATCGAATTGACAATCTTCCGATTAGAACTCGCTCCACCTCCTGAGCCACAACTGGAACACTTTTTTTTTTTTGCACACTGGAAGAATTAGCAGACCTGGAAGCATTCATCAATCACCATTACAACCAATACAAAATGGATACAACTCCCTCAGCAAGTCTCATCCAACCTTAATAAATGAAAGAAGACATCATCTACAGATACAAACAATCTTCAGACAACAGAAATCGAGGTCAGTGTCCTACAATCCATCAATAAAAAACAGACTGACTGACTTACTGGTTATATAAAAGAGCTTTGCTCAAGCCTGGAATTTGCCCACAAATACATCGAAAAGTTAGAACAGTCCAACAGCTCTCTCCAAACCTCCGTCAAAACACTCAACGAAAAAATGGACTTGGTCACAAAAGAAAACAAAACAATTAAAGAAACTGTTGTCTCAGATTGTTGAAGGAACATATACCAGATCAAAAAACTATATTTTGAAAATAAAAAGGGAGTCAGAGGTCCAAGCAGCAAAGTGTTCTTTAATGCTGGCAAAAAAGGGGAGCAATTAGCACTTTTACAACGAACCAAATCGCTCCGAAGGTTTTTTTCTTTGGGGCGTAGTTTTTATTCCCTTGGGTCGGCATAGGTCACACCTATCGTCCACCCTCCCTAATTTTTGACCAATTATTCTGTTATTTTTATCTCCGTCACTCGTTGTTGGTCAAAACTCTTCAAAACAGGTTTTGAGCTGTTTGAGGATATGTACTGGCATATTCAATTCTACCTGGTTATATCCAATTTTTTTTATATAAGTATTGGGAATCACTTTACACCATTATTGCCAAGTTGTCTTCTGGCCTTTTATTTTTTTATAAGTTATTCTAGTCATTTTACACCCTTATTTCTTGATCTCCTCCAGAGAGTATTTTTTTAAAAAAGGTGAAGACTTTAATGCAGACCCAAGCAAAGTGACATGTAATACAAACACACTCAAATTTCTCCAGTGTATGATTATGATTCTTCTACCACAAAACCATATTGGAAATTCAAACCAGAAGCATGCGTGATAACCTGATCTTTTCCGGCATACCTGAACACACATCTGACAATCCTGAAACACTGACCAAGAACTTCATTAGAACCCAGCTCAAACTCCCACCCAACACTGTAAATCAGATCACTTTCCACCGTGTTCACTGTCTTAGCTCCCGCACTAACAAGTCACCTCGACCCATCATCGCCAAACTGGAGCATTTCAAGGCACAAAATACGGACTCAACAACCAATTCCTACATGAAATAAACAAACGTCGTAAAACTCTCTATCCCATCCTGACACATCACAGACAAAACAAGAAACATGCCAACCTGGGGGGTGTTCCATCAAGCTGGTTAGCGGGATAGCCTGGCTTAATTCGATAAGCCTCGCTAATTAAAGTGAGAGTTCCGTTCCATCACTGCAGCTTATATGAGTCCCAGCTCAGTAACCATGGTAACTTAGTCAGCAGAACTAGCCTGCTCCATCGCAGGCTAACGGTCAAGCTTAACTCAGCTGCATGTCAAAGAATGTCCGACTTGTCTCTGTTCAGGAAACATAAAATAGAAGAACTGTGAGGGACTTTTACAAAAATACTTAAGTAAATCCCCATTTTATTCTTGGTTACTCCTGTATTGGACTGGACCCTTTTATTTAAAAGCTTAACGTTTATAATTTAAGAAATAAAAGTGTGCCAGCGTTATTTTGAAGTTATTTATTTATTAATTCACTCATTTTGTTCAAGCTGTGAAGACAAAAAGAAAATTAAATAAAGGCCAAACCATGTCCTTCTGCTGTGTTTAAATGTAGGCTATACAGTATTAACTGCTTATAGAAAGCAAAATTCACCGCTTTGCCTTTTCTGACACCGGGGAAAAGAAGGAACTTGTCACTGGCAAAAGTCAGAACCTGCTGCTTCAAAAATGCACACAATGTGCTTGAAACAGCTGTACTGTATTTTGAAACAGTCAATAAAATTCAGTAACTCTATATTCATGTAGGGTAATAAATATACAAATGTCAATTCGATGGTATTCTGCATGAGAAATAAAGAAAAAAAAAGGTTATGATATTATAGTGATATTTGACCCGGACAGATGTGATCACTAAGCAGTTTCCACTGTTCTTATATCCTTCTTCAGTTTCTTTATCTCCAACTGCAACTTAATTTTTAACTTTCATTGCCGCTTGTTAATGGACATTTTGTGAAAGAGAAAATGTGTCAAAGAGTATGACAGTTTTGGTTGTTGGTTCTCTTAGGTTGCCGACACTGTAATTTTAATTATACATCTGATATTATCTAGCCAGTGATAATACAACCACACTGATCTGAAGGGCGATACTACTGAATGCTGATTTATTAACAAATAAAGATAAAACCAGATAAAAACAGGGACAAGCACTGCTCTTCACTTACCCCACCCAGACTCATCAAGCCGGATGCGGGGATTGAACCGTCAACCTTCTGGTGATAAATTAATTCCTCTAACCTTTAGGCCATCACTACTCACCTACAGGAATGTATTTAATCTGTCATCAATTTTGTGCCAAGCCATCTCCTTCACCTTGTTAATTGTAGTAGTATTGGCCTTTTTGGTGAAAACCCGTTTATTTTCTTCATATAGTTTCATTAGCAGGTTTGTTCTGCTGTGGAGAAGAACACTGCTCCAGTTTTCTCTTCTTTTCGTGATATAGTATCGTCTTTTCTACAATCAACTGTTTTGGGCTGCTTATATACTCTGTGCATGCACACACTTCAAGCTTATTCCAGCCTGGTTAGACTTAGCGCTGACTAGAGGCAGCTAAACTGCGTTAGTGGAACGGCTTGAGCCTCAAGTTAAAGTTGACGTTAATTCTAGTCAGGCTTTTTCAAGTAAGCGCAGCTTTCTTTAGCTGTGTTGATGGAACACCCCTCTGGTTGTGGACAAACTATAACTAAGTATAACTATAACTATCTAACACTCAGTGACCGTTATGTGCCTTATTAAAATCCAAACCTCTTCCATTACTCTCTCCTATCTCTTGCTGTGTAGTATTATGCTTGTTTACATGTGTTTATGTAAGTGTTTATTGTTGTTTTTGTTGTTATTATTTCCCCCTCTCCTTCTCATTATATGTTGTATTATTATATCATATATGACATCTAGTGACAGCAGAGGCAAATACACACACACACACTCACACACACACTCTCACACTCACACAACTCAAAGCAAGTTTTTACCAGGATACATTTCACCAATAATCTTGAATCATGGCTTAACTTAAATTCCTAAACTGGAATTTACGTGGGACTGTCTCCCAAACTAAAGAGATTAAAATATTTATTTTCTTAAATAAACTAAATCCAGATATCTGCCTACTTCACCAGAATTCAGTCAAGTTTTCTCTGCTCCCTATAACTCAAGACAAAGAGGTATATCCATACTGATTCACAAGAGAGTCCCCCTAATCTCCACCATCATTGACCCAGATGGCAGATTCATCATTTCAAATCATCAATAAACAATACCAGTCCAACCATAGCAAATATCTACGAACTCGACACACATGACCCCTTCTTCTTTCATAGATTCTTCACTTTATGTAGTTTCACAGAATCCAAAATTATCATTGGAGGTGATTTTAACACAGTTCTCAACCCAGCAACAGACCGAACCGGAACAGCAAACAGAAAATGGAAATCCACAGAGACAATAAAACAGTATACGGAAGAGTTTGGAATTGACGACAAATGGTGACTAAATAATCCAACAGCAAAAGAATTTTCATATTTCTCACCACTACGTCATTTATTCTCTTATATAGACTTTTTCCTAACTAGTAAATTGATCATACAGGGCATAACTGACACCTCAATCCACTCAATTATAATAAGTGATCATGCTCCTATCTCATTACATCTACACAGTAAACAATTCCATAAACAACCCTCCAGATGGCACTTCAGCACCTCTTTGCTTAAAGACCCAGACTTTGGCAGGTTTTTAAGTAAAATGTGGGCATCCTTCATGGACATAAATGACTCTCCAAATAACTCACCGACAATAATCGGGGAAACTGCAAAAACAGTCATCAGTAAATTGGACATGCTACGGTAAGCGTATTGTGTCATTTCTGGTTGCCTGATATGTTTTTGCTGCTCCCAGCTCAGTTACCTTTGCTATATTTCTCACTACTGTGGATAAATACCTGCTGTATATTTAAACGTACACTACGACTTTACTCACTAATCCCACAGTTATCTTCAGCTCAGCAGTTAGCTCATAGCTAAACTTGGCGAAACAGTTGGCTTCTCTCTCTCCCTCTCGTCCTCCTGCTCTCTCTTGTTCGGTGTGTCAAATGTTTAGTTATTCCTCTGCCTCCTTTAGTGAAAACAGTACATGTAATAAATGTAGTTTATTTGCAGTGTTGGAGGCGAGGCTTAGTGAATTCAAAGTGCGGCTCCACACCATGGAAAACCAATCAGGAAGGAAGATAATAAAATATAAGAGATTAGCTCCATGGTATAACTACGAAACCCGCAAATTAAAGCAAACATCATGAAAATTTGAAAGGATCTGGCGTTCCACCAAACTGGAAGAATCTTGCTTAGTCTGGGAGGATAGTCTTAAAACATATAGGAAGGCCCTCTGTAATGCCAGAGCTACCTATTACTCAGCATTAATAGAAGAGAATAAAAACAATCCTAGGTTCCTTTTCAGCACTTTGGCCAGGCTGACAAAGAGTCATAACTCTATTGATCTATGTATTCCTATAGCTCTCAGTAGTAATGACTTCATGAGCTTCTTTAATGATAAAATTCTAAGTATTAGAGACAAAATTCATCACCTCCTGCCCTCAACAGGCACCGATTTCTCCCCAAACACAGGCACCTTAGAAACAGCTGTACATCCTGACATATATTTGGACTGTTTTTCTCCAGTCGACTTTTCTGAACTAACTTCAATGATTTGTTCAGCTAAACCATCAACCTGTCTCTTAGACCTCATCCCAACTAGGTTGCTTAAGGAAGCCTTACCCTTAGTTAGCACTTCTTTACTAGGTATGATCAATCTGTCTTAAGTAACAGGCTATGTACCACAGTCTTTTAAAGTAGCTGTAATTGAACCTCTTCTTAAGAAGCCTACTCTTGATTCAGGTGTTTTAGCTAATTATAGACCTCTTACAATGTCTCTCCCTTTCAAAAGAAGGATTTGGGCATTTGGATCAAGCTCTGGGATGTGACTTTCCACAGATTTCAGATGAGGATAATAACGATAAACTTTATTTTATAGCACTTTTCTTAACAAAGTGCTTTACAAAAGAAAAGAAAATCAACAAGGCTGAAAAAAATAAAGCAAAGAGGAGCACAGAACACAGAGGTAAAGGCAGAAGTAGAGTAACAATAGAAGATGCACAATAATAGTAACAATAAAACAATAAAATGCACAGAAGTAAAAATAATAAATAAATAAATAAATAAAAAGAATATGATCAATTAATAGGTGCAAAATCAGTAAATAAAACATATCAAAAATTTCCAAAAGCTTTCCCAAAGAAAACAAGTTTTAAGAAGACTTTGAAAAGAAGCTAGAGACTTTGTGTGTCTGAGTTCAGTAGGCAAGGAGTTCCAGAGTGTGGGAGCTCTAACAGCAAAAGCCTGATCACCCTTTGTCACAAGCTGCGACTAGGGAGTGACCAACAGGGCTCCATCTGAGGATCTTAAGGGTCGAGGGGGCATACACCAGGTCAATAATGCAGATATGGAACAAGGAGCAAGGCTGTTTAAAGCCTTAAAGGTGAGTAATGAAATTTTAAAATCAATGCAAAAGCTAACTTGGAGCCAGTGTTGGGAGGCAAGCACAGGGGTAATGCGGTCATACCTTTTTGTCAGAGTAATGAGACGAGCAGCAGTATTTTGGACCAACTGGAGACGGTGAAGAGAGCCCTGGCTGATACCTGAATAAATGAATAAAGTGCGTTGCAGTAGTCAAGCCAAGAATATATAAAAGCATGTATAATTTTTGGAGGATCGGCATAAGATAAAAATGACCTAATTTTAGAGATGATCTTCAGCTGGAAGAAACACAACTTGACAACATTTTTGACTTGGTTATCAAAACAGAGGTTGGAATCAAATATTTCCCCCAGATTCCTAGCAGCCTGTGTAACTTTTCTTTGACAGATCGCCAAGGTTTGCTCCAATAGAGCTGACAGAATGTGGGGGACCGAACAGAATGACCTCAGACTTGTCATCATTAAATTTAAGAAAATTTTGGGACATCCAGGATTTAATGTCAGAGAGGCAAGATTTAAGTTTGACTAGGCTGCTCGGATCTCAGGGTTTTAATGGTATAACTACGTGTCATCAG
Source organism: Thunnus maccoyii (assembly GCF_910596095.1). Lineage (NCBI taxonomy): Eukaryota > Metazoa > Chordata > Actinopteri > Scombriformes > Scombridae > Thunnus > Thunnus maccoyii. The sequence goes on along the minus strand of NC_056535.1, from coordinate 283,254 downwards.
CGATAAAGCACATCATGATTCTGAAGTTGGCCAAGGGGCAACATGTATAAGGAGAACATAAGGGGCCAAGAACTGATCCTTAAGGGACCCCACAATTCAACTGAGCTGTTGTGGAGGTGGAGATACCCAGAGCGATAGAAAAATTTCTATTGAAGAGGTATGTTCGTAATAAAGTAAGAGCCGGGTCCTTGATGCCAACCCAAGTCTCTAGGCGATTTAGCTGACAGTGTTGGCTGACAGTGTTGAATGCAACAGTTTAATCTAAAAGGACTGAATTCAAGCAGTCACCTCTGTCTGCAGCTAGAAGTAGGTCATTAGTTACCTAAACAAGAGCTGTCTCAGTACTGTGAAGTCCTCTGGTTAAAAACATTGATGCCATTCATAAAACAAATCAATTGAGATGAAATTACTTTCTGCAGAACCTTGGATAAAAAAGACAATTTGGAGATGGGCCTGTAGTTGCTTGAGGACAGAGGGTCCAAATTGGGTTTTTTAAGCAGAGGGTGGACAATGGCGTGACATGGCCTTGCTAATAAAATGAGCAAGAAATCTGTCAGAGAGATCAACATCCGGTTCAGGAGAAGAGGTGGAGGTATCATCAATAACAGAGTTAATTAATGTAAGGAGAACTTTAGGATTATGGTTGTTTCTGGAGATAAAGTCTGAAAAATAAGCTGATCTGGCATCCTTAACTGCATTCTGGTAGGTTAATATTAGATTTTTAGGTTGATAAGCACTGATTCTGACTTGTTGGCCTTCCACTGTCATTTGGAAGTCTTAGTGCTCGAGTGTGGTCATTGAGTCAGGGGAGGTCATGATTTTTGTGTCCTTGTTTTAAATGGTGCAATATGATCTAGGATGGATAGGCACTGATCATTAAAATAATTTAAAAGAGCATTAGGGTTAAGAGGAGATAAAAACAAATTAAAAGATGAAGAATTAAAAGCATCACAGACTTTGGTGGCAGAGCCAGCATTGTGACGACCCTCTCTCACAGACTCTTTGTCCTCTGCCTGCAGGAGCCTGGTGGGCGGAGTTGGGTCGTCAGGAAGATTCAGCTCACCTGGACTGCCCAGCTTCAGTATAAGCTGGAGACAGTCAGTTATTTGCCCTCTCCCCTCTGGTTTCCACCATGTTGGTTTTTGGTTTTGTTTAGTTTCATTTATTTTTAAGTTATTTACAATTAATCTATTTTTATTTAAAACTCATGTGTGGTCTCTCCTCCTTTGTCCAGCCTTGAGCTGGGTTGTGACAAATTGGGGGCTTGTCCGGGATCAAATGAACTATTTTGGTAAGATGAAACCTAGCCTTTGTGGTAATTTGGCCCACTTTTGTTTTTGCTACCTCATGTGATGATGGGGGTTTGTCAATTTGTTTGTAGGCATTGGGTTTTTGGAAAGAGTTTGCCTACCTGGCTACCAATTTGGGAAGTATCACACATGAGTTTTGTTCTGTTTTGGGGGAGAGCAAATTTGTAGTCCTTTGTCCCTTTTTTGTTTTGTTTGCTTGAAATTTAGTAAGTGCTTATCCATCGTGCATTTTGGTTTAAGATGTCCATTGTTACTGGAGTTTTTCCCACTAGGTTTTGGTAACACACTCTGGCCATTAGTTTGATTTAGCTTGACCTCTTAAAGTGGAGGAGAAAGTGGGTAGAGCTATATGCTCGGGATCACATCCGTGGCTTTCTGGGGGTAACTGCATAGCAGGTGCTTACTGGACCCACTGGTTTACAGTGAATAAATACTATATTAAGCTTATGTAGTTGTATTTGTGAGCCTAGAATGGGAAAGCTCCAGTTTGTTTGTGTGGACGACCTTTTGGTTTTGCTGATGCACATTTGGAATCAGCACTTTAGTTTTGTGTTTTGTATCAGGTTTGTTTAATGGAAAGGGTTTGTTACCTTCCTGTTTGTGTCGTGTAGTCAGGGATTGGGCCTTGATGCTGACACTCACCTGGTGCATTGTCTTTGGCGCTGCAGAGTCAGGGAGTTGGCCTTGACACGTGTCATTTTTGTAAGGGATTTAGTGTGTCAAAGCATGTGCCTTAATTTTGGTAGCTGAAGGACATCTGTATAAGGAATCTTGTTAGAGACACATGGTAGCAGAATTGACTGTGTCAAATTTGTTAGGATGTCATCAAGAGTTTAGCAGTGTTCATTGGTTAGGCTAGGTGTTTTATTATTTTACGACTGTGTTACTTTATCTTTTTATTACTTTATTACCCTCTCTCTGTCTAATTCCTACTAGGACATACTGTATTTAAGCTGAGACTGTTTTGTTCTAGAGAATGGCTGTGTGCCCTTCTCCATGCTGGCATGTACGAGTAAAGAGAAAGATTCATCACTCTGTGTTTTAATTCTTCAGAGAACTTCAATGCTTAAGAAATTCTCCTACATTTTGTACAGTACTATCCCACATGGCTTTTGCTCTGTCCTATCTCTGCTTATGCCATTATTCTTGTCTCCTTCTTAGTCTTAAAGATGCTTCCTCCGGTACCAAGGTTGCAGACATCTGAGCTTCGACAAGGTGAAATTCACGGTATAGGGGGAATTCTGTGTCAGAGATTGATGGGATATGTACTTTTGTCTTTAGTATTGTGTGTATTTCAACTGTTTAGCTAAAAGGGATAATGAACTTGGTGGCTCATATTGGAATGCCAGTTTTAACTGTATTAACCTTGTTTGTTTAGTTTCAGAGTTTGTGGTGGAACCACAGCTTTATGAGGTGTGGTGTGACGACCCTCTCTAGACAGACTCTTTGTCCTCTGCCTGCAGGAGCCTGGTGGGTGGAGTTGGGTCATCAGGAAGATTCAGCTCACCTGGACTGCCCAGCTTCTATATAAGCTGGAGGCAGTCAGTTATCTGCCCTCTCCCCTCTGGCTTCTACCATGTTGGTTTTTGGTTTTGTTTAGTTTCATTTATCTTTAACTTATTTATATAGAGTAAAGAAGGAGAACCAGTGATTAAGAAACTAAAAACTTAAAAGAAGTTAAAATTGCCAAAAGTAACAGGATCGTATTTAAGATCTGACTTATAAAATACAGCAAGACCACCTCCTCTTCCAGAGGGCCTAGGATTATTAAAATAAGCAAATCCAACCTCATTCAGAGGAATGGCGTCCCCCTGAGACAGCCATGTCTCAGTGATCATAAAACAGCCCAGACTATTTGAGACAATAAAAACACTGATGATTAAAGATTTATTACTGATTGATCTTACATATAGGAGACCAGTTTTTGGTGAGAGAGCAGTGGGGGAGACAATGGGGGTACAGTCAATAGGAAGTAAATTGCCCATATTTGCTCTCCCATGGGGCTTTCTAGAAAGTGAGAGGTGCTCTGTCCCAGAAGCTGCCAACCTTCAGTTGCTCGCTGTCTATGTGGTCTGCAATTTACAATAACAGGGAAGGGGTGAACAGAAGAGCATTTTTGGCATGCTTGGGCTTGCATACATGAGGGGCCCTTGCACATTCAGTGGACAGTGGTGAGAGCTGGGTTGGTAGTTTTGAGTGGACTAGGGGGAATATAGGCAGCAGGATATAGGTCAGTTTTAATATTGATCTGCAAATCAAGATGGGGAAGTCCGGCTTTACTTGCCGAAGCTACAATAACAGTGGCATGGCGTCAGACTGCAAGACTGGATAGATGGCAGGCAAACTTTGTGGCCAGGACTAAAATTCCCTTCTTGTTGAGGTGGAGATTATCACGTTTGTAAAGATCAGTCATCTTCCAGAATGAGTCGAAGTGGCTAATATATCCATAGCTACATGCTCAGTAAAAGTTACATTACCACCGATCAGCACTGTAGAAACGACTGAACATCTGAGCTCCTTTGAAGGATCAGGATTAAACCTGAAAATATGCAAATTTTGCCGAGGCTTTCAATCGTCACCACTAGGATTTCATAATGCTTCTGAAGCTGAATTGATTGCCTGCACCTGATGTCATTCATGCCCGCATGTACACTCTTGTTGTGGGCAGATGGGTGATTCTCAATGATGGCAGGGATATGAGTGAGAATATTAAGGACTTTTGCACCTGAGAATGAGTATGTAATGCCATTTAGGATAGCGACTAACCATGGAGTCACCCATGAGGATATATTCTGGAGGTGGAAAGAGGAGACTGCTAGCTTTTGACCAGTTGTCAAGATCTTCCAGCTGGTATTGGCTTCCAGATTCAGCGGCACTGATGAATGTACGACCACTATTCACTCACTATTAACGATTGTGCAGATAATGGAGGTGAAAATGACAGGAGGAATTGATTTCAGAGGTCTCTCCTCCACTGTAGAGTGTTGTAGGCAGTCTGGCTTTAGATGATCTGTGTGGCCGAAAACAGACAGAGAAAGACCTCAGCAGCAGTGTTGAATTGTGAACGATGGTTTGTTTCTCTCTCGTTTATTGTGTGGTAGCTGTAGCAGTAAGGCAAAAACAACCAGCACCAAATGAGATGTTTTTGGAAGCAACACTTACCGGCAACGGGCCCAAACAGGCCCGGCTGTGGTGAATCAGCTATACGGTTTTTCTCATGTGCTTTAGACAGTTCCTTCTGGTTTAATTCAGGATCCCTTCAGTGTTCGTCCATCAGGGGATTTTTGTTGTTGGGAGCCACAAACTATTTGTAGAGGTTTCCCCCACACAACAATGACGAATGATATAAGGCTGACTTCGTCTGTATGGTTTCACTGCCACTGTGTATCAAAATAGTTAAAATCCAGGCATACGATGAATAAAATCCTTTATCCTTTACACTCGCTGCATTTCACAGTTACTTTACAGTTCTTGGCTAAATGGGACATTGGCGCACAACACCTGTAGCATAACTCATTTTCACAGGATATGCTACATGCTCTGAATCCATGGCACTTCCTTAATGGGTGTGGTTTACGATGGACAGTTGTTCCCTGGATTCTCAACTTGTTTGGGAGAGATGTTTGTGTCATGTTCAATGTCTAAAGAGATGTCTGTCTTGTGAACTGATACTGGGATTCTCTCTGTCCGATTGACTGCTTTATCTCTTGCAGGAAGACTGGTATTGCTAGGGAGAGCAAAGCTTGAGTCATTCCGGGTGTGTGCTTCATAGCAGATAAATCCAGTGAAAAAGGAGAATGGGGGAAAGAGCTCATTATTTCTGAACCTAGAGCCTTGAGATATCCATTTCTCCTGTCGGGCATGTGGAAGTTTCTCCACCATGAGCAGTGTCCAGGAAGGTCAACCCAGGTAGGTATCCATCCTCCTTCGCAGACTGAAACTCCATAAGGAGGTCTCCTAGCTCCCTAAGTTTGATATGGTCCTTATTGGACCACAACCGACCTTACTGAAACTCCATAAGGAGGTCTCCTAGCTCCCTAAGTTTGATATGGTCCTTACTGGAGATCCTAGAAAACATATCCAGTTTCTTGAAAAGAGCATCTTCAATTACTCCATAACACTTACTCAGTCTATCCCATGCTTTCGTCAATGCTACCTCAGGATTATTGACATGCGCCAAATGAATTCTCCTGACATGGTGGGATGACTCCTTGCCTAGCCACTTGGTCAAGAGGACCGATTCTTCGCTGGCTGAAAGGTCAAGACCTCTGATGGCATTGAGGAAGGAAGACTGCCACGTCCTAAAACTCTCAGGTTGGTCATCAAACTGGTTTAGCCTTGTAGTCACTAGCTCCTGACATGCTAAGTACTTAACAAAGTCTGTCATCACAGGGGTCTTAACTGGGTCAGCTGATAGGTCTTGTTGGCATAAGAAAATGGTTTGGAGGGCATCAAATCAAAAGATGGGGCATGCTCAAGTTTGACAGGTTTCTGGGTAGAGGGGTTAGTTTGAAATACCCCATATGCAGTTCCCCATGTGACTAGGCTGTCGTCAGGTTGGATGGGTGAAGGTGCAGGGACATCATGACATGAGTCTACATGTAACTCAATCTTTTGTTTTTTTTCATATGCTCTTGTACGATCATCAATCTCTCTCTCTAAAGACATCTTGCTGCGAGGTGCTCTAACTTGTTCTTCAGTTGCCTCCAAGATCTCTGCCTGTGCATTGGCAGCAGCTGCCTCTCTCTGGAGTTCCAAAGCTCCCAGTTCAGCATCCAGTCTTGCCTTCTCCAGAAGCGCCTGTGCATCCTCTGTTCTCTGTTTTGCCTCTCTCTCAGCCTGCTTGTGTTTCAGTTTGGCCTCTCTCTCAGCCTGCTCAAATTTCATCTTAGCCTCTCTCTCAGCTTGCTCCAGTTTTAGCTTAGCTTCTCTCTCAAACGCAAATGACGCACGTACATGTGCTGCCTCTGCCCTTACACAGGCCCTTGCTGCACTGGCGGAAGATGCAGAAGTGCAGTCGCTGTTTGTGCTGACTTTAGAGGTTCTGTCATTCTCTTCGGTTGGATCCATGATGCAGTTTTATGTGCTGTGTCTGATCTGTTGCAGTGGTTGACTTTGCACCAGCTGGTCGCTTGCCTTTTTACTGTACTTATCCCTCTAATGGTGTTTCCTAACTAAAATTAGACAGCCAGCCTAACTCTATAAGAATTCCTCAATAAGCAACACCATAGTCAGGACATAGCCTTCCAGGTTTAATACAGACTCTTGCAGAACATGTTGACAAGTAAAAGAGTGAAACTGAAACAACAGAAACATACACTGAGTTACTTGTATACAAATAGTAAATGTATAGACATATGTTTGTTAAAGCACTCCATATAAAGCCAGGATTACACAGACTGTGCTCAAAATATACTAAATGTAAACTATATGCTTCTGAGGCAGTATGTACTGAACATTGCATATAGCATGAGCACCAATCAGCTAGTATCTAGCATTAATTTAATGCAAACATAAAAACATCCTATCAACAACATATATTCTTCAACACTGAAAGATAACCTTGCAAACACTAAAAAATCACTCACAGGCAATGCTCACGATGAGACAAATCAAAGGATTATAATAGATGTTAGAACACCACATTGATCTGCTGAGATCTCCCCTGCAACTGTAAAATGCTGTCCTGCTTCCTGTTTATACTACAGCAATACTACATTTAAACAGAGAGTGGTGCTAAAGTGAACCTAAACATTACACCAACTTTCTGAAGGGCAGAAGAACCTCAATAATAAACAGAAAGTAAAATTATCACTTTTCTGACAATGTCAGCAAATACTGAAAATGTATAAGCTTCATCAAAGTGGAATTTATGGCTGAGTTGTTGTATTAGATTGCATTGGATTGCACAGTTGTTCCTAATAAAGTGCTGCTAAATGTAGATTTTTGCTTGATACTTGCTTTATACTTCTTTATTTTTACCTGCAGTAACCTTTGATTTTGTATAGAGTTTAACTAAACTGTTACTTTATTGCCAACTAAGTGATCTTTTTGTCATTAGAAGTGATGGCCAAGTGACATTTAGTTTCAAAGGGAGTACCTGATAGGATCTTTTTTTCAACAATTCCAGTGCAGTTGTAGAATAGCTGCAGCTGATCTTGTGGGTCTGTTCATTGAGAGCCCACAACAGAAGAATTTTGGTTATTTGTTTACATTTCATTAGTTGATAAATTTATGAAAACATTGTGAAGTGTTGCTACACCTACTGAGTCACCATCCTTAGCACCAGCTGCACAACATTTTCTAGGTTGTGTGTTCTTGCTGAACCAGTTTCTCATGCCAATAATCAAAGGAATCCCAGGATGGTATGGTGATTTTTACGTCAGCCAGTCAGACCGTAGGGGAACTGAATTTAAAAAAAACACTCCTGAAAAAATAGGTGAGTCTCACTCACATCACTCAAAATCTCGCTGTCACAGTGGTGAGCCACTAGAGGGTGCACATACCCTGTAATCAGCATCTTTGAACAAGACTTGAACAAGACATATACACAGTGTTGTGTTGTTGTGTAAATGATGCATGGCAGAATTTTTCTCTTGTTTCTCTCTTCCAGCATTTGTATAAAATGCTTGACTCAAAGTATCCCACAGTTTCCTACAACAGTATGGCAACAATGTAGCAGGTTCTGCACACTGGAGCTTTAGAAACCCAGTCCAGCCCTCACTCTAAGAATAAGAATCAATCTGCCCATGGTGAACAGCACAGGACTTTTCCGGTGGCTAATTCTCTTTTTCCTAGAGTCATCCCTGCTGCACAGATCCCCTCTACCTTGCTGGCCTGAATACAAGAGACAAAGCAGTTGCTCAATTTAACAATAGGTCTCTCTCATGCAAGTATAATTTTGTCTTTAAGGGGGTGTTGTTTCTGGGTCCATGGAACAACCAAGCAGAACTGATTTCTGTAGATTTGACTTACACACCATTTATTATTACACTTCACTCAAAGAGAAACACTTAAAACCTGCATAAGTAAATATGAACCCTTCTAATTTGACTTAAAAAAATTAACAATAGGAGGACTTACTTTGACTACAACTGAATGAATGTAAACTTGACATCAAATTTCAATACTTCAATGATCAAGTATATGTAATAAAATATTAACCTCTCATTTAATATTTCAGTTATATACATGAACACTGTTTCATTATTGAAGTGAAGTGTGTGAATAAATCACACTTCCATTTTTCTTGTTGAAAATTGCACTAGTATTACAAGAAAGACGTAGTAAGACTAATGCAAGACTTTCTTATAAGATTAAAGTTTTTGAAACATCTTTTAACTCTTGATTTTATTTCTTGCGAAGGACCACAGATCTCTGGAGACAATATCCATTTCACTAATGGAAGTGTTTAATTCAACAAGTCCTACATATTAAGCAACAATATACATTGTATTGCCTATTGTAAGGTTCCCATCATTTCAGTTTATAATATGCTGTTGTGCATACATACACTTTTGCAATGAATTAATTTTACCACAAAGTAATTGCCATATGGTGAACCTGGGGTTATTACCGCTAGCTAGGTGGAGCAAGTTGGCACTAGCTTGCCAGTTACAATGATAGTTATCTTTAAATTAAACAGATGTAAGGTTTGCCTGACTGCATTGATATGTATGTATGTATGTGTGTGTAAGATTTAATGTTATAGTGTTTTGTGGTTTGTATTTTCTTTGTTTTGTTCGTTTTCCTCTAGCAGCTAATAACGATTATTTTCAGTTTGTTTATAACGGTTAGTAACGTTTATTTTCAGTTCCAGTTTATAACGGTTCATAACGTTTATTTTCAGTTGTTTACAACGGTTATAGAATGTAGTCAGAGCCAGAGCCCGAACAGCTGATAAGCAGCATTATTGTTTACCGTTGTCAAGACAACCAGGCAGCTCACGTTGTAATATGTCACGTGTAAACAGAGAGGATGAATGAGGGAGATTATATTGTAATGCAAATGTTGCGTGATTGAAGTTATGAGGGAATTAGATCATTGTTTTATACCTGAAATGATAAGAATTGTAAATAATAGACTGATATAGTACTTTCAATGCTCTGTTATAGAATTGATCATTTTTAATAGCCTATTTTATTTATACATATATATATAGTGATTCTGTTAGCCTATTCAAAGTTTGTACATGATTACTGTATTTTGAAATATTGAATTTTTATATTATATTGTTATTGTTTTGCATTGTTGTTCTATTGTTCCAACTAATTTAAGTTGGCAGTTAATGTTAAGAGTAAAGCCACTGAAGATCAGCCGACTCACAAAGTGTCAATTTGTTCTTTCAGGTGGGTAAATGTCATAATAAATTATTTTTCTAAAATATGTCACCCCTTGAGTGAGCTTCCACTCTATGGGTGTAACATGAGCAGAAAAAGAAGAATATCAGAAAATAAGACTAAAACCTACAACAGCAGAAAAAAACAACCAAACAAAATCTATATAAATAAAAGGAAAATTAGCACAGGTTAGATTTTCAATTCTGACTTTCATTTTAAGTTTTACATTTTATTGGATTGAGGAAAAGGCAATGTTTCAACCCTACTGGACTTTCAGCATGACAATGGACAGGATATGTATAGACGAATCTGGCAGCTGATTTATGTGTTGCGCTCTCAAGCACTGCCGCCATTACTGTGGCCAGTTCATTACAGTTGACAGTTACCCCCTCCAACAGATGATGGTAGTCTGTGTGAATGTGGAGGTTGTTCAGTCTCTAAACACTAGTCTGAAATGAATTATGACAAAGGCTTTGTGAAAAAATAACATGAAGGTGGGGAGTAGCTAGCATGAAGATTTGAGAGAGATATATGAAAGCTGTGGGGAGTAGCTAGTTAAACCCAGCATTTAATCATCTAAATCATCAAATTCCACGATTTCTTGCATTATACTTAGAATAAAAGCATAATTTAAAATTTAAAATTTTAATTTTTAAAAATTTATAAAAAATTGAATGATAAACATGATACAGAAAAGTAGAATTTGGCTAGGAAAAGTACTAAGCTAGCAAGACATCAGTGGGGTGGCAGCCCACCATCAGCCCCGTGTAGACAGATCGCTCAGGTACCTGGTTGGTCAGAATGCGATCAAAACATGAATTTTTAATGGAGATATATGACAGTTAAATTGGATTCATGGGGCAGAGGCTTGTGACTTTTATTTGCCATTTTTTTCAGTTTCTTTGTAGAGCAGCTGATAATAACAGCACAGTAAAGAGTCATCTGTAAAACTGGACTAAATTTTGCTGCAAAACTTAATTTAATAGATTATAACCTGTATAACCCAGATTTGTCTACAGGCATGAAAGTGATGGTGGATACAAATTTCTTCCTGAATTGAATGTGTTATTCTGCACCTGTCCTAAATATAGAATGCGATGTGCATACATCTACCTCTCTGCATCTAGATTTTTGATTCCTCCATACAGATTCTGATTCTGATGGTTAAGACTGATTCCTTGCCATGTGGCATATTTCAGCTTTGCTCCTCATGGCAAAAGAGCATTGACGGTTTGTGTAGTATAATAAAAGCTAAATGTCAGCCAGTAAATTCATGAGATTTTCCTCCTTTTTTTGTCCTTTCAATTTTTATTTTCACACACAGTTTGTGTAAATTTGAGCTGGTTAAACATTAATTTCATGCCTTTAGACAGGATTTCTCTTCTCTTTCTGGGCTTTTCTTTTGTCTCCATCTCCCTGTTTGCCTGCATTGGTGTTGGCTTTTCAGCTCAGGGAGGGGTTCAGACCAGCAGAGAGTCCTCATGTCTTATTGGCTCATGCCTCCTCTCTGTGCCTCTGTCACTGTAATGAAAAGGGGGATCGAGCAGCGTTGTGACACAGCCCCCCTCCACCCATTCACTCTTGTCCTCTCTCTGCCTCTTTCTCTCCTTGCTTTCATCCCCTCCGTTTCCTCTGTGACTAATGGTGGAGATGGGTGGCCATGTGATGTTTTAATACCCAGGGATTTTCTGCCGGGCATGCTCTGTAGCCTCCATCCATCCCTAACTGAGGAGAGGTTGCCTATTATTGTCCTGCATCCAGCCGCTCGCTCATCTCTCCTTCCCAGAGGATCTATTGTTAGCTGTTAGTGACGTTTACCATGGGTCTACCTGAGGGCTGGATAGTGTGTTAGAACATTGTTCTTTCACACACTCATTAATACACACACGTTGGAATACATGTGCAGTGGTAACAGGCAGCAGCAGGGACGTGGCAGCATTTGTACAGGTGGCTGGTAAGTGACATGCTTGGTGATTGTGTACGTGTGTGTGAGCAAGTATGTTTTAGGGTTGGTGTACATGTAATTCAACAGGGTTCTTGTCTGTTAGCACTAACGGTTACTATATTGTGTTTCTGATAGAGCATGTGCACCACTGATAACAATACAGCCAATTTTGATATAAACACATACCGATCTGTCCAGTATGTGTGTGCTTATGTGTGTGTGTGTGTGTGTGTTCCAGAAACAAATTTATCTATTAACTGCTTTATCCTCTGCTCATTAAATTAAACAGCATTCCTGTCAGTATGCTTTGACATTATTTATGCAAAAACTTCATTTATTATTGATTAAATGATTATTGATGTGTTGGCTAAAAGTGATGTACTGATTGTGTTTTTTTATGTAATGCATGTAGTTCAAGCAGGGGAGGTGAAAGCCTCCTGTTTGTATAGTTTGTATTCAGTATTTGCTATGGTGCACCTGTGCTGTCACCATCATAAACACCGCAGCAATGGTGAGGACAGGCTGGGTGGATGTTTGCTGTTGCCACTTGAGCCGATGGTCATTGACAGCTTGTCACTTAACATCGCCATTACAACCACAGGAAGCCCAACGCGAAAGCTGTAGAAGAGTTTGTTTTTACTGTATCTTATATGACAATAATGGGAACTTATTCATAAACAAGATCAAGTATTGACCAACATACTGGACAAATAAAAAATCTGACCTGATGAGGGTGCTATAGGAAAAGTCAGTGGATCACCTAAGTCATAAGGATTCATCCTGTGGGGACAATGAATGTCTATACCAAATTTGCAGTTGCAATCCATACAGCCAGCTGGCTAAAACATAGGCATGGACAGCATGTACTTCAATCTACCAATAACCTTTCTATTATTAATCATGTTGCTAACTAATACCTTAAAGGATTATTCTACTTGATTACAACTTGCTTCTTATTTTGTAGTTTTGATCATCATTCCTCTTCATTTCATATCATTCCTTAATTTAAAGGAGGGGTTCACAGTTTTTGTGTGTCTTAAAAGTCAGGTACCCATATAAACATTGAAATTGTTTTTTCTTGCTCTACTCAGTCCTTTTATTCATATGTTGTTCATATCATTCATAATGAGCTTCAAATGTAAGTGATGGGGGACAAAATCAGCACTCCTTGTTCTGTAAATGCATTCCAAAGTGAATCAGAATTCAGTATGAGGCTTCAGTAGTCTGAGTTAATCAAATAAAGGGGCAATCTTCTGAAATGAGTCACAGAGGGAATTTTGTACAAAAAATACTCATTTTGGAAGATACCCACAATTTGATTAACTGCCTCATATTAACTTCAGATAAACTTTGGAATTGTATTTTTGACAAGTATGAAGAGGAGGAAAGATTACAGCAAATACTGTGAATGTGAACATACCATTTACTAGTTGAGTCCAAAACAATATATCTGTGGGTTAAAGTGACATAGTCCTAATTAAAGCTGCAAGCAATGTTGGTCGGGACCTCGCACTCTGGCCCGTCAGGATCAGATCATTTTGCTTTTTAAAAATGAGGGATGTAAAGACAATAAGTAACTGCAGCCGGACACAGAAAAATACTCATATATTTGAATGGAGAGTGTGAGCGAGTGTGAACATTTACTGCTTCCACATAGTTTTAGATACAGACTTCATTTGAACTTTAAATGAGTCACAAGACTTTGACCTACAAATCTTGAATTTACATGTTTTTTCTATCTTTTACTGTTTTTGAGATATTAGAGTTTGACTTTTAAAGTCTTTTCTTGCTCCTCCTGTGATTTTATAATGAGTGTGTATTGCGGAATGTTTCACAGCACCGAAGGAGTGACATCACCAGGAGAAGTTGGAGAGAAGGATTTTAGCGTACATTTCTTGTGAAATCTCCTCATAAATCCCATTACTTTGGCCAAATCTTACATTAAAAATCATATTTTATTAGGAAATTTTGTGGCGAATCCATTGATACAAGTTTGAAAGTAGTCAGACTTATAGTTTAGACATCAGAAGCCTCTGTTTTACACAAAGTTCCCCCCATTGTTTTACATTGTAAGGGTGATGTGGCACTGCAAATCTGAGGGTTTATAAAATCCAAACCCTTCGAGTTATTACAAAGTTTTTAACAACTTTTTTTAAGCATAGTGTCATAAGTCATCTATTAAAGTTTGAAGCAGATACCATTAACGCCCTCGGAGGAGATAGTGTTTGTTCAGGAGCCAAAATTGGGGCAAAGTTATTTTGAAAGGCTAACTGTGGACTTCCTGTTGGATTTAGGTCAGGGGTGTCAGTGTATGATTTGTAGGTCTTGATGAGACAAATAATTAAGTTTTGGTTTGATCTCTCTACGACATTCCTACGGGCCATGGCTGCCATTTTAGTTACATAGGTGGCGCTAGAGAGCACATTTTGGCACTTTAGGGGTTCATTTTTACATTTTATCAAATTTTTCACCAGACTTGATGTTCGTGCCAAATTTGGTGAGTTTAGGGGGTCAAATTTAGGTGTGATGTCCCGTAATAATAAAGAAACAAAGAAACAAACAAATACACGAAAAACAATAGGGTCCTCGCCCTTAGGCGAGGACTACTGCCTTTTGGGCTTGGTCCCTAATTATGACAATAAGTCAGGTGAAGTTATTATTAGGTGACAAAGTGCAAAGTGTGTGTAGGGAGGAGGTCAGGCTGGATGGATGAGTCAACAAAACATTGGACTTTAATATGGAAGATCGCTGCTTGGTCCTGTTTCCAACCATGTGTCAACATTGATTTCTTTTAAGCAGGACCACAATTGCTCCCCAAGCTTAACCACTTGGTTTTTAGACAACGATTGCTCCCTAATCTTAATCACATGGTTTTTATTGTAACCAGGATGACATAGGTCCCCTAACTATAAAAAAGTAGTCATTTCAATCCCAAACTCTAACCAAGTCATTCTTTGCCTAAACCTAACCAAATCTTAGTGTCACATCATAAAATAGATTTATTTTCTTTGGAAGGCACGGATGTCTCTCTGCTGACAGGGGCATTAGATCCAGTGCTACAAAGTGCATTCAAGTCCCCAAAAGGGAGAAAGTTATATTTTAAATTCTTTGGTTTCAAGGTCCTGCCACCAAACAAATATTTAATGGGGAAAAGTGCATTGTTAACGTCAGTTAGCAGGCTAGGTAGCTAATTAGCTGCGCACATTAAACAGCACGTAAATGTACCTGCAAATGTTACTTGGGACCCGTTAGATGCTGGTGTGGTTCTTACTCTTTAACACTGCTAACAAAACACTGTTTGTCCATGACTTGCAGCTACAGCAGTTGTTTACTTTGTTTCTGTTCTGTATGGTGTAACACCAGCACTATGACAACCTGCCAGCTGCTGTCAGTCACGCACAGACACCGCCCCTCTAGCCACCCAAGACAAAGAGGAGCATTTCTGATATTTCACCAAAGACCTTTTTTCTTCATTTTAATAATACAAAACTGTTACCAATATACATATTTAAGAACTTATTTTAAACCACCACTCTGAGACACCCTGAGACAGAAAGCAACAACACTAGTACAAACATGGC
Organism: Thunnus maccoyii; assembly: GCF_910596095.1. Classification (NCBI taxonomy): domain Eukaryota; kingdom Metazoa; phylum Chordata; class Actinopteri; order Scombriformes; family Scombridae; genus Thunnus; species Thunnus maccoyii. The sequence goes on along the minus strand of NC_056535.1, from coordinate 268,079 downwards.
CCCAACTCCTCCTGGTTGAAGACAATAAGTGACGTACTAAAGTCATTTACAAGGACATGCATCCATAAAGCCATGACAAAAATGCTAGATTTACATAGATAATAACAGCCCTACAACTGAGGTACACAATGCCCAGTACTTCCTATCTCCTGTGTAGTATGGCATCATTCATCTCATAATGTGGGATGAATGGTAGAGGTGTTTCTCCAGATGATGGTATGCAGAGTTTGTTGTGTGAGGGTTAAAAATATTTTGCATCAATACTTTAACACCAATACCCTTTACATTTGCATTTAATTACCTTGAATGATGGATTGAGGCATCCATATATGATTTTTCAGGCATTTCCATATCATTAAGAACTAAGGCACATTGATTCTTTTATCAAGCTTTCCAAATTAGGTTAGATGTTAATGTGAAGCGTATTTACAGTAACAAACTGCTCCAACAGGTCAAGAAGGCATTACTATCTATTGTTTCATATTGCTGGTGTGACAGTTTTGGGATACATTTGATACTAAGTTTTTTGTTGCCTCCTGCCAATCAAAAGACTATAACTCATGTACAGGTAAAAATATGGAATTGTATGATCAGGGACTGTGAATGTGAGCTAAACTGAATCATATGAAATCAGCTTTAAATTGCAGCGAACTGGTTTGGTTTGGAATTCTGGTCATTGGTAAATTTATAGTATACAGAATTGGACAAGGAAAAAGCCCAGACCAAACAAAGGCAAGCAGACGGGGAGATGTTGGCAGCTTCCATTCAGTTACAGACTGCCTGTCAAACAGACAGAAGGGACTCTCCACTTCTATTAACCCTTTGTGGAGCAGCCACAGTGATTCTTTGTGACCAGCAGGAAGGAGTCCCTCTGCATACAAGTGGCTGCCTTTTTCTTGTTAAGATGCAGTGTTTTCTAATATTTGTACAGGCTTGGCGGGCCGACAGGCCAACGAGAACCCCTGCCAGGCAAAAAAAAAAAATTTTTAATGCCAAAAATAACGCCAAATATCCATTCATTCGGAAATCAATAGCATTTGGGAGCCTCTTTGCAGTGCTGTTCTGAAATGTGAGTTAGCCTCAGTGTCGTTGACTGGGAAACTCTTGGTAGCATAGCTCCTTTTAAGGAATGTGGCAGTACGTAATATGTGTGTGTAGCAGGTGAGTGAGTGGTTGAGTGAGAGAGCAAGGGGCAGAAAAGTGACGGTGAATGCAAGTGGAGCAGAGGAAAAGGTTTGCAGTAAGTTGTCAGCCTGGTAGTAAATGTACAGTACAGACTACAGTGTGTCAGTTAATAAATGCTGCAGCCCTTCAAGACCAAGAAAAGTCACGTCTGTTGTTTCCCCAAGTGCTGGAAAATTGAAGGGAGTTAGCTCCAAAGTTAGCAACAATGGGTTAGCCCAACCTGAAGATGCTAAACAGAGAAATGTGTGGCTGCTGAGTCTCCCAACTTTTGCTCAGCCCCCACTCTCACTCCCCATGACCGCCCTGCCACCAGGGCAAAACCGTCAACCTAGGGGAAACACTGAGATGTTACTAAAACATGCTCTCAGATTTTTTTGAAAACACATCTTAAGACTGAGTGTAGGTACAGAAACATACACAGCAGTTAAAAACAGACTGAGAGGTTATCTCATGGGTGTGTCTGCATGTCATTTGGCAGCATGCTGTGCTGATTGCCACATGGCAGCGTTATACTAATCCCAGCCAATTCCACTTCAATCCGCCCGGCAGAGCTGATCAGAAGCAAAGCAGGATCAGAAGGCTTTGATTCAAGCCTTCAGTCACACTGTCATCAGTGTGTGTCTGTGTAGACACCAAGTGTATGTGTGTGTGTGTGTGTGGAGGGGGTGGGGGGGGGGTCTTATGACTATTGCTTTTCTGTCTGGATTGAGCTCATTCGCCTCAGATTAAGTGTACACTTAATCCATATATTGCATGAGTTTGTGTGACACTTTCAGTCACATAATAACACAATAACACAGACTATGTAGAACACCTTGTCTAATTGGTGGAAAATGTCTGAGTCAAAATACTTTTCTCAAAGTGCAGGTGATAAGGTATATTTTGTTTCTTAATTTGCTAATGGCTGCCATGTGGTTAGGATTAAAAGGTTAAATACTCGACTACACACACACACACACACACACACACACACACACACACACTCACATACACGCGCACCCTTTGCAACCATGGCAACAGCCATAGTCATGGGACAGCCCTTTTTGTAGAGAAAGGAAGTAGGGACAAAAGAGGGTGTGGAGGAGGGGATGGAGGAAGAGAAATTAAGTAGAGGTCATTAGGGCGAGCAGGGAGGGAGACATATAGGAAGGAGAGAGAGAGAGAGAGAGAATGGAAGAGGCAAAAAGAGTGAGAAGACAGAATTTGGAGGATGGTAACACTCTTTATATATTATATATATATTTTTTGTTTACCCTCAGGCTTTCAGTGTATCATCATCATCATAGTCTATGCTTGGACCCAATAGTCCAGTCAATAGTTGTGTTGTACATGATCAGACTGTATTATGTTTAATTATATTCCCTACAGTAAATAAGCTCTTCATCATTCTTTAATTCACTTTAGAGTAGAGCAGCAACAGAAGTGTTTGCCTGGTCTCATACTGTATTCACATTATTATTCAATGTGACAATGCGACAATCATGCTGAGCAGAACGCAGCAGTGGAATTGACTTTACTAGATGTGTGTTGTAAGGGAGAGCATTACTGAGTTGTTCTTGCTTGCTTGATGTTTCCCTCAATATTGACGAAGTCAACAATCTCCATAAGACAGTACCAATTATGTTCAAACTGGACACCAATAACTGATGTATTTTCAACAACAGGCAAGCATTTGGTTTGGAAACAACAGCTAAATCTTATATGCATTAATTAATTAATTAGATTGAATAATTCAACACAATAAAGGAGAATTAAAATAGTGGCCTTAAAATATTCAGTCATTTTCTACATTGGATATCCACACTGTGTCTAACTGATGTGAGTGCAAGAGGTATTCATCTGTGACAGACGGCCATTAATGACACTGGGAGGGATCACACACACAGACAAAGGCCATTAGCAAGTCCCTAAGGAGATGAGAGAGGGAGCAGGAGGAGGAAGAGAAGGGAGGAGCGTTTTCTCATTAATTATTCCTTCAATATCCCCTCATAATAACTGAAGTCTGGTTAAAATTGCTCAAGGTTAGGGGAGGATCGTGGTCATTATTTAAGAGACCTAATTAATGACTGCGTGTTTGTGTCAATGTGCAAACTCTAGTTTCCAGAGTTTGCATCCTGTGTTAGATATGCTACACATACCACCACCCTGACCTCCACACCACCACCCTTCACTGGCACCCTTCACCACTGGCTCCTATGGATCAGGGTCGTGGACCCCCTAGTTATGGATTGCGCGCTTCTATGGACCGTGGCTGCGTGGACCTTGTGCTGCCGTGGACCTGCTTGACACCTGTTGTTATTATTATTGGTCATATTACTATTATTATCATCATTGTTATTGTTATCATTGTTGTTATTGTGCTTCTCTGTGTCTCTCTCTCCCCTCTCCCCCTCTCTCTTTCTCTCTCAACCCAACCAGTCAAGGCAGATAGCTGGCCACCTAGAGCCCGGTTCTGCTTCCAGTTAAAGGGAAGTTTTTCCTTGCCGCTGTCACCAAGTGCTTGCTCATGGGGGAATGTTGGGTCTCTGTAAATTAAAGAGTATGGTCTAGACCTGCTCTATGTGAAAAGTGCCCTGAGATAACTTCTGTTGTGATTTGGCGCTATATAAATAAAATAAAATTGAATTGAATAAAGAACACACTACTTCCTGAATGAATGACGTTCAATATAAATCATGTGCTGCAGAATCAGGCAATCTGAGCATAATTTTTAGGACTGCCCAAAATGAGACTGTCCTCACCAGAAAAACAGTAGCATTGGATTTGTTCAAATGCCTGAAACAACCAATCTTTATGTTTTCCTTTTGTGGTCTTTCACATTCCTGTATAGTACCAATTTTCGTTGACTATTTGTCTCTAACCTAACCAAGCACTTTTAGTACCTAACCTTGAAGATATAGCCAGTTTTATTAGATTTTCATCAGTATCATCAGTAATCATGCTGAACATTTTTCTGCATTAACCGTTCAATGTATTTAGATTCTGTAATCACCCGTTATTGTCACCTATTATCTCCAGCCCTGTCAGAATTGTGTTATGTTGCCACTAATGCAAACTGAACATTTTCCGCTGCAAAAGTGTTCAACTGGTGAACCACAAGGTGGCTTTTATTATGAAGCTGCCACATGGAAATGCAGTGGGGTTAGCAATTACCGCCTATGCAGTCATTTTCAGCCTCTTCTGTTAAATATTTCAAACAAATCATGGAGCAGCCTCACTGAAGGGGTAGGGCTAGGGTTAGGGTTAGAGCTGCAGGCAACAGACATTTACTCAGGTGTGTGTGAGGGGTGTGAGGACCAGCACCCCTGCAATATGTCATCAAACAACTCTTTTACTGTGCCGTGCTGTTGTTTACTACTCATGTTGTGTGTAGCATTGGATAAGTTTGTGGTTGCTCATGACATGATGGGAAAAGGCTGATTTTTGTTGGTTTTGTGTGCCCACTAACTGCTTAAGGCATATATACTGCCCCCAGTGATTAATACATGTCATTTCAAATGGATTTCGGGCACATGTTGTAGTAAAACACCACACCATCTGAAGGATTATAATCAAACCTTAACCATAGAGGTGGCAGATCAGAAAGCTCTCATATGAATAGGTTTTGTAATAGTCATATGTGATGTTTTGGAAGGCACTGATCAATACGGTATAAAGACTTGTTTCCCAAAACAGCATTTTTCCATGATATCTGAACATGCGCCACAACAACTTATGTCAATTCATAAATGTTATGGTACTCCTGCTATCTAGAAATGAACTGAGATTCTCTTTATCTTTCTGTGTGAAGAAACTCTCAATATGTCCAAAACTGAGACAGTGTCAGGATCATACAGCTGACTATAATCACTGTGTACTGCAGTTCTGGGACATTTTTAGATTCTGGCTAAAGCAAACAATCTGAGACACTTCAACTGGGTAAAACAAGCGTTTAAGCTGGGCTACCCAGTGTGTATGAGTGTGTGTGTTCTTGTGGCAGAGAACAAGGCAACAATAGCACAGTGAACACTGTCACTGCGTCGCAGCAGATATACAGTCAACAATCAGACTTGCTTATGTGCCTGTTTGCAGCTGCTCAACAAATCTGCAGTGTCATTAGGTCTGCAGACTGTGAGTGTAGGCTCCCCCACCCTCAAGCATCACCCACACACCACCCTGGTTATATAACCCTCACACCACCCTCTGGGCTGTTTCATCCCTCAGTCTGCTTAAGAATGCAGATGTTCCTCTCTCATCAAATGGGAGAGGTCTAATCCACTGCAGCAGCTATTAGACCATCCTTGTTGTACAGCAGGACATGTGCCAGCAACAGGCCGCACAGGGATTATGATGCTAAATCTTGATTCTTTAAACCCATGAGTTGGATGGAAATAGAAATATTCTAATGTTGATGCTTCATCATCATTTTTGAGGTTTGAATTTGTTCTTGTAATATCCCACATCAAATACTGACCTTTACTTACAAGGTTATACTAGAGACAGGCTGTTTCGTCACAATAAGAAGCCTCCCTGTTTTCTGATCTTCTCCTGGTTTAATTTGCTGTAAATTTAACTTCCACACATCCTCCATATTTACCTGCTGTGCTGATAAATTCAACATGTCATATTCACCACTGAGTTCCTTTTTTAATACAAAATACTGTTCTCACTAAATAATTCTAATCATTTCTGCGTTGATGTTTTTTGGTCTGGTGGTTTAGGTTTTTTGCAGTTACACTACCATCAATGAAATGATGAATGAATACTTCCTGCAGATGTTTCAAAAGGTAAGCATGGATGAAGTTTTACCAGCATCAACTGCAAATTAAAACAGGAATGGACCAGAAAACAGGAAGGCTTCTAACTAAAATATGATAAATATGCTTATTTCAAATGAAAGCCTGTCTCTAAAATACAGTAAGCATGGTTCTTTCTGCAGTTGAGGCAAATAAAGGTACCGACTACTATCTCAGATTTTACAGTAACTGATAGGAACAATGCACAACTACAAAATTCAAAATCAAATACTTATAAAAAGGGATTGATCCTTTAAACTCTGTATCAGTGATGATGAATTGACCTTTTGTTAAGCTACTGCCAAGACTTCCTCCACAGATGTATCAAATTAAAAGCCTTCCAGTCTTTTTTGTGGGTTTTTAATGTGAAATATCTGCAGGAGTTTCATTGGCAGCATTGAGTATAAATATTTCCCTCAGAATCTCTACATTCATTCAGCATCACAGTCACAACCTGTCAGTTTGTATGTTCTTAACCTGGTTACTCAACTAATCTGACTTTAGTTTTGATGGAAAAAATGTCATAACTAGGCTAATAATGTTCTAATAATATTACTTAAAGGCACAAGCAGTCATTTTCAGACTATATAAATAACCATATCATAACCATATTCACATTCATACAGTAATTTGTGAATATGTGTATTGAAATTAATTATTTAAATGAATAACTTGAATGTTGCAAATCTGGGTAATGTTAATAAAGTAAGGAGTCATGTAAACATGTTGAATTTATTTAGTTATTTCTACTGTAGTTATAAGCATTTCAACTCTGTGCTGATATGAGGTGGCTGGATCAAGCAAAACAAAGCAAAACACAATGATTAGACTATTGTCTCTTTTGAAGTAGTGGTGGTATTTACATAATTGCGGTTTTTTAACCTAGCAAATCAGTGCAACCTAATTTACACTTTTTGGCAGAAAGCCATGAAATGTACTAAGCATTTTTTTTCATGTTGTAGATGCAAGGGTCTCTGGCACAACTTCACCTACTTCCAAGGTGCACAGAGGAGAAAAAAAAAAAAAAAAAAGGTAAAAAATATAAAAGACAACCAATCATGTACATCCAGACACATATCAGCCAATGGGGCATCTACAAAGATGGGTTGGATATATGGTCATGTGGCTTCAGGCCAATCGTTGTCCCAGATTAAGGGGAGTGTCCAAGAAGGGACATGGGTGACACCATATTTGGTCCATTAACTAGAAAGGTGCAACTAGGGGGTGGTACTTGGGTTTGTGTTAATCCAAAAATGTGCCTATTAGATATGGCATACATTAAAAACACTTATTAGGATAATAATAATAACAATAATAATAGTAAAGATAAAAAGCTTTTTGAAGTGTTATGTATAGAGAGAGCAGAAAGATACATCATACAACAATATGAAATGATACAAAATAATAAAAAATAATACATTATAAAAAACCACTACGAAACCACATAAATAAGAGGTATTAAAAAACCACTACAGAAACTCATTAATTGAGAAATCTTCATTCATGCCCCACGGAGATAAACTTTGCAAATAGAAAGTCCAAAATGCTTCTCTCTTTTTCCTGAGAAAACTAACATTACCACCTCTTGGGCTGGACTTAATCACTTCTATGCTTGTGAAAAATAGAGATGAGATGTGATGTTGCTTTTCATTGAAATGTCTTGCAACAGGGCTGGTTACATCCTTACTCTTAATAGAGCTCCTGTGTTCAGTGATACGCTCTTTAAGAGAACAAGATGTCTCACCTATATATATTTTTCCACATGGACACATATAGATAACATTTTTCGTTTTACAGGTAATAAAGTCCTCAATGTTAATTGTCTTTCCATTGGTAGGATGACTAAAAGACTTAAGGTTGCTGGTATATTGGCAATTTACGCAGGCTCCACACTTAAAGTTGCCTTGAAGAGGACACACCCTTCTGATTTGAAGGACCCCATGACCTATCCTGTAGTGCCACCCTCCAGCTGCCTAGCCTTCTCCTTTGGGGACACAGCCTCTGTGCTTAGTGTTGCTGTCCATTGGGGTCTTTTAGTACTTATTTATGTATTTCTTGGGACCATGTACGGTGTTAAACATAAATGCATTTGATGTACTGTAACAGAGTTAGCTTATAGCTAATTTTCATCTGTAGTTCCTTAGGCAGGTCACAATTAAAACATGAAACAGCACAATAACAAATAGTACAAACCAAAAACATACTGGACACATAATACAAAATACAAGGCTACACACAATAGCACATCACATACACACACAATGTCAACTAGAAATTAATAATGTAAATGTGTCAAATTAAAAGCAAGATTATTTGCGTGAGATGAAATTTAGAGTCAGTAAATACAGAGCTGAGTAGTTTTTAGCAGATTTTTTAATTTGGTTTTGAACATACTGATGGAACTGCAGCTCTTCATATCATCAGGTGGGGCATTCCACTGAGTTGTGGCTTTCACAGAGAAAGCTGAAGAAAGCTTGCACAAATGCAGTGTGACAAAATGGTATGGTACAATCATGTATAGAGGATATTCTGGAAGATCTAATACAACTTACTGAGCGAGTGTACACAAAGTCACATAGTGGAGGAGGGGCTAAACCATTTAAACTTTGTAAACTAGGCTCAAATTTGAGAATAATCTAAAATTCTCAAAGCTCAGTAAATTGTATTTCTTCAGTACCCTACAGTGACAGAAATGCATTGGCATTTTGTCCAGAGTTTTTAGAGTTTGTTTGTATAAGGACTCAAGAGGTTTTATGGCTGTTTTTCCAGCCCTCCTGCCCCCAACATGTGATGCAATAAGACATATGGGAAAGAATCATAGCATGCATAAATATCTTGGCTGCATCCAAAGAGAGACAGTTTTTAATATGTCTAAAATTTGCTAAGTTGTACTTTATGGTTTTAACTGTTTTTAACATGTTTCTTAAAGTTCAAATTTGGATTCAGTGTCAAACCATGATATTTAAAATCAGTGACTATGTCAATCCTTTCACCTTTGATGAGAATATCATTGTTAGGAGGTTGTACCATGGTTTTAGAGAAAAACAATCCCTTTGTCTTATTTACATTTAGACTCAGACATGATTGATCAAGCCAATGTGTGATCCTTTCTAATGCAATTGTTAGCTTAGCAGCAGCTAACTCAGCTGTTTTTGCATGTGTGTTCACAACAGTGTCATCTGCATACACTTGCAGTTCTACATCATGACACTGTTGAGGGAGATCATTAGTATATAGGCTCAATAATAGGCAACCTAACACTGACCCTTGTGGAACACACATTGTGCACTTTATGTTACTGGACAGTGCGTCACAAACTTTAACACATTGTATCCTATTAGATAAATATGACGACATCCATGCCAGTGCTCTCGATGAGAAGTTAAATTTAGAGAGTTTCGATATTAAAACATCATGATTGACTGTGTTGAATGCTGTACACAGATCTAAAAATACAACACTAACTACTTCTCTTTTATCAAGACTTGATTTAATTTGCTCCATTTAAGTGCATGGTAGCAGTTTCTGTGGAATGATTTGCTCTTAAGTCCTTGGCTCCACAGTGTTAATTTGATAGAGGATAGGCTTTCATTCCATAAAAGAGTACACCTGGTCAGCACCAATGCTTCAGTGTTGGGTCTTAAATGGTGTTTCATTATTATTAAGGAGCTTAGTGTATGAGAATCACCATCCACGCCATTACTCCTTCACCCGCAACATACGGGCCTGCTGTGGGGACAATCCAGCATCAGCATCTGCTGCTGGTGTCTATCCACTTCAGACATTATTTTATGCACACCACTGTTACTCAGTACAGTAACTTGGACACTTGTGGCTAGAACTGGTGATGTGACAATACTGTATATGACATGAACTGTGATTTTGCCATACCGTTGATACTGTGGCAGAAAAGCTTTTAAAGAAGACATATTCTGCACATTTCCACATCCATATTTTTATTCTGTGGCTCTACTGTAATATCTTTTCATGATTTACAGTTTAAAAAACTCTTTATTTATTTCTCTACCTTTACACAGCCCCTCAGTTCAGCCTCTGTCTGAAACAGGCTGCTTTAGCTCCTGTCAATTTAAGCCCACCTGATGATGACCCCACTTTGTTCAGATCGGCTAGCTTCCAAAGCAGACTTCCGTTGACTCTGTAAACAAACTATAGTAGTAGGATTTCACTTATTCTCCTCAATCTTTACTCAAGATCGCAGCCTCTCAATTATATCCATACACGCTGGAGCCTGAATCAGATGTAGAATGTGGGAGTGGACAACGCCAACACCCTCAGCAACAAAGATTACGGAACAGACAGCTGTTCATGGACATGTGGGATGAGCTGATGTTGTCTTGTCGTGAAAGCAAAAAATAACATTGCAAATGAAGCATCAGGTCAGGCTAGAACCTGGGCTTTGGCTTACAGGTAGCATGTTTACATATGTACATAAATGACAGAAAATCAAAAAAAGAGCAGAATGTCCTTCCTTTAATATCTCTGCAGTATTCATTTACAGGACATACTTAATGTCAACAAGATCACATATGTTGCCTATTATACTGTTTAGTCAATTAGATTTGGTTTGCATTAATGAGCAGGTGTAGGAGATACATTAGCTTCTGTCAACTGTCTGTTTTGGATAGCCCCAGAGGGATTTGTTGCTGCTTCCTAATTGGATATTAAAACAAATGTAACCTTGGTTCTTCAATCATACACTGCCCGAAGAATGATGTGCTGGCTGCGGTGTGCACCCACCATAATCTGTTCAATTCACAAACACAGACTTCATTCCTGCTGTCCAACTCAAGGTTTCATCAGGAGTACAGCTACGTCTGCATAAATGGGCCTGGACTTAACAAATAGCTAATCACAAAACAAATGTTTTGTAACCCTAACCAAACCTTAAAGTTGGTACTCTAAAAGTAGTATAACGCCTTTTGTGCCTCCAGAGGGAGCTGTGTGAAATCTGATAAATTGCCTCAAGTGATGTCACTACAGTCAGTGTTGGTTGGGGCTGAAGACTAAATGCTTCCATGAGTTGTTTTGGGGAACCAACAACATACTTGGTTATTTAATTTGGTGTACTTGTTGTGTTAGAGATGTCGTGGGTCAGTAGAAGTGGGAATAACACTTTAAAACTTGTCCTGAGTGCAGTGCTACAGAAAGGTTAATGGATTTTTTTAATGGATTTTGGTTCCTGTGTACAAGTCAAAACGTGAAAAAAACGGTTAGGCGCTAAAGAAAGCGTCAGGTCACCAAAATGATCAGGAATTACCCCTCTGGGGATATGAATATTCATTCATTCATTAATATTTAACAGCAGTCTGACCAGTGGTTGTCAAGAGATTTTATTTTGGTCTAAAACACTGGATAGACAGTTGACCTAACAACAAGCTCCACTACAAGAGAGCTGATAAAGAGCCACATTGTTTGAAAAATTTAAACCAAAGCAAAATGAAAAAACAAAAAAATAAATACTACACAATAAAACATCACATTCTAACATCCTCCTTGAATATCTTAAGCATATAGCATTGAACCCACAGTCTCATAGTACAAGCATGTCTACCATGGGTTTCTCCAGCGTGTGAGTGATTTCTGGTGACATATATTTAGAACGAATGGTTGTGCCCATGGAGCCATGCAGAAAGATGAGTGAGCAGCCAGTCTCACAGCAAATTATGATGGGAACACATTGATTATAGAGTGGATGTACAATCAGGAGCTATTTCAGGGACTGCACTGGCATCAACACACGCTCACACAACACACACACACACACACACACACACACACACACACACACATACAGAAGAAGATTACTATCATTATTTTGTGGCAATCAAAAGAAAACAAAAAAGCCCCAAAAATGTTGGTTGTTAACAGCATCTCTTAAATAAACTCATGCATGACTCAATTAGTGCTCCTTATTATGTTTCTATGGTAAGTGTGCATGTTTGTGTGTATTTTTATATGGTGTGCGCTTTAAACCTGCACTATTCAATCATTTTTATATGATTTTATATATATATATTTTATATATATATATATATATATATATATATATATATGTGTGTGTATGTGTGTGTGTGTGTGTAATGTAATGCTTATAGTAGAATTATCACCAAATCTGCAGCTCTTCTCACCTCTACTAAGTGTTTTAGCCTCTTACAGCTCATTGTTTTGGATTGACAATCTACGATGTTACTGTTTTGGTTCAAATTCACTGCTCTTGTTCAGCATCGTTTCTAGCAGCAGCAAGCAACAGTTTCATACTGACACACTACCTGTCCAGCCTCAAACCGCAGACAGACACAGTTAGAGACTAGCTGGTGAACATAGTGAAGCATTTAACAGCTAAAGAGCCAGATATTTCCCTCAGGAGTTTTCCAACATTTTGATTTTTTTTAACTTGCAGCTCTAATGAGTTTGGTTCACACATAAATGCATGAGCCTGAAGACAATATTTCATTTTCTACATTTTAAAAGTTTTAGAGACATGACCTAACTAACAATAACATAAAATACCATAACTCTTGAATGCATTTTGATATCATCATTTAACTGAGATATGTGCACAAACAGTCTCTGGGTTATCCTGAGTTTGATGGCTTTTAGCCTGCAGGTTGCACTACAATGTGACAATAACTTAGCAGTCATTAGTCTGACTCACCTGAGATTTTGCAGAATTCATCCTAGTGTCGTCAATCAACCACAATTAATCTTTGTATTATTATCATCTTTATATATGCACATTTTTTGCTAATACTCCAAGAAAGGCTGCTGTTACCTTACCCTCACTGATGAACACTTAAATACCCTGAGCAGCAGCTTGCTCCCAACCCCAAGGGAACACATCATGGTTTTCCAGCAGAGTAATATGCCCACTTGAAGGTGCTGATTCTCATTCTGGCTAAAATATTTCTGAAAGTAACAAATTTAGTGGATTTTGCTGCCTTGGCAAACAGTATGTGCTCACTGAGTGCTTTCTAGTTGTTGTTTAAGTAAAAACATGGTATGGTCCTTTAATGCTTCCTTGCTGCAGTGGAGCAGGGTGTGTGTAATCTGTGTCTGTTGCTGTGAGTTTCTCAAGGAGTCTGGATGAAATGATTAGACTGCAATGGTGTGTGTGTGTGTGTGTGTGTGTGTGTGTGTGTGTGTGTGTGTGTGTGTGGCGGGGGCTTGTGTGGACATGTGAGTGAGACAAAATGTGAGCAGGGTGGAGGATGAGTTGCAGCCCTCCGGTCATGTGCCATCCAGTCCTCTAAACCTCCTTCAAGCCACACATCCGTCCTTCCTCCACGTCCTCTATCTCTTCAGCCAGGAGCCCCTCCCTACACACCTGTGTTTTGCTAAGAAGCCCTGTGACTAATGCTGAGTAACAATCACACCCATAATCATAGTGACCAAAACATACTCACTCAGACAAAAGGAAGGTGTGTTTGATCCAGAGCTGGCCTGTGGCTAAACAGCTGGGGCCTTCAGCCAGTAGGGGGCCTCAAACAAACAATGTCTTAATCATTTGAGTTCATTTGAGATACTTCATTTTTATGTCATATTCTATTTGGGGGGACTGTAACATAGTTTAGGATTTATGGATGCTATAAAATTTAGGTAGTGTACCTAGTTATATTTGTCTTTTAAAAGTATTTCTGATGGTGAACAATTGGGAATGGGGTATTAAATCCTGGTTAAGGCCCTAACAAGACTTTTGACTGAAACATATCACCAAATATCAAAGTTCAAGGTTAATTTGTTGTCATTTGCATGCTTACACATGAAACAAAATTTGTACTCAGGTCCAGCAGCGTACAATACAATAAGTCTAAAAATAATCTATAACAATTAGTCCTATACTAAGAATAAATAACAATAATAAGCATATCTAATAAATACCATAGTGCAGTAGATTAAAAAAACAGAGCAGCATGTTAAGATAACATGGCAGCATGACAGATAGCAGCACAGCAGGTAGAACGATGAAAGTGTGTTCCATGAGGCATGGAGTTCACCAGTCTAACAGCCTCTGGGTAGAAGCTGCGTTTGAGCCTAGTTGTTCTGGTCTTAATGCTCCGCAGCCTCTTGCCCAAGGGGAGGGGGTCAAACAGTCCATGGGCCGGCCTATATCTTTAAATTGTAAGGAAAACCTTATTTAGGTGTATGTTTGTGTTGGATTAAAGCATAAAGCAAGATTTAGTAGCCAGTGAAGTAATTCATTTAGTTTGGGGACAATCTGTTTCACAAATCTGGTTTGAAAGGTATGTATGACTAGCTTGGTCCCTGTCTCTGAGCTGGTTGCTGAGCTTTCACTCCAGGCTTAACCAGTGTTACAATCTACTCCTCCCCAGCAGATCCTCAGCACTGATGTACGAAGAACACAAGTCTTGGTCAAATGTCAGATTCATCACAGTCTTACATTAGCTGCAGTTACAAGTCCTCCAAATGAAACAACAAAACATGTAGTTGGTCCATGCACTCCAGAATAACACTTACAAGTGTTTTCTGATCTGATGCCCCTACTGACAATAATCGGCAGGACAACATAATTTGTCTGTGCTTTCCAAAACCGTTACGTAAAAATAAATACTTTGTAGGTTTACACACAAAAGTGACTTAATCAGGATTAGAAAATGGTCATGGTTTGGGTTAAAATAAGTACTTTGTTAAAGTTAGACAAACGTGGTTTTCTCTAGAAATTTTAGAAATGTTCATTCTGACTTATGTGATTTGTGCTTTATGTATCAGCTCTGTGTTATTAAGTCAGAAATGTGTAACCTTGAATTAGTCTTATCAGGTGGCTCAGTGTTATGGAAAAGGTCATATTCTATGATTTCCTACTCTCAACAAATCTCAAACCAACAATGACTTAATAATTGTTTCCCCAAAATTATAAAAACATATAATTGAGCCACACTGGCAGTTGCACTTGGTGACATGGTCTTTCATTACCATGAACACACAAAGTTTTATTTTGATTCCTACACACACCAGAAATACTCAATGGAGCACCAAATGTGGATTAATCTGCTGCTGAAAATAGTCCCCAATAAATCTCCTCCTCTTTTTTTAGTGTTTGTTAAACAACTGCCCAGCTAGAAAATTACGGAGCCCTTTTAAAAAATTAAACTATATATTTGTGAGCTGTTTTCATCCAGCATGGCTTTAGTTGGTTGCTTGGTCCTCACTGAAATATCTCAACAATTTATTGTGTGCAGATATTCTTGGTTCCCAGAGGATGTATCCTAATGACTGGTGATCCCGGACTTTTCAGTGTTAGCATGTTGATGTTAATAGTATGCAGTTAACACAGCTTGCTGTACTTAGGCACAGTGGTGATTTGAGCTAAATGCTAACAGATTTATGGCTTCCTTATCCTGCAACCAACATATTGTTGGTTTAGTCTTTTCATGGTATTTGCTGATAATAATAAACATATTGAATAATTTCAACCTTTTCTGTTAGGGTCATGTTCAGTTTGTTACGTTCACTCACACCAGGGTATTTCATAGCAAGCCCCTCTTTTCTTCATAAAAACCCTCTCTGTCTGTCTCTTCATAACTTCACTATAATAATAAAAAAAGAATCTGATGAATATGGACCATGTTTGAGTGATTTGTATTTTACAGCCTAAGGTTGTTTTAGATATGCTGGGATTACTGACCATGGTAAAAATTTGGAACAGAAGGTAGTTTTGCTTTTTCTCCACTCAACCCTTTCTACTTTCAACCTCAACTGTTTCAGAAAAGAAGAAGGTGAAAAAATAAAGAAAGACAGACATGGAGGTCTGAAGAAGAAAAGAAGAAAAAAAAGAATGAGTGGAAGTGACAAGAAAAGGCGACATGATGAAGGGATCAGTGGTTTGACTTATATACTGAATGAATGAGTGGAAGATGAGGCAGAGGGGAGTAAAGGGAGGGAAGCAGGGAGGGAGTTGGAGGTAGACAGCAGTGAGGAGGAGGAAGGGAGGGGGGTGATTGTTTCTGGAGCTTTGGAGGTTTCAAATTTCTCTTTTCTTTCGATTCTCCGCTCACATGCAAGATTGAAACTCTCCTCCTTTCTTTTCTCTCTCTTATTTTCTCCAGACCAGTGGGGTTTTCTGCAGACTGGTCCATTCCAGCCAAGCCCCAGCATGTTGTAGGCGGCTGCTACAGACAGCAGACTTGAGTGGAGATAGCAACAAAAAAGAGAAGAAAGTGAAGGAAGGGAAAACAGAGGAAGGTAAGCAATGCTGCACGTGTTCTTTACTTAGAACAGTGAAGGAGGAGAAAGAGGGGGCAGAAAATATGGAGGCATCTCTAGTTTCTTTTCGCTTTGCATTCAGTTTCTGTTAGGGGAGACATTTGTGTGTGTGTGTGTGTGTGTGTGTGTGTGTGTGTGTGTGTGTGTGTGTGTGGTCCAGGTATTCCTCATGTTGTGAGGACATAAATCTGTTTACACAGTCATGTTGTGGGGACTCGCCTTCCTCATGGGGTTTTTAAAGTTAAGGTAAGTTTAGGTACTTGCTTGTGTGTGCTGTCAACACTCAGAAAATTCTCAACACTTTTTCATATAAACAACATAAATATTTTATGTCTGTGAAGATTCTCAGTCCTCCAGGTCATGGTTATCCAAGCCCTTGATTCAACCCTCCTTGGATAGATATCTTATATTTTCTTTGTTTACATTCACACAGTTGTGCATAGAGGAAATATTTTAGACTCCAGAGACAAACTGTATAACCTTTTACAAGATCTCAAACAGTTTGATGTTTCTGAGGTCACAATATTTGCAACCAGATTTCAGTGCAGTGGGTTTGGTGACAAAGCTCCTGCCCTCTTATTTGATTGATAACATAAAAACTACAGGGACTTCAAGTAACTATAGTGTTTAACTATGGAGTCCTGACAGATGATATTTTTTAATTTGTATTCAAAAAATATTATCTAAATAACTGATATATCTTTTATGCAGAGTATAACAATGTGTGATGATAAGATAAGTTATATCATCTTTAGGACCTCCATACTTGTGCATTCCTCCATTATTTTGTAATTTTCCAGCCTAATGTTGGAATATATTTATTTTTTCTAACATTTTCTTTTTAAGAATGTTTCTCGTTATGTATTGTGGTGGAAAATAAGTATCTGAAAGTAGTCTGGGTAAACCAACTCTTTAAAAAGGTACATGGACTTCATCCGACACATGTCTAGTTGGATCCCTGTTGTGTTAAGTTTCTGTATTTTATTACAATGAAAATGCTGTGTTGACTGTGTAGCTAGAATGATGAAGGTTGAAGGCTTCAGAGAACAGTTGGGAGCAGTATGTGGGACTAGGGCTGAGCTGTATATCTCTGGCAGCTGGCGGGCTACAGGTTGGCATCAGTTCTTTGGAGGTTTAGACTGATATATTGATTAGCTGTTGATATATTACAGATACGTCAGTATATATAATTAAGGTAATAAAACAGTGCTAGTTGTCATCTAGTGTTAGTTTAGTTTTAGTTTGTTTTACAAGATCTGTCAATCAATTTTAAAGTGATAGCAGCTTCAATCCCTGTAATTAGAACTTTGGTGGTGGGCAGGGCTGCACTTTGAGTTATATTTGGATCAAGGACTGTGCCTTACATGAAGAATTAACTATTTTGTCTATGTGGTCCATCTCTACTGTGACCACAAGCAGTTACCACTTCAGGAAAAAAGGCAGATCATTGTCCTAATGTCAGGAACATCACAGGTGCCTCTAGAAAGCTAGTGAAACAAAGAAAACAAAGATAATCCTAACATGCCGCTGGATTTTTTTATTTTTTTTATTTTAAGATCCCTTACCAGCTTCCCAGCCACAATCACTGACTGTTGAGTTCAATAGAAGCCAGAAGCGCTGCAGCCAGAACCAGCAGAACTGGCAGTGACTAGAGACACTAGAAACAGAGGCCAGAGCAAATGGGAACCACTGGCCTAGTGAAGCAGAAAGTAAGAGTGTAGTGGTTGGGCTGGTGGATGGGTGTATGGCAAATCTGGCTTTATAGCGGGAGATAGAAGTTCAGATCCTGTCACAATCCAATAGTGGATGTTTGCTTTTTAAAACTGCAGCCACAATCTTTATTCAGAATCATCCAGGATCAATGTTCTGTCTGCTGATTGGGCTGCTTATACTACTACATAACATTCAAATGAGCCTTTTCTGATCTGCAATCTCTGTGGTTAGGTAAAAGTTTAGGCAACTAAAACTACAAGGAAAACATTTTGTATGAATACATTCAAATGTGTGAATGTTAAAAACGTTTTGATCAAATGAATTCAAATGGTTGAATGTGTAAAAAATATCTGAACAAAAAGATACAATTTTTGATCTGTAAGAAGATCTGTAGCTGTGCATGACATTTTGTAAACAAATGAAAAAGATTTGCACAAATAATTTCCAATGTATGAGTGCATAAAGATTTGCACAAAGGTTTGCAGTTACAAAAAAGGTTTTCCGTTACGCATCAGGTTTGCAGTTCCACATCTATCTGTTTGTGGATGAAAAAAGTTCCCACAGAACTCAATTATATGTGTGAATCCCAAGTTTGTGGCTAGGAATAAAATCTATGAGTAAAAATCAAACCTACAAGTACAAATACTTTTGTCCCACATTTCACGCTTCCTCCTGAATAACTAATGGGGATGCTGCTGAAAGTGCTGAAAGCACCCCCCAACTGAACAGACTTAGCCTCTGAATTTAACAATGCTCTTGAACGGTTTAGATATTATAAGCCCTGAAAGTTGTAGTTCCACATCACACCTTACAATGTAAACCAATGGGGAGGCAATCTCTGGGCATGGGCTTTGTGTCAAACAAATGCTTCTGATGTGTAAACTATAAGTCTGACCACTTTCAAACCTGTATCAATGGATTCGGGACAAAATTTCGTACAAAAAATGTGATTTTTAATGTAAGATTTGCTGGTTGCCAACCGCTGTTATGAACCAAAAAGAGGAGAATAAAAGATTTTTCCAAACAGAGTGGTACATCCTGTCAGCCGAGGGATTTCCTATCTGTGCAGCTGAACACAGCAGCTCCTCTACAGACTGTTTCACCAGGATGGTACCGGTGTTTCTTCCACAGGTTTCACTTCACTCAGCTGGCTGACAGACTCACCAAATTTGGCACGCACATCAGGTCTGGTGAAAAACCAACCAGAATGCAATATTAACATCGAGTTGGTCCAATGATAGTTTCCAGACCTGAAGGACTCTTTATACATCCATGGAAGGACTATTAAGGACTGTTGTTAAGCTAATGGGAGAAAAGATCTGGACTGTGCAGCACAGCAGTAGCAGGACACCACCAGGGAGGCTGGAGAGAGAAGCAACCGGAGAAACAACCAGAAGAGTTAGCTTGTTTGTCATTGTTGCTAATGATATCAGACTGGTTAAGCAGCAGCCATAAAGTTCTGTTAACTAACAAACAAGAAGACCAACAGCCACAAATGGATATTATGACATGAATATTTCATCTCCATGATAGAAGAAGAAGACGTCAGATAACGTGTGTCAGATACAGCTTCTCTCTCTCTGTCTCTTTGGTTGCTAATTTCATCTCTGATGGTTAAATGTCTCTCTGTGTGACTGTTGTGTGAATTTATCTCCTTAACAAGAATGCAGCAGAGATATATATGTAATGTGCTGTGGGTAGTTTGCTAGTTGAAGTTACAGTGAGATATCTAGGCTCACTCATTCATGTGGAATTGATCCTGTTTTTAATTGAAAGGTCACTTGTTGATTTTGTGTGATTAGTGTGCAGGAGGTCTGGCTGCTTGCTTCTGACAGTTTCTTTAGTTTGTTTTTAAGCTGAGCCGTATATTGAGTAATAAGCTTAAAACAACTAGAATAACAAGTGTTAACTAGGGGTGTTACAGATTGTAGTTGATCCGTGATCCGTACGGATCCCCCATGGTTCGGCAGGCATGTGAACTGTGGATTAATTGCAAAATTTAGTGTCTCATTTAAGACAAAGTAAACAAACCACTGTAAGTGCAAGTCATGGACAGCGTGTCGCTAACAGGGATTTTGAAGGGTAACAATCAAACCAGCGTCTAACGGGTCCGAAGTGACATCTAGAGATATGCTTACATGCTGTTTGATGTGTTGCAGCTGAAACAGCTAATTAGCATCTAGCTGCTAACTTAAGTTAGCGGTGAATATTTGTTTGGTGGCTCGTTCAACAAGCTGCAGGACAAGACATGTATTCATGTTGCTAAGTTAACATCAAGGTTTGATGATGTGGACAGAGGCTGTTTCATTCACTACTGTGTTTAAAAGAGGAAGGTATCATGCCTCATATTGCAATAATTGAGCATTGAATATTTTATATACTTTATTTTATTTTATTTAAACATTGGACATCTTAAATGTTGTTTGTCTTGAATTCCCAAAACTTGCATCATGACACAGTTGTGAGCAAGACAGACATGTCTCACCCTTCAGAAAATTCTCATCCTCACACCATTGAGATTTGATGTTTCGCCATGACAGAGAAAGTTGCTATAACTTTATTGTAAATGCTCAAGTCTGCACCAAACTGCACCTGAACACGTCTACATGACAATATTCCATCAGTGATGCAAACTGGCTGAATAGCGCCCCCTATGAAATTTCAGCAAAGCAGCCCCAGCAGCGGGCAAAACAGTGGACAAAGGAAGTGAGGTTTGTCTCTCCTTCTTGCACTGTCTGAAAACAGCCTGGGTCTGAAGACATCTACATGCCTGTGACAGAAGCCCTTCGTTTGCACTGCAGCCTGATGTGTGCAGAGGTGCAAGGGCCTGTTCATCACTGCTTGCAGCTTTAATTTAAAGCTGCCTCAGTCTACCTCCCATTGCTGCTTCCTCTGCAAGTTGCTTACAACACACCTCCACCCAAGCTCCTCCTTACATGCTGTGTCTAACTTAAACAATGTCATTTCTGTTGTCATTGTTGCCCGTTCTGTTCTGTAGCTGGGGTCTTTGCTGCTCTCACTGCCTTAGGCTTTCCATGTAAGCACATGGACAGGCATGGAGCTTCCAGAACAGAGCCATACCGCCAAATATAACTACTGCAAATGGCAATAAAGTTTTTCTTTTGACTAAAGTGGTCCTGGCTGAAATACACATGCATTATTATATACAACTTTCAGTACAGGACTAATAGAGTGGAAACTCTATGTCAAAATATGAAATTGACTTTTAAGAGAAAGTACCTCGGTTTACAGTTTGTTTTTGTTTTTTGTTTTGTTTGTTTTTTGTTGTTTTCATGAACTGTTCTTTCACTCACACAAGTGAGTCAATCCCATAGAGGAATTATTATTCTTCATGGAGGTGCACCTTGCGGGTGGCAGCCTGGCAGCCTGTTGCAGCAGCGCTTGGTGTCTAACTCTTATTCATTTCTTTATTCTAACCCAGCTTTCTTTGTTATTTCGTTATTCTAACCCAGCTGTTAGCTAGTGTTTACTTGTCCTAAACTAACTGGACTCACCAGACAATGCTCACTTACACAAGGGAAGAGCTCCTGGAGTATCGAGTCCATATGGGAGCCCCGCCGCCAGACATCCTAGCAGAGCTAAGGAGGCGTCAAAGTGAGAAGAGAGCCGGTGTGAAGAAAAGGGAGAGATGGCAAAGGAACAGGTAGAGATTTAAACCTTGCCTTCCATCGATTGTCATGGGAAACATGAGATTGCTGGCCAAAAAGTTGGATGAGCTCACAGCACTGACGAACAGTCAGCATGAAGATAGTGGAGTGCAGCTTGTTGTGTTACACAGAGACATGGCTGAATGTAAACATACCGGACTGCTTGGTGGAGATAGCCGGCTTCATACTGGTGCAGACGGACAGGGGGACACAAAGCAGTAAGAGGAAAGGAGGAGGCTTGTCGTCTTTGTTAACTCCAAATGGTGTAACACCAGACACGTAACAATGGGGAAGAGCATCTGTACTCTGCTGTTGACTATGGGACTAAGACCATGTTACCTGTCCCATACTCACGTTGTAGTGGTAGTTGTTTATTACATTCCACCGAGTGCGGTGGCAGTGCACACTGGTGGTTGCAATAAACAGGGACTTCAACCATGAATCCCTCTCAAAAACAATGACAACCTTCACACAATATGTGAACTATAAGACAAGGGGGAACAAAACCTTCAACCTGCTGTATGCTAATGAAAAGGAGGCATACAGCTCCACTGTCCTTCCTCCCCTCGGCAGATCAGACCACAACCTGATACACCTTGTACCAACATACAAGCCTGTGGCATGTCAGCAGTCTGCCACCACCAGGACCGTCAAAGTGTGGTCTAGAGAAGGAGGAGGCCCTGCAGGACTGCTTCCAGTCTACAGACTGGGACCTGTTCCTGGGGGACCACAAAGAGGACACTGAGGGTCTATCCCACTGTGTTACTATCTACAGTTCTACAAGGACAGTGTTGTTCCAACAAAAAAGATCCACTGTTTTCCAAACAACAAGCCATGGATTAATAAGGATATTAAAACTCTCCTTAACAGGAGGAAGAGGGCATTCATGGCAGGAGACAGGGAGAAGGTGAGGTCAGTCCAGAAGGAGTTGAGGAAGGAGCTGAGAAGGGCTAAGAACAGCTACAAAGCAAGGCTGGAGAGCAAGCTCCAGCTGAACAACACCAAAGAGGTGTGGAGGGGGGTGAAGGGAATCACTGGACTTAATTCAGGTCCAGCTGTGGAAGGGGGCCATGAACTCAACAATGAGCTAAACCTGTACTTTAACAGGTTTGACTCAACCCCCACCATCAGGACCTCAGCAGGACATGTCTCCACTAACATCCCAATCCACAAACCCTCTGCCCCTATCCATACCTCAGTTGCTGTCCTTCCTTTTTCTTCTCCATGCCCCACCACAGCTGCTGCGGAGGACAGTGCAGGAGGCAGTACAGCCCCCTCCCACTTCAACACCCCTCCCAACAGAGATGACCTCACTACTAACACATATGAGGACATTTAGACGACCCCTTTCCCCTCCCCCAGGCCACCCATTACATTTAGCAAGGTGAGACAAGAGCTATCCAGGCTCTGTTTCAACAAGGCAATGGGCCCAGACAACATCAACCCCAGGCTGCTTAAGTCATGTGCAGGACAGCTTGCAGAGGTGTGCCAGCACCTTTTCAGCCTCTCGTTGAGACTGAGGAGGACGCTCCAGCTGTGGAAGACCTCCTGCATTGTCCTGGTGCCAAAGAAGAAACATCCCAGGACTCTCAATGACTACAGGCCAGTGGCACTGACCTCGTATGTCATGGGGGTATTCGAGAGGTTCTGCAGCAGCTGAGGCCCCTGGTTAGCAGCTCCCTGTACCCTCTGCAGTTCACATACGTGGGTAAAGTTGGCGTGGACAATGCCATCATCTACCTGCTGCAGCCATTAGACTGTACAACAATACCTGAAACAAAACTATCCCCTTCCGCCCCACCCCTTTCATGGACCCTGCCCACTCACCCGGTCACTCTGAAGAGAGCAAGTACAGCTCTTATTGTGTTGTACATTTTTTATGACTATATTTATTTATTTATTCATATTACAGATGGTTACTTTTATCTGCTGTCTATCTTTACTGCTGTGACACCATGAATGCCCCCCCTTGGGGGATCAATAAAGTGTTATCTTATCATATCTTATTTGAATAGAGACAATGGCTAATGGCATCACAGCTTTACATGTGTCCCTGACAATAAGCTAGCTTGGGGACAGAGCTGAGCTATGCTACTGAGTTATCTACTCACCAAATGTGTGTGTGAGTGTGTGTAGGATTTGGTATTTGCATGGTTAGTAAGAGGAGAGAGAGGGGTGAAAGCACCAAAAGCATAGAGACATGCTAGCAGCCGTGGGAAGACGCAATAATTGCTTTTTAATCACTCAGAGACGTGGTGAATGGACTGCAAGGTTGCTGGCCTTTTAACAGATAAAATGTAATTCACTGGCTTTGCACACAGTGGAAAACTAACACAAAGCAGCCAAATGAAGCTGGGCAAAACACAAATCAGCTTAGCATGATAAACACAACCAAAACAAGCAGCAATATTTCCACGTTAATAGCAGCATGGTCCATTAACTTCACAACAACAGAAATAAAGCTTAAAATAACACACACTTTAGTAACCTATCTCTGCCCAGACTTAAGCCTCTTACTTGTATTGCTTAAGGAAGTGAGTAGGATGTGTTTCAGTCCACCTTTCAGGTCTGGCTCAGTTCCTCTGGCTTGGATGGTAACAGGGCCGTCTTCTTGCTCTGTCAGCGGGTTTCACAGCAGCTGATCCTTGGTGGAGTTGTGGAGGAAACAGTGGAGTCCACTCAGTCGAGGAAAAGTGGGGTTATCCTCCGCCTTCACTTCTACAGGAAAGGGTGAGAGCGCTGGCTTGCTTGATCCTGTAATGTGGTCAGTTGGACACAGAGCAAATCTCTACTCGTCCAGTGAGGTGGAGATTGTGGGGCCTAGTTAGAGTTAACATACGTACGGGGGTACTTCCTTATTTCCTGGAAGTGCAGTTTTGAGAGCGTCTCAGGTGTTTATATTCTTGGTGACATCACAGCCAGAGTGGGTTCCGGCAGGTCTTGTCCAATGGGAGCCAAGAGTTTGACTCTGCTGGATTTCGCATCTGCGTGTGAGTTGAGCATAGCATGGTGGGAACTGAAGTCCATTTTGGACTCCTTTTGTTCGACTTGGTGCCGTTTCTTTGTTATCAGTCAGTCAGGTTTTATGACTGTGTGTAGGCCTGCCTTTGTCTCATACTTGGGGCATATGAGGCCCAACATGTGTGTGTGTCTGTGTCTGCATCTCATACATCATATAGCTGCAGAGGTGGGGAGAGACATTTCTAACAGGAGAAAGAGAGAAAGACAGTACAGTGAGAGTGAGTTAGTGTGTGAATGCCAGCAGCTGCTCTGTGGGGAATGTAATCCATATGTGTGGTCAGTGAGAGCTGCCCCAGAGGAAAAAGAACAGATCCTTCCTGCAAAGACACAATTGTTTCTACCTCTCCCTCTTGCTTAAAATCCTCTCATTCTGGCCTCATGAACCCTGGCAACCAGTCAACTGTCTGTAGAAGAGGGAGAGAGGACTGTGTAGTGGCAGAGCAGTGGGAAGGCGAGAGTTAAACATGAAAGTGATGAGGGCAGGGGGATTTCAGATGGAGGGGAGAGAGGAGGGGGTGAGTGTAGGAGCTGCAGGGAGAGAAGAAATTTGGAGGGAAAGGGAGAGAGGGGAGGGAACAGAGGTAGGTCTGTTTATGTGTTTCTGCTGTATCACACTCCTACTGTACAGACACATGTGCGTGACACAGATGTGCTGTCAGACTTGTACACTGCAGAGTTGTGTGTTGGTGTGAGAACAGCGTGTGTGTGTTTGTATGTTAGTCACAGAAGCTCAGTCCAGTACTCACTCTAAGGTGGATAAGAATTAGCTTGTCCATGGTGAACAGCACAGGAATCTAATAAAAATAATCTAGTTTGAAGAGACTCGTCCAGTGGTTTGCTGTCTACCTCCTTCCATAAAACTGAAAGGCACAGAAAAATAATGTCGTCCTGCCAGTAACTGCTGATGGAGGTCAGATCAGAAAACCAAAATATTAGATCTGGCCAAAGTGTTGCCTGGAGCTCCACATTTTTAATTGCAATACATTTAGACTTGTGGCTGTGATTAACATGTTGTGATAGAGATTGTTTTGGTTAAACAAAAGAGTGATATCTAAAAAAATCCTAATTTACTTGTAGATCATCACCAAGATCACATTTAAGTCAAAATATGATGATTAAATAGGCAATTATTGAGGTTGTCAGCAGTTATTTTTGCATTAAAAACAGTATGATCTAACAGATGTAAACTTTAAAAACATGCTAAATCCTAGAATATTTGAAGTGCCATTTTATATATGGCACTAAGGTGGTATTTAACTGCAGATGGTTATTGTGACACCAAGTAAAATTGTGCGCTATTACGCACAGAAAACATGGTGATTACTGGATCATCACTGTGTCCAGAAAAGTGTATTTAACTTAAAAAGAGTCATCATCTGCTCTCGGCAGCATATTTGAGCTGTTGGGTTCATGTTTGAAACTTTGCATGTCCCAGACAACAACAAGTTTCCTCTGAGGAACAATCTCCACAGGATTCAAACTGTCAGTGAAAGCCTGTACATGTTTAAAGGGGATGAAAGAAGTGGATGTGATGCCGCCTTATAATATATGATGATGTGTTCTTTCTGCTACCTCCCTTTATCCAAGTGTGCCACAGGTGTGCCTGGCTCTTTTGGCCACCAAGTTACCAAAAGTGCATTTGGAACTCCTCTGAGTGAGGTCACACTTGACTGTGAGTCGCAATGCTGAGCTCATGAAAATAAAGCCCTGAGTGACAGTTGAAATCCTCTGTACAGCTGAGTACAGCTGTCCCTCACAATTGAGCAAGCTTTTCAGAGCCAACTTCCATTTTTTTTATATGATATAGTATATTTAAGTATATTGTGCAAGCATTTGATAGTCTTGTAAATGGAGAAAGAGGGACAAGATATGTCCTGATATCACTCCCATGGATTTACTGGTGTGTGTCAGGTGTGATCAGAACCAGAGGGAGACCAATGTGAAATTTAGTATTAAGTTTCTATTTTTCTGGACAGTAAGTATACTTTGGGAGTGCACAGCTGATGTTGTTTATGGGTTTTTTCTCATTTTTCCCTGTCAAAGGTTTTTTGTTGAGTTATACCTGATCTAAATTGAGAGTCTAAGGATAGAGGCTGTTTTATGTTTTATAAACTGTAAAGCCCTTGCCATTTTGGTCTCTATATGACTTGACAACAGTTAGATGATTTAGCCTGACAGTGTGCAGCTCAGAGGTGATGCAGTGCGTTGGCGTAACGATAGAAATGTGATGTTGATGATGTGACAATAACTTTGTTTCTCTTTATTTCCTATTATATGTCATTATGTGTCACATACAGTGGTGGCTGGTGACTCAACAAATTGTGGAGGACAGGAGGAAAACCAATATAGAATCTTACAACAAAGCGCATCATACTATATCATTGTTCCCCACCCGACAAAATCGTAGGGGTGGGGGGGCAATTTTATATGCCAATAAAACAATTTGCTTTCAAAAGCAAAAACCCCTAAGTGATGAAAAGGCTGCTTCTTTAAAAACATTTAGCATGTACATATTTCTACGTATGTTTCTAAACAAACAAGTGCTCATTGTAGCTGTGGAGTGGTATAATGTGTCATTTTACCAACAAAGTTCAATTCACTCACATGATTTACATGTTTCCTATGTATTTTCTTAGTATACATAAATATATAAAGTACCACAAAGCTTATAATCTGATACAGGTACAGATCAGTGTTGAACACTAGAAAGACTGAACACTAAAAATATTCACAGGTCTAAAAGTGTACATATCAGAAAATATTAATGCATGTATCAAATACATGACTCTCTTACACACACACTCTTATCTATATGCACGGCATACAAAATATATTCTACAAAGCTGACATGTTAACACTTGTTATTCTAGTTACTTTAAGTTTATTACTCAGTAGGGGTGTGCCCAAATACAAATACGTTATTCAGCAAAGCACAAATAGTGTTTATTTTTTTTACGAATATTTGTTTCATAAAAATATTTTTAAAATGATTTGTTGAGAACCAAATCAAATACCAGTGCTCAGGTTAGTTACATCGCTATCTCAGTCTCTGTCCTCTGCTCCACTGTTAGGTCTATCAGCAGGTCTCAATGAGAGGAGTCACATCCACTTGCTACATGATGCACATTTCCTAATTTGGACATCACTCCCAGAGTTGAGGGTGTTGTCCACAGATAACGTTGAGCTGCTGACACACGCAAAGTGCTCCAAAGGGACTCTCCATAGCCTGTTGTTCCCCTTCTCCTTTCAACCCTCTAAAACAACTTGAAACTAATACTGTAACAAAGAATTAACAAATAAATGACACAACCAAACACAAATCGAGAGAGAAAGGAGTGAAAGTTGAAGGAAAAGGAAATTCTAAATCTGAAGTCACTCAGATTTAAAATTTCATGAGGAAATAAAAACATTTGTGTGCTCTCCAGTTAGCATAACATATCACCATCATACCATTAGTCTTGTCTTGTGTGTACACTTCACACTCACTTGGATTTAATATGGTTTGATTATGATCTTGATGATCTTGCACTGAGATATGTGGATAAACTTTGGGTTTTGACACAACCAAGGTTCGACAATAATAGTGGCCCGATGACCTAGGGCCAGTCAATCAAGCAACTCACTGGCCTAATCAGGCCAGTGGAAAAAAATTGGAGATCGCAAAGAAAGAAAAATGTATTATAAACTCTGGACCCTCTCACAGTGCCCAAGCCAAATGAACAGAAAAAAAACTATGCTAATAGTTCTCCACCGTGTTTTGGTGCCATTTATGGTCACACTAGCTTGTGTCCTGTCCTCCTGACCAAGGGTGGGGCTCAGCCCCCCCTCCACCTGTGTTGTTTTTGTTTAATAAATATTGTATTGATAATGGTCCAAAATGGTGTGAAAATGTTATAGTATAGTTTTTAGTCAAATGACACCTCCTGGCCTGCTGTATATCAGCATTGAGGGGCCAGAGGTTGCTGAGTTCAAGCTGGATAGGGTTGTTTAGAGATGGCTGTCAAAGGGGGTGAGAGCACACCATGTTCGAGGTCCTGTTTTTGTGTGTGTGTGTGTGTGTGTGTGTGTGTGTATGTGTTTTTTGTTGTTGTTGCTTCTGTTTTGTTTTGTTTTTTGTTTTAAGGGCTCCGACGTTTGTTCTGTTGTTTCCAGGATCCCTTTTAATAAAAAGATTGAATATGGAAAGTAGTAGTCTTAGTTTTTATGTGATTATGCAGATAATTTCCACTTTTGGAAGTGGCACCAGTAAAAATTGTCTTGGGGCCAGTAGGTTACAGACCTGCAATTTTTTTTTATTGTTGAACCCTGACAACCTTTTGTTACATTTTAGATTCCTTAAGCATATTTTACAGGATAATAGCCTGTTTTGCTGGGAAAAAAAACTGACAATACGGTCTACCAGTTCATAAAAACTCAGCCTCAGGGATCTGATTGCTTTACAAATGTCCTCTTCATTGTTGTAATTGTCAGATTTCCGGCTGACTCAATGCACTGTGCCAAAGGTGTTTGCTGCCCTCTGCAAGAGGGGAGGATGCAAAATGGATCTTTTAATAAATCATGAAGTGCATTTTGAAAACACTAAATAATCTATTTCAATATCTTTGGCATTCACTGCACAAACCTCAAAAACACTCTACCATTTCATTAGAGATTTCATCAGAGCTCTGCTGAATAATAAACAGCTACTGCTGGTCAGTCAGGGCAGTTCAATGAGCCAACAACAATAACAACAATGCTCAGAGGGCACATGTGAACTGGTCCCTGCTGAAATGCACACACAGAAACCTGTACATGTGTGTAAGCATGTACAGGTGTGTTCTGACTGCTTGTCACTGCTTTATCGCTGCTGCACTGAGTTTAGGGTTATGGCTTCAACACCAAAGCCGGACCTACACATACACACAGTATGTCTTTGTTTTTAGACAGAGTGAGGGGAGAGGCAAAAGCAAAGAAAACAGAGAACTGCACAGGAGTATGTGTGGAGTCTCAGTGGGACACTCCTCTGTAGAGTTTATGAGATTTTATTGGAAGTGACTGTTCTCTCTCAAAGGAGGAAGTAGCATGGCGCTGTTATGGTGCCATCTGACTTTGACATCAGAGACCATGATTTGTGTCCTATCTTCTGCCAATAGTCAGCTTTGGTTTCTTTTAACTATGACCACAATCTTTCCCTATCCTTAACAAAGTAGTTTTAGTTGCATAAACGCTAATTTAAATTATTTTTGTAAGAGTCACATAAGTCATCTTTGAAGGTGCTGAGAAACAACCCATTAATTATATATAGAAATGGCAACCAAATCATGCAGGAATAAGTCAGAATTTTATCAGATGTTATAAGCAAGGCAACATTAAACTGTCACATTTTTAGGTTTTTTAGAAGATTGGATTGACAATGATTACATAGAAAACCCTGAAATTAAAAATGATTAAGCTGAGGACAGGGACAGTTAGGACTGCTGTGTGCCTGCTCTGTCCACCAGGGGACAGTATGGCTCAGGCCTCTTGTCACTTTTAAAAAATGAAAGCAGGTTGCTGTTGCCAACTGGGCCAGACGTCTGCTGCCAGTGTTTTGTGCTCTGCTGCTGTGAATTTATGAAATCAGGCCAGCAGGTGATTTATGAGAGGCATCTGTTGTAGTTGCCAGGACTGGAGAATATTCAGATTATAGCATCAGAGCAGCACTCCCACCACCTGAACTGTGTGTCATGTGGCTGGAAGGTGTGAGGCTGATGCGTGTTGTATGAGACTCCTGCAGTGATCCTCATACTGACTTTACAGTATTTTGTCTGTGCCTGGAGCTGCTGTGGTAGAACAATAGATATTGACCTTCAGTTGTTCCTTTAACCTGTGTCCAAGGTGATTAATTTATTTAATTATCATCTGGTCTATTCTAATAGTATTCTGATTAAGCAGTGGCACAGTCAGTCCATATGTAAAGGCAACCAATACAAACTGATTATCTGATCATCAAAGTCATGTCTGAAGCAGCTCTGGGCTCATATTTAGCAAGCACCTCAGAGTCTCTCGACCCTGTCTCCAACAAATTATCTTTATATACATCTAATTTGTTTTGCCAAATACTTTTTGAGGGAAACATAACATTATGCATTATGTTCAGTGGCAACATAATTTCAAGTGAAGGAAGTGCTAAGGGTTACTGTGCAGAATCATTGGGAGGTGGCCATTATGGCCATTGGGCACACAACCTTAACACAGGACACCAAGGTTGTGGTTAGGTGTAGGCAACAAAAGCACTTCAGTTAAGATTAGGGAACAATCGTCGTAAACATCTTGTCTTATGTTTCAAGTCACCGTAGCCTTTTTCGATATTTAACCATGATCTTTCTCTAACCTTAAAAAATGATAATCATGCTTTAGTTGCATGGATATTGTAGGAAAATAAATGAATATGTTGCAGTTATCTTAAACATTTTGCAGTTATGTTCAGTATAGAATATTTTGTGACTTTGCAGGAGAAGGTTAAGAAAATAAAAAAGAACAATAAATAAGGGAAACAAATAGCTGTAATTAAAAAAAAAGCAATAAGACTTTTGCTAGAGATAAATACTTGTGTAAACACAAATCCCTGACAACACAATAATATCAGCAACATTTTAACATCAGGTATTCCTAATAGTGAAGGAATGTGATGGATAATTGGCAAGTTCATGCTGAACTCAATTTCAGTTTTAAGTTCAATGTCCTGTATGTTATCATTCTTTACTGCATATCAGCAACAGCTAATTAAGCTGTTTCTTTACTTGACCTGAACTGCCTCATTAGAGCAGAAAAGCAGGAGCCTCTTCCCATAAATATCACTAATCTGAGGCCTCTTCTTGTCCTCTGTCATAACAGTATGTTGACAGAAGGCTGTCTGAAAGAGCCAGAGTGATAGAGGGGAGGGAGCATGATGCCTGACAATAAACCTGTGGGAAGATACATATTACGGATGGATAACATTTGTCTTCAGTAATTAAGTATATGGCCAAAATGCAATTTGGAGAGAAATGATGAGTTAAGCAAGAAATGGGATCCAAGGTCCCAGTCTAAAAATAATAATATTTTAGAGTGAGAGGCTAATAACAGATCCCTTTTGATACTGAACTGGATTGTATGTTACTGATTCTTGAAAAGGTATTACACATCATACCATCATGCTCCTATGGTGCACTGCAAACGTCAGATTTGAAATTCCAACACCACAGAACCAACACAAATTTGTCATTTTGTCCTTGTAATAACTGCTAGTTGGATGTAATGAATGAATGAAAGGGAGAAATGCAGAGGAGGAAAATGAAACTAAAACTAAGAGCATCTGTGTCCACAGTAAATCATGACTGTTTGATGGTTATTTATTTGTGCGTTAAAACGTGACTGCCGTAAAATAATCAGAATATAAAGTTTTACTTCTCTCATTCAGAGGTTTTGTTCTCTCTCTCTCTCTCGCTCTCTCTCTCTTTTTCGGCTGCAGAGAAAACAGCTTTGGGCGCTAGGCCCTCATTTGACGCTCCAAAAATCGAAACAAGGCCGGAATAGGTGTGTCAAGGCAGTTTGACGCGCGTCATAATGCTTCTAGTGCGTGTTCGGCCATTGAAAACAATGGGTGTAATTTAAAACGCATGCGTCAGACGCTTCCAGTGCATTTAGGCCTTTACACATGTTTTGGTCTTCAGGCTCTGTGCTTCAGCAAATTCAATATGAAATAATGGATACTACGTCAAAGTGCCAAGCCTCAGCTATAATTTGAGTAGGTTTACATCAATATAGAAATAACTGTGTGGGAGATATAGCCCTTCTAACACAGTTCCCAAAGTTTAAGGGAGGTGGTGGTAACCCCTGTCTCTGTTCAAGATGGTCTCTGGTCTCAGATATGAATGTTCTCCTCTCCTTAATCTTTAACCTCCTTTGACCTCTTCCCAATAGAGGCTGTGAGCAGTTTTGGTTTGGTGATCACAGGCAGCTGATGTTGTTCATTTACAGTGTTCATTCAGTCTTATCCAGGGTCCTCATGGGTTCACTGATAGTCTCTGATCTCCTCACAACTGTCACATTTGATGTCGTAATGATGTCATACACCACTCCCTTCTTCCTCTTGGGAGGGGGTAGAGTTGGTCTATCTTTAGGGTGTACCAGCAGAGATCTTAAGGTGTTGAATGGTTTTCAGTAAGAGTCTACTCCTTGTGACTTGAAGACTCTGGCTGGATGTTTTAGATGTCCATGTAAAGGTTAGTCAGAGGTTTGTTCTTGAGTGTGTGCATGCCCCAGGATATTTTATTTTATTGTTTTACAGATCTCTTTTGTAATGGATGTGTATGAGAGAGTCTTTGTAGGAGAGCATGTGTGATGTGACTCACTGCCTGAATATGGCCACTATCCCACTACAGTAGCTCAGTGCTTTGTGGACCTCTATGTGAGGCCTCAGCAGGACTTATTTGAATGGAACAGCTTAGGACTGGCTCAGCTGGGTGTCATGCAAGAGTAAAGGATCTGTCTTGTTGTGTGGTGTTGTCCTGAACTCTTTCTGATCTTATCCAGGCAATCTTGTAAGGAAGACATACCGCAGCTGCTTCCAGGCTGCAGCCAATTTGTATAAAAGAACCCAGTCCCTGACCATCTGCTATGTCTTAATCCATATCAGGCCTGTCAGGAATTAGTAAGTGCCCTCCCAAAATGAAAATGAAAATGAAAATTGTATTGTATTGTTTTTATTTATCGGGACAGTGTACAGTTTTTAACATAAATGATGCACTGTGCTAAATTTAGCTTCAATCTAATTTTCATCTGTAGTCCCTTACAATTAAAAGATATAACAGCACAATAACAAACAGTACAAAGCAAAAAACACACACACACACAAAACACATTGTACAAAATACAAAATACAAACAGCACATCACATACACCCACAATGTCAACCAGAAATCAACAATGCAAGCATATCAAACCAAAAGCAAGATTATTTAAAAATACCATGAGATCAAATCCAGACTCAGTGGCCACAGAGCTGAGCAGCCTTCAGCAGATTCTTCAACCTGGTTCTAAATGCACTGATTGAACTGCAGCTCTTCATATCATCAGGCAGGACATTCCACTCAGTTGTGGCTTTCACAGAGAGAGCTGACTGTCCAAATGCAGTGTGACAAAATGGTATGGTATGGTATCATGTATAGAGGATATTCTGGAGGATCTAATAGAACTTACTGAGCAAGTGTACACAAAGTCACATAGTGGAGGAGGGGGCAAACCATTTAAAATTTTATACACTAGGCACAAATTTGAGAATAATCTAAAATTCTCAAAGCTCAATAAACTGTATTTCTCCAGTACCCTATAGTGATGGAACTGCATTGTTTTTTTTATTGCTGTTTCTCCAGCTTTCCCCCAACATGTGATGCAATAAGACATGTGGGGAAAGAATCCTAGCATGCATAAATATCTTGGCTGTGTCCAAAGAGAGAGTTTCTAATATGTCTAAAATTTGCTAAGTTGTACTTTATGGTTTTTTAACATGTTTCTTAAAGTTCAAATTTGGATCCAGTGTAACACCAAGATATTTAAAATCAGTAACTATGTCAGTTTTTTCACCTTTGATGAGAATATTAGCGTTAGGAGGTTGTACCATGGTTTTATAGAAAAACAATCCCTTTTGTCTTGTTTACATTTAGACTCAGACATGATTGATCAAGCCAATGTGTTTCCAATGCAATTCTTAGCTTTGCAGCTATTTTTGCACATATGTACACAATGGTGTCATCTGCATACGTTTGTAGTTCTACATCATGACACTGTTGAGGGAGATCATTAATATATAGTCTTAATAATAGGCAACCTAACACTGACCCTTGTGGAACACCCATTGTGCACTTCCTGTTACTGGATAGTGTTACCAACTGTAACACATTGTATCCTATTAGATAAATATGAAGACATCCATGCCAGTGCTCTAGATGAGAAGTTAAATTTAGAGAGTTTTGATATTAAAACATCCTGACTGACTGTGTCAAATGTTTTACGCAGATCTAAAAATACAGCATCAACTACTCCACCTTTGTCAAGCCTTGATTTAATTTGCTCTATAAAGTGCAAGATAGCAATTTTGGAATGATTTGCTCTAAAGCCAAATTGCATAAAATGTGGACCAAAGTTGCTTGTATTAAGAAATGTTGTCAGTTGTTTAATGACAACTTCCTGAGCAACCTTTGAGAGTACTGGCAGTATACTTATTGGTCTGTAGTTACTGGCTTCAGGTGGTCTCCAGATTTAAAAATAGGCGTGACAATGGCACATTTCCAGTCATCAGGAAAGGAGCTGTGTTTAAAAGACAAGTTAATTAAATGAGCAATAGGGGGAGTTGCAATATCTTTGTGATTTAACAAACATAGTGTCAAATTGGAAAGCATCTCTACTTTTAGAGCTTTTTAAGGAGCTTTTACTTGTAACTCATTAGTCTCTACCAGCTCGAAAACCTGGCCTGTAGCATCTATAGGAACAATATCCAGTTTCCTTTCATACATTTTTTTCCTATTCATATACAGACTCAAAAAAAAAATATTTAAGATAGAAGCAACAGTAAGATGATCTTCAATTAACTTTCCCTGCACTTTGAGTTTAAAATCTCCTTAAAATTTTGGGTCCCTCCTTGTGAGATTATCAATGTTTTTCCAGATCAATTTACTGCCTTTGCCTCATTCAATATATTGAGCTAAAAATGAGATTTAGCTTCTCTTAGCTCTTGCATAAGTTTGTTCCTTAAAACTTTATAAATCAGCATGTCAGTGTCTCTTCTAGTTTTAATTGCCTTCCTTAGTGCAGCATCTCTAGATTTCATTAGTTTCCACAAACTTTCATTAAACCACGGTAAATTATTTTTATTTTTAGATTTTATCTTTTTTCAAAAGAAAACTTTTCTGTTAGCTTCTTTAGTGCTGTATCTCCTTTGGAATATTGGTAACAGCAGGTAGCAGTTAGCAGTTGACAGCTAGCTAGTTTATTTGATTTGAATTTGATTTTCTTCTGTTCTTGCTGATCAATGCTATTACTTCTTCTATAAAGACCTTTCTGAAGATTTTTGAGGGTTATTTTGCAAAACTTTTTTGGGTCCAAGTTTGAGATGTAATCAGGAGCTCACTCCCAGTGCAGCCACTCCTACAGAATTCACAGAAAAAAAATGTCTAGAAGAAACTGACAATCATAGGCATATTTACCTTTCACTTCACACGATGACATAGACATGGACAAACACACTGCAAAGATGGAACTAGGAGAGGTCACTGCAAATGTCAGTCGCACCGCCATCACACAAGTTCATGGAGAGAGAGAATACCGCTAACAAGGACCCCTTAATTCTCTTCTTGTGTTGACAAAATAACTCTTCTGTTAGCTTCCTCAGTGCAGTTTCTCCTTTGGAATGTTGGTAACAGTGGCAAGTAGCAGTTAGAAGTTGACAGCAAGCTAGTTGTTTTGATTTAAAAAATATATCCAAAGATGATATTTCCTCTTCTGTTCTTGCTGATAAATGCTGTTACCTATTCTTTAGATTCTTTACTGAAGATTATTTGAAGGTTATTTTGCAAAATACCCCACTTTTTAGGTCCAAGTTTGAGATGGATTCAGGAGCCCATCTCTGGTGCAGCCCCTCTTTCTCATAGAACATAGTGTTCAGGCCTGCACTGAGTTGCACCAGCTGTGCATAAGTTCAAACGTAGCCTAGTTTGAACATAAATTCTTACTTAGGTCGGAGTTTATGCGCTACTAACATTTTAAGGGTTGCACCAGCTGAAATAATTACAACGTAGACATAAGTTATAACTTAAATGTTACGTCAAATGTTAAATGCTGTTGTCGCCTAGCCCTTAGTAGGTGTAAAGTCCTCCATAAAGTAACGGTTGGCACAGTTGGCATGGCGCATTGTTTCGAAAGGTGGGATAAGTTGGAGGAGAAGCACATTATACTGGCTGTTTTGCATAGACAACGCGTTCTCCATGATAAATTACATCTGTTGGACATTTATGATGACCTTGATTTATACTCACGTTTTCATTTTCCATGAGCGGAGATACAACAGATTGCCGACCTCCTGGCCGCAGACTTGTAACATGACACAGAGAGAAATGGTGCCCTCAGTCCTTCCCTACAAGTGTGTCTGGCTTTAAGTTATTTTGCCACAGGATCATTTCAAAACTTGTTCAACTCAATTCAAGTGCATAAATCTACTGTATGTAGAACAATAAGATCAGTTGCACTATCGTTGTGTCAGCATTTTCACGATTACGTTAAGTTTCCAACTCAGCCTGAGCAACAGAACATGACGCATTAGAAGCTCTACCAGATAGCCCGTTTCCCCAACCTACTTGGCTGTGTAGATGGCACACACATCAGGATCAAGGGACAAAAAGACAACGAAAATGATTTTGTGAGCAGGAAGGGATACCACTCAATCAACACTCAGATTGTGTGTGATGCTGACCTTGTTATCACAAATGCTGCAAGGCCAATCCCCTGAGAAAATGGCTCATGACCCCATACCTAAGCCCAGCAAGTGTGAGTGAGCAACGCTACAATTCAGCACACACAAAGACAGGAAATGTGGTGGAGCGGTGCATAGGTGTTCTGAAGAACCGATGGGCCTGTTTGCAAAGAGGTTTCATTCAAATATCATTTCCTACATTATTTTTGCTGTATATTTTACAAATTAGTGTGAAAAGCAGACAAATTCTTACCAGTATAGCTTTATAGATGGTCTGGCTTTGTGTTGGTAAAGTTATGATCATGATTAATTGTTTTCAATAGATGCATTGATCTTGCTTGAAGTGCTTTTAGTCAAGTTGAAAAATAACACTAGTATAACTTTTAGCTATATTATATATATATATATATATATATATATATATATATATATATATATATATATACACATCATATTTTCATATTTTCATATAGGCATCTTAATAGGGCCTGACAGAGCTGCATTTTCTTCCTCTACCACTTGTAGAGGAAGAAAATGCAGATGATAGGGGTGACATAGATATTCCCTTTTACAATGAGGATCCCCTACCAACAGAGGCAGCCACTGTCCGGGCCTACCTTACTGCATCCTACTTTGGATGAGCTGAAAATCAAAAGCCTCATATAATAGGCATGAAAAAAATGTTTATTTAGTAGGCCTACTGTAAATACAACAACACAATGTTTGAAATATAAAACTGCACAAATAAACACAAATAACATTTAATAATTTAAAAATCTAATTAAAATAACAATGAATATAATTAATATAATAATTTATAATAAATTAATCATTTTGTTAACAAGCTATGAACAAGCTACTGCAATAAGAGGCCTACTGTAAATACAAAAAAATGTTGAAATGTGAAATATGAAACTGCATAAATAAATAACACTCAATAATTTAAGAATTGAAATGAAATAACAATAAATATAATGAATACATTAATTTATAATAAATTAATTATTTTTTAAGAATGTTTTTCTTTTTCATTCTTTCTGGAAATCCAACAGTATTATTAATAATTATTAGTAACAACATAATTAGCAATAACAGTATTAGTAACAACAGAATTAGTACTAACAGTATTAGTGATAACAGTATTAGTAACAGGATTAGTAATAACAGTATTAGTAATAACAATATTAGTAACAACAGAATTGTTGAATTAGTAGAATTATTAGGTTTTTTTTTACTGTCTAAAAATAATGTGACTGACAGAGGAGGGTTATTGTGTGTTGGTAAGTGTGGTTGTGTATCCCTGTGCTTTTAGATCTTCTTGTAATTTAAATATTTCTAGGTTTAATTTGATCTTTTCTAGCTCAATTTTTTTCTATTTCTGCTTTGATTTTGTGTGTTTCCTGTTGGAGCTTCTTCACATCTTTGTGTGTTAACATGATCCTCTTCTGTGCTCGGAGCAGGAGGCCTCCCGTTGCCTTTAGCACGCTTGGCTGGTGGTGGGTGGCTGCTGGACTGATCCTCAGGGGACTGTGTAGGCTGACTGTCTACATCCAGTCCAGTGAAGGTGGGCTCTGGGGTTGGAGGGATGGTGGCAGACATGCTTCTGCAGGTGGGGGCAGAGTTCAGGAGCATGAAGGAGGGGGGATGCTGCTGTTGGTGGAAGGGCTAGTGCTGCTGGTGGGAATGATGATTCTGAAACAGGCGCTGGATCTTCCTCTGGGGTGCCACTCTCAATCCCAAATGAAATCCCAATTACTGAGGGGGAGTCCTCTCCAACAATGTCCGAAATCAGTGAGCAGTATGGCCCCATATCTGGCTTTGGTCCACCTCCTGTTGGGACATGTCGTGGAAAGTCCTCAACTGCCTGCATTTTAAGGTCACTCCACTTCTTCCTCACTTCATTCACATCCCTGTGCTCCACTCCTTTTGCATTGATGGAGCCTGTGATGTCCTTTCATATTTGTTGTTTTTTTATTGGTAACAAAGTTATTAAATTTAGATTCCAATGATTCTTTGTTTTGTTTATATTTTGAGAGAAGGATTGTTATTTATTCATGTGTGAAGTTTGATCTATGATCAGACATGGCCAAATCCCTGAAACAGTACACAAACTAATGTCAACATAGTAATTTATTACACTGTTACAGGACTAGCACTGAACTTAAAAGATTAATGTTAGACACTGACGTTATAGTGTTGACAAGCAAATATATAGCGTTAGATAGCTTTCTAATTAACAACTACTAATTTATAACAGTTTTTGCCAGTGTGGGCTATCATTATGTGTGTGTTACAACGTTACAATTTCATCTCAGTGTACCATTATGTCACCCTATGCTGTAGTTGATGGTTTCACCACTCAATGTCACCGTTGTTATTTTTCACTGGCTATAGACCAAGGTTGTAAGTTAGTTAACACCTAATCATAATGTTTTGCCCGAGTTAACTCACCTTTTTTGTTGCTGTTTGATGATTAACGTTAGCTTTTTTTAGCCGTTAATTTTAGCCATCTTGGTGATTGCGTAGCAAAGTGTTGAAAGACAAATGGGCACAAGCTTGTTTTTGCATACACTTAATGAGCATGACAGGTTTTAACATAAAAAAATAACGTTACATTAAAAACAACAAACAACACAGTGATTGGCAACACAAGTACTTTATTTTCTGAGACAGTCGTAAATTACAAAGCAATGATAATGAAAAATGCTCACCACAGATGTAACGTGACAAAGTTACAGTCTATGAACCTAACCAATAGCGATATAGTTATTATTTGGTTAGTGTTGATGAAATATGAAAGCCCTTAACCCAGATTGTCAGCCCAACTGTTTTTATCATGTGTATGTACTTTGACAACACAGTAATAAACACTTAATCAAGGATGGTGCTTTTCCCTGATTGGTCACAGAAAGAGAAAACATCATTTTCTGCGACCATATTTTGGTTAGTATGGACTTAACACCAGTGTAGATAAGATGAACCTTACGTCTCCGTGGTGCAACCAAACATCAACACAGATTTAAGATCAAACTAACTAGTTTCAGCGTATTATTTAGTGTGGACTTTACACCCTAACTTAAGAGAGAACTTAATCACAGCTTGTGCAACAGGCTGCTGGACTCTTATAAAACATGAGAAATTTAGGGCAAATTGGATAATGTCGAGTTACAACAACTTCCTTTTTCAATGCACCAAAGACTTTTTTGGCAAAATGCAATGGCACACCACGCCAAGGGCATTCCATGAAATCTAAAAAGCTTTGCAATTTAGGTCTTTAGGTGTCACCTAACAAATTTGAAGTTGCTTAAAACTGGTTAAAACTGTAGGAGGCGTTCATTAAAATACAATGACTGTCAATGGCTTCACTTTGCAGAAAAAATGCACAATAAATTCAAAATGGCTGAATTCCTGTTGGACTTACGGTATGGCACCAAGAGGCTTTTTTATGTCTGGGGATGGTACATCTGCCTACCAAATTTCGTAAATCTAAGTCAAAATTAAAGGTGAAGGCTTTCACTTTGAAATTCTCCAGGGGGTGCCCTTGAGCCCTTGAGCCATTTTGCCACACCCATGCCCAAGACCCATATCTGATATCAAGTTCTGCAACTTCTGATGCATGTGCAAAACTTCATGAGTTTTCAAGCACTCCTAGCATCTCAAAAATGCTAAAAGTAATTAGGGGGCGCAATAGAGCCAAAATGCCATGCCTGTCGGGCCCTTGCACTTTCGTGCTCAGGCTCTAATAATCTCTACAAAAACAAAAGGTTCCTCACACTTTCAGTGCCAGGGACTGTTGGGCCCCTGGCACTTTCATGTTCAGGCCCTAAAAAGAAAAAAAACCTGGTTATATAAGGTCATATCCACAGGACATGGTACACAGCAGCCATGGCCTAAATTTCAAAATAAAAGTCACTGATCATCAGATCAGTTCCCACACTGGATTTCAGTGCCCTCATTGGTAGAAAACAAGATACTCTATTTATTACTGATTGGTCCAAAAATGTGAAATGAAATGATTGTTCGTTTACTGATTATGTCAGATCAGCATACACTGATCAACCTGTTCTCATTCCCAGGGTGTCAAATGCTGATGCTTTGTCACACCCCTCGGCATCTAATACCAAAACACAAGGCACCTGATAGGATCTGTATGAGACGCACCAAGCTTTCAATTAATTTCAGCGTAAACCCATCTGCATCATTATTAGAGATTATCAGAGCACATTATCAGAGCAACTGCTCCAGCCATCCTTTCACTGCAATATTAACCCTCTTGCGGTGCTATAAGATGCTGTGAGCATCAGGCAGTGGTTGGACCGGAGGGCCCGCTGCCTGGAAGTATTTTCCTTGCTGTCACTGTTTTAATGTCTTCTTTTAATGATATCTTTAACACAAAAATGTGTCTTTGATAACTCAGCAGTACCATAGGTTAATATTACGGCTATCAGTTTTAATTATTTCTCCTTTGATTCTGAAAAATAAAGTTTTTTTCTCAGTATTGTGTAGTGGGAGTTTCTACACTACCCATAATCCTCAGCCACCGTTGCTATGGAGATGAAGACATTCTGGGACATGAACAGCTCCAGAGAACCTCAGAGTGTTTTGCGTTACAAAACCCTGCACTGTAATCACAATCTATTCCAAAATGATTCAGTATCTGAAAGTGAACTGATTTAAAGTGCTGAATGCTTTATTAAGTTTCTTAGTTTCTCTCTTAGTGTCTTTCTTTCTGTACTGGACTAACTGTGTTATGCACTTTTGGACTGCAACTGGCTAGCTGTTGAAGAGACAGAAACATAGTGAGCAGTGTGTCTGACCCACATCTATTGATCAGGCTGGTAGGGTCTTATCTCGTAGAGCTCAGTGGTGACCCATTAGAATCAATAGGGTCACTGGCTTGATCAGTGTTCATAATATCAGTCATACTCTTACTCATACATTTAGTCTTGTTTAGGTTGCATTCAGACTGAAAATAGCCCTGTGTTAAGCATTGAAGGGGCTGCATTGGTGGGGGTGTGTCGTTTAAGCTCCCGGTGAGACCATGAAACACAATTAAGGAAGTCCAGTTGGAGCCACAGATTAATGCATTTAAAGACTTATCAGACACCAAAACACATGTGCAGAGCGGTTTGTAATACTCACAGACAGGATTTTACAACTCTGGAAAGTTATCATGGCAACCATTTTATCTTTCGTCACGATGATCGTGAATACAGCTTTCACGTTATACCCTGTAGTGATTACCCCCATTCGAATGAATGAGATGGCTGATGTCAGCCTGAATGCAGCTCAGTGGACATGACAACTTAAAATTCAGTGCTTTCAGTTTTTAAGGCCTTGTAATATTTGTGGTTTGAAGGACTTAATAGTTGTATTTTAATTTTATCCTCGCTTTCATTTACTGGCTAAGTAGGTAGCCAGTACAAGCCAGTAAACTTCACTGATACAAATGGAGGTCAAATTGACAAGCTGTCACTTCAGCTTTGTATGATATGTACAAAGTGAAATTAATGGCTGTGAGGACATGTTGATTAGCTATTGAAAACACAAGTTAGAAAATTACACATTTTGTTGAAATTCTAAAGCATATTTTATAAGACAAAATGATTGATTTTCTGCTTTGTTGGCTTTGTGTAAGACAAACCCTGATTGACCATAATATCTGGCACAGAGCCATATGCTGTATGACCAGTCTGCTGTAGGCTCCCTCCCCCTGCTAGAAGCCCCTCACAGGCTGCCAGCTCTCAGCTATGGATTATGTCCAGCTCTTTGCTGGTTCTCTGCCACATTGAGCATGCCTTTCAGACAATGATGCCACACACAGAAGCTCACCATGTTGGAGCTCCCAACTCTCACCTCAACACTGGGCATGACAAGTGATGACACTTAGAGATGCTCCATGTTATCTTACATGATGTAGAGTTTTGGGGTGCCAACCCAAAGTGAATTTTCACTCTACAAGTCTATGTTCTTCAGTTTTATATATCTAACTACAGTGATTGTGTGTTGGGCTCTGAGTGCTGCCAAAACGCAAATTGTCACAATTTTATATTGAATTTGGGAACAAGCAAAAGCTATTGTAATGATGTGCATTGCATAGTAATAACATAGTTTGAGTAACGTTTTTGCTTCGCACAAATAAGTAACTACAGCAGGGGTTGCCGTCAGGGTGGAGGGAGGAGTAACATTAGAAGAAAACATTAGGAAAAAGCGTGAGTTTGTTCATTCATTTAGTCTATAAAGAGACATGAAAGCAGACAGAAATTCTACAGTATGTGTTGAGAAATCTGTGTTGGTAGCATGTTTATGTTTTTACAAAATGAAAGAAACTGCGCAATGGAGACAGTGATAACATATCTTTCCGTTGAGTTTCATATTAACAAGTACATAATATGATTCATATTTGTTCATATGATTTTCATATGAACAGGTAGCCTGACTGGATACTGATCCAGTATTCTGTGGCTGTAGGGCTGGTGACTTAGCTGACTAATTTCTAGATGGCTTTCTTCCCGTTAGCTACTGTGGCAAACCAGAAGATGACAATGACCATAACAATAACCATGGCAATGATGGTACATGCAGATGCAGTGGCCAGTAGCTCCCTAAAACTTTGCTATATTTTTGTTTTAATTTGCTATTTTTTCACCTTAATTACTGAAGCACATATTACTTATGACAGAAATACACTCATCAACGTTGGAAAACAAAGGGCAGGGATTGGAATAAGTGCAGC
The DNA here is from genome assembly GCF_910596095.1 of Thunnus maccoyii. Lineage (NCBI taxonomy): Eukaryota > Metazoa > Chordata > Actinopteri > Scombriformes > Scombridae > Thunnus > Thunnus maccoyii. Next base: position 224,273 of record NC_056535.1, on the reverse strand, counting down.
AGACTTTGAAATGATCACTGCCAACAGCATCTCCCAAACACCCAGCCAGGCCAGCCGGACCAAATGTCACTGCAAGTGGTGCAATCGCCCCAGGAAGAGAGGGAAGAGAGCCATGATCAGAGCTTGGACCCTAAGGCTCTTCCTCTACCCAGCCTACTTCTGGCTAATGTCCAGTCACAGGAAAATAAACTGGATGAAATAAGACTAAGGCTAACTCAGCAACGGGAAATCAGAGACTGTTGTGTCCATGTTGTTACAGAGACCTGGTGCCATCCCAACATCCTGGATCAAGCTATTGCACTTGATGGGTGGACCATGATCCGCACCAACAGAACACAAGACTAAGTAAGGTAAGAGGAGGGGAGGCAGACGTTGTGTTTACATCAATGATGCTTGGTGCTCAAATGCAGTCAAAGTCGATGGACAATGTTTACTAGATGCTGAGTTTTTAATGTTAAGATGTCAACCATATTCTCTGTCCAGAGAATTCACTGGTGTGTTTGTTGTTGCTGTTTACACTCGTCCAGATGCAAATTCAAAAAATGCACTACAGGAATTGTATGAGGTCATCAGCATTCAGTAATGCCCTGGACAATGTTTATACGAACATTCTTGGCAGCTACAAAGCCCTCCCTCATTCCCATACTGGTCTATCAGACCATTTTTCCCTGCTTCTCCTGCCTACTTACTCTCAGTTGATAAAAAGGGTCAAACCATCAGTAAAACTGTTAAAGTGTGGACAAATGAAGCAACAGCAGCTCTGCAGGACTGTTTTGAGTGCACAGACTGGCACATGTTCAGAGATGCCACCACCCAGGAGAAACACATTAATCTTGAGGAATATACATTATCAGTGACATCATACATCAGCAAATGTGGTGATGATGTGGTGATCACAAACACAATAAAATAATTTCCCAATCAGAAAGCCTGGATTAATGGAGAGGTGAGAGCCAAAAAAAGCTGCCTTTCGGTCAGATGACAAGGAAGCATACAACACTACCAGAGCAAGACTGAAAGCTGGCATCAAAGAGGCAAAGCGTAGACATCAGCAGAGACTGGAAAGAGACTTCAACACCAACAACACCAAAAATATGTGACAGGCGATCCAGAACATCACAGGCCATAAAAGCAGGAGCACCCCCATAATGTGTGAGGCCACGTTGCCAGGTGAACTTGCTATGCTTGCTTTGATATCCTCAGCAAAGAGTCAGCTGTAAAGTCTGCTCCGCCTCCAGAGGACCTGCCACTGTTAGTATCCCAGTGGATGTGGGAGGAATCCTGTTGAGAGTGAATATGAATAAAACTGATAGGCCTGACAACATCCCTGGCCACGTACTAAAAACACATGCCAACCAGCTAGTCGATGTTATTACTGACATTTTTAACATATCACTGTCACAGGAGAGTATTCCCACCTACTTCAAGACAGCCATCATCATTCCTGTACCTAAAAAGTCTGTGTCTGTGTCTAGTTTAAACGACTACTGCCCTGTGGCATTCACCCCCATTCTGCTGAAGTACTTTGAACAACTGGTTCTCCAGCACATATACATTTGCATACATAACTAACAGATCCACAGAAGATGCCATCTCCATTGGGAAATATCATGATGAACAAAATTCAGGCATAACTTGGTTAGTTCCTAGTTACCTGGTGTCAGGAGGTGCTGCACCTGTTGCAGCATGAGCTAAGATTCTGAATAAATATTTTTTCCATGTGATTTTCTAGCTGAATAAGTTCATACTGTACATGATATAACAACTGTTGCTGATTATTACTACAGCTTCCAGGGTCAAGGTTTCTTAAGTTTCCACCTAAGCCAGTTCATTAGAGGATGATCGTGATGGAAAAAGGCAAGGGTGTGCACATCCAAAAATCTTTTCAGATACATGACAAAAGACACATGCCAACTAGAAAAACATCCACAATCTCAATTTTGATCACACCTCACTGAGGTTGTGTACCTGTGAACTGTTTTTCTTTCTTGTGTTTTTTAGTTTTGACCTCAGCCAGTACTCTGTAGAAGACTAAATATGTTAGTCGTGTGTCTTTCAAAACTGTTGTTAATTTTAGGCAACTAAATTGCTTGGTACAGGTAAGAGAAAGATTGTGGTTATACTACATATTCTTTTTCTTTCATTTATTCTTTCCTTTCATCCTTTCTTTTCTTCTTCTCTCTCTCTTTATCTGAGGGTCTGTAAGTCAAAGACCTTCAGTTTTTGGAGTAATGACTGGTGTACACACACACACACACACACACACACAAACACAAATACATACACACATGAAAAAATGCTGTCATTAATCCCATAGTCAGTCTGAGTTCTGACAGTAGCAGAGAACACATGGAGTTTTTGTTTAAGCATTGTCCTTTGAGAGAAAAAGGAAGGAGTGATACTGATACTGAGAGAGAGAGAGAGAGAGTAAATGAGACAAAGATAGAATTAGAGAGAGACCATGATAGAGATGGAGCGTATATCAGACAGACTGCAGGGACTGAATAAGCTGAGTGCTGCAATTCTTAGCTAGGAGGCACAGTGTGTGTGTGTGTGTGTGTGTGTTTGTGTGTGTGTGTGAGAGAGAGAGAGAGAGAGAGAGTATATGAGAGAGTGAGAGAGAGGAGGGGGATACAGAGAGAGAGGAGAGGGAGGGTGAGACAGGTGGGGAAACAAGCAGAGAGAGAGGCATGCAGGCTGAAGGAGAGAGAAGAGGACAGTGGTGTGTATCTCCCGCCTTTCCTCAGTCTGTCAAGCAGCTCTCCACCTCTCTGTTCATCTCTCCATCTGCCCTCCCTCTGCCCGTCTCTCCGGCCCATCTCCTATGCTGTTGGTACATGACTGATTCAGGGGAGGATGTTGAAGTTCCGTGTGGACAGGAGAGTCAGGTATGTGGAAGGAGAAAGGAGGAAGTGAGCACTGCGGGCCGTAAACTGGGGTTAGGATGAGATGAGGAAGTAGAGGAGGAGGGGGAGGGGAGGCTGATGGAGGAGTGGATAGCCAGGAGCTTGGAGGTCAGAGATTACTGCAATGCAGTGCCAGCAGGAAACGCAGGGGAACTATATGCCCTGCTGTGTATGTATGGGTGATATGTGTTCAGTGATGTATACAGCATGTTGGTTAGTGTGTGTGTGTGTGTGTGTGTGTGTGTGTGTGTGTGTGTGTGTGTGTGCATGTGTGCGTGTGTGTATGTGTGTGTGGACTATGTGACAGTTTTTAAAAAAAATGTACTCTAGGTCTTTTTACTAGCTTTTTCTGGAACTTTTAACCACATCTCACTGCCTTCCTCAGCAGGTGAAGTTTGCTCAGCCATTGATTACAGTGACATACTTAGGTCACATGATGACAACTGACCTATCCCTAACTAATCAAACTCCATCTGCTGAGGGCAATGTGAAATGCTGTTGAAAGCTCTGACAAAATGTTGCAAGTGGACAAAAAGAAAGTCATAATTCAAATAATTATTTTTCATAAATGAAATGTATCTTTTTTCTACATGAAAACACAATTTAATCTTATTAAATTGTTGTTGCTGAGGTCCTTTAAGGCTTCTTTTTTCCAAACCAGTCAGTCATAGGAAAGACTTATTAGTGATTGGCTATTTTTTTAATATAGACAAATTTACCAATTTTGTCCTCATGTCTTAAGACATTACATATAATTAAAGATAATTATGTTCATTCATAAGTGTACACAGTTTGCCAGTTATGGTGATAATAACAAAGTACTGGAAGGTCACACCTGACAATGTTTAATATGTGAGCTATGAGCCCTAATGATAGTGCTGACAGCTTTGTGCTGCAGCTGCTTAACTTAACATTAAGGTTAGCTGTAAAGAGTGACACGATGAGCTATCGGAGGTTCAGATTGAGAGCTTTTAAAGTTAAAGTGATACCCTTAAAACAATATAATGCTTTAATGGTAGATTCAGACTACTCTGTCCACCAAATATTATTGCAGAGCTTATTAACCAGACGACCGCCAACTGTTTCTTTTTGTTATTTATCCAATGCATGGAATTAATGGTAATAAGCTCCAGCTGTTGGCAACAGTCATTCTTATAAAGCAGCTGGGGAAATCAGTGGTCACAGAATAAAACGCTCACCTCTCAGCTTGGTAGGACACTGTTAAGTGTAAGTAAGTTATAATTAACATCATGGCAATTTGAAAATTGATATCTTTTAAATCATTATTTCAGTTTAATTCTATTTGCCCTACTCACACACCATAATAACGTTAAAAAGCTAAGTGGTCTCTGTAATTGGTACAGTTCCCATAGATTTTAGATTCTGTCTCATTCCATTTAATTGTGATATACAGACAAATTAAAGGAAAAACTGGTACAGGTCTGGATGTTTAACCCCTACAGTGAGGGGATCTGGTGGCTCTGTTAAGCTGTGGGGGGCATTTTGCTGGCATGGTTTGGATCCACTTGTCCCCTTAGAGGGAAGGGTCACTGCAAATCAATACAAAATTGTTCTGAGTCATCACCTTTATCCTATGATGAAACATTTCTATCCTGATGGGAGTGGTCTCTTCCAGGATGACAATAACACAATTCACTGAGCACTAAGGGTCACCAAATGGTGTGATGACTATGAAAATGATGTGAATCATATTCTATGGCCTTCGCAGTCACCAAATCTCAACCCAGTTGAACACCCATGGGAGATTTTGGATTGACGTGTTAGACAGTGCTCTCCACCACCATCATCAAAACACTAAATGAGGGAATATCTTTTTGAAGAATGGTGTTCCTCAGCCGTGGCATTGATTCAAAAGTCTCTGGAACTCTTCTGGAGAGATGAACTTGGAAGCTTTGTCCATACTTCAGTATGAATACAGACACAGATAGGCACATGCTTCAACACATACTACAAGTGGTGGTCTGCATATGCAAATGCGTTCCACACATGCACACGAGAAAACATTGTGGAGACCTCACAGCAAGAGGAAAAGCTCCTTTTTGTTGTATCTTGAACAAGAAAAAGTTGAAAAAGAAACAATGGTGTGTGCAACCCCTTAATGAGGAATACAGTCCGTACACACAATACACTAAACAGTCCGTACACGCAATACACTAAACAAGCATCCAGATTGCTTTTATAGCACATATGCAGTTGGTGCACAACTGCACGGGTCCACACAAATGTGGCAGCCATGAAGTGGTCTTAAGACTCTGTCCCACAATAGTGGGACTTTCGAGTATTAGCCTTACTTTACGTGAAAACCATGTGGAATTTATTTATTTTTCCTCACATACTATTTTTATTTTTGTTTTCACTTCCTCTGAGGTGAGCTCTGCATAGTACATCCAAAAAAGGTGCAGTTCAGGAATTAACTGGAACTGCCTTGTTTACCTTCAACATCTGGTCGAGTTGTGGTTAGCAGTATGTGCTGACTGAAAGGTGGGAGACTCATACATTCCTCACACTCTACTAGTGAGTCAAAACAGCTGTGCAGCTGTCCTGTTTGTCCTCCAGCAAATAGAGTTTGGATCCCGCTGCCTGCTTTCTACTTTTTATCCAGCAGCTGTCTCTATGTAGGTTTGTAGGTTACTGACAGACTGTGTCTCACATACTCACACACATACCCAGGACATAAAGTACATATCTACAATCAATTAAGTAAAAGGCAGACTCCTGCACATAACCACTACTCATTTTCTTGGATGCTTAGATGTTCACTGGCAACATTTTTTGTAGTCCACGAAGTGTGACATCCTTATACTGAACAGAAGTCACCAAGAGGAGGTTGAGGTGGATGGTTGGACAAACAACACTCAGGACTTTGACGTAAGAGTGTGGGGTTCACAACATGCATGTGACATATTGTTAGCTTTAGGCTACTAAAATTTGTAATTATTAATGGGGATTTTTTTTCTTTTCCCCCACTTCTACAGTTCTATTGCCAAAATGAGAAAGGCTCCTTGCTGGGTAAATGTTGATGCTGTCATCTGACTAATCAATTGTTACCGTGCAATCACAGCAATAAGCTTTACAAGCAGCATCACATGATTTGCAGACTATATTGTCTGTGGGTTTTGCCTCTCAGGCTACATACAGACCACCCTAACTTGTTGATGGAGGTTATGTACTGCATATTCAGCCTGACAGGAAGACTAGACACTAGTGCTGTGTCAAAAAAGGAAACAGCCAACATTTCATCATAATTTGTTATTAGGTAGAGTAATATACATGTATATAAATGTAGGAAATGGCATTCCCTCTATTTTGTTTCTGGTTGATTACCCCTTGTCTTCATTGTGTCTCCCTCAATTCAAAATCAAAGATGGCTTTGTGGTTAAATATTGAGAAAGTCAACTCAAGCTCTTACATTTTGACATTTTCATTTTAAGAACACCATCTTTCCATAAGCTTAAGCAGGTGTTTTGAGCTTCCCAAACAGAGTCGTACAAATGCTTTAGTTTCCTGCACATACTGACTACTAAATACATGCTTAAACATTTTTGTTTAAGCAAATCATGTGAATGAAATTTTTAGGGTTGGATTTAAAGGTGCAGTGTGTAGGATTTAGTGGCATCTAGCAGTGAGGTTGCAGACTACAACCAACTGAACACCTCCCCTACAGTGGCCACAAAACATGCGAAAACACCACAGGCCCTCTCTAGAGCCAGTGTTTGGTTTGTCCATTCTGGGCTACTGTAGAACCATGGCAGCCTCTGTGGAAGAGGACCCACTCCCTACATAGATATAAAGGTCTCATTCTAAGATAATCAAACACAACAATTCTTATTTTAAGGTGATTATACACTAATTAAAACATTTATGAATATTATATTCCATGTCTGACAATATTTGGATCCCCCTAATCTTACACTCTGGTCCTTTAACATACAGACTATTTTCTTTGTTATGATTGTGTCACAGTAAGTCAGTGATTACTACAAGTAAATCAGTGACTTCATTGTTATGACTCAATACTTGGTTTGTTTGGTAGCTCTGAGTCTCTGAGTGCTGGCATACAAGATGCTACTCAGTGTAATCAGTATAAAGGCATATGTATGTGCAAAAACTGGGCCAGATGCCAGATGGAAGACGCACCTCCATGCATACACATATATATGCTGACATACACACATACACACACACACACACACACACACACACACACACACACACACAGTGATTCCGAGAGCCCAGATCAGTAGGATCCAGAGCAGCAGCATCTGTATACTGTAAAGTAAATGAAGTGAGGACTGTGAGCTGATACAGGCAGACAGCTGCAGTGCTGCTGTGTTCTGGTCAACTGATGCATTAGCTGAGTGAGTGATTTATTTGTGTTGGGTCTCACTAGCTGACCACATGTTTCAAGACCCTAAGAAACCTGAGGCCTTGGTTGTTCGCACCTAAGTGTGAAATCCTCACCCATGGAGCCAGGTTTACAAAACTAGAGATCCCCCTCTTCTCTCTCTTTCTCCTCACGGCTGCTGCTGGAGCAGCTCTCTGCTGCTCAGCTCTCTGGTGTAGCCTGCTCACAGCAGACACACACAGAACTCTTTTCTTTATGGCAGAAGACGCAAGAGCCTACCTAAGTCTCAGAAACTAAGTTTTCTAGTGCCAGCAGTTACCACACAAGTCTGCTGGCTGATTTAACAAGTACAGGAGCCATGAAGCAGAGTGAGCTTGCTGCTAACTCAATAAGGACTGCACAAAGGAGTGACCTGGGCCATCTGACCTGCATGACTGGAGCACCGTCTACCCAGCAAAGCCTGCATCCTTCAGCTTTGGAGCCAAACTCTTCTCAGCCTGACTCATCCACAGATTCACCAGCTAAGAAGCAGAACACCACAAAGCATCTCTTTCTCCATGGACTTGGTAACAACTGGGTATAGCCTAGCAACATATAGTGAAGCACAGCACAGCTGAGTTAATGTTAGCATGCTTAACACATGTTACATCCAGTGACTAGGCCTTGCATGCAACTAACCTCTTCCTAACCTGGCACCTTTAGCCTTTAACCAATGGGCCTTGAACAGAGAACCACACAGTTAAGAGGTTTAAAACCAAAGCTTTGCAAACTTTGGCTCAGGCAGCACATGTGGTTCAAGACACCACATGGTCTGGCTTTTTGTATCTCTGGTTCTCTCATATTGTCTGCATGCCATGTGCTTAGTCATCAGATGACTTCAGATACACTTAGCTAGATTAATATTGTGTGTTTTGCTCTTTTATCTTTTTGTTAAATAAATGCTTTTGGATATACCTGTTGTCTGTTTAATGTTGCACAAGAATGAGTTTTGCCAACCACTGCTCTGCAAAGTACTCCAAAATCCTTCAACCTGTGGTGATTTTGTTTATAGTTATTAAGTTAATTATTGATCAAAGTTCCAAATTGATAGATTAGTACACTGAAAGAATGAATTGGCTATCTTTTACCCTGACTCCAGGGTGGTGCCCCATTATTATTAATTCTTATTAATAATTTTATTGATCTTAATAATTAATAATTATCTTTGACAATCATTAATTATTGTTGATAGCCAAACTTGCAGCCAAGGCCCAACATTTGTATTTGTATATGTATTTGAATAAAAGTGGAAAGAAGCTTAAAAATCCTGTTTTTGTTTTTATTATGCTGTTAATTTTAGAAAATTAAAGTGTTCACTTTAAAAAAGTGTTCATGAGTAAACTATCTTACAAAGGAAGTCCCCAAACCGGGTCTTGAACTGGAGTCTCCCAGATCATAGACTACCTATTATATACCCATAAAACAGAGACAGCACAGCACGTAACGTGTAGGGAAGAACTTCAAAGGCAATTATTGCTTTGCACTTTTCATTTATTGCTTATTTTTTACAACCTAACTTTGTGGAAAGGAGAAGGGGAACAACAGGTTATGGAGAGTCCCCTGTGGGCACTTTACCTGTGTCAGTAGCTCAGCTTTCTCTCTGAGAAAGCTTTTCTCTCTCACCCCCAACTCCTAGAATGATGTCCAAATAAGGAAATGTGTGTCATGTAGCAGGTGGATGTGACTCCCCTCATTGAGACCTGCTGATAGACGTAGCATGGGAGCAGAGGACAAAGACTGAGATAGCGATGTAACCGACCTGTGTGCTGGTATTTGACATGGATTTTTTTTTTCTTCCCAAAAACAATAAATTTTAAAAATATTTGTATGAAACAAATTTTTGTAAAAAAAAAATGCTATTTGTGCTTTGCCAAATAACGTATTTGTATTTGGGCACACTCCTAATGGTGACAAAAATGAAATGATTCAATTGACATCCTGTGATGTCATCTTTAACATCTTTCTTCTGTCTGTTTCCAGTCAACATGACCCCATTGGACCAGGTGGACCAGCAGTGAGCCCGATCCAGCTGGAAGAGCACACACCAATACACACCTATCTACAGTAAGTACTACAAGCAGAACTGACCAGCAGTAATATATTGTATATTTTCAAACACTACTTCATAACAGTTCTTCTTTCTGCCTAATACTTCCACAAGAAATGTGAATCAGTCAATGGCTGAATAGAAAATGTATCATCCAGTCACGCTGCAGTGCATGAATAATTTCCACTGGGTGATGCATCACATAGCTGCACTGGATGCAGCATGAAATGCAGCATGAACAGTAGCAGTCATCAACAGCTCATCAGCTGGCTGTAAAGGGCTGCCAGAAAGCATTTCAGACAATGCACTTCAAGGACATTATTGACATATTAGTTACAGAAATGTTTGTGGCAAGCAGAAAATTTACTGGCATTTAATCACAAAGCAAATTCTATAGTTCTCAGATATACTATGTACATGACGCTCTATTATGGCTCTGTTATCTTCTCAGCAGGTTTATAAACATGAAAATTGCCTTTAAATGTGCTTGCAATGTGTGATTAGGGATCAGCGACATTGCTATATGTATAAGAGCAGTGCTGCCTCCAGCATCTCTAACCATTCTATAACAGACAGACTGTCAAAGCACACTGAAGAAATAAGAGGAAAGAGCAGAGTTTCATTTCAAGGAGTGTTAAAGGCATACTATGCGAGATTTTCCAAAAAAAACGATGAAAAGACCCATACAAAAGTAATCCCTCTCAGTCATCACTTATGACCCACCAGAAGGGTGTGGCAGTATATGTATTTACAGAGACCCTGCCCTCTGCCTGTATTTTATTATTATTCTGCTGTGTTCAGGACATTTCTGGGTGTCAACCTTTGGGCAGTGGGTGTGGCCCCCATCCAATAAAAGTGTGTAGGTTGTGAGATCAGAACTCTATAAAAATGTAGATCATGTGTCAGATCGTAAGCACGCATCCAAGAGGAAGCTATGTAAATGGTGGACACAGTGCTGATGTTCTGCTTGTTCAAAAGTTGTTTGATAAATTGCTCGTACTGTCTCCCTTACTGCTGGTTGTTGCACTTACGGCAGCGAACAGTTGTAGTCCACTAAAATAAAGTAAAGTGTTTCATTCTGTCTGCTGTGGACTCTGTGCTCTGCTGTCCACTGTGTGTGTGTGTGTGTGTGTGTGTGAAGCTCAGCCCTGCCCTTGTGCATACAGGCACAGACAGAGAGCAAAAGAGAGAGTTGTTGAGCCAGGGAATAGAGGCCAAATTTAAATGTTGTGTTTACAAACAGCAACCGACAAATCCGACAGAGTATGCCTTTAAACGCACTATATGTAATTTCAGCCACTAGGGGTCTAAATAACCAGCTTCATCGGGATAGGAGTACTCCAGTGTTAATCATTCGGGATGTTTTTACCGGGAGCTGAATTACCCGCAGAGGTCTCCTCCTCTCCAGAACAAACGGACCCGGAGATTACAGGTAAAAACACTGAATAAAGCTGTTTCACCTAAAAAATCAGTGTTTCTTCGTCGATGTACGGCAACCACTGGACGTCCGGTACGGGCTGTTAGCCGAGCTGCTGCTAACACTTGTTCGGTTTATTTCTCTTATAACTTTAGATCCAGATGTTCGGCCGGTTTCTCCCGGGAGCCGAATTATCTGCAGAGGTCTCCTCCTCTCCAGACACAAATGTACACGCAGATTAAAATTGTTAAAAAGGAGGGGCTGTTAGCCAAGCTGCTGCTAACGTTTGCTCAGTTTATTTCTCTGATAACTTAAAAGTCTATAAAGTCTATTATAACAGTTTCTGTGGAACAACCACAGAGCCGATGTACTATCTTGTATGTGTGTAAGTTACTCTTTGGTAGATGCCATTGTAGCGGACAAACACAGCGCCGCCGTATGCATCTTGTGCATGTTTACTATTTGGTAGAGGAGGTATGATGCCATTGACATGTGACCAAATGAAACGGTCTGTTACTTTGAGATTTCTGTAGGTTTGAAAATTGTTGGAAACATTTGGGATAATGTAAGTACACAACTCAACAAAATATATAAAAAGGTCTATTTTAATGTGGAATAATTACATATTATATCTTTAAGAGGGAAATTGTATTAGATGGAGCAGATGCATTAATTTCTCCACTGGTCAGCAGATCAATGTGGGGCTCCCTGAGGTTGGACCTCATAGGAGAGATCAGGTCTGTAATCCACCTAATCCATAAATAGATTAAAAGGTCTACACCAGACTGCAGTGGTTTGGACCAGACAGGGATGATGTGACCTGGACCAGGCCAGGCCAGGCCAAACACTTGAGTGAACTCAGTGATGAACAGAAAATGTGCATTTAAAAGAAATAATGCATGATGGGCTGTACCAGCTGTTAGCTGGCACCAGTGGGACCTTATTTAGTTTGATATTTTACCCTACTGCGCTGCATAGGGATAGTTATCACTAGGCTAACACTTGATTATTTACATTTAGTTTGAATTACAATGGGATATTAACTATTTGCCAACACTAAATAAGTCACCATCAAAAGGGATTCTTTAGCTAAATTTTACATACGTTTGATGATGAAACTTGAAGTGAAGTAGGAAACATCTAGGAAACATCTAGTCTCAGAAGTTGAACTTCTAACCAGAAGTTCAACTTCTGGTTAGAAGTTGAAATATATTTGCATATTTATAGATTCTGGAATTTGTAAAGAGGGAAATGGAGTAGATGACATTTTAGGGATTTAAATTTAAATGTACTTTTTTGTGGAAAAACCACATCAGACAAGATATCAGATAAGATTAGACTTTGACAGATCAGTCAAGATCAGATTTGTACCATTTGTAATTTTGCCCTGTTCTAGTAGTCGCACACTCTCTTGTTGCAAGCTACAAGAGGATGAGGGGTTTAAGTCACAACAACGAAAATGCAGATTTACTATACTTCACATGTACTATTGGAAACTGCACTGTAAGAAAAGATTTGTTGACTCAACTTAACTTAGTCAAGTGATCTTGTTGCATTGACTAACTTAAGTTAGGTAAACTTAAAAGTGCCAAGTTCATTACACTTAAATAAATTAGTTGATACAATATGCAGATTGTTGACTTAACTCTCTGAGTTCAGTTATGTCAATGTAATGTGTCAAGTTTATCACACTTAAATAAATTACTTGATGCAACATGCAGTTTGTTCACTCAACTTCCTGTGTCAAATAATTTGAACTAGTAAAGATTAGTTAAGAGAACTGAAAAAGATGTTGGTTGAATTTGTTTTATCAAGTTTCTATAAAGGTGAATCAAGTTGGATCAACATGACATACTTAATTCTTTCAACTTACATTACCAAGTTACTTAAGTTTACACAAGTTGACAGATTTCAAAAACGTACCAGGACAAGCAAACAGTACTTACAAAGCTACAATAAATCTACATGAGAACTAACCAAGTCCAACCTAAATATTAACACATGAAAAAAAGTAGCTGAAAAGACATTTCAGTCAAGAATTTTATTCATGTAAAGTGTACTTCAACTTCAACCCATTCACTCACAAGTGTTCAGTGTTGCTTTTAAAACTAAAATCAGTGTGTAGACAAAACAAAAGCCTTCAGGCCCTCTCACACATCCTTGCTCTTGGCTCAGGGCTGCTCAAAAACTGAAATTAGTGTCCCACACATAAAAATCAGGGCAACCTCCTTTAATGAGAGAAAAAAAAGATTTTAAGTGACTTGTTCAATATACTCCAGTTGGGGGAATGAGTGCTGAGGGTTGCTGCAGTAAAATGCAGAAAAACTTAGAAAAATTCTCTAACTGAGAAACTGTCAGTCAGAACAGTTAACAATTTGGTCTTCAGTGTGTGGACCCTGGCAGTGCAGGAGTCCAACCCAATTCCCATGAACAGGCGCTGAGTCACCTCAAAAGTGTATTTTAAGTCTTTTGGATAGTCAAGGTTCAGCATGTACAGCAGTCCCATCAGGTTCACAAAAGCATTGGGTACCTCAAGCAAGTGACACATGACAATCTTTTCCGCAATCACAATAGCAACATCGTTGTAGGAAACTCGAAGGGGTTCCTTCACATCTTCAGCTACTAAAAGGATTCCAGTCACCATTTCCTTGATGATGTCTTCTTCAGAATCCTTTGGCTTTCTGCAAAAACAAAAAACAACAACAAAGGTGTCTGTGCTTTAGAGATGCTTTGCCATTTAGGGCATACACTCAGGATGCAGGAAAAAAACAAGTGTAACCCATTATTCTATTTCAGGAAGCAGGTTTAAAAACTTTGAGCCTAATCCTGAACTCTGAGTTGATTAACCCTGAGATGGGAAACTGAGTTTTTGGTTCCAGAACAGTTGATCAGAGTCAGTTCCATCAACTCCAATTATTTTCACTCTGAGTTAAGCTTGTGCATGGTGAATGAAAAAGCCATCACAAGGATAGTTCAGATTATTTGAAGTAGGGTTGTATGAGGCACTTATGGATAGTCATTGTATTACCTATAGTAGATGGCGGTTGACACACCCCCAGTTTGGAGAAGCAGACAGGAGAAAAAACATGGAAGCTGAGCAATGTATTGCTGTGGACATCGCAGCAGCAAAACATATTTAAGCCACTATAAAAAAGAAAAGGAAAAGGGAAACTGCTGTTATATAAGCCAAATATCGCTCTCTCTCCCTTAACCAGACTCTAGTAGCAAAATCAGTAATTTTACCTCGTAGAACACTGGAGTTACTGGTCTACCAATCTGTTGGTTTGTTTTTGTTATTGTGTGCCAATATAACCTTTTAAAACAAAAAGCCACACAATAAGGTGTTGGGGATTTATATATGCTTTTTTGACACAGGAATTATGCTCCCATTTTCCATCCTTATGCTTCCTTTGATACGGACTGAATCAATGAGAAAATAAAACAGCATGTCTGGCTCTGTAAGTGGAAGGAGACAGAGAGAAACTCAGAGTTTGGCAAAGGTTCACAGAGTTACCATGGTAACTGACTCAGAGTTTAAATTAACTCTCTTTCTGGAACTAAAAACCCAGAGTTTCTCTCAACAAACTCGGAATTTTCACTAAATCCACTTTCTGTAATACACTCCTGCTCATTGTGAACTAGTTTTCTTTGGATCATCTTGGACAAAATTACGCCATTTACCTCACACATCTTCATGAATGCAGAGGGATTCTCATGTACAACAGTAGGCCCTGCAACACTGCTGCCCTCTTCCTTTGGTTTCGATGCCTGCCAAAACACATGATATATAAATACAGTTGCTATTGAAATTATACAACCTCAGTCCACAAGACATTCTGGTGACTTTAACAAAATTGAATGAAAATATACAATCTGAAGCATCAGTAGATAGTATGGGTGTAATGAACCATCGATCTGGACCGATATATGGATTCAATGATCAGTGATCCAATGTCATTGATGCAAAGTGAAAATATGATCTATATCATCATCTTTAAGATACGTCTTTACTTTGAAACTCTCACAGCACATCTGTGTCACCATAGCATATTCCACCCATGCAATGAGCCTTCACAAGATGGAATAAGCACAGTACACCTCAAGTATCCAAAGAGCACTTGTATGTGATCACCACAAAGACACGGTAGTGCTTGAACTCCATTGTCTTCAGATAAAATAGATAAGTTATTTTGAGAACATAACAGTGAGTTTACACGTGAACATAGTATGATCTGGCTTAACAATATTTTAAAGTAAAGAAATGTACTTGCATCTTTGTCAAGGCTCTCCAGCAGGGGTGTCATTTCTTGTATTCCCCTTGTAGTGCTTTGAGCTGAACAACTGACAGAGTTTGAGCAGATGACTGTCCAGACCCTCATAGGAAGAGTTGAGATGTATTGACATCAGCCTTGATGATCTATATGAAGAAGTGACATACTGACTAAGTTAAAAGTGACATAAATTTTCACATTTCAGCAAGCTGGCCAGATGTAATATTTGGTATATATTTGGTAAATATAATAACATCATTACTTTGTCATGCCTGTTTATACAGCATATTTTTGAATCCTACGATTTTGTGTAGGTAAAATTCAAAGCTCATAAATCCAACAAAAAATTAACACACTTTACCTGTCTTTCAGTAAAAAGCGCAGGCTATCTGACTTTCATTTCAGACACAGATGGCTCCTCTTCAACAATCTCCTGTCTTTTCAATGCATATGTGGCATTCATTGCATCATCAATGAAGGCCAGGTTTGGGGTTGTTTTTCTCATCTCTTGGGCAATCTTCTCTCGCTCTTCTTCAAGATTTTTTAGGTCTCTCCCTGGTTTTCAGTGGACAGGAAAGATACGAAAAGTAACTAGTAACTAAAGCTGTCAGACAAATGTAGTGGAGTAAAAAGTAGAATATTTGCCTCTGAATTGTAGTGGAGTAGAAGTAGAAAGTTGTATAAAATATAAAATGAAAAAACTCAAGTAAAGTACAAGTACCTTGAATATGTCAGTATTAAATGTAGTAAATGAGTAAATGTACTTAGTTTCATTCCACCACTGAGCACAAGGATGAGCTGACTTTTCAGTTGAGGGACAGCACAAAAAACAAGTGCCGGAAACAGCAAGGCAGTAGCCCCTCCAGTAAATAGACACCATCTTCAGCTACTTATGTGTTTTAAATAAACACAAAAAATAGTGCACCAACAAATCTTACAAATCTATTTAGGCTGACACATTAGTGTACCATTTATGGTGTCTGGCCAATACAGGTGAACAAGTGAAGTTGATAGTAAAACTTTGTGGCGATCACTCCCACAGAATAAAAAATAATAATAAGGATTTGAAAGTTTTGTATCAGTTTGGTATCTGTGCTATGTTCGTGACTAAGCAAATACCTTACATTCATGCTTTAAATATATGTTATGTTTTGGTATGCAATTGCCCATTTTGTTTTTTGTTGTTTTTTTTTTACTTACTTCCACACCCCACTAGTCCAGTCAGCCAGTGAGTTAGCTCCACGTTGCCACTCCCTCGGAGTCCAGCCTCTTCCGTTTTTCGTACCAGGAGATTTAATTCAGTTTGGCGGGAGTCGCCGGCAGGTGAACAGCAGGAGAGAAACCCTCGTGAGTCATCCATGTCCGTAGTAAGCCTATCCTTGGCCATCAGCGCGCGTTTCAGTCCGCGTCGTTAACATCCACCTTGGTTGCCCTCGAGGCGTGGATACTGCAGCCTCTCTTCTTATCTCCACGAACACACCGAACCGTCCGTGTTTACAACTCCGGACAACGCACGTTTCCACACTTCCCCTGAACCGTGAGGCGGCTAAAGCCGGATGACTTCACTGTGCTCTTTTCGTTATCTTTTCTTTTCTTTTTTGACTGGGCTTTTGGGGTTGGTAGGACGGTGAAGAGCTGAACTGACTTCCTTATTTTTAGTTTTGTTTGGAATTCCGGGAAAACCCGAGGCGGATTATTTTTGTTTGAGAACTGGACTGTTTGAAACTGAACTATATTCAGAAACAGGAAAACCCGGAACGGAGCACTATTTTTGTTTATGGACCTGGACTGATTTGTTGAAGAGTTTTGTTTTTTTGTGTGAGTGCTCTAATATAATTTTGTGAAATTCAAATGGTGGTGTGCTTGGCCCTATTAACTTTATTTAAGTGTTCATTTTGTGTTTGTTTATACAATACCAGAAGGTCTTTTGAAAGCATTTTTTTTAGGGTCATGAGTTAACCATGTATCCTTTGTGGGGTTGAGGGTAATTCAAATTGTCCAAACCGCTACATAAATAAATGGCGCCCAATGTTAAAAGAACCCTAAAATACTAAAAAAAAACAAAAAAACAAACAAAACAAAAAAAACTGCAAACAATCATTATTGGTTGTGGGTTGTGTTTGCGTCTCAGTACAAAGGATGGCTTCAGCTCTGGAGGATATCTTGAACTTCCCCTCTGAGGCTCACAAAACAGGACCTGAAACAGAAAGTTCTGTGTTAGATGGTGGAGTATTCAAGGACCCTCTACCAATCTCTGGTTCACCTATGACAAATCACTCTTTATTGGACATGGATTTGTGTGGGGACTCCGACTTGACGCTACCTTTGCTCGCTCTGCCGCAAGGTGGTGCTGCTTCATCGGAGGCCACCACTGGGTCAGGGCTCAAGCACTTGGCCCAGGAATCTTTGCATATAAGCATCCAGGAAGGATTCCAGTCCCTTTCAGAGGCACAGAGCAACCATAAGGATGAACTCAAGCTTGCTCTAGGTGTTGTAACAAAAGATCTTACTACATACTATGATGAGCAACTGCAGCAGTTGAGATCGGCCATGGATAAACAGTTCAATTATGTACGCGAACAGTACTCGGTTACATTGAACTGGCGCTTGCAAAGCCACCATGCAGACCTATTAAAGGCGATGAAGGAAACCCTAAGCCCTGTGTTACAGAATATCACGCACTTACAGTTTGAGGTCTGGAAGTGCTCCCAACATTTGGAGGGGATGGTGGGTGAAATGTCCACCATGAGAACACAGAGTCTCCGTGTGTCAGCACTAGCCGATGCCTCGGTTCAAACTAGTCCTGGTAGTGATCAGGCGGCGCTTCCCCAGCGGCATCGGCTGCAGTCGACAATGCATGCAGGAGTGTTGGAGAGTCCGCCGTGTTCACCAGATGATTCTCCCATTTCAGGGGATTTGGGCCGCCGTTTCATGGGGAAATGTCCTCTTAAACTGCAGTTTCCTACCTTTGGCAGGATGGAGGGCAAACCTGACCCTCTGTTGTACTTGGACAGATGTAAAGATTTCTTGGCTCTCAATCTGCTGACTGATGGGGAACTGATGGTGACTTTCAGGAATGTCTTGTTTGGTACTGCGAGGGATTGGTGGGATGTGACTCGTGCAACTACTCATTCATGGAAAGACTTCCAGTCCAAGTTCCTTTCTGCTTTCCTGTCTGAGGACTATGAGGATGAGCTGGGAGAAAGAGTGCGGACACGGGTTCAAGGAGAGGATGAGAGCATAAGAGACTTTGCTTACCTGTATCATTCATTATGCTGTCGCTGGAGGCCTGACATTGCAGAGGAGGCTGTCATTAAACTCATCCTCAGGAACATCAATCCCCGTATGGCCAGCCAACTGCGAGGCAGGGTGGAAACAGTGGAGGAATTGGTCAGATTGGGGCAGCAGCTGGAGAAGGACAAACTGAGCCAGACACAATATGACCTGCGGAAGAAGCAGGGGAGCAAACTGAAGGAAAAAGGAGAACCAACACAGACACCCTCTCCACCACCACAGTCTGTAACCACTACACGACCTAGCACCTCCTCTCAAGTGAGTTGTTGGCGTTGTAAAGGGAGCCATCCTCCTTATGCGTGTCCGACTTTCAATAATCAGAAAAGGAACAAACCTCGGGCCTTGGCACAACATCAACATCAGCAATTAGGGTCCGGAGGGATGACTCATCCATCTGCAAGTGCTCTTGGTCCATCAGTAGAGCAGTCCCCATCACCTTCCCCCTGTCTATCCTTCACGCCTGCCTATAGGCACAGTGCTGCTCCCACTTTCGGCAGTCCGCTACCACAGCAGTTAAAGGTGCCTCTCACCATCGGCTCCTGGGAAGGGACAGCCATTCTGGACACAGGATCATCATACACATTGCTAAATGAAAACCTGTGGATGAGCATTAAACCACCTGCATCCAGACTTACCCCATGGTCAGGCGTCCCCTTGTACCTGGCTAATGGGAAACAGGAGCATCCTCTTGGATGGACAGATATGGAGATCTGCCTGCATGGGAAGACCTGGTTAATACCCATGGTTGTGCTGTCTCCTCAGGCACTAGCATTCTCTGTTGTACTGGGACTGGATTTTGCGTTTTTCAGTGGGATGCACATTGATGTGGCAGGTGGCACTTACTGGTTCCGCGGAGAGACGGGGAGGTACTTTTTTCAAGCGTGTCACCCCGGCACATCAGAGGGGGAGGGGGCTGGCAACCATGTTGCCCTCTTCCTGGCAAATGCTCCGGAGATTTTACAACCTCAATTACCAGACATGACAGATCTTTTTGAGAAGGCAGTTCAAGGCTCACACCTGGAGGGGCAAATGAGAGAGAGACTTCTGGAGATGCTGCATTATAACATCAATGTCTGCACTACCAAAGTCGGGCGCACAGGACTACTCAAGCATCAAATGTTCATGACGGAGGATATGCCAATAAAACAGAAACCCTACTGTCTCTCTCCACCAAAACAGAAGGTTTTAAAGGAGCTTCTGGATGAAATGCTGGAAAGTAAAGTTATAGAACCTTCATCCTCCCCATGGGCTTTTCCAGTGGTGATTGTCCCCAGGAAAAGCGGAAAGCCTAGGTTCTGTGTAGATTACAGAAAACCCAATGCCAGAACTCTCACTGATGCCTATCCCCTCCCTACCATCCAGGAAATCCTTGAGTCCCTTGCTGGAGCCACTGTATTCACTGCTCTGGATCTCAACAGTGGATACTGGCAAGTGGAGATGGATCCAAAATCCTGAGCCATGACCGCTTTCATCTGTCCATACGGCCTATTCCAGTTCAAGGTGATGCCCTTTGGCCTGAAAAACGCACCAGCCACCTTCCAGCGGCTTATGGACACTGTCTTGGGCGAACTCAAGGGAGAAACTTGTTTTGTGTATCTGGATGACATCATCATTTACTCCAACTCCTGGCAGCAACATTTCAGGGATGTCCAAACCATCATGGACAAGCTTAGGCAGGCAGGGCTCACTGTTAATGTAAAGAAGAGTAAGTTCTTCCGTACCTCTCTGACATTCCTTAGACACGTTGTGTCAGCACAGGGGGTTCAGGTGGAGCCAGAGAAAACCCAGGCTGTCCAGAACTTCCCTGTGCCCACCAACAAGAAATCTCTGGAGCGGTTCCTGGGAATGGCGGGATGGTACCATCGGTTTGTGCCAAATTTTTCACAAATTGCAGAGCCCCTCAATGCCTTGAAAAGGAAGGGGGTCAAGTTCTGCTGGTCCCCTGAATGTCAAACTGCCTTCGATACTCTCAAAAAGCACCTAACGAATCCTCCTATCCTGGGACATCCGAACTTTGATCTTCCATTCCTGGTTTACACCGATGCCAGTGAGGTAGGGTTGGGTGCAGTGATTGTTCAACCCACTAACAATGGGACCGAAGAAATCCTGGCTTATGGCAGCCGCAGCCTTAACCCAGCTGAAAAAAACTACTCCACTACAGAGCTGGAGTGTCTGGCTGTGGTTTGGGCTGTGGAGAAGTGGAGAGTTTATCTGGAAGGACGCCTCTTTACAGTGGTTACGGATCATTCTTCGCTCCTGTGGGTGTTTAAGACCACTAAACCCAGCACCCGTCTGATCCGGTGGGCTCTCAGGCTTCAAGAGTTCACCTTCACGGTGGAGTACAGAAAAGGCAGATATAATACTGTGCCAGATGCCCTATCTAGAGCTCCATGTGATGGATCTGACACTACTCACCATCCTCTCTGTGCCACAATGGTGTCTGCCAAACCAGAGTTTCCAGAGGATATGCCCATCACTGTCCAAGAGGTGTGAAATGCCCAGAAAAAAGACGCTGAGTGTCAGACGCTCTATGAAAACATCCAAGAGAAGGGGGAAATGCAAGCAAACAACAACACTCTGTACACCATTTTTGAGGATCTGATTTATCGGGTTGTGAAACTGGAATATAAAACCATATACCAAATATACATACCTGAGAGCTTGCGTTCCCACTTTCTGACATCATTCCATGAAGACCCCCTTGCTGGCCACCTGGGTAGATACAAAACATACAGGAGGATGCAGAATCTGGTTTACTGGCCCAAAATGAGCTGGGATGTCAAACAACATGTGACAAATTGCCAAGCCTGTCAACTATACAAACCTGAAAGCCGCAAACCAGATGGAAAACTACAGCAAACACTGGTATGCCGTCCCTGGGAAATGTTGGGCATGGACTTAATGGGTCCGTTCCCCAGGAGTTCAAGCAGAAATGTTTACCTACTGGTTTTTGTGGATTATTACTCCAGATGGGTGGAGCTCTTCCCTTTAAGGAACACCACTGCTGAATCCATCTCACGCATTCTCATCCAGGAGATTGTCACCAGATGGGGAATACCTGAGGACATTCTCTCTGACCGAGGTTCTCAATTTGTTTCCTCCATCTTCCAGGCTACCTGTGAAACATGGAATGTGTCACACAAACTCACATCGGCTTACCATCCACCAGCTCTATTTTGGGTTTTTTTCCCCTTTTTTTTCTTTTTTTGTTAAGGGGGGAAGAGTGTGGCGATCACTCCCACAGAATAAAAAAAAATAATAATAATAAGGATTTGAAAGTTTTGTATCAGTTTGGTATCTGTGCTATGTTCGTGACTAAGCAAATACCTTACATTCATGCTTTAAATATACGTTATGTTTTGGTATGCAATTGCCCATTTTGTTTTTTGTTGTTTTTTTTACTTACTTCCACACCCCACTAGTCCAGTCAGCCAGTGAGTTAGCTCCACGTTGCCACTCCCTCGGAGTCCAGCCTCTTCCGTTTTTCGTACCAGGAGATTTAATTCAGTATGGCGGGAGTCGCCGGCAGGTGAACAGCAGGAGAGAAACCCTCGTGAGTCATCCATGTCCGTAGTAAGCCTATCCTTGGCCATCAGCACGCGTTTCAGTCCGCGTTGTTAACATCCACCTTGGTTGCCCTCGAGGCGTGGATACTGCAGCCTCTCTTCTTATCTCCACGAACACACCGAACCGTCCGTGTTTACAACTCCGGACAACGCACGTTTCCACACTTCCCCTGAACCGTGAGTCGGCTAAAGCCGGGTGACTTCACTGTGCTCTTTTCGTTATCTTTTCTTTTCTTTTTTGACTGGGCTTTTGGGGTTGGTAGGACGGTGAAAAGCTGAACTGACTTCCTTATTTTTAGTTTTGTTTGGAATTCCGGGAAAACCCGAGGCGGATTATTTTTGTTTGAGAACTGGACTGTTTGAAACTGAACTATATTCAGAAACAGGAAAACCCGGAACGGAGCACTATTTTTGTTTATGGACCTGGACTGATTTGTTGAAGAGTTTTGTTTTTTTGTGTGAGTGCTCTAATATAATTTTGTGAAATTCAAATGGTGGTGTGTTTGGCCCTATTAACTTTATTTAAGTGTTCATTTTGTGTTTGTTTATACAATACCAAAAGGTCTTTTGAAAGCATTTTTTTAGGGTCATGAGTTAAACATGTATCCTTTGTGGGGTTGAGGGTAATTCAAATTGTCCAAACCGCTACAACTTTAATAAATTTAAATTTTACCTTTTACTGGTGTGTGTGTTGATGGCAGCTTGGTTTCTAAAAAAAAAAGAAAACAAAAAAACCCCCAAAACATATCAACAATCACAAATGTGCTTTAATCAATCAATTGCACAATGAGAAGGTGATGATCAAACAAACTAATATATTTCATCACATGATGGAACTGTTCAGTGCAAGAAAGTTTCAAAGCTCCTCCACTCCTGCCTGTCAACTGACACTCACAACAGACAGGGGAGAGAGGCCCTTTTTACACAGAGATCGTGTAATATCAGCGCAACGAACACTCTTCTACATTCTACCTTTTCTTTGTTTTTTTGGTTTTTTTTAAAAAACAGTACCAAACAACACAGGCATAAAGGCGTAAGATGTGTGACTCCGCTGGCTCAAACAGGAGGGAGAAGCCTGAACAGCTCCGCTGTTCACCAGCCCTCGCTTTTTCTGCAGCAAGGAAGTTAAAACGACCATCGCCTTGATTAAAGTCCCTAACAAAACGAAAAAAAGGATAATGTTACTCCCTAACAGACGCGAACATGAACAGGTGCAGGGCCCGATGGCTCCCTCCCCCCTTCTCCCCCCTCCCGGCCGAGAGGCTGACGAGTGGGAGAACACATGGGGAACACATGCAACTCTTGTAATTCACTTCATTTTGCGCTAATTAATCGGTTAGTTACCGCTTAGTGAGGGTGGACCTATGGAAAGCAGAATGAAGTGAACTGACTCCATTTGTCAGCAAAATTTCCAACTGATGGCTAGCTAGCTTGCTAACATGCTAATGTATTCCCAATAAGCAAAACAAACAAAACATGAGATATGCATCAAATGAATGAAAGAATGAATGAATGAATGAATTCATATTGCCTACGATGAAGTTGCCAGTTTAAATATAAATATACTTACTTGATGATGGTGTGCGGTTCCAGCTCTGAGGAAGATGGCGGCTGACTTCTTTGCTTAATTGCAGATTTGCGTTGCACCGCGCGGAAGGCGCCATGACGTCATACAGCGGCGCATGCATGTTACATAAAATGACGAGGCTAACATAGTATTAGCAGTTAACTGAATGGATTAATATGAGTTTTTAATAATTTTTTAAAATTGAAGTTGTAACTCATTTGTTTTGTTGTAATGGACAATGAGTTCGCCCAACATGATAACACTAGTCCATCTGACTGAAACCCCAAATCCTTTTTTACAGTGTGTGTTCTAAGATTTAAAAGTAATAAAAATAGTTCATGCCTCTGCTTTTCTGTCCAGGTACTCTGATTTGGACATGAATGGGAAGGTGAATAGTGCTGCTGAAAGGATCACTCATTCTAAAAGTGCCAACATGGTGTCAGACCTGTCTCCAGAAGCCCAGCCTTACACCCGGGTGAGCACCACACACACACACGTGCAAATGAACTGATCCATGACAGATGCAGTGCTCCAGCAAATCCCACACTGCATGAGATGTACTGATGTAAATGTTACCAAACTGGGCTAATGCGATGATTTAATTTCAGAGATTTTTGCTGAGACTTGAATAAAACATTTATATTGCACATCGAACCTTAATCCCAGAAATGCCAGAACTCCAAAAAACGGTTTTAGGCTGTGATGCTACTGCTACTGCAGCACTCCTTTCATGGTCAATAAATAAACTGTGTACTCAGGGCATATATATTACAAACAGAGAAACTTTAATCTGTCGTCAGTGTGATCACTCCTTCACATCTTTTTTGATCTTACAATGTTTTCTTCCAAGATTGAGGACAAAATTAATAAATAATAATAATAATAATAATAAATGATAATAAAATTATTATAACTACTGAGATTCAACTCCAGCTTGTAGTCAGTGAATTCACTTGGATGATGTCGATCACATCTATAGAAATGACAAGGCTTATTTGTTCATAACTACCTGATGGACACGCACTAATGAGCATTTTCATCATGTCATCTTTGTGGGAAGTTCACTCAAAATCTATGCCTGTACTTTATGGATTGAGACTTACTAACTCGATCAGTGTCTGTCCATCCTGTATTCGTCACTATTACAGTATAGATTTTTTGTTATTTAGAAAATGTTCTTTAATAAATGTATAGCCAATGTATAAACCCCCTTCCTCTTCTTTTTCCATATCACTGCTGACCTGCAGATGTCTCGTACTCCCAGGAAGGCAGCTACATTTGGGAAGCGCTCCAACTCTATGCGCAGGAACCCCAAAGCAGAGGTGACCAAAGAGGGATGGCTGTACAAGCAGGTAAAACCTATTCTCTCTACTCTCAGTATTAAAGGAGTACAGACGGGTACATATGTAACCCAGGTTCTCTGAGTGGCGGGACTATCTCTCCACCCTACATATTCCCAACAAGTCTTCCAAATTAAACAATGTTGTTTGACCATGTGCACTCCAGATTGACATTTTTTGTAAAAAAAAGTAACCTTTTGCAGTTACGGCAGTAAACAGTCATAGTCGTAGTTGAGATTTTTGTAATCTGGCGCCCCTATTGCCAACAGGACAACATTAATTGTTACAAATCACTGTCGAACGGGAGAAATGTGGATTATGTGGTTACGTGATTCAAAGATGAAGAGAGGATCTATTTAATTCAATTCAATTCAATTTTATTTATATAGCGCCAAATCACAAAAAACATCTCAGGGCACTCAGGATTCAGCAGAGATTGAACTTTGAAGTAAAATTCGGTATGGCTGACCGGATTGATCTGTTTTAGTTCATTTTAAGTAGTCAAGTCAGTTTTATTTAAATGGTGCCAAATCACAACTAAGTTGTGATTATGGGGTGTTTCGTATAGAGCAGGTCAAGACCATACTCTTAATTTACAGAGACCCAACATTCCCCCGTGAGCAAGCACTTGGCAACGGTGGCACGGAAAAACTCCCCTTTAATGGGAAGAAACTTCGAACAGAGCCAGGCTCTAGGTGGGCAGCCATCTGCCTTGACCGGTTGGGTTGAGAGAGAGGGACGGTGTCGTCTGAAAAATAAGATAAGTCTGAAAAGCAGGCATGGCAGCTTGGGTCAGAGTGAAGACTTGAGGCGGTGAATTCGGAGCATATGAGCAAAGCGAAGAATGCAAGTGAGAACGTGACTTCTAAATTACAAGCAACATGAGGAATGCAATATCTGGAACAGATGGTGTGGATGCTGACTGACAGCAAGTTAGCAGTAAGAGGAAGGCAGCAAGGATTTTTTTAGTTCACTCTTGGCATAAAAGTCCTCTGTAGTTTGTGTAGAGTGAGGAACTTGAGGCTGCTAGAAAAGTTTTGGCGATGTTTGCTGCACAGGGGGAAATACAACCTGGCCCCCACCAGGGGGTGCAGATGATGCAGGCTGTGGCGGTGGAGGCAGCGGTGGCTCTGTGACATCACGCTTGCCAACTCTGGTGGTGATTAGCTCTGGCGATGAATCCGGACGCACGGGAAGTTCTGTGATTGTTGTTGACGCTGAGTAGAGATGAAACAGTCTGACTTTATTGTCTTTGTGGTTGAGGGGAATGCCTACCCTTACAGGAACTGTTGGAGGCAGGCGACAGTTCAATCTCTGACATGGGTTCCGTTTGTGGATGTAAAGACAGCCGAATCAAGAGGAGGGTGCACTGTGGATTCACCATGATGGATAGTAACCCATACTAGAGGCAGCTGATGAGGAGAAGTTGAACCCGCCTACTCCCATGGCTATAACTGTCGTGTCCAGGGTTTTTGGCCCACGCTGACAGAGGAGACGAGCCTGAGATCTATTAGGAAGCGAAGGGTCACGTTAGGGGAGCATAAGTGGAGGTGACCACTAGGCCGGTATGTGCACTGCTGAGCGCAGCGGCTCCACTGGGACACTTGGCTTTGGTCTGAATGCTGTGTCATGGCTGGAGGAGAACTAGTTTCAAACTAATCTTCATCCGAATCGGATATGTTGATCTTCAGTTCATGATGGTGAATTGAATTTTTGAAATCGAATTTGTCCAAGTTTTTTTATAATGTAATCATGTGATTAAAGGTGGAGTGTGGTTTTGTCTGTCAAGAAATCTGAGACAAAACAAATAATATCTGGTGGTAGCTTGAGCTTGTTTCTGAGAAGCTAAACTGAAACTGCATGCCCTTGAAGCACAGAATACAAGAGCGGAAGAGGAAGAGAGGTTTAGGTGGTATTTATAGGAATGCCGGAAGTGAAGTGGCATAGTTGAGGTGTAGTCCTGCTCCTGAAACTGAATATGCATCAATAAAGGAATTATTTACAAACATACACTATGTGCACACCATGCCTAGGTGCAAAACACCACCAAGGCTCAGCTTGTTCCACCAGAGGCTAAGGCCAACTGTATGGGTGGAGGGCCACTCAGTTAACATGTGCAAGGCTAGCTTTCAAAGAAAATGACATAATTCTGAGCTAGTGTCCGTTCTTGCAAGAGCCATAGTCCCAGAGGCATGTCCATGCTGCATTGGGCTCAGCAAATGCTCAGAGAATGCTGTGAACGTGAAAGTGCTGGCAGCCACTTCTATTCAGTGGAACCTGATAAAAGTGGATGGGGTTGACCAGGAGGCCACCACACAGATCTCAGATAGAGGGGTATCTTGTTACAAGGCCCATGAGGCAGCCAGGTCCCAGGTGTGCTCTCTCATATAACTATTGGATTGCATCCACAATCCAATGAGAGCCATTACGTGGCAGGATGCATGGCATTCCTCATGCACTGAAAGGGCATGGAGTTCTCATCCTCTTTCAGATGACACAATGGCCAACAAGAATGCCACCATGAAAGAGAGTCATTCAGCTTGACTCTTTCAAGGGGCTCGAATGGCTCATGCTGCAAGGCTAACAGCACCATCTCCAGATCTCACGCAGGGACAGCTGGCCTTCTGTGGTAGGGAGTAACCCTACAATTACAGTTCAAAAACTGAGAAATAAGGTCACAACAACTCTCTGCCAGTGTCCAAGGCCCCACGTGGGCTGCCTTTATGGCTGCCACTATTCAACTATAGTTGAGGGAGACTTGCTCACCTGCAACATTTACTGGAGGATATCATAAGCAATGGAGGAGAAGGGATGCACCCATCTCGAATTGCACCATGATTGATAGGAATATGCTGCCCTAGTTGATGGAGCCTGAGCTCCCAGCAGAAACCCAAGTCCCCCTGCCCATTTGTTTGGAGCAGCCCCCATGATAATGTCTGTCACCATGACAGAGCAGTTCCTGAGCTCTGGTAGGAAGAGCAGAAGAGCCAGATAGACAGCCTGCAATTCTAGAAGATTGATGTGCGGTGCCAACCAGGGTCTATGCCATTGGCCACCGGAGCTACATGTATCTGTTACCAACACTCTTGCCTGCAGATATTTCTATGGATGAAGTCTGAGGGCACATGCTCAGAGGAGCCCTAGAAGGCAAAGCCACAGTTTTCATATTACCTTGGCCATAAAGCAGAACTGGGACAAACAAGCACTGAAGGCAGCCGGTCTTCCAGAAGTTCAGGGAGCGTTCCTATCCTAGTGTCCAACCACATGCCTAGGCAGTCTGTGGACAGGGAGGGCTAGAACCAGCTCTTCCTCCTCTCAAGATGCAGGACCAGGTGCTTCAAGTGCTGCAGGAGCTGAGCCCATTGTTGAAAAATTGCTCCTTCTACTGGGCACACACCAGCCAATCGTAGAATAATCGACGATGCAAAAACCTTACCAACACAAAGTTCCCCGTATTGCATCCATGCACCATGTGAACATGTGGGGCTGGGGGATGGGTGGGCATGCAGAACTCAAAAGTTCTGCTGTTGTTCGTGAACCTGAGGTGGCAAACTGTCCTGAGGTGCAACAAGGAGGGGGCTGGGATCCTAGAATTGTCAGGGCTGAGGGGAGGGCTTGGGGGGCACCTGGCCCTGGTCCTGCCCATGCTGCTAACTATGTTTAGCCAGTCTTAGCTTAACTAGAAGCAAAGAGACATTCTTGAACAGCTGAGCCCCCCCAAAACAGACTTGGAGGTGAACACCAAAGGCCTGATCCATAGGAGGCAGTGGTCCATGGCTAATCATCTCATGATCATGTCCATTTGCTAGCTGTCTTTATAGACCTAGCCAGCAATGAGCATCAGTCCCTGTAACAGCAAGCAGCAGCATAGAAAAAGGGCGGGACTGGCCAGACTCAAGGGGCTTGCTCTTGCTCCTCCTCTACCTGCTGTGCCTCCATACACACTTGACCTAAGAGGAAGTCCTATTTTTTCAGATGCATCAGATCCAGTCCCTCCTCTGAGGACACACCACAATCAATCCTCAGCCACACCCCCTTGCACTCTAATCAAAGGGGGGAGGATTACTCCCAGAGCAGCATGGGTGGCTCTGGGCCCCCTTTGACCAGCGAGCTGTATGCATCGCGGAGCTCACGCCCCTGTTTCAACAGGACTCTATCCCTACCACAAAGGGGAAGAAGTCGTTCTCTTTGCAATGGCGACCTAAGCGACTCTAGAGTTTCTGATGATTCGGAGGGTCCCCCGCCACACCAACACCAAGGCTTGCACATTCAACAGAGTCCCTCGCAAGCAACATAGAACACATGTGCCCTGCTACAGGGCATGAAGACAACACTGGAGTCCTGTGGATCCACACCCAGGAAACGCCAACCTAGCAGTAGAAGGCAACAAGATGTCTCACATTAAGATGAACAGCAGAACAGGACCTCACAGGTGGGGGGTGATGACCAAACCCACCCCCCAACCGAGCTCTTTGAGCCATATCCACTGCCTGAATGGATGGAGATGGATCTCTCAGCAGTAGTGTCCCCTCCAGTTAAGCATAGTGTGCTGTACCCACAACCTCAGCATGCACTAACGCTTAGCACCACTCCCATCTGGTACCATAGCCACTGTTAATTAGCATTCTGTCCATAACACATAGCATGCTATAGATACTATGTCAGAAGTGTAAGGTAAGACTAGTTAGACTAAAGTTCTAGACTAAATTAGACTAAATTCTTAGATCTGCTACTACCACTGTTATGCAACCATCACAGACACATCTGGCATATAGTCTTGGCAGTGCACTCCCCACGTAGAAAGAGGATTCACATGTCATATACAGGTACATTCAAACCCACAGGCCAGACTGGACTCTGTCCTTCCCATTCAGCTACATTTTGCACACCAGTCTGTGCCATTCCACTGGCTAACTCCAACCCCTTTCAGGAGTAAGCCTATTAACCTTACCACCTTTCCTTTTCCTTGTTTACTTTTTATTTTTCTATTTTATGATTTTGTGTTGTCACTGATAACCAAAGAACAGCAAAAGGATTGCTGAGGTTAATGCTTTGTGTACCTAGATTTAGTTAGACCTCTCCCCAGATGTTGCCTCAGTAACTGCACAAACACCAAAGCCTCTGTGAACTCTGAACTGTATGGACTGTTTCAACCTTTTCTTGCTCTCAGGAATATGTTAAATGGTAAATGGACTGTACTTGTATAGCGCCTTTCTAGTCTTCAGACCACTCAAAGTGCTTTTACACTACATATCACATTCACCCATTCACACACATTCATACGCTGAATGGGTACAGGGGCTACCATGCAAGGTCCCAACCTGCCCATCAGAGGAAACTAACCATTCACACACATTCATACACTTATGGCACAGCCATCAGGAGCAGTTTGGGGTTAAGTATCTTGCCCAAGGACACATCGACATGTGGACTGGAGGAGCCGGGAATTGAACCATCAATCTACTGATTAGTGGATGACCCGCTCTACCTCTTGAGCCACAGTCACCCCCTATATATATATATATATATATATATATATATATATATATATATATATATATATATATATATATATATATATATATATATATATATATATATATATATATATATATATATATATAAAATATATGGACTGTTTCCACCTTCAGGTTGTCTCAGGAAAATGTGGACTGTGTAACCCTCAGGTTATTTTCAACCTACAGGAACTGTTTTGCCCTTGGGTTGCTCTAAATACTGTGGTCAGCACCTCACTCTTCAGACCAAAGGGCGGAATGTTAGGCCTCATACGCCATCTGCATGAGACAAAGGCAGGCCTGCATGCAGTCACCAAGTCTGATAACAAAGAAAGGCACCAAGTCAAACAACAGGACTCCAAATGGACTTCAGTTCCCATCATGCTCTTCTCACCTCACACCTTGGTGCCCACAAAAAATGTGGTTGAGCGGCACCAATTCTGGTCACATCCAGTGACAGAGGGGACTTCGGTGGACAGATTCATCACAGAACTGTGATAGAAGAGCTAAGACTGTGAGTTTCACCCAAGTGAAAATGATATGCTCAGATACAAGCTACTATTTAGCATAACAGATTTTCATCTAAAAGAAAGACTGCTAAGTGAAAATGGCCTATTGCTATACAGAAATATAGAAAAAGGCAACGCAGACCACCCACACATGTCGTTCATGATGCTCCATTGAAAGCTATAGACATAACAGCAGGGTGGAGAAGAATGGGCACCAAGAACGAGAGCAGCAAGACATCAGCAACCGGAACCACATTGAGAGTGAAATGGATTCTTTTTACATCGGAACACTAGCAAGTGCTGAGGTGAGTGCAGCCTAAATCAACAATGTTAGTTGCACTTCATGGTGCTCGCCTGACCCCAAATGGCATTGTGTCACTGAAATGTAAGACCACGAAAACCACAGCTAAACCACAGTTCTCTGTATAACGTCAGTCTGACATATTGATCATGGGCAGAGCAGCACGTGAAGATCTGCAGCTGGTTAGGAGGATTAACACACTCACCACAAAGTCTCCAGCCACCATAGAGGAGATGCATCCAGCGGTCTTCACAGGGCGGGGTGAGTTCCCAGGAGTCCATCACATATATGTTGATCTAAACATCATGCCTGTGGTCCATGGCTGCAGGAACATTCCTCTCTCTGTCATCGACAAACTGAAAGACACACAAGACCTTGAGAAAATAGACGTTATTAACAACTGTCAAAGAACTGACAGAGTGGGTGAACAGTCTGTCATCACAGAGAAGAAGATGGGTATATTGAAGATGTGCTTGGATCATTGTAACCTGAACAAGGCTGTAAAGTGCTAACACTACTCCATTCCCACCCCCAAAGATGTGCGCAGCAAGCTAGCAGGAAAATACATCTTTACTGTCACCACGAGTGAGGTGTTCCAGCGCGAAACTGAAAGACCTTCGGTGACATACAAGATGTACACATTAGGGATGTGTAGAGGTCCCGGTATTTGTATTTGTATCTGTATTTTTCAAGGCAACAAAATTATTCATATTTGAATTCGAACAAAAGTGGAAAGAGGCTTAAAAATCCTGTTTTTGTTTTTATTATGCTTTTAATTTTAGAAAATTAAAATGTTACAATAAGTGTTCATGAATAAACTACCTTACGAAGGAGGTCCCCACACCGAGACTCCCAGATCATAGACAACTGTGCTGACTACTGAGCTAAAACTTTACTCATCGCCTCATTGCAGACAGACCTCTACCTATTTATACACCCATAACACAGAGACAGCACACGATCTAATGTGTAGGGAAGAACTTCAAAACTGATTATTGCTTTGCACGTTTCTTTTATTGCCTATTTTTTTACAACCTACCTTTGTTGAAAGGAGAAGGGGAACAACAGGTTATGGGGAGTCCCTTGGGAGCACTTTGCATGTGTCAGTAGCTCAGCTTTATCTGTGGGGAACACCCCCAACTCCGGGAGTGATGTCCAAATTAGGAAATGTGTGTCATGTAGCAGGTGGATGTGACTCTCCTCATTGAGACCTGCTGATAGACATAACAGTGGAACAGAGGACAGAGACTGAGATAGCGATGTAACCGACCTGCGTGCTGGTATTTGACATGGTTCTTCCCAAAAACAAATAATTTTTAAAATATTTGTATGAAACAAATATTCATGAAAAAACCCACTATTCGTGCTTTGCGGAATAACATATTTGTTTTCGGGCACACCACTAGTACACATCATCACTGACAACATGATCATTGCTGCATCAACAGACCTGAAGCATGATGAGATCCTACACAAGGTAATGGGGAGAGCAAAAGCAGCCAATGTGAAGTTCAACAGAGACAAGGCTTAGTTCAGAGTCAACACAGTGAAATACATGGGGCACGTCATCATGCTAGGGGGACAGAGAACTGAAGATGTAAAGCAATTATGAAGTATTATGATACTTGACCTTACATATAGGGTGGCTGTGGCTTGGGGTTAGGGTTAGGGTTAGGGTAGAGCGGGTCGTCCACTAGTCGGAAGATCCTCAGCTCATCCAGTCCACATGTTGAAGTGTACTTGGGCAAGATACTGAATCCCAAATAGCTCCCAATGACTGCGCCAGTGGTGTGTGTGTGTGTGTGAATGTGCATTAGATTAGAGCTCGATGATCAGGTTGGGAATCATAGACAGTGTTACCAAAGGACCTTCTCACCATAGTCTTCTCAGCCAAAAGATTTCATCAATACATTTATGGCAAGACAGTGCAGACAGATCACGAGCCTCTGGAGATCCTCATGCAGAAGCAGTTGAGCAGAACACCAGCATAGCTGCAGGTAATGCCTCTACAACTGCAGTGGTATGATCTGAACATCATATACACACCAGGCAAGCACATGTATATACATACATACTGCCCCATGCAACAATAAGCGGAGATGGAGAAGATGTCAACGAGAACTCCTGTGACGATGAAGGTTATAAGCCATGGAAGCCACAGACGTGCTGAGTGAGGAGAAATTCAGCCAGCAGAAAGAGG
This sequence comes from Thunnus maccoyii, assembly GCF_910596095.1. Taxonomy (NCBI): domain Eukaryota; kingdom Metazoa; phylum Chordata; class Actinopteri; order Scombriformes; family Scombridae; genus Thunnus; species Thunnus maccoyii. Next base: position 190,934 of record NC_056535.1, on the reverse strand, counting down.
CAGCTGCAGCAGACAGAGTGTTACAAGCTGTGTGGGAGAACCACAATAAAGGACAGCCAGAGAAACGATGCAGCATAGACAGAAGCCTACACAACTATTGGCCAATGCAACACATCATCAGCCTACAGAACGGTATCATGATGGTCAGAGACAAGATCATCATACTCCAAAGCTTCAAAAAAGTAATCTTAGAGAAGCTACATCTAACTCACTAAGGAGTTCAGTGGATAAAGGCCAAAGCAAGAAGAGCCCTCTACTGGCCTGGAATGGCACGTGACATTAAGATGATGGTGGGGAAGTTTGCACTGTGTCAACAGCTACAGCTACAACATCAGAGAGAGCCGCTCATCACACAAGTGCCAGAACTGCCATGGATGAAAGTTGGAGCAGACATCTTCAAGCTGAAAGGTCAGTCATACCTTTTGTTAATGGATTAACTGACAAAGTATTCGGAAGTGGGGAACTTACCGGATAAAACAGCTCACTCAGTAAGTCAGAAAATGAAGTCTGTCTTTGCCAGGCATGGAATCCGTAAAGAGCTCATGAGTGACAGTGTTCCATTTGCCAGCTATGAGATGAAGTCATTTGCTGCTCCATGGGAGTTCAAGTTGACACCCTCCATCCAAGGATATCCGCAGTCAAATGGACTTGCTGAAAGGACAATAAAGACTGTGAAACATTCACTGAAGAAAGCACTATAACAGGTACAGACCCACATCTAGTGCTGCTGTCACTGAGAAACACACCAGTGACAGGCCTGGAGGAGTCTCCCACACAGATGTTAATGGGAAGAGTCCTGCAGAGTACACTCCCATCCCACAGCATGTGTACAGCAGACTACAAGACCTGCAGATTTGTCAGCAGCACTACTACAACCGAGATGCCAAGCCACTACCATTGCTGGCCCCAGGTGCCACTGTACACATGCAAACAAGGCATGGATGGGAGCATGATGTAGTTATGCACAAGAGAGAAGAACTGCGTTCCTACACCATGCAGACACTTGCAGGGAAGACATTCAGTAGGAACAGGTGCTATCTAAAAAGGATACACCCATGTTCGTGCAGAGACACTGACGAATATTCACAGGTACTACTTCCCCATTAAATCCAAATCAGCTGACCCACCACCACAAAGCCCTCTAGTGAGTGCAGACAACTCTCCTGCACATCGCACCAGAAGTGGTAGAGCAGTCAGAAATCCTGCCAGATACAGAGACTATATCATGGACAATTTACTGAGGGGTCACTATGTTGATCTAAGTTTGACTTTTATGATCCTCATGGATCAATCACTTATTTCTGTATAGTAGGGGTATAATGGTACACCAAGTTCAGGGTTCGGTATGTACCTCAGTTTTGGGGTCTCGGTTTGGTATGATTTTGGAACAGCACAGGAAATAAAGAAAAGTAGAAAATAACATTTTGGTCTTTAATTTTTAAAAACGTAAACATCCAACAATGGCTCATTGGCCAAAACTATTACTGAAACAGTTAAGTTGTGCTGCAGTGGAAAAGGAAAACAACCTTTATGTTTCTTGCAAGGAGTCAGGACACCTGCTGACAGCTGTTTTATGCTGATTTATGGTCTAATTGTATATAAGAGTCGGAGTAAGTGGATTATCAAATTATTTTGACAGATATTGTTCGGGTCATGGAGTGTTTTCTTCGTATGACTGCATGCACCGAACTGTAACATGACAGTTCGGGGCGAATACAGGTACCATTACACCCCTGCTGTATAGTGCTGAGTTCGTCACGGTAAAGAGCAAGACGCAAGACCTTCCGCCACGAGTCCATATTATTATTAGAAGTAGTAATGTTAAGAGTTATAAGGTGGACCCACCAGTTACTATACTATAACAGTATAATAGCGACAAACACAACAAACCCTCTCTCCTAGAAATTATGTATACTAAACTGTTTTCCCACTTGTGTTGGCAAACATAGTTGCTGCTTGGATTATGTTCATCAGCAATGTTTTTCAAATGAATTAAGTAACACATTTATTTACCTCACTAAAGTTCTAGGAGGGTGGTCAGAGTGGGTGGTGGGCCTACAAAACTACTAACGATCTAAGGAAGATTCTTGTTTTGGTCAGAGATTAATACACACTGTGTCTCATGCTTTATTCACTTATGTATTAAACCATAGTTCTACCAGTGTCTAAACATAACCATAAAAAGTTTAATAATGCTATTGTTTATACCAGTGGATATTGTAGTGCAAAATTAGATATTTTAGAGGGGAAAAAATACGTTGCCATTGAAGATTTCACTTTTACATTTTACCAAATTGGTAACATGGTGCTTAATTTGCACTATTTTGAGCAAATAATCGTAAAACAATAAATACAAGTTGAAGAACATATTAAGAGCAACATAGGTTGTAGGTTTAAATTTGCAATTCAGCAATTTGACAGTAATTTTTGGATTGACAGGATATGTTACTTTGTACTGAAGTAGAATTAGACTGGAGCATAAAACAGGGAAGCTCATATGGAGCACCTTCTTTAACCTTCATCACCAGTGTTTGTTCAGGCCCTGTGTTCTCTGGCTGTGTGATTCTGTCTGACAGCGTGCCTACATCAGATCAGCGGAACATTTAGCTTTCAGCAGTAATTACATTCAGTGCCAATGTTCAGTACTGAAACAGGAAGTACCTTCATATCACATGTCAAAAACTAAGTCTGGAGGCTGTGGCAGTGAAACATATTTGGCTTTGACATCAGCCCAAATTTACATCCCTTCTCATTCCAGCTGGCCTGGTGCTGGCCTTTTGTCATTTAAAGCTTAAATAAGAAATCCCCACTGACAATTAATTCATCCTACTAAACTGTCCGTGTTCATATTAATGAATATGCCTCCCACTGCAGCTTTGATGTGCTTTCTAGTTTTTAGATGAAAATGGAATTGGGGCCTACTGACAATATCTAACAGATCAATTCATTGTTGGTTTTTGTCTTTTTATGAGATTTGTTGATAACAATAATGATGACAAAGATAAAGGTGATGATGCTGATGATGATTAATGATTGTGTGTCCCTACAGGCCAGCAGTGGAGTGAAGCAGTGGAACAAGAGGTGGTTCGTCCTCACTGACAGATGTCTGTTCTACTACAAAGGTTTGTTCTCCAGCCCAGATATCTGCTTCTGTGATTTACAACTGATTTGTAATAGAGAGCTGTCTTGTATTTAAATTATGGGCCCTATTTTAACTGGGCAAGCGTAACAACGCACTGCATGGCAGGTCTTGGGCTTGGATTGCATGGGCGTTTCCATACGCACTTGCTACTTTGCACCGCAATGTGGAGTTATAACCGACCAGTCTGATGTGTGTAGAGTTGTGTGTTCTTATTCCATAGTAGCCTGGTGTCATTTCCAGGCGATTTAATGAAGGTAAACACAGTGAATGACTGTGCATACGTCTGGCGTGACACTTCTCAAATCGGAGGCTGCAGATGTATTAACATATTCTGTCCTGCTGTTAATGAACTGAAGAAGAAGCTTTTCATACAATATAAATAGCTGTGGAAACCAGATACTGTAAGAATCACCCACATTCATTTATAGATCAATGCAAACTGATTTACTGACATTCCTGCTTTAACAACATTAAGAATGATGTTTTATACAGATTTAAATGCATCTACTGGTTGAAGTGTTTAATTCAAATAGTTTTATATTGTAAACATTAATCTGTTGTTGCAGCACATTAGCTGCAAGTATTTTGTTTGCTCTTGTTCATAAGGCAGATAAAGTATCAGCAGATTGACATTGCGTCAGAAACAGATGTGGTTCTGAGATGTCTAGTCTCAGTGCAAAGTCTAGGACACAGTTGCCACCAAAATACAACAACTAGCTCTGCATTTTTTCATTTGAATGCACCTCCCACCTGTTTTCCCAACACCTCTCTTCCCACTTGTGTACTGTGCGCTCTTAGCTGGGCACCAAATCATAGACAGGCAAAGCAAGTTTCAAGGTCAGGAAGGTAACATACTGCTGTTTGCACTGGTTGTTGCGCCACCATGAAAATAGAGCCTGATGTGCTGCCAGCATGAGAGTTACTGTTTTACATGTCAGTGTGAAACAGCAAAAACATACAGCAGTAAGTCATGCATCATTAAAAAATACAGTAGCAACACATAGTTTGCATAGTTTTGACATAATGTCATATCAATTGCTGTTGCCATATTGCTGACATTATATCCAGGTGACAGCATAGCAGTTACACTTCCAAGTTTGCCACTCAACATTGTTGAAAAAAATTGACACCCATTTTGGTTGCTCTCAGTAGGTTACCTTTATTCTTTGTGGTGCTGTAAAATGTTTTACAATGTTTAATCAAAGTTTTATTTCTTGTTTAATCTGATGCTGTCAAACATTTGCTGACTACTGGCTGACTTTTCTATTAGCTTCATTCTTTTATTACTAATGTTGGAAGTTCTGTTCCCTCATGGTACTTCGGCTGTCAGTCACAAGTTGGCTGTAGCACACTCCGTGCCTCAATTAGTTAATTTCCCTCAGTGATGTCTGGAACTTGTTGGGGCTTTGAGAAATCCCTTTAGAAGGGGTGTTCCAACCATGGATAAAATAAGAAGAGCTGCTGTTAATAGCAGTAAATAAAATGTGGACTCCTATGTAAATTAAAAGAATGATAAAAATGAATCACACAAAAGTAATTAATCAATATAACGTTTACAAATGTGCCTGATTGGCATTTTACAATTTCTGTATAAATGCAAAAAAAAACCAACCCAAAAAACCCCAACACAATCAGTATAGCAAGACCAACAATGTTTTACTAAAAGATTCCATCTCTCACCTTATATTTCAGCTCCACCTTATCACTTCACCCTTAGATTGCCTTAGAGAAACGTGCCTTGTCTGAACTATGCACGAAGTGTGCACATTCTCACTGCATATTCTGTGTTTATACCAGTTTATGTGCAGCAAATGGTGTTTACATTTTTTTTGTGTGTACACATCGTTTATGCATCTGGTTCCATGTGTTGGGGAGTTTTGCTGCATGTGTGTAAAAAGTAGTATAGTAGTAATATATATAAAAGTAGTGTAGCCTTTTGTGGCTTCAGAGGGAGCTGTGTAAAATCTGATAAACTGCCTCAAATGATGTAACTTGAGTTGGCGTCAGTTGGGGCTGAAGACTACAAGTTTGAAAGTTAAAGAAATCTAGGGATGTTAGAGAGAAGAGAGCTTACCAGACCTCTGTAGTCTGCACCTCATCTGCTTGAGGCTAGCAGCTCCAGATATTAGCCACAACTAGCATTTTACACTCAAATTAGTACAGTCAAGTGAATTGAGTTGAATTGCATTGTGGGTAATGTAGACACCAGGATTCAAAAATTAAAGAAGCGGAATGCATGGAATACAAAAGGGGGTTCTGCTGTTTCAGTTTAATCCTTTCTTTTAAACTGTCCATCATGAGTCTGACAATGTTACATAGGAGTCTTTTAACTGCTCATGTCTCAGTGACCTGGTGTTACTCGTTTGTCCTGTGCCTTAGAGCTGATGGCTCCCTCAAATAACCTTGTGCAGGATTCCAGCAATAAAGCAGGATTCTCCCAAAAGATGTACACAGAAAACATGCTTTGATAAGAGTAGAACAGCTAACAAAACAGTCCCTTCAGGATCCACTGCTGCAACTACCTCTTTTTCTTTGTTGCTGATTTAGTTCACAGTTCTGACTGTCTTTTGCCTCTCTCTGTAACCATGTAACAAAATAGTCCAGGTTAAAGATCATTTTACAAACCTGTCATTACAAACATGGCCTTTAAGTGGCCATGCTTTTCTTTTCTCTTCTTTCTGATTTTATTTTCTACTGGGGGATTCTCTCTTTATTCTGAACATGTCTGTTTTGTTCCCAGCCTCCCCTCTTTCTCTGCCTGGCCCAGCTGTGTTTTGGAAAAGAAGGCTGAGAGAGAGGGAGCGATGGAGAGAGGAATGTGTGACACTGCAATTTACCACTAGGATTGCCATGCCAGTGAGGACTGAGGGCCAAAAAATGGGCACAAGAGGAGGAGAAAAGCACCAGATTTTTGTTATATTTGTTGTGTTTTACAGAGCTGTTTCTGACTCCTCCAAGGCACAGCACTGTGGTTTGTGCTTGTAAGTGTATGGGTATTTAGACACATACAGTGCTGCTTGAAAGTTTTTGAACCCTTTAGAATTTGCTTTATTTCTGCATAAATATGACCTAAAACGTGATCCTGAAGTCCCAAAACTAGATAAAGAGACATCAGTTAAACAAATGAGACAAAAACCTTACACTTGTCAATTTATTTATTGAGGAAAATGATCCAATGTTACATGTTTGTGCGTGGCAAAAGTATGTGAACCCCTAGGATTATCAATTCATTTGAAGGGGAAATTACAGCCAGTTGTTTCAATCAATGGGATGACAATCACATGTGAGTCTGGGAGGCTCTACCTTATTTAAAGAAGAGAAGTCTGGGTCTTCACTATCAAACTCACAGGCTTGTGGAAGTGTATCATGGCTCAAACAAAGGATATTTCTGAGGATCTTAGAAGAAGAGTTGCTGATACTCACCAGGCTGGAAAGGGTTACAAATCCATTTCTAAAGAGTTTGGACTCCATCAGTCAACTGTCAGGCAGATCGTGTACAAATGGAGGACATACAACACCATTGTTACCCTCCCCAGGAGTGGTCGGACAACAAAGATCACACCAAGAGTATGCATGCAATAGTCCGGGAGGTCACAACGGACCCCAGGATAATGTCTAGGTAACTAAAGGTCTCTCTTGCAGTGACTACAGTCGATGTTAATGTGTCCACCATCAGGAGAACATGCTGCCATCTACGGTTTGCTCAAGACCACATGGAGAAGCCAGAAGGTGGCTTATCACAATATTCTGTGAATGGATGAGACCAAAATTGAAGTTTTTGGATTGTTGCACATGTTTTGGGAACAGTGTCATTGGATTGAAAGTCAGGGAGGATGAAGGGTGTATTCCAACTATTAAGGAATCAGACTGATCAGTCTGCCTGTGAAAGCTTACAGCCACAGTGCTAAAGAGGAGACTGTGGCTGATTGTTAAACCTCTGAATCAGGAGGAACAAAGCAGATTCTGCCCTGGTTGAACAACAACCTGTATGTGGCACTCAGCTCCAAGCATTATTTTCCTACTAAAACGGTAAATCTAAAAAAACGACTCTAAAATATATAGTTTAACTTTTAGAAAAGGCTCAGTCATTTCCTAAAATATATAAACACTGTGGTTTTTAGGAAATGTTACTCAAAGAAGAGGAAATAATGCATTTGTTGACCCTGTCCTCCTCCAAGAGAATCACACAATAGGTCGTAATGTCAGTGGCCCAAAAACAACATAAAGTGGTTTTTGTGCCTAAACCATAGTGTTGTCACATCATAAAACATTATTTGGTTGTTTAGTTTGGATCACTTGTTGGGGACTCACAGGTGGATTAATACACATTTAGTGAGTATTTCTGGCAGCTGGAGCAGGTGGTGGCAAGGAGCATCATGTGATTCCTCTGGATGATGTCAGCAGCTCACCGGATGGTGCGCCTGGGGCTGCTGCACATGAGAAACCTCCAACGCTGGTTTGCGCAGCTTCGGCTGCATCTGAACCAGTGTCATGCCAAGGCACTTACCCTCTGATGGGAGGGCTAAATCCAAATGTCCACCCTATTTGACCTCCAACCTGAGCTCTCACAGACTTCAATTGTACGTGCTGTGACATGTTCACATTTATCACGTTAAGATTTATTACCAAGAAGCATTGTTACAACAAAGAAATAATCTACCGAACACAAATTTCCTTACTTTTTGTGCTATGTTTAGTAGCAGATTATAATAAAGAAATCCATGTTATTAATCCCATGGGCCTATTATTTTGTGTTTAGCTTACATTATACCTAACTACATCACAACAAAAGCCTACTAACAAGAGCCTATTATTATTGTCATTATTATTATTATCATTGTTGTTGTTGTTGTTTTTATTAGGGCCCGAGCACCGACAGTGTGAAGGCCTGATTGTAATTCAAAGAATTATTATTATTCTTCGCTGTGAAGAAAAGCATTTTTTTTTAAACATGAGCTCAACAGCACCCCCTAAACTGTATCCCCTGCGGCATGTTTCACCGACATGCGCAAACTGACTTCATCAGATTGACTTCAAAATTTGTGTGTGTCATATAGACTAGTTTGTGATCAAAAGTTATCAAAATCAGTTCAGTTCAGGTCAGTTTTCACTGAACGCCCTTGCAAATGTGATGCGGCAAATTTCGATGTCTCGCCGTAAAACAGGAAGTTGTTATAACTTTAATATACATTGTCCAATCTGCCCCAAATTTCTCATGCTTCATGAGGGTCCCATCCTGAATACATCTATGTGTCAATTTTGAGACATACTCATAGCGCCACCTATTGGCAACAGGAACTTACATGTTCTGTACTTTTATGAGCTGTACCAAGCAAGATGAACAGATCCATCTGAGATTTGGTCAGAAAATTCTTATGTCTTTGATAATTCCATATTGTGAAAATGGTGAGTTTTCGCTGGACGCCTTTGCTGTGGTGGCACGGCGAATTTCGATGTTTCGCCATCAACAAACAAAGTGTTATAACTTGACTGTGCATGATCAGATCTTTTCCAAATTTCCCATGCTTGATAAGGGTCCCAGTCTGAAGGGAAGTTCAGGCTCATATTAAATCTCATTCATAACACCACCTACTTGCAACAGGAAGTCTTAAATGCCACTTTTTTGTTAACTACTCCTAGCAGGTTAGTTAGAAACACATAAAATTTAGTCAGTCAAGGTGTAAGACCTTGATGATGATAACTCAAGCTTTTGAGTTTTCATCAAGAGCCATGGCAACACCTTGTTCGCCACAAAATACAAAGCGTTTTTATGGGGCTAAACATGCTTGAAAACTCACAAACCTTTGCACACACATGACATGTCTTAAAGTCTGTAATATTGTATAGGTGGTGGGTATGGGCATTGAAGAATGACTGGTCAGCGCCCCCTACAATATTTCAACCAAGCAGCCCCCGCACCATGTTAAACCTACATGTACGAAAATCGGTACACACGTATAATGCCAGGGCGCACAAAAAAGTCTCTTGGACCCATAGCTTATGCCCAACAGGAAGTCGGCCATTTTGAATTTGTTGCTCAATTTTGGTGATTTTGCATGCCTCGTATTTTAACAAACACTTCCTACAGAATTCATCATAACAACTTCAAAATAAGTGTGTGTCATCCGGACTGGTTTAGCTATCATTGAAGCGCATGGCCGTGGCATGTTGTTGATGTTTTGCCATGACAGAGGAAACTGCTATAACTTTAGTGTAAATGCTCCGATCTGTACCAAACTTCACATGTTTGATGAGAGTCCCTGCCTTAACACATCTACATGACTATATTGCATCAGTGATGCAAACTGGCTCAACAGCACCGCCTACAGTATTTCAATGAAGCAGCCCCTGCCGCAGGTTAAACCTACATGTATGAAAATTGGTACACACATGTATCATGCCAGGGCACACAAAAAAGTCCCTTGGACCCATAGCTTAAACCCAACAGGAAGTCAGCCATTTTGAGTTTAGTTTTTGTGATTTCCATGCCTAGTATTTTAACGATTCAAGGAATTATTATTTTGCTTTGTGAAGAAAAGCATTTTTGAGGAGCTAAATGTGTTTGAAAACTTATGAAATTTTGCAAATTTGTCAGAAGTGGTGAAACATTTAGTATTTTATGGGTCTTGGGCATGGGCATGGCAAAATGGCCCGATGGTGCACCTTACAAAATTTCAAATTTGAAGCCCCTCTTTTCAGTTTCATGTACATAAATGGAATTCGGTAGGCACATGTAACATGTCCAGACGCACAAAAAAGCCTCTTGGAGCCATACCCTAAATTCAACAGGATGTCAGCCATTTTGAAATTAATTTCAATTTTTGTGCAGATTTTGCCATTTCCAGGTGTTGTACTTTAATAAACTCCTCCTAGAGATTTAACCCCACCAACTTCAAATTTTTTCAGTGTCATCTAAAGACCTTTGTGATGAAAAGTTATCAAGTTGTTATAACTTCAACGTACATTGCCCAATCTGCCTCAGATTTCTCATGCTTGATAAAGGTTCCGCCCTGGATGCATCCATGTGTCAATACTGACTCATCGTCATAGCGCCACCTACTGGCAACAGGAAGTTACAGGTGCTGTACTTTTATGACCTATGCCTAGCAGGACAAAGAGATCCACCTCAAATTTGGTCAGAAAAGCCTTAAGAAGATGATGATGCCATATTGTGTAGATTGTGAGTTTTCATTGAACACTGTTGCCATAGCAACACAGCAAATTTCGGTGTTTCGCCATTGCAAAGCAAACTGTTGTAACTCTACTCCACATGCTCAAATCTTTCCCAAATTTCACATGTTTGATAAGAGTCCCGGTCTGAAGACATGTACAGGCCCGTATTGAATCATAGTAATAGCGCCACCTACTGGCAACAGGAAGTTATAGGCCCCATAGTTTTACTAACTACTCCTAGCAGGTTAAACAGATCCACCTAAGATTTGGTCAGCTAAGTTGTAAGACGTTGATGATGTTAAAGAGGCTTTTGAGTTTTCATCAAAAGCTGTTGCCATGGCGACGCATTATTCGCCATGAAACAGGAAACTGGGTTTGAGGGGCTAGGGGTGCTCGAAAACTCAGGAAACTTGGCACATGCATCAGAAGGGGTGTATTTAGTTGTCTCATATGTTTTTTGGACTTGAGTGTGGCAAAATGACTCGAGGGCGCCCCCTAGAATATTTCAAAGTCAAAGCCCCCACATTAAAATTTGATGTAGATGGACAAAATTTGGAGGGTATATGTATTGTGCCACGTTGAACAAAAAAGCCTCTTGGAGCCATACCCTAAGTCCAACAGGAAGTCAGCCATTTTAAATTTATGTTGCAATTTTAGCGCTGTTTTTGGAATTTACAGGTGTTGTATTTTAACAAACTTCTCCTAGAGATTTAAGTTGACCGACTTCAAATTTGGACAGTGTCGTTAAAAGACCTTCACAATGTTATCAAAATCTTTAGTTTTTATTGAACGTTGTTGCCGTGGTGATGCGGTGAACTTCAATGTTTTGCACTGAAGCAGGAAGTTGTAACTTGAATGTAAATCGTCCAACCTGCACCAAATTTCTCATGCTTAATAAGAGTCCCGGCCTCAGCAAATCTACATGTCAATATTGAGTCATAGTCATAGCGCCACCTACTGACAACAGGAAGTCAACCTTATATGACAAACATCATCTGATTCATGTGAAATTTTCAAGGTGTGGTCAGTTGATATACAGTAACATGATGTATGTGTTCTGTAGCACCACATAGTGGACACAGGAAATGATATTTAACTCTTTCATGCAGAGTTCCCTAAGAGCCCGGTCCTGAACACATCTGAATGCCTGCAATAAAAACCCTTCAACTACGCCGCGCCCCAACTTGCACAAGGGTGCAAGGGCCCAATCATCACCGTTTTAATAGCTAGCCCCGGCTCTCTGTTTGGATCCAACCGGACCACCGAGCCCCAGTTAGTTATTCAGGTTAAAGTGGGAAAAACCAGCGGATTATCACAGATAATTATGAATTATGAAATCAAGATATTGTTAACCTTAATCAATAATTCGGGCACCAACTGTTGGATCTGTGAGGAACACAGTTGATTATTTGCAATAATTATCAATTATCAAAGATAATTAACTAATTATAACAATTAATAGACTTATTAATATGAACTAACAAATACAGGGCACCACCCGGAAACCGGGACCAATAACCAAACAAGGTAGTCTCATAAATGGGAGTTCACCTAGAATGTTAATATCTGAGAGATAAACATTCAGGGGTGAACAAAGAAGGGTTGAATTCGAGCTCTGACCCCTTCAATCAGCCACTTTTCACAATATGTTATACACAATAATGACAAAAGAACTTCTCTTTAAAGATATAACAGTGTTTATTAAACTTAGCAAAATTAACAAAGTTAACAAATGCTTCATTCAATAAACAACTATTCTAAAATCTAATTCTACCAAGCAAGACACAACAGCTATGTACAGGGTTGGACACATGCAGGGGAATGCATGTGTGTATGTGTGTGTGTGTGCGAGACAAGATGGCGACTGGGCCTGAAGTGATGACGTCGTCGAGGAAGTCACGTCAGGTGAGACCCGAATGGCAGAAGTACGGCGGTGTCTTGGCTAGACAAAAGCAAGATGGTGCCGCCTGGTGGTCGGCGTCTTGCTCTCACCCAATTCCATGAAAAACACGTGTCTGACGGTGGATAAGGAAAGACAAAGCAAAGCTTTGTGTGACATTATCTGACCATCAGATGTGCAAAAAGATGTCGGTGCGTGTATCTGTGCATGCGCGCGTGTGTGTGTTAGTCGCAAGAGAGGGAGGAGGGAAAGCGATCGTGAAAGGGAGAGAAGCGGTTCTTCTGTCCACAGAGAGCGCACGTACGGACGGCAGTCTGTGACGCACGTTGTCTGGTTTCTGATCGACAAAGCAATTTACTTTCTCACTCATGGTGGCACAAACACAGCAGTAGTCCCAAGCGGGACAAACCCAAAATAGTCTAGTGTGGTGAACAAAACTAACAGGCAGAAAACTTAAAATACTCCTAAGTGTAAGCAGAGAAAAATGGACTCAGTGGTCCGTCAACTCACACAAGAACAATAGCAATAAAGCCAAAAAGCTAAATTCTAAACAACAGCAACTGATGCTGAAAAGAACACACAACTAACACTGCCTCTGCCCAGACTTATGCCTCTTACTTGGTCACTTCAGAAAGTGAGCAGGGTGTGTGTGTAGTCCGTCTTAATGTCCAACTTTGTCCTTGGCTCAGATGCAGACGGTGGCCGTTCTCGCACGGTCGGCGAAAATCACGGCAGCTGGCTCTCAGTGGCATGGCGGAGAGAACAGCAGAGTCGACTTGGTGAAGACGAGCAGGGCAGAGAAGTTCCACGTTTTCCTGATGTTACTTTGTTTCTTCCTTTTCGAGGGAATTTGAGGACGCTGGTTGCAGCAGCGGTCTCTCTCGGATCCAGGAATGTGTTTGGGTGAACACGGCGAAGTCTCGTCTCGTCCGGCGAGAAAGATGTGTGTTTCAGGGCGTGCTCATGTTTCAAAGGGGCGGTGATGTCATGGCTGCGTAATCAGGACACTCCGCTGTGCAGGAGCGTCTCCGCCAATGAGGGACTGTATGTTGACTGTTCCCTGCTGAGGTGTGAAAATCGCAAAGCATCCTTGGAAATGGAGTTTGCAATGGAGTCCCATTGTCTGTATGCAGCATTTTGACGCTATTCCTTTGTCTCGGGGGAAACAAAAGAAAAAGCACCTCGTGGTCAGGCCTCACAGGTTACATGTAGGCCTTCTCTGTGTGACCTTGTGGTTTGAGGCCCAACAGCAACCAGCATATTAGGTGCATTACTGCCACCCTCCGCTTCGGACTACTAACCAATGATTAAATCCTACACATTAATCCTGTCTGTCTAATAAACTAAAAAAAAAAACTGCTGCTCCACCCTCATGGCAGGTCCATTAAAGTTTTGATGCTGAGCTCCGGAACTCCAGTCTTCCTGAGTTCTTCCCTCATATAGGCTACAGTCTTTCTTGATCATTAGTACAATATATGATTACATGTGTAATAGGCTCCTCAGCCAAGTGGGAAAAAATATGTTCATATATGAACATCGGCAACTGGCAAAAATGACAGTCAAAAAGTGATCATGTTAAATAATCATGATCTCAATATTGAACAAAAATAATCGTGATTATGATTTTTGCCATAATCGAGCACCCCTAAAAACAACATAAATTGTGATTTACACACACACACACACACACACACACACACACACACACACACACACACAAAGAGTTTAAATATGTATGTGATAAAATGTAAATATGTATGTAATGAATTGTTTTCTTTAAGAAACTGTTACTTGAACATTTTTCAGTGTGCTCCTAAAGTTATATGTGTGCTCCTAATTTTTTTATTTAGGAGCACATGTACTCCTTGAAGAAAAAGTGAGGATTGAACACTGTTGTCAGATGTGTTTCGTTCAAGTTATTACAAAGTTTTTAATAACTTTTGTACAGCACAGTGTGATAAGTCATGTATTAAAGTTTGAAGCCGATACCATTAACGCCCTAGGAGGAGATAGCGTTTGTTCGGGGGCCAAAATTGGGGCAAAGTCTTATTTTGAAAAGCTGATTGCAGACTTCCTGTTGGATTTAGGTCAGGGGTGTCAGCGTATGATTTGTAGGTCTTGATGAGACGAATAATTGAGTTTTGGTTTGATCTCTCTACGACATTCCTACGGGCCGTGGCGGCCGTTTTAGATACATAGGTGGCGCTAGAGAGCACATTTTGGCACTTCGGGGGTTAATTTTTACATTTTATCAAATTTTTCACCAGACCTGATGTGCGTGCCAAATTTGGTGAGTTTTTGAACATGTTTAGGGGGTCAAATTAAGGATTGAAGTGGCGTATTAATAAAGAATTAAAGCTGCAAGCAGCGTTGAACGGGCCTTCGCACCCTTGCGCACAGCAGGCCGTGGCGCAGTCACCTAAGCTTCTGGGAACCAAGAAAACGTTTGGAGATGATCAGTGTGAGAGTCTTTAGACACACAATACTAACCAGTGTCTCTCTGTGAGCCCACCCCTCTGTTCACAAACAATTATGGGTAATTATAGATTATGAAATCAAAATATTGTTCACCTTAATCAATAATTCAGGCACCAACTGTAGGATCTGCAAGGAACACAGTTGCTATAATTATCAATTATCAATAATAAATAATTATAACAATTAACAGAATTATTAATATGAACTAACAAATACGGAGCACCACCCGGAAACCGGGACTAATAACCGAACAAGGTAGTCTCATAAATGGGAGTTCACCTAGAATGTTCATATCTGAGAGATATCAACATTCAAGGGTAAACAAAGAACGGTTGAATTCGAGCTCTGACTCCTTCAATCAGCCACTTTTCACAATATGTTACCAATAATGACAAAAGAACTTCTCTTTAAAGATATAACAGTGTTTATGAAACTTAGCAAAATTAACAAAGTTAACAAATGCTTCATTCAATAAATAGCTATTCTAAAATCTAATTCTACCAAACAAAACACAAACAGCTTTGCACAGGGTTGGACACTTGCAGGTTGGACACTTTTGTCCGACGTTATCTGACCATCAGATGTGCAAAACGATGTCGGTGCGTGTATCTGTGCGCGCGTGAGTGTGGTGTTAGTCACAAGAGAGGAAGGAGGGAAAGCGATCGTGAGAGAGAGAGAGAAGCGGTTCTTTTTCCACAGAGAGCGCACGTATGGACGGCAGTCTGTAACGCACGTTGTCTGGTTTCAGATCGACAAATCAGTTTACTTTCTCACTCACGGCAGCACAAACACAGTAGTCCCGAGCGGGACAAACACAAAATAGTCTAGCGTGGTGAACACAACTAACAGGCAGCAAACAGGCAGCAGCGGAGCGTTAACTGCAGCATGACCGAAAGAAGCACAACCAGTTAGCCTCTGCTAGCCTCTCAGCTAACCCCGGCTCCCCGTTTAGATCCAAACGGAGCACCGAGTCCCGATTTGTTATTTAGGTTAAAGCGGAGAACAGGCAGCAGCGGAGCGTTAACTGCAGCATGACCGGAAAGAAGCACAACCAGTTAGCCTCTGCTAGCCTCTTAGCTAACCCTGGCTATCTGTTTAGATCCAACCGGAGCACCGAGCCCCGATATGTTATTTAGGTTAAGGTGGAGAGAACCAGCGGGTCTGTCGGCCAGCTGAGTAAGTGAAACCTACGGAAAAAACACCGTGACCATCACGGTAAAACAGTACGTAGAGAACTGCTGTGTTCAGCTGCACAGATAGGAAATCCCTCGGCTGACAGGATGTACCACTCTGTGCGGGAAAATATTTTACCCTCCTATTTCTGGTTTATAACAATGATTGACAACCAGAATATTAGGTGCATTACTGCCACCCTCCGCTTCAGGCTGTGAACCAATGATTAAATCCTACACATTATTCCTGTCTGTCTAATAAACTACATAACGAACCTGCTGCTCCACCCATCCCTCCCCCCCATTCTCTCTCTCTCCCTCTCAACTGCAGAGAAGGATATTAGTGTACTCTACTTGTGAAATATCCTCATAAATCCCATAACTTTGGCCAAATTCTACATAAAAATTACATTTTTTTGTAGGAATTTTCGTCGCGAATCCATTGATACAGGTTTGAAAGTGGTCGGACTTATAGTTTAGACACCAGATGCCCCAGTTTGGCACAAAGTCCATGCCCAGAGATTGCCTCCCCATTGGTTTACATTGTAAGGTGTAATGTCGCACTCCAACTTTCAGGGCTTACTAAATCTAAACCGTTCGAGTTATTACAAAGTTTTTAATAACTTTTGCTCAACACAGTGTGATAAGTTAAGTATTAAAGTTTGAAGCCGATACCATTAATGCCCTAGGAGGAGATAGCGTTTATTCAAGGTCCAAAATTGGCACAAAATCATATTTTGAAATTGAGATTGCGGACAATGATGAGATACATAAACGCGAAAAATGACCACTTTTATCAAGATGGCCGACTTCCTGTAGGACTTACAATACGGCTCCAAGAGGCTTTTTTGTGCGTCTTCACATGATACATAAGCCTCCCGAATTTCTTTTTCCTAGGTTAATCTGGAAGGCGGGGCTACAATTTTGAAAATTTCAAGGGGGCGCTGTTGAGCCATATTGTCACGTCTATGCAAATGAAGTTTCGAGGATTTTAACTGGTGTCGCTCCAGACATGTGTGCCAAGTTTTGTGATTGTTGACCCATCCCTTGTCCCTAAAATACAGCATCGTATTTCATGGCGAAGGATGTGTCGCCATGGCAACGGCGTTTGGTCATGGGTCATGACCTGCCCAATGTAGCGTCACCAAGGTCTTACATCTTAGCTGAGTCAATTTCAGGTGCATCGGCCAAATTTCCTAGGAGCAATACAACAAAGAACGACGCATGATACTTCCTGTTGCGCTCTGGCCCGTCGGGATCAGATCACGCTTTTTAAAAATGAGGGATATTTCTTACAAGTGTGGTGTGCTTTTATTTTGAAAGTTTGATTGACATGTGTACTGTCAGGTGTGTAGAGACAATAAGTAACTGCAGCTGGACACAGAAAAATACTCATATATTTGAATGGAGAGTGTGAGCGAACCCACACCTTTTTGAACATTTACTGCTTCCACATAATTTTAGATACAAACTTCATTTGAACTTTAAATGAGTCACGAGACTTTGACCTACAAATCTTGAATTTACATGTGTTTTCTATCTTTTATTGTTTTTGAGATATTAGAGTGTGAGTTTTAAGGTCTTTTCTTGCTCCTCCTGTGATTTTATAATGAGTGTGTATTGCGGAATGTTTCAGAGCACTGAGGGAGTGACATCACCAGGAGCAGTTGGAGAGGAGGATATTAGAGAACGCTTCTTGTGAAATATCCTCATAAATCCCATGACTTTGGCCAAATCCTACATAAAAATCACATTTTTTTGTAGGAATTTTCGTCGCGAATCCATTGATACAGGTTTGAAAGTGGTCGGACTTATAGTTTAGACGCCAGATGCCCCAGTTTGGCACAAAGTCCATGCCCAGAGATTGCCTCCCCATTGGTTTACATTGTAAGGTGTAATGTCGCACTCCAACTTTCAGGGCTTACTAAATCTAAACCGTTCGAGTTATTACAAAGTTTTTAATAACTTTTGCTCAACACAGTGTGATAAGTCATGTATTCAAGTTTGAAGCCGATAGCATTAACACCCTCGGAGGAGATAGCGTTTGTTCGGGGGCCAAAATTGGGGCAAAGTCTTATTTTGAAAAGCTGATTGCAGACTTCCTGTTGGATTTAGGTCAGGGGTGTCAGTGTATGATTTGTAGGTCTTGATGAGACGAATAATTGAGTTTTGGTTCGATCTCTCTACGACATTCCTACGGGCCGTGGCGGCCATTTTAGATACATAGGTGGCGCTAGAGAGCACATTTTGGCACTTCGGGGGTTAATTTTTACATTTTATCAAATTTTTCACCAGACCTGATGTGCGTGCCAAATTTGGTGAGTTTTTGAGCATGTTTAGGGGGTCAAATTAAGGATTGAAGTGGCGTATTAATAAAGAATAATAATAAAGAAACAAACGCACGAAAAACAATAGGGTCTTCGCCCTTTGGGCTCAGGCCCTAATTAAAGCTGCAAGCAGCATTGGACGGGCCTTCGCGCCCTTGCGCACGTCGGGCCGCGGCGCAGTCAGTTGAGCTTGTGGGAACCAAGAAAACGTTTGGAGATGATTAGTGTGAGGGTCTTTTGACACACAATACTAACCAGTGTCTCTCTGTGAGCCCACCCCTCTGTTTATCACAGATAATTATGGAGTATGAAATCAAAATATTGTTAACCTTAATCAATAATTCAGGCACCAACTGTAGGATCTGCGAAGAACACAGTTAATTATTTGCTATAATTATCAATTATCAATAATAATTAATTATAACAATTAACAGAATTATTAATATGAACTAACAGATACGAAGCCCCACCCCGAAACCGGGACCAATAACCGAGCAAGGTAGTCTCGTAAATGGGAGTTCACCTAGAATGTTAATATCTGAGAGATAATCATTCAAGGGTGAACAAAGAAGGGTTGAATTCGAGCTCTGACTCCTTCAATCAGCCACTTTTCACAATATGTTACCAATAATGACTAAAGAACTTCTCTTTAAAGATATAACAGTGTTTATTAAACTTAGCAAAATTAACAAAGTTAACAAATGCTTCATTCAATAAATAGCTATTCTAAAATCTAATTCTACCAAACAAAACACAAACAGCTTTGCACGGGGTTGGACACTTGCAGGTTGGACACTTTTGTCCGACGTTATCTGACCATCCGATGTGCAAAACGATGTCGGTGCGTGTATCTGTGCGCACGTGAGTATGGTGTTAGTCACAAGAGAGGGAGGAGGGAAAGCGATCGTGAGAGAGAGAGAAGCGGTTCTTTTTCCACAGAGAGCGCACGTATGGACGGCAGTCTGTAACGCACGTTGTCTGGTTTAAGATCGACAAATCAGTTTACTTTCTCACTCACGGCAGCACAAACACAGTAGTCCCGAGCGGGACAAACACAAATTAGTCAAGCGTGGTGAACACAACTAACAGGCAGCAAACAGGCAGCAGCGGAGCGTTAACTGCAGCATGACCGAAAGAAGCACAACCAGTTCGCCTCTGCTAGCCTCTCAGCTAACCCCGGCTCTCTGTTTAGATCCAAACGGAGCACCGAGTCCCGATTTGTTATTTAGGTTAAAGCGGAGAACAGGCAGCAGCGGAGCGTTAATTGCAGCATGACCGAAAGAAGCACAACCAGTTCGCCTCTGCTAGCCTCTCAGCTAACCCCGGCTCTCTGTTTAGATCCAAACGGAGCACCGAGTCCCGAATTGCTATTTAGGTTAAAGCGGAGAGAATCAGCGGGTCTGTCGGCCAGCTGAGTGAAGTGAAACCTGCGGAAAAAACACCGTGACCATCAAGGTAAAACAGGTCGGCGAAAACACGGCAGCTGGCTCTGAGTGGAGTGGCGGAGAGAACAGCAGAGACGACTCGGCGAAGACGTGCAGGGCAGAGCCGGTCCACGTTATCCCGAAGTAACTTCATTTCCTCTTTCTCGGGGGAATTTGAGGACGCTGGTTGCAGCAGCGGTCTCTCTCGGGTCCAGGAATGTGTTCGGGTGAACACGGGAAAAGTCTCGTCTCGTCCGACGAGGGGAGTCTTCGATGAGGGGAAAACATGTTCGTGGGGTAGTCAAGCTAACTCACAGGGGAACAGGAGTTACCCCTAGCTCAGTGACATGGGAAAGACGTATATTTCGGGCGTGCTCGCTTATAAAGGGGTGGTGATGTCATGGCTGCGTCCTCAGGACGCTCCGCTGTGCAGGAGCGTCTCCGCCAATGAGGGACCGATGTTGACTGCTCCCTGCTGAGGTGTGAAAATCGCAAAGCATTCTTGGAAATGGAGTTTGCTCCACCCTCATGGCAGGTCCATTACAGTTTTAATACGGAGCTCCGGAACTCCAGCCTTCCTGAGTTTTTCCCTCATATAGGCTATAGTTTTTCTTAATCATTACTACAATATATGATTAGATGTGTAATAGTCTCCTCAGCCAAGTTAGAAAAAATATGTGCATGTATGAACAACAGCAATTGGAGAAGATGACAGGCAAAAAGTAATCATGTTAAATAATCATGATCTCAATTTTGAACAAAAATGATTGTGATTATAATTTTTGCCATAATCAAGCACCCCTAAAAACAGCAAATTGTGATTTACATACACACACACACACACACACACACACACAGAGTTTAAATATGTATGTGATAAATTGTAAATATGTATGAAATGAATTGTTTTCTGTAAGAAACTCTTACTTGAACATTTTTCAGTGTGCTCCTAAAGTTATATGTATGCTCCTAATTTCTTTCATTTAGGAGCACATGCGCTCCTTGAAAAGAAGTAAGGATTGAACACTGCTGTCACATGTGTGAAAGCACTAAGTAACTGGAGTGTGGTGCAGTCCAAGGGCTTCTGTCACAGGCAGTAGATGTTTACTTTACCCATCCCCCCCCTCCCATTCTCTCTCTCCCTCACAGTTGGAAGGAAAGATTTCAAAGTGATCTTCTTGTGAAATATCCTCATAAATCCCATAACTTTGGCCAAATCCTACATAAAAATATCATTTTTTTGTAGGAATTTTCGTCGCGAATCCATTGATACAGGTTTGAAAGTGGTGGGACTTATAGTTTAGACGCCAGATGCCCCAGTTTGGCACAAAGTCCATGCCCAGAATTTGCCTCCCCATTGGTTTACATTGTAAGGTGTAATGTCGCACTCCAACTTTCAGGGCTTACTAAATCTAAACCGTTTGAGTTATTACAAAGTTTTTAATAACTTTTGCTCAACACAGTGTGATAAGTCATGTATTAAAGTTTGAAGCCGATACCATTAACGCCCTAGGAGGAGATAGCGTTTATTCAAGGTCCAAAATTGGCAAAAAATGGTATTTTGAAATTGACATTGCAGATTTCCTGTTGGATTTAGGTCAGGGGTGTCAGCGTATGATTTGTAGGTCTTGATGAGACGAATAATTGAGTTTTGGTTCGATCTCTCTACGACATTCCTACGGGCCGTGGTGGCCGTTTTAGATACATAGGTGGCGCTAGAGAGCACATTTTGGCACTTTGGGGTTTAATTTTTACATTTTATCAAATTTTTCACCATTCCTGATGTGCGTGCCAAATTTGGTGAGTTTTTGAGCATGTTTAGGGGGTCAAATTTAGAGTTAAAGTGGCGTGTTAATAAAGAAAGAATAAAGAAAGAAACACACGAAAAACAATAGGGTCTTCGCCCTTTGGGCTCAGGCCCTAATAATAAAGAAACAAACGCACGAAAAACAATAGGGTCTTCGCCCTTTGGGCTCAGGCCCTAATGAAAGCTGTCAGAGTCTGCTCTCCCCCTCACCTGTTGCTGTGGGAATATGGATTGCCTTCCTGGTTCCTGATCAGCTTGTCTTCGACCATCGCTCCTCGTCTCTGCCCCGGTAAACCCACCAGCCTTCTGTCCCTGACTCTGAGTTCTGCCTGCCTGTTCCCTGGTCTTTGTCTGCTTTGGGAGTGGAAGATCGGGGTTCAATTCCCGGTGGAGCCATACTCATCAGAACTGTGTTTCTCCGATCGTGCTACTATTGCCTTGACATTGTGTGAAATAAAGACTGTAAAATTTATATCAGTGTCATTTGTGCTGCTATTGGGTCCATTCTATACCCGTTACAGTACAATCTGACCAATTATGGATCCAGCGCACGAACCCTCACCGCTGAGTCGCCTTGAAAGGATTGAAGGCGTCCTTCAACAGTATGAGGCCATGATGACAGCAGCTGTGACTGAAACCAAACAGGCAGCCCACGAGCAGGCGCTAACAATGTTAGCTGGACAGCTGCAGCAGTTAACAGCCCAGCTAACCCAAGCCCCTCAAGCCTCTGGGGCTGCTTCTCCTCCTGCTCCGCCTGCTACCGCTCCTGCACTTGCTCCAGCCCCTTTGCCACCCATGGATGCCCCTGAGCCCCAGGTGGGAATCCCGGAGCGCTACGAGGGTGACCAAGAGACCTGTGGCCCTTTCCTCACCAACTCCTCTCTCCTGTTTGCTCTGCAGCCCCGCACCTTCGCCACTGAGGGAGCGAAGGTTGCATTCGTCATCAACCATCTGAGGGGCAGAGCTCAGTTATGGGGGACAGCCGAGTGGGAGAGACGGTCATCAGCCTGTGCTTCCTTTGACCTGTTTGCCACAGAGCTTCGCAAGGTGTTTGGCTTGGATACCTGTGGTCCTGAGGCAATCGGAGGTCTGATTGGACTGAAACAGGGCGAGAGAACAGTGGCAGACTATTCCATAGACTTTCGCACCAGAGTCAGCCGAAGCAAGTGGAACAACTCAGCCCTCTGCGACGCATTCCTCAACGGGTTGGCCGACTACACCAAGGATGAACTGGTTTCCCATGACCTGCCCACCACATTGGAAGGGGTGGTTGAGTTGGCCACCCACATCGACCTCCGCATCCAAGCCCGGCGACGAGAGAAGCGTCAAGGGGGAGACCATCGCCCTCTGCCATCCCGCTCCCATGGGGGTGCCGTCGCAGCCAACTCTGCCTCCTCTTCAGCTCTGCAGACAGGGGATCCTGAGCCTATGCAGCTGGGACGCACCTCCCTCACCCCAGAGGAGAAGGAGCATTGCCGTAAGGCCAACCTCTGCCTTTACTGTGGAGCAGCAGGGCACTTCATCTCAAGATGTCCAGCAAAAGCCAGGGCTCATCAGTAATGGGGGAGATCCTGGTGAGCCCAACTTCCCTAGTGTCTCCCCGTCCCCAAAGAGCTTTGCTCCAGGCCCTGCTCCTCCTTCCGGACGGTCCCCACACCATGGCTACCTTCATTGACTCTGGGGCTGATGCCTGCATTATTGATGAGGAGCTGGCCCTTCAGTTGGGGCTCGGGCGGGTTCCCTTGCCACAACCGGTTCCCGCTAGAGCCCTAGATGGACACATCTTGGGCAACGTCACACATCAAACCTCCCCTGTCCATCTGCTGCTCTCTGGCAACCACCACGAAACAATCCAGTTTCACATCCTGAGCTCACTCCGTCTGCCTCTCATCCTGGAGTATCCTTGGCTCCGTCTTCACAACCCTCACATCGACTGGGTCACGGGGGCCATTCAAGGGTGGAGCCCCTCCTGTCATCTCAGGTGCCTGCAGTAAGCCTCCTTGCCACTTCACTCCCCCAGCCTCAGCTCCTCGCCCGATCTCTCCAGGGTGCCGCCGGAGTACCACGACTTCTGCCTGGTCTTCAGTAAAGCCAAAGCCACATCTCTGCCTCTGCACCACCCCTACGACTGTGCAATTGACCTCTTGCCTGGGACTTCACCCCCCAAGGGGCGCCTGTACTCCCTGTCTTAGCCTGAGAGAAAGGCCATGGAGACTTATATCAGTGACTCTCTGGCTGCAGGTCTCATCCGTCCTTCCTCTCCTGCCGGGGCGGGTTTTTTCTTTGTGGAGACGAAGGACAAGACCCTGAGACCCTGCATTGACTACTGAGGGCTAAATGACATTACTATCAAGAATAGGTACCCTAACCCTAACCCACTCATCTCCTCCGCCTTCGAACTGCTCCAGGGGGCCACCATTTTCACCAAGTTCGACCTGTGCAACGCCTATCACCTTGTCCGCATTAGAGAGGGAGACGAGTGGAAGACGGCCTTCAACACCCCGACAGGGCACTACGAGTACCTCGTCATGCCACTCGGCCTCACCAACGCCCCCGCCGTCTTCCAGGCCCTGGTAAACAACGTTCTTCGAGATATGCTCAACCAGTTCGTCTTTGTCTACCTGGATGACATTCTCATCTTCTCCCAGTCCAGAGATGAACACATTCACCATGTCCAAGCCGTCCTCCAGTGCCTCCTTGAGAACTCCCTGTTTGTTAAAGCTGAGAAGTGTGAGTTCCATGCCTCCTCAGTGTCCTTCCTGGGGTACATAGTTGCAAAAGACAGTGTACAGATGGACCCGGCTAAAGTCTCTGCCGTCACCTCCTGGCCTGTTCCTGAGTCCCGCAAACAGCTTCAGTGCTTCCTGAGTTTTGCCAATTTCTACCGCCGCTTTATCTGCAATTACAGCTCCGTGGCAGCTCCTCGCACCGCCCTGACCTCCTCCAAGGTGCCTTTTCAGTGGTCACCTTCCACTGACAAAGCCTTCCAAACTCTCAAGACATGATTAACCTCAGCACCCATCCTTCAGATGCCCGACCCTAATCGCCAGTTCGTTGTGGAGGTGGATGCCTCTGATGTGGGGGTAGGGGCTATCCTGTCCCAGCGCTCTGCCACTGACCAGAAGCTCCACCCAGGTGCCTTCTTCTCTCGGCGTTTGTCGCCTGCAGAGAGGAATTATGATATTGGCAACAGGGAGCTGCTGGCGGTGAAGATGGCTCTTGAAGAGTGGCGGCATTGGTTGGAGGGTACCAAAGAGCCTTTTCTGGTCTGGACTGACCTCAAGAACTTGGAGTACATCTGATCGGCTAAAAGACTGAATTCCCGCCAAGCCCGTTGGTGCCTGTTCTTTGCCCGGTTCAACTTTACCCTCTCCTACCGCCCTGGGTCTCGTAATGCCAAGCCCGACGCCCTGTCCCGGCAATTCCAGAGAGTGGAGGAATCTGGAAAGAGGCCAGAGCCCATCCTCCCTGGGTCCTGTCTTATCGCTGCGGTGACCTGGGACATCGAGGAGAGGGTGAGAGCAGCAGCTGAGGGACAGCCTGGTCCCAGCTCCTGCCCGCCAAACTGCTTGTTCGTCCCTCCAGCCTTGAGGTAAGAGGTGCTACAGTGGGCCCACTCCTCCAAGCTCTCCTGCCACCCTGGTGCTCGATGGACACAGCACGCCCTCCTCCAGCGCTTCTGGTGGCCCAGCTTGAAAGAGGACACCCAGGACTTCGTCAAAGCCTGCCCAGTCTGTAATCAACACAAGACCTCCCGCTGGGCCCCAGCAGGACTTCTACAGCCTCTTCCTGTTCCCCACCGCCCGTGGTCCCACATCTCCATGGACTTTGTGATGGGCCTTCCCTCTTCTGAAGGCCATACTGTCATCCTGACCATTCTGGACCGCTTCAGTAAAATGGCCCACTTCGTGCCTCTGCCCAAGCTCCCTTCAGCCAAGAGAACTGCTCAGTTGGTCCTGCTCCACATATTCCGTCTTCATGGTCTCCCTGTCGATGTGGTGTCAGACCGTGGGCCTCAATTTGCCTCCGTTT
The DNA here is from genome assembly GCF_910596095.1 of Thunnus maccoyii. Taxonomy (NCBI): domain Eukaryota; kingdom Metazoa; phylum Chordata; class Actinopteri; order Scombriformes; family Scombridae; genus Thunnus; species Thunnus maccoyii. The sequence continues at coordinate 165,479 of NC_056535.1, read as the reverse complement.
TTTGGAGAGAGTTCTGCAGTCTCCTGGGTGCCACAGCCAGTCTGTCCTCCGGCTTCCACCCTCAGACCAATGGGCAAACGGAGCGCATGAACCAGGAGTTGGAAACGGCCCTGCGGTGCATGGCCTCCCAGAACCCCTCCTCCTGGTCCTCACAGCTGTTGTGGGTAGAATATGCCCACAACTCCCTCATCTGCTCTGCCACTGGCCTCTCTCCTTTCCAATGTGCATACGGCTATCAACCACCGTTGTTCCCCACCCAGGAGAAGGAGGTTTCCTGCCCGTCTGTCCAAGCCTTCATCCGCCGCTGCCGCAGAACCTGGCTCCGGGCCTGTTCCATCCTCCTTCGGTCTGTGGACCGCTACACTGCCGCCGCCAACCGTCGCCGCACCCCTGCACCTACTTACCAAGCGGGTCAGGGAGTGTGGCTCTCCACCCGAGACCTGCCCCTCCACGTGGAATCCAGGAAGATGGCACCCAAACACATTGGACCCTTCACAATACAGAAGGTCATCAACCCCGTTGCAGTACAGTTGAAGCTCCTGCGCTCCATGCGCGTCCATCCAACCTTCCATGTCTCCAAGGTGAAGCCGGTCCATGACAGTCCCTTGGTCCCTGCAGCACCGCCACCACCTCCTCCATGCATTGTTGATGGGGGTCTGGTCTACACGGTGCATCGCCTGATGTGCTCCCGCCGGCGGGGGAGAGGCCTTCAGTACTTGGTGGACTGGGAGAGGTATGGCCCAGAAGAGAGATCCTGGGTTCCTGCTCGTTTCATCGTCGACTCCAACCTCATTGCTGATTTTCATCGGTGTCATCCTGACCAGCCAGCTGATGCCTGCCTGTCGGGGAGCCCGCACTTTGCCTCCACCAGACCGGTCTCTGGGGGACCGTTCCTTGGGGGAAGCTACAGATGATGGAGAATCCCTTCACCAGACCCCCTCCACCCACCCGACTGAGGAAATGGACTGGTCTGACTCCCAGGAGTTGTAGGCCCATCTCCTGCCCTGTTTATAGTGCCTTTTTAGGGATGTCGGGAGCCATCCCTTGAGGGGAGGGTTCTGTCAGAGTCTGCTCTCCCCCTCACCTGTTGCTGTGGGAATTATCCAATCATTCAGTCTCACTCTCTGCTCTGCCACACCCCTCATTAGTTCAACCACTTTCACCTGGCGCTCCCACCTGCTCATCATCTGCAATCAAGCCAGTATATAAGCTGCCTCGGCCCACTCCCTCTTTGTCAGATTGTCTATGCTACTATGCTAAGTCATCTTGCCTTCATCACTGGACTGCCTTCCTGGTTCCTTATCAGCTTGTCTTCGACCATTGCTCCTCGTCTCTGCCCCGGTAAACCCACCAGCCTTCTGTCCCTGACTCTGAGTTCTGCCTGCCTGTTCCCTGATCTTTGTCTGCTTTGGGAGTGGACGATCAGGGTTCAATTCCCGGTGGAGCCATGCTCATCAGAACTGTGTTTCTCCGACCGTGCTACTATTGCCTTGACATTGTGTGAAATAAAGACTGTAAAATTTATACCAGTGTCATTTGTGCTGCTATTGGGTCCATTCTATACCCGTTACAGAAAGCCTCTTCTGCTGGTGGGCTTTGACCACGCATATGGTGGAACCACTGCAAACAAATGTCATACTGAATCTGGAAAACAAAGACTTCAGTAAGACACTGCACATTTTCATTCTTGTATTATTGATATCTTTTTAATATATCTCACATTGAGCCAAAATAATGAATAATAAATAGGTAATAATGATAAGTATTGGTTAGTCCTTGGTAAAATAGAAGAATCCAACATAACTCTACAAGAGAATTCTTAATAACTTCATAACAGAACATATTTCATTTCGTATTTATAAATCATAGTTGTTTCATTGATTTAGGGCATAGTGGGACAAATCCCGGTGAGATAGTATTCTGTCAGAAAAATACATTTTTGCACAGTTGGACCATCAAAACATATCTGTTTTTACCAGCCCTCTCTCTGTGCCTGTCCTTCAGGGTGTGCATGAGAGCATGCTGCATGCCTGTGTAAGGCAATCACAGCCAAGTGCCCCTCTTTACTCTTACTACCAGAAGGGGGAGACAAAATCATGCACTCTAGCTTTAAACTGTCCAATGTCAATTTTCAATTGATACTTAATTACATGTTGAAATGTTAATAATGTTTAATTTTAACAGCTATCCTTACCTTGTTGTTTCCTGACATCTTTGGATGTCTTGGTTAGACTACCCCAGTGGATCCAGAAATGGGGACTTCTTTTTTTATTGTGGATAGATGACCTACATAGCTACATAGAGTTGTTCTATGAAAAAAAAAATACACGTTATTTCTTTATTCACTCAAGTGTACTATGAAACATATGAAGTGCATTTTTCTACTGTGACAATACAACTTCAGATTTATATGATGTTTTATGTGTATAATCATTTTTACTGCTGCTGTCGGGTGGTGATGCTCATTTATAATTCCCACAATGATTTTGTACTCCAGGGGTTTTATGCAAAACTGAACAAAAAAGGTTGTTGTTTAATTGTCCACAAAATATGAGCTGAAAAGTGAAAAGAAATTCAAAGAATTAATTCCTTATAAAAAAGTTGTTGAAGGTCTCTTGAAATATTTAATATTAATATTTAAATATATTTAAAATATTTAAAGTATTAAATATTTAAAGTATTAAATATTCCTTATATCATGGGAATTTGTAATTAATCTGAATCTGAGCGTACAACCATGAGATTCATTATACCAATATGGACATTGAGGCTTGGAGTTCTTCTTTTCCACATTGTTCCACAGTCAAATCAAATTAGCCGATTAACCTTCTGACCTCCTCTGAAATGTTGACACCTAACCCTAACCCATGACCTAACAACTTTTGCTAGGAAAGATGAAAATTCCCCAAATTCACCAAGGTTATTAGGTATGATGTGAAGTATATAAAAATAGAACTCCTGATGGTAGGGCATCATCTGTGCATTATAGAGGGGGTTACATATTTTGCTAGACTGCTTGTCCAGCCTGGTAGGAGAAGAAACTTATCCTTGTGTTATGAAAAGCACTATATAAATGCAATACATTACAGTCATGGTGGTTATTATGATTAATATTATTTACCCTTTATGGAGGGGGAATTCAGAATCATTTACAATATTCAAATGTGTGCTATCATTTGCGGTGTTAAAGTGGAACAAAATATTGTTTACAGTGCTGCATTCAGTTTAATGTACATTTCAAGTCAAGAAGGTGTAATTGAGGCAAGCAATGTGTTAAAATGATAACAGTGATGTTTTAGAAACACTACAGTACAGTATCAAACGTGTATTTGAATGAACAAATTCCTTAAAAAAGGTTGAAATACAGCATGTTTGGATCTAGCTTCCAAATAGTAACATAGAATGACTAAGTAATTGATTACGTAGTACATTATAACATTGTAAAATTATAGGAGGAAAAAGATATGATTGTCTTGGTTTTTCAGTAGACATTCTCACTTCAGTGCAATGAATAATACAAAGTTTGATAACACGTACAGAAGAATAAAAAGCTTTTATTTTGATAGATGAGCCATGGGTTATTTTGCAAAACCTCATTGATAAAACTAAAATACTAAAACAATGAATTAAACAATCCACGTGTTACTATTTTTCATTTAGTTAGATGAAATCGGACTGTTGTAATGTAGCTCCACCTTTGCTGAATGCATGCACGCTCCAGGGCCACACTTCCTATCAGAGGGTAAGTACGTTGGTACGACACCGTGACAAACAGTACGAGCTTGCAGAGTAGGAGAGAAAACAGCTCTCCATGCACCGAGAGGCATGAGGGCGAGCGCACAGTTAAAGCACTCCAAATGACAATCACTCTAAAGCTTCATTTTGTCCGAGTAAACACGTAATGGACAGCCCGGACACCATGGACAGGTAGTTGTTCTGATAATACTACCCTCTGGGGTCCACTCAGAGGATGTGTTCCACACATGCACAGTAGATCGCCATCTGCAGGAACCATGGATTTTTTAACCATGGATATTATAAGAGCTGGATTCCAGACCAAAAATGGCGCCCATTCAATACAATGAGAATTGCTCGGCTGGTGCAAAAAGTTTCTAGCTTCTAGGTTTGCTTCCGCATCGTGCAGCCCGCTGAATATGTGCTGTAGTGTTTCTCCCGCTGGCCTCTCCCATGAGTTCCCACTTGACCCATAGACTTTACATTGTGATGACGTCACAGATTTTTAAATCGCTTTTCTCTGCTCAAGGAAAGTTTTACAAATATAAAACTTCCATGGATCCAAAAAAAAAAGGCTGAGCAGCAGCACCCTATGCAGCTCCTATAATACATCCATGACAGGAACACTGCATTGTGACTGCAAGGAATGGTGAGGACAGGTCCGAGCGGACACAGCAAATTGCAGGTATGCGGATGTCTGCACAGAGCCTACATGTACACCCTCTGATGATGAAATTTACATCATGCAGACCTTCGCAGATGCAGAAAGTATAAACAAAACACTCAATACAGAGTGAGTCTTAGAAAAAAGCAGGAGGAATTAACAGATAGGTAATTAGAATAGTTATAATTAGAAATAAATAACTTATCCCAAGATATGAGTGGAAAGTATTGTTTTTGCAACTGCATTTATAACTTTTGTTTTGTTTTGTTTTTTTGACTGAAACATTGCAGAACCATGTCATGTGATGTTACTTTAGTACGCTTTAACAACAAATATTACTGAGACCACTACAGAAAATTGCATATGAACATTTAATATCCAGGAATTCACATTATAGACACTACCACTGACTATCCCTGTAACAAATTGGCCACAATTTCACACATTGACCATACATGGTCCAGCCATATACTAGGTTTTCACCTTGTTTTGTTTTGGGGTGAAGGCAGAAATCTCAGAGACAGATATCTCAAACCTGGAAAATAAAACCAAACTGTCCATTTGACTGATAGATACCACTAGGGGTGATAATTTGGGTGAACTGATCCTTTAGGTAAAAATGACTAATTTAAGTGAATTCCCCTATAAAACCCAAAAGCAGTGAGTTCCAGCCTCTGAAACTTAAAATGTCTTTGTTGTGTGTTTACATCATTATTAAGTGAATCTTGTCCCTGTTTGTGATCATCATTGTGTATACCTGCATGTTTGTGGCATTGTGTGCTTTATGCTCACATGGTCTAACAGATTGCATTTTCATGGTTTCAGTCTATAAATACAGACATCAATAAATCATTTAAATGTGTGTGGGAGACACAAGCAGGAGCGAGGCAGAGGTGTGCCTATTTACCTGGCGTCCTTTATGCATGCATGTGTGTGTGGCTGAAGTCTCATTGGTGCAGACAAGCAGCAGGTACAGTTGGCTGGGGGCCAAGATTCCTGCAACACTGAGGTCACATGGGCTGATCATTATCTCTCTCTCTCACTCTCTCTCTCTCTCTCTCTCTCTCTCTCTCTCTCTCTCTCTCTCTCTCTCTCGTATCGCTCTCTTATATCTTGTATGATTGCACAAGCCCTTCCCCCTCTCTCAGATCCCGCTCTCTTCTGTCTCCCTGCTCCCATGCCCCATTGTGCTCTCTCTCTCTCTCTCTCTCTCTCTCTCTGTCTCACCCACACATAAACACACACACACACTCAGTCAGCAGCAGAGCGAGTGCTGGTGCAGAGCTATGTTCGGGAAATAAGAGGTAGGAGGACACAGAAAGGAATGTATCCCTTTTCATACTGCTGAAATTTTCATGCTTGCTTCCATTATTCAGTCAGCACTAGTCCTCCTCTTCTAGAGTGCTCCTGTTTATCACCACTGCATCTTGGTGTGTGTGTGTGTGTGTGTGTGTGTGTGAGAGAGAGAGAGAGAGAGAGAGAGAGAGAGTGAGCCATTACCACTGCTTATCACAGGGACCCTTGGACCATAATGGATCTATTCTAGGAAGCTGTCACCGTGGGAGCAAAGTGTGCACTGGGAGGAGAGCAGCTCTGATTCCGCTCTCATGTTTAGACTCTACTGAACATTCCTCCTCTTTTTTGCTGTCTTTTACCCTGCAGGTCAAATCAACTGGCTCAGGCTGACTTTGTTATTTCTCTCACACAGTATTTGTGGCTATGCACCGGAGTCTTATCCTGTTTGTCTGATGCTTCCCAGAATGTTTTCACACCTTCATTTTCCTCTTCACAGATGAGAAGGAGGACACTGTGTTAGGAAGTTTGCCACTGCTCAGTTTCCGGATTGGAGGAGTGGACCCTTTGGATAACATCACCCGCAAGTTTGCCTTTAAGGTCAGTAAAATCCTGGTGCAGGGACAGAGGGTGCTGTGTGTAATATAATTTCATGCAGAAGATGAAACAGTACTGGAGAGCACAAATAAGTGCATATGACGTCCAATGTGCAAGACATACATTAATGAAAACAAATGCCTTCTATGTTGGTTCTTTGTAGTCTTGCATCTTCAAAGAAACCTTATTATGCATTGATGAACACTTTTACAGCAGAAAGGTTCTCTGCAGCACAAGACGCAAATATTAAAAAATAAATAAATAGAGGAGCAGTAACTAAAGAATCATCTCAGAGTGTAGGAAATGTTCCAAAGCAGCAGTATTGAAAGGCTGTAGGTTTTCTGTCTGACAGCAGCTCCTCACTGAATTAACACTTCAAGAATCCCCTTGTGCAATGTGAGCACTTATTTTTTAGTTTGAACTTCTTTCTTGGTTGCATTGCTGTGGCTCAGAGAAGGGTGTTGGTTTGGTTCTGATTTGACTGGTAGAAGCTGACTGGCTTCATGGCTGAGTCACATGATGTTATTTATGGCTGTTCAAGAGCCCTATGGGGAGATGCTTTGGGATTGGAATCTCATCAGAGTGGGGTTAATGGGGTTTTTCAGTTGAAGAGGGGATCTTGAATTAGGACTTCCACTAATATAGATATGGATGCCCAATGTGGGCATGGCACAGTTCTTTTTGAATATGAACTGAAATGTGTCTGTAGCCTAAAAAACTGAAATCCGGCTCTGAAAGTTTGATCAGATTCTTAGTTCTGCTTCTTTTTTTATGAGATTTTACAATATCTGATTTATGTAATCATTTTGTTAATTTCTCGTAAACTATACACCAGAACCAGAAACCCAATACTTGGAAATTACAGCAGATTGAACCTGAGGTGTTTTCAGTCACACGACGACTTCCTTTGCCTTGTTTGGATGCTAATGAAGTTGAATTGTTTCAAAAAAGGATGACATAGACCAACATCAGTAAAAAAAGCATGACTGATGAGTGTTATTGGATAAATAGTACATTTTTGACTTCCATAGACAACTGATTTAATAGGTGGACTGCACTGACCACATCTCCATTTAAAAATGTTTTTAAAATTCCCCAAATGCTTAACCATTTATAAGTAATGTGTCCAGATTCGATAATATCAGCACGTAGTGGCATGTAGTCTGAAGAAACATTGGGACTTTAGTTCACACTGTGGTTTAACTCGAACTCTGAAAGGTTCGTGTACAGGTAATAAAACAAAATTTTGGTGGGAGGTAATAATTACATAATCAAAGACCAAAAATGGATGAATTGTATTATTGCCCTTCCTGACAAACAGATCAAGGCTGTGTTTCCTCAGATCTGGATGAATCACATCAGCAATGCTCCAGAGGCAGCAGCAGCACAGAGCCACCAGACAGAGCTGTTTGTCACAGCTGAATAAAGATGAGATGATGAGGATGCAATGTGGGTTAGCTGAGCCTGAATCTGCTGAGTAAAGCTTTATATAAGTTGGAAAGCCTTAGATAGCCTTGTTTCCCCTTCAGCATCAGCATGAAACACACACACTCTGACAGCCCTCTCTTTCTCTCTCTCTCTCTTTCTCTCAGCTCAGTCTTGTCACTCTCTTATATCTCCCTCTCTCTGTGCCCTGTCTCTCACTGCAATTCCTGTTTGTCCATGATCAGTTTTCTTCACTTTTCAGAACATTTAGTTCTTTTTGTTGGCTCTTTCTTTACACATTCAGTGCAAGCTCTGGAGTCTGGTGCATGTACCCAGTGTACACACTCACACACGCACGCACACACGCACGCACGCACACACACACACACACACACACACACACACACGTATATGCTAGGTCCGCCACACACACCTGCAATGTAGACAGCCAGAGCAAATATACTCAGTACAGCTTTGACAGCTTGCCAAGGGTTAGTGTTCTGCTTGTTAGCTAATATTCCTGACTGGACAGTCAGTACTGTTTACTGTCCAGTCTCACTTGAGTGCCAGTAATCCTGCCATGAACCTGGCAGTTAATATTAACAGTGATCAAATACACTTGTGCACATTTTCAAAATCATGTTTCAAAGGTGCTTTATAATGCGGTAGAGTTATGACTAAATGCATCATAAAGAGAAAAACTAAAAATATACTGGAGGTAAAAAAGACATCGAACATAAATATAATAAAAGGAGGTAAATACTGAACACTATGACAAGGCCTTTGAATCAAAGTTAGTCTTAAAAAGTGATGATTTAAAAGCGAGCACTGATTCTTCCAGGCTGACAGTGACAGTTACAGCCTGATCACAGCAGAAAGTGGCACAGAGAAAATCATCTGCTTGGACAGTGGACATAATTTCTAGGGACACTGGGATGGATAGGCTTATTTTTTAACTTTGGACAGGGCCAGGGTAACTATTTTACCCTCATAATGCTAAACTAAGCTAACCATGGCCTGACTCTAGCTTTGCACTTAATGCATAGACATGAGACTGATACTGAACTTTTCATCTCACCCTCAGAAAGAGAGCAAACCAGCATATTTCCTAAAATGTTCAAGTATTCCTTTAAATACAAGTAAAATCTGTCTATGAATTCACATTATTTTATTATATTATTATTAGCAATATTATTCATTTTTACAAATCAACATATTTATAGTTAGGATACCAAGGTATTCCACAAGGGAAATATTGTATAGGTACATTGTAGTCATACAATTGTATGACTACAATGTACCAAGACTATGTAGAGAAACACGTTTCAAAATAAAAACAAACCAAAAAAATAAAACAAGTGGTAGAGAAGAAGAAGTGCCATTTGCATGTAGTGAGTGCATTACCAGTGACAAAGGTTATTAAAATATTTGATAAAATGTTGCATAATTCATAACTTTGTGAGCTGTTATGTTGGCTAGCCATGCTGGCTCCAATAGTTTATGTGGATAACCCCACCCACCCTATATTCCTGTCCCACCAGCTTTTGGCCACACCACATGTGTAAATGCTTCCTGGCCAATCTTGGTCTGACTGCAGCTTTAGTGTTGGGTTATAAAGTCCGGTCTCAACACCTGCATGAATAGGACTGTATGTTACTAGCCACACATCTGTGAATGACCCAGTAATAATGAAGCACATTAGAAAGAACTGGTGCCAATCAGCCAATACAAGTGTGAATTCTAGGCTATGCTACATGTATGGTAGTTTTGGAAATTCTAATACTTGGGGCACTACCACAAAGTGTTTCTTTGCATGGATTCTATTACTCAAAGTCACCTTTGTGTTGCAAAGACTTCCAACTTGTTTTGACTATTCAATGAGAGAAGTTCATCAGACAGCCTGCAGCAGTACTCAAAACCTGTGTACATCAAAGGTGATATAATTCAATTTTTTTTTTCAATTCAATTTTATTTATATAGTGCCAAATCATAACAAAAGTTATCTCAGAGCACTTTTCATATAGAGCAGGTCTAATTTACAGAGACCCAACAATTACCCCATGAGCAAGAACTCCCCTTTAACTGAAAGAAGCCTAAAGCAGAACCAGGCTCTAGGTGGGCGGCCATCTGCCTTGACTGGTTGGGTTGAGAGAGAAAGAGGGAGGAGGAGAGAGACACAGGGAAGCATAATAACAGCAATGCTAAAAATAGCAAAAAATAATAATAATAGAGATGGCTTGTAATAATATTAGCAATAATAGCCGAACAAGGTGTCAAGGCTGGCTCACTCAGGTTCTGGAATTTCCTGTGGGATGAAAAAGCACAAAAACACCGGGGAAGAAGCCAAGTTAGTAACATGCATTAATGGTACATGAATGCATACAGATTGAGAGGAGGAGGAGGAGAGGAGCTCAGTGCATCACAGGAAGTCCTCTGGCAGTCTAGACCTATAGCTGCATAGCTAAGGGCTGATCCAAGGCAAACCTGGCCGGCCCTAACTATAAGCTTTATCAAAAAGGAAAGTTTTAAGCCTACTCTTAAACGCAAGAATCTGAAACTGGAAGATGGTTCCACAGGAAGGGCCTGATAGTTGAAGGCTCTACCTCCCATTCTACTTTTGGAGACTGTGGGAACCAAAAGTAAGCCTGCATTCTGGGAGTGTAGTGTTCCAGTAGGGTAATAGGGTACTACAAGCCCTTTAAGATATGATGGTGCCTGACTATTAAGGGCTTTGTAGGTGAGGAGAAGGATTTTAAATTCTTTTCTAGATTTTACAGGAAGCCAATGCAGCGCAGCTAAAATGGTAGCAATATGATCTCTTTTTCTAGTTTTTGTCAGTACACGTGCAGCTGCATTCTGGACCAGCTGGAGAGTCTTTAGAGACTTGTTAGGGAAGCCTTATAATAAGGAATTGCAATAATCCAGCCTAGAAGTAACAAATATGTGGATTAGTTGTTCTGCATTTTTTTGAGACTGGATGTGCCTGATTTTTGCAATATTACGCAAGTAAAAAAAAGGCAGTCCTTGAGATTTGTTTTAGGTGGGAGTTAAAGGACATATCCTGATCAAAGATAACTCCCAGATTCCTTACGGTCGTGCTGGAGGCCATGGCAATGCTATCTAGAGTAGCTATATGTAAGGTATAATGTACAGCAAGCAGGTCATTATTGGGAAATGAATCCCTTCAGAGTGATTCAAGACCTGCATCACCCTGTTGGGGTTCATTTCACAATAATGATAATAATATAATGAGTGCTTCCGAATAATATTACCTAAAGGAAGCATATATAAGGTGAATAGTATTGGTCCAGGCACAGAACCTTGTGGAACACCATGTCTAACTTTTGCGTGCATGGAAGATTCATTGTTAACATGTACAAACTGACGTCGATCTATTGAATAGGACTTAAACCAGCTTAATGCAGTTCTTTTAATGCCAATTAAACGTTCCAGTCTCTGTAATAGTATATACAGAGACTGGAACGTTTATATATATATATATATATATATATATATATATAGGTCAGACTTATAGTTTAGATGTCAGAAGCCTCTGTTTGACACAAAGTTCATGCCCATAGATTGCCTCCCTATTGTTTTACATTGTATGGTGAGATGTGGCACTGCAACTTTCAGGGCTTATTAAATTCAAAATGTTCGAGTTATTACAAAGTTTTTAACAACTTTTTTCAGCATAGTGTCATAAGTCACCTATTAAAGTTTGAAGCCGATACCATTAATTCCCTTGGAGGAAAAAGCGTTTGTTCGGGGGGCCAAAATTGGGGCAAAGTCTTTTTTTGAAAGGCTAATTGTGGACTTCCTGTTGGATTTAGGTCAGGGGTGTCAGCATATGATTTGTGAGTCTTGATGAGACAAATAATTGAGTTTTGGTTTGATCTCTCTACAACATTCCTACAAGCCGTGGTGGCCATTTTAGATACATAGGTGGCGCTATCGAGCACGTTTTGGCACTTTAATTTTTACATTTTATCAAATTTTTCACCAGACCTGATGTGTGTGCCAAATTTGGTGAGTTTTTGAGCATGTTTAGGGGGTCAAATTTTGGGTTGAAGTGGCGTAATAATAAAGAAAGAAGAAGCAGAAAGAAACAAACATGAAATACAAGAGGGTCTTTGCCCCTTGGGGGCTCAGGCCCTAATTAGAATGTCTGAACCGAACAGTTGTGCTGTTTAGGAAACTCATTTCTGATGCTGCAAACCTCTCTGTGGAACATCCAGTCTGTGCTGAGATGACATTTAATGACATGTCATTCAGAGAAGAATTCATGAGAAAATTGACTTAAAAACTCAGACTATGGAATGCAAGTTTGAGATTATTGAATAGAAGTCTGAGAATTCTGGAATCTAACTAATTCACTCCAACTTGATGATGATTCCCACTCACAGTCTTGCACACAGGTCAGAGGGAGCTACAGTGTATCTTGAATGGATGAAAAAACCCTAGAACATTTCTCCAGTACCCGCATTTAGGGAGTTGAGGACCATATTTCTGCTTTTGTCACAAGTTTTGCACCAGCATAATGAAACAAACAAAAATCATTCATATATTATTATAGTTTTTTTTAAGCTTTTAACCATATCCCACAGCTTTCTTCAGCAAATGGAAGATTTCAGTCATTTAATTTGGATAACATTTTTTGCCTTAAAGACAGTTAACAAACACATACACAGTGTTTTTCTATTCAGAATATTCAGTTTCATCCAGTATTCTCAAGTTCTGTTTAATATTCTCAGACTCTCTCTCCAGATTAATTATTAGTTATGTTCCATATTTTTGGATTTTATTTCCATATTCTTAAATTTCAGTTAGTATTCTCAGAATTTCATTTCATATTCATTTCATTTCAGTTTTCAGTTTCATTCAATATTCTATATATGACATTCTTATCTATCATTAATTATTTTTTATACAGCATGCTGTGATATGAGTATATGTATCTGTATATTCAGACTATTACACTCTTATCTGTATGCGACTTACTGTTCATGTCAACATATCAGGTGTTTGTGCTACAGTTGTTAGCTGCTTTGAAGATGTTAGATAAGATGAGGCTGCCCTCAGAGGCAGGCCATGTCAGCTTAACAGAGGGTGGAAGGAACATACATCAATGAATAATGTTGTTTTGGTGGCAGCTGAGAGTTCATGCTGTAGGTATTTACAGTAGAGACAGTGCAGGTTTGTGGCAGTGAAGTGAAAAAGCTTCTTGTATTCAGCTCTCAGTGTATTGTTCAGGCGTGGTGTTTTTGGTCCTTGTTCAGGTATGTGGTCCAGAGTGTACAGACATACTCTAACTATGAATTACATAATGACAGATAAGTGTCAGTGACATGAGTGTTCAGATGTGTTGTGTGTGCTGGCCAGTTGAAGCAGAGTGTGTGTTTTTCTGAAATGGACTCCTCATGTCCTGTCTTATTGGATGAGCTCCCTCAGGGCACTGTAGAGGTGGGGCTGAGACTCTGTGGTCATGTCCCAGCATGCCTCCTTCATAGCTGCCTGGTGATTCCTGTCCAACCACTTCTGTTTATGACAAATGTCAGTTCAAAATCACCCAGAGACAAAGCAGGCAGGGACAGAGTCCACAGCCTCTGATCCCTCTGGTATCTGCCTCAATATAGAATATTTCTGTCTAAACTGTAATGAATGGGAATGTAAGGCCAACTGTAAATCAACATGAGTTGTGTTTATAGCTTGGAAACATACAGCAGCATTTCTGAGTTTTGGCTGGAATATCCTGGCTGAAAGAAAAACAAGTTGTCCAAAATAGAAAACAAACACTATTTATTTCTCTCTATCAGTTTACATATGATCTATTTGGACAAGAATGTTTGTCAACGTTATTTCTAATCGCAGTGTAACCATTAGAATGTTTGTCTTCTACCTGGAAGCTCAGGTTTGACAGCAGAATCAGCTTTGTGTCCTTATAGAATAAAGCCTTTATTTTGTCTGCAATCATTCCTATCAGTAATACTAACACATGTACTCACCAAGGATTTTTAGCAAGATGCTAAGAGAATCACACATTGATTGACATAAAAAAGAAAAGAAAAGATTGGCGTAGTTACAGATTTTTAATATCTTGGTGTGACACTGGATCCAAATTTGAACTTTAAGAAACATGTTTAAAAAAAAACAGTTAAAACCATAAAGTACAACTTAGCAAATTTTAGACATATAAGGAACTGTCTCTCTTTGGACGCAGCCAAGATATTTATGCATGCTGTGATTCTTTCCCAAATGTCTTATTGCATCACATGTTGGGGGCAGGCTGGAGAAACAGCCATAAAACCCCTTGAGTCCTTATACAAACAAACTCTAAAAACTCTGGACAAAAAGCCAATGCATTTCCATCATGTAGGGTACTTGAGAAATACAATTTACTGAGCTTTGAGAATTTTAGATTATTCTCAAATTTGTGCCTAGTTTATAAAATTTTAAATGGTTCGGCCCCTCCTCCACTATGTGACTTTGTGTACACTCGCTCAGTAAATTCAATTAGTTACTCCAGAATATCCTCTATACAAGATTGTACCATACCATTTTGTCGCACTGCATTTGGGCAGTCAGCTTTAGCTGTGAAAGCCACAACTCAGTGGAATGCCCTACCTGATGATATGAAGAACTGTAGTTCAATCAATACATTAAAGGCCAAATTAAAAATCTACTAAAGACCAATCAGCTCTGTGGCCACTGAGTCTAAACTTCATCTATGGTCTTCTCATTAGCGCAGGTAGTTTTGCTTTTAATTTGACAAGTTTACATAATTAATTTCTAATTGACATTGTGGGTGTATATGATGTGCTGTTGTGTGTAGCTTTGTATTTTGTATGGTGTGTTCTGTGTGTTTTTTGCTCTGTACTGTTTGTTGTTGTGCTGTTGTATGTTTTGACTGTGGGGAACTGCAGATGTAAATTAGCTTTGAGCTGACTCCAGTTCAGTGCATCTTTTATGTTAAAAACCGTACAATGTCCCAATAAATAAATACAATCAATCAATAAATAATTGGAATCTAAATGACGATGACTTCAGAATTCAAGAGAAAAGTTAATCACTCCTCCAAATGCATTAAAACGGAAGAGTCCAAGATTAAAAGTTTTGAGAAAAATAAGTAAAATAAATGTAGATGAATGAAATTAATTAAACAAGATAAAATAAGACTTTATTGATGCCCAGAGGGGAAATTCACAGCAGTGCTCATGTGTTTTCTGTTTAAATCCAGCTCCTGCTTTGTATCTTTGTAGAAAAGGCAATGCTCACTGAAAAAGACTGTTTTTGGGCTGGGTGATTACAATATTACCTACGCTGTTCAGTGATTCTATTCCTGTTCAGAGCAAATATATATGTGTGATTTTTTCATCCCCTACAGATTTTGGGTGATCTCACTGCTCCCCCTGCTTTGCATTTTTGGAGTCTATCTATGAGTTTTTTATACATAGAGCTGTGTTTCCTATTTCTTTCATTAGTTTAGTGCACAGTGAGACAACTGAAGAACAAAAGGATCCTGCGAACAGATCAGCAGGACCCCACAAGTTCATGTTAACATGTCCATATTAAAAAGTATGGTCTAGAACTGCTCTATGTGAAAAGTGCCCTGAGATGACTTTTGTTGTGATTTGGCACTATATAAATGAAATTGAATTGAATTGAATTGAACAGGTGATTTTGCTTGTCAGCCAAGTCAAGTCAAATTTAATTGTATAGCCCAATATCACAAATCACAAATTTCCCTCAGGGGGCTTTTACAATCTGTACAGCAACACAAAACCCTCTATCCTCAGACCCTCGATTTCAGACAAACTGATTTGAAGTGTTTAGGGCTCCATATATTTTTACATGTCAGTTGATTTGTTTTTGTAAAAGTAGCCTAATCAACATTCAGAAGTAGTTACAGTAGTAATTAGAATCTGACAGTGTTAATAAAGACTCAATAAATCCAATGTTATTATTAAAAATAATACCAACTTTGTGATGACGACATGTCACATGGTAGCATACAGTATCTTTGTTTAATACAGAACCACTTCCTGTAATCTACTAGTGTCTAAAATGCTGACTGGAACAATGACTTTTCCTATAAGTAAAGAGAGGAAATATTTTATGATAGCTTCCCCTCTAAAATTAATCCTGTCTGAATTTGGCTAAGGTGATGTTATCTGTTCCTATGGATCACACTAGATCCTAGACAATCCAGGCACTTTGGCCTTAACTATACTGGTTCTGTTTTTTCTGTTCATGGCAATCCAATAGTTTTTGGGACATTTCACACAAAATGGCATGGTAGCACTTGAAGGACGGTCAGGGATTTACTAAGATTAACAGGCTTCATCTTCTGGGAAAAATGTATGTTTATTCATAATTTAGTGTCAATCCATCCAGTAGATTAGTAGTTGAGATATTTCACAACATAAGTGAGAACTTTGACCTGGTGGGGACCATGAACATCTGTACCAAATTCCATGTCAGTACTATGCCAGTAGTTGCTCAGATATGTCAGTCTGGAGAAAGTGGGGGACGGACTGAACAACAGACTGACATTGCCATCCATAGAGCCTAGCTAGCATGGCTAAAAACCAAAGAATCCCAAAAAACAAACTAAAGGAGCAGCCAGATCTCAAAAGAAATTCCTAATCAGATTCTTCTCATCTTTTATCTTAATTAGGCTTAAAAAGGTCTCAAGCTCAGGCAGACTGCATCTGTAGGAGTATTGGCTGTGACAAGAATCTCGACTGCACTTTAATCTTACTTAACAAACTAGAAAATTGTGGTCTTTTGTCAAATGGTAAACAATCTCATCCAGCTAACTGAGCTGTTCACCCACATGGAAGAGATATCTGCTCTTTAGTAGTTTGTTTTCAGTCAGCAGCTCTGTCACAGAGCTGTCGAAACCTGCTGTACCTGCAGCTTTACTACCTGACTCTGTAGAGGTAGAGGTGTGGCCATAGCCAGGAGACATTCTGTTAGGAGAGAAAGCTCTGTCCAACTGAAACTTTTGTTATGTTGTAGTCGTTGTAATCCAAGTTCTGCATGTTACCATTACAAATCTTAATTCATTCTCTTTAAGTAATTTAGTTCTCTAAGAAATGGACAATTTCTGATTGCATTTTCTGTTTGCTTCAAGAGAAATGTCACCCTTAACATTTTTTTAAAAACTTTAAACACCTTGTTCTCATAACCCCCACAATGGCTAAATTATTAAACAGGAGTATAAGGTGTGCTTGTGTGTGGGGTTATGTCTGACTCAACAGGCAGAGTCATAGGGTTACGCCTACGGGTGTGTGTGAGTGCAGTGTGTGTGCAGTGGAGCTTAGCTTCACCTTTCCTAACAGCAAACAGTTCAACAGAACTATCAGCTGGCTGTGAAAGGCAAGTGTTCATTCCTTTGGGGCTTTTGTGCTACTTGTACCTGTGCTCTCTGTCCTGGGGTTCATGTCACTGATTCTGAGACAACATTCATCAGTGTACACTGCTAGCTGATCCTCTCCCATACACAGGACTGGGGAATCCTTGGGATGCAAAGACAGTTTAGAAATAAATTAAACCAGGCTGAAAGTCTCACACCATGCTTAGAGGGCTACAATGTTCAGTCACCCTACGAGTAGAGCCTTTCCAGTGGTGCAGCTAAAAGTCTCTCCTTAGTATAGTGCCTGAACAAAGGTCATGGGGTCATCCATCCATCCATTTTCCATATGCACTTATCCTGCTGTATGAGAGGCAGGACACACCCCAGACAGGTGTGTTGAGTGAAATATCTCCACAACTGTATGGATTGCCATTCATTTTGAACATAATCATGCCCCCCTCAAGATAAATTGTAATTACTTTGGTGATCCCCTGACTTTTCATCTACTTTCAACATTTTAATTTGTCAATTACTTTGGTTTAAGGCCTAAGTTCAGCCAATAGACTTAGATAAGCTGTAGACTTTTTATCTTGTTAGTATGTGTTGTGATGCTGCCCATACACCTGATGTCAGTCGGACAGACCGAAACATTGTGAACTAATAAATATTCCATCAGTAAGCAGGACAATATGCAGGAGTTTTCCTCTTTTTGCTTAAAGTTGCATTTTCCCTCCAAAGCAGTCATTCCCAATTCATTCCACCACAGTTTTTTTCACAGTTAATCAACCAGTAAATCCTTTAATAAACCCTGTCTATAAATTACAACAAAATGCCCTCAGCAGACAGTTTTTGTGCATGATAGCATAAACACTGTTAAATAGCTTTTTCACTGACTTTCAAAATGTGGTAGATCACATGAAGTTGATGCAATAACTCCTTAAAATGCATTTTATGTCTTAGAAATTATGACTGTCCGCCTGACAAGATAGTGATGTCACTTTACGGAGAACTGTTGTGCAGGTCAGTATTGTTTCCATTTTTGGATAGGGTTATCACCAAGTTGTGAGAAATTCAAAATGTGATGTTCTCACAGCTCTGTCAGGTTTTTCATATGGTTATATAAATCAGTTGACAGTCTGGTATGTCTGTGAGAGGGAGAGACAGCTGACCTGCTTTACATCTGGGCGATTTTATCTGCACTAACTGCACTTTGCCTCAAGAAGTGAGTTTTGCCTCCTAAAGGTGGGACCTAAGGATGGAGACATCAATTGGTCCCACTACATTTGCTCCAAATAGAGATATCTCTGCAAGTGCTAGAAAGACTGAAAATAATTTTGGTATAGAGAGTCACGATTTACACTTGTTGATATTCCTCAGATGAAGAACCCCTTTTACAATTCAATTCGATTCAATTCAATTTGATTCGATTCGATTCAGTTCAATTCAATTCAATTCAGTTCAATTAATTCAATTCCATTCAAATCAGTTCAATTTATATTGCACCAAGTCACAACAAAAATCATCTCAAGGCACTTTTCACATAGAGCAGGTCTAGACCGTACTCTTTAATTTACAGAGACCCAACAATTCCCCCATAAGCAAGCACATGGCAACAGCGGTAAGGAAAAACTCCCCTTAAACGGGAAGAAACCTCAAGTAGAGCCCAGCTCTTGGTGGGCGGCCATCTGCTCTGGAGACACAGAGAAGCAGAATAACAACAATAATAACAATAATAAAAATAGAGATGTGACTAGCAACAACAAACAGCAGCAATAGCCGCAGAAGGACACCAACATTTCCCTTACCTGACACTCCATAATCTTTCCTCTAGCACTACCCTCAGGACAAACTACTACCCACAAACTAAGGCTTTAAAAATGAATTGTTAACATTTCTATAAGTATGTTCCAACTCAACATGAATTTTAGAGGTTGCATCATCGC
Source organism: Thunnus maccoyii (assembly GCF_910596095.1). Lineage (NCBI taxonomy): Eukaryota > Metazoa > Chordata > Actinopteri > Scombriformes > Scombridae > Thunnus > Thunnus maccoyii. Next base: position 146,464 of record NC_056535.1, on the reverse strand, counting down.
ATATAAAGTCAGTATCTCAAGATTTCGTTGACGACTACTGAATTTATGACATGCATGTATTTGTAATACTTCAGACATAATAGTTGTTGTAGTTAGCACTGATAAGTCATGTGCTGTACCTGCACAGTTCAAACTGCGTATGTGTGTGTGTCTGTGTGTGTCTGAGAGGACAGCTGGGGAAGTATTTCAGTAGCTCCCAGTGAGTGGTGCAGCAATCTAAATGGCTGCATTGACTGCATTTACTGGAGGCTGGACTTGGCAACCTGGATCCTCACACATACACATGCAACACACACACACACACACTGACACAAAGTCACTCTACATTAAGAACAAGAACTTGAGGATGAAGCTCTGTGCAGCATTTCAGGTGAAAGAAACATGATCTAGAATTTTTTTCCCAAACTCATGTGATGTACTGTGCAAAGTATTTTAAGTTTCGTAGATAATTAAAAATACTTTGTTTATTTAAATATTTCACTTACAAGGATGATAGCAGCATTTCTGTTAGATGCAAATGAAAACAAAGGCTACTTAAAAAATGCAAATGGCCTCAAACACCACACAACACGTGGATGCATGGTTGCTATGGCAACACATGACCATGTTATTTAACTAGAAGTTAACAGAGAAATCTAACAGCCATAAATGGACAGATTTTTCCTGTAACAGTAAATACAGGCCATTCTCTCACCTGTAATGAGATCATTAATATCAATTAAACATCAAAAATGAAGCACAGGGAAGAGCAGCATTAGAGTTAGAGCTGTCCATGTTCGAGACAAAACAGTTCAAAACTGTTCAGAACCAAGCATCTGCACCAGGAAATAAAGATGATAAAACTGATAACATCAGCTTGTGACTGATAAATCAGCACCCCAAGCAATATACTGTATCTATCCCCCTGAGCATCGATTGTACGAAATTGATGCTACAGTATGCATCTACAAGATGCATTTAAGATCATGTGTTTTGGATGCAGTATATTGGCATGTGAAGTAAGGCCAGCAGCAGACTCTGAAGAAACCATAACAACAATCAAAGAAAGTTATTCAGAGAAAAAATTAAAGTATGTAGTCTATTGGGATCTCAACAGCACAGCTTCTATGAGTGTTGCCACGCTTAGTTACATCCATGGTGTGCAAAATCAGAAGTTCTTAAGAAAGATATTCTCGGTGTCAGTCCTAATCTTCCCTCAAGTGGTTATGCATTTAGTCAAGTATGTGAACAGTGCTGCTTGCATCACGGTGTAAAATTGTGTATGCTATAAATGTACATTTTGGTAAAAAACATGTACACTTTATCATAAGTCCAACAGGGGGAGGATGAAATTATAAGAATATTATTTTTTAATTAACCAAGTAACATTTACAAATACAGCTACATAAGTGAGTCATAAAACATAGAAATTGCACTGTCAAAGAAGAAACAATGTTTCATCAACACTGACTGAAGGAACATAATGGTATGCTGTGTTTTTAATAGGTGACTCACATGATGTATATCTTTAAAATGATCTTTGACACCTCCTCAGTCTCAATAAAACATTTTACCTGTATACATCCACAGTCTGATATGATACTGTCTGCTGCTGGGAACACTCTGCCCAGTTTTAACCCACAGAGGTTAGATAGTCCAGTTCTCTCTTGCTGGTAGATATGGCATGACTGGGTGTGAATACAGTCATGGACAGTCAACTATGAGAAAAATGTGTATAAGGAGTGTCTGAAGAATCTTAATGAAACTGATAATTATGTGGGATTTGACCTCAAGACCCAAAGAAACACTGGCACCTTCAAAACAAGGTCCAAGATTCAAATAAACCTAAAATGTACACTTATAGTAAACACAAAAAGCAACCCACTGGATTAGCTGTTGTAACTGCAGAGGGATCTATGGTTCATCCAGGGCGAACCAAGTTAGCTGCTTATTCATCTTTGTACGTTTACAAATGATGATGAATAATAATACATTATTATAAAAATATTATTTCTGTCATATTAATTCTGTCATTCAAAAGAGAAAGGAAGTGTGAGAGCTCTGTCACTTTTACTTTCTCCTTCATTCATCCTACCATCTCTGACTACCTGAATGAATGAACAAAGGAAGGACAATGAAGGAGAAGGCTCCACATACACACACACACACACACACACACACACACACACACACACACACACACACACACACACACCCCTCCTGCAGCCCCGTCTCTGTTGCTAGGTTACAACTGCTTATTATGCAGCCATTTCAGCCAATTGCATCACCTCGCTGTCACTGCCGGAGGCGGGGCCTCACTGTGCTCCACCGTGGAAGGAAGTGACTCCTGTTTATCAGTGACATCATTTCCTCCCACTGTCTTATGGCTACATCACACATCACACGCACATGCACACACAAGTCGTCTTCTGCCTCCACTGCTGCAGCCAAGCTCAAATAAACAACCATGTCATGTTATGTATTAATATGTGTGTGTGTGTGTGTGTGTGTGTGTGTGTGTGTGTGTGTGTGCTGCTGTTTTAAATGTGTGTATCTTGTGAAGTACTTTGTAATGTATATCATTACTTCAATTTTATTCCACAATCATAGGTATCTGGTCTTGATAGAAATGAGAGTTAATGATTGAAAATATTGAATATTTAATAACAAAGATTAAATGGCAAGCATACATTATGCATTTTGTACATATTTACATGTAGTGCACTGGGACAGGACAGTATGATGTTGGTGAGGAGTTCGTAAAAAAAAAAAGAGCTTAGATCAAATTGAATTAAAACTCATTAGCAGAAAGCAGCAAAGTCATGAAGTAAAGTGAAGTGTTTGTGTATACCAACATTACATTTACTCAAGGTTCCCACAGCAGTTTTGACAACATTTAACCACAATTTATCCACACATACAATTATCAATTAAATGTTTTTAGGCTCATGTGATCTTTAGGCATTATTTTCTACCTAAACTGAAAATCTTATGAGTAAAAGGCACTGGAACTTGGAGGATGAACTTATATACTTCCTGGTTTTAGGTCTACAAACTGGCTGTATAAGAGATTAAACTTTAGTGATCTGCACATGGAAATGAGGCCATCAGGACACTACATAATAGCAGAAATATAGAAAACTGAGGTTGTATCAAGGCTGGAGAAGAGGGGGAGCTCTGCCCGCTTACTATTGAACATAATTCCTAGGCTACTGGAATGATCAAATCAACACCTTTGAGCTATACAGTGGCTGTGACTGTTCATGAGAGGTTATGATTGATGACATTCTCAACAGGCCATGCTACAATGTAAATGTAGCATGTAGGCCACATAACTAAAGCTAACACAATGGATGTTTCCATTGTGATGCATTATGTATAGCATAGAAGGTCATTATGTACATTATTCAAGTATTTAAATACTATTTTGAGTAACTGGTAACTGAATATTTCTATGCTGGATGACTAGAAATAGTCAGTTACTCATGTATGTTGATCTGATATATGTTGCAGAATGGGGGTTTAAACATAAATTAAACTCATTACAACATAACTTTCAGGGAGTATGTTCTGTCTTACAGACATTTGAAGCTCATGTGCAGTCAGTAGCTTTATATTTGAACATTGCATTTTGATGTGAGGTGTATGTGAGACTTTCCATTACTTGGTGATAGGTAATGCAGCATCTTTGTCCAATGTCTTTGCCTGTGCTGCCCTCTTGTGGTACACTGTCTATAATTGTTTTGGTTTCTTTAATGTTACATAATCAGATGACACCATCGCTGCATCTATTGTTGTTCAACTACAATAAGGAGTCGTCACATTGATCTTGTTCTAGACAAAACTGTTTTTCCTTCATTGGTGACTTTTGAACAGTAAGTTTCCATCCAAATTACTTGTTAATTACCAGTTGTTTGTGTGTAGGTGCTGAGGACACCAACTGACCTGTAGTTAAAACCTGCGTGTCCTTGAACGATCAATACGGCACTGAAAACATCAGGAACTCAAATAATGTTATCCAAGTGAATGCTTATATGAATTGTGTTTCAAAGTCTCTCTATACGATTTCTATGCATCTTTGTTTCAATATAAGATTTTTAGAGGCTCCAGATTTTCCAAAACAAGACAGACAGTCACAGCCTTAAAGAAACTCATATTCAGGTCCCAACATCACAGCAGTGCAATGACCTTTGACATCACAAACCTTGACCTTTACCGCCTCACTGTCTCCTCCTTCATCCACCCCCGTGAGCTCTGCTGGCCCTTGCTGTCTCCTGTTGTGGTAGAAAGTCCAGTAGGTACAACATTGTTATTTTACACTTCTTTCTATTAACTATCCTGTCTGCAAAGGATGCATGATTATGTATGTTGTACTGCATGTCTGAATTCAATTAGTTGGATGCCTAAAGATTGATGCATACCAATCTTGTCTTGTTCAGTGTGTTTGGTTTATTTAAAAATGGGCTGCATGCCAATTCTGGAATATCACTGGAGCTGAGGCATGTGTGATATCATCTGATCACTCTACATCTGGTTCTGACTGTTGTTTAAAGGTACACGCTGTGATTTTGTTATAGCGCCCAATAGTACTTCTACCACTTCCACTTTCATCTACATGAACTAGTTTGAGTTTCAAGACAACAACAGTGAGCTGGGAGAGTATTTGGAGATCAAGATGTGCTGTTGGGTTGTGTAACAGACTCAGTGAGTGTAGCTTTAATGTAAGAACAGTAGACCAGATGATTGCATGTGGGTATTATTTCAGGACAATTCCATTTTTTGAATCTTGAATCTTATTTTTGCAGTTTTGGTCATCATCACTTCCAGTAATAATAACACTGTACTCACCAAGGTAATTGCAGAGATGTGAGAACACGGTGACAACTCTACAATAGAGTCTGATGGGTGAACAAACACGCGCGTTCAGATAATCAGACAGGTTTAACCACATCATCAAAACCACTTTTTGGGAGGTAAAACTGAATGTGAGTACATCTAAAATGTTGCAGATGTTCATATATCTATAGTAAGTACAGTAGGTCAAAGTTCAAGCAGGAAGTGGTTGTGTAAACTATGATGGATGTTTACAATAATCATTTTACTATTCACCCTTGTTTTCTGTTGCAAATAAACTTGAAGGTTTGTTTACAACCTGTCTGATCATCTTACTGATGTTCAGACTAATAGAAATGATGGACGGAGGTACAAAAATAAATGTCAAGTTTTATGAAAGTGGAATTATCTTTTCAATATCATGCTTCTTCAGTGCATGAGGTGAAGAATTTACTCCTGATGAAGATGATGGGGATGTTGAATATGACACTGACTGGTGTAAAACTGTGTTACTTATGTCCTGCCTCTTTCTCTCCCTCTGCAGGTGTGGTTGGAGGAGGAGGAGTGTGAGGACGGGGAGTTGAAGGGTCCTGTTGTGTTTTGCATGCAGGCAGAGCACGCTGGGACCAGGACATATTACTTCAGCACAGACAGCCATGAGGAGCAGGAGGAGTGGATCAGAGCCATGAGCGAGGCTGCAGAGGTCACCGCTAAGCCAACACAGAGGTCCTGCTCACACACATGCACACAGCCATACTGGGAATACACAATAATATAATATAATATACACAAATAAGCAATCATATTCTCTGGTGTATTATTTGGCCTGTCTACTATGTCAAGTTATAGCAATATTGTATGCATTATTCATATCTTTAAGTTACTGTGCAGTGTATCAATGTGGCCCTCCATTTGTAAGAAAGTGAGCAATAAGTAAAAGTCGATGAAGGAAGACAGTCATCAAAACTATCCAATGATTGATCGCTCTGTCCACATGACTTCATGTTTGCACCTCTTGGTTCATTTGCAATAAGTCAGTGTGAACACAAAACCAGAGATAAAAGACAACAATGGATCATTTTATTGGTTGGTCTGGACTAACTTGGCATGAAAACAATACTTAAAGGACAAATATACAATACTCTTCATTTCTCGTAACACAAAATCACACAAAATGAATGATATTAAGCATAATATCACACATTGATTGATTCAGTGACTGGGCCTGGTGTTGAGATTTACTGGTGTGAAATTCTTTTTCTGTCTTTGTATCTTTTTTTGGAAATAAAATAAAGCTGCCCATCTATCCTCATACTCTATTTTTTCCTTCAAACTTCACAGAACAAACTTGGACACCACAGCTCTCAACCACGCCCTGGTGACCCAGGCACCCGACCCCCAAACACAAGAGCATCCACAGGCACGCACACACAACAAAACTGACAATGACCCACCCCACCACCATAAGATCAATGGGGTAGACAACCTTGATACACCCCCACCCTCCACCCCTTGCTCCAATCAGGAGGGAAAGAAGAACAATGGGAGACAATGTGAAGGTGGAGGTGAAGATGAAGGTGGAGGACCTGGTTGTGGCCAAGCTGCTCTCTCAAACCACCACCCAAATGGCTGGGGCAACTACGGTCCTCCCAACACCATGCCCCACAACAGCAACAGCCAACCCCCTCCATCCAGGAGTCACAGCGGACATCATGCCCCTCAGGGACATCCTGAAGGGGGTGTCGGCACAGCACACGACCCCAAGGAGCAACAGGAGAACGTGGTGCTGAGAAGGGGTTTTGTTCCCAGGACAACTCCAGAGAGGGTGGCACAGAGGAAGAGTTCAATGGCCCAGCTGCAGCAGTGGGTCAACCAGCGGCGCGGCATGGCCTCCCAGGAGGACATCAACAGGTAAATAAGTGAAGAACCTGTCTCTGTCTTCAGGTTTCTTCCATGTTGTCCTTGCACTTACCTTTAAATGGTGCTGCAGGGGTTGTGGAGACACTGTGGGGACACTGATGTTGCTGCTACTGTAAGTCAGTTACAGAGACCTTACACTGACAGTGAGAATTGCAATGAGTGCATGCAAAAGTATCCCACTTGTTAATTATTTTCATAGCTCACAGTAACACTGAGAAATTTGTTATCAAAGCACTTTACCTCCACTGCCTCAAATCCAGGCCTCTACATGAGGCTGATCAAATTTAAAGGAATAATTCCAAATTTGGGGAAATAGACTTGTTCCCTTTCTTTCTGAGACTGAAATGAGAGGATTGATATCAGTCTTTGTACAGACTGAAGGATGCGCCTAGCTTAGCATAAAGACTGGATCAGTGGGAACCAGCTAGCCTGGCTTTGTCCAAAATACACAAACTAACAAATTTAAAGCTCATTAAATAACATGTTTTAATTGGTTTGTTTAATCCATACACAAACATTGTCTATCCGTCAAGTCTTCTGTGAAGCCTCTGATCTGGTCTCTGATGTAATGTCTCCATAAACAAAAGCTTATGCAATTAGAGCAATTTGAATGATGATAAAATCACATGAAAATAATACATATTAAATAAAATAAAATACTACATAAAGTGTCTTTAATGTTCTTCTCCAGCATAGTTTATTGTTGTTAATCAGTCCAGCTACTTAAAAATCTTGAGCTTATTGTTTTGTCAGTGCACCTAACTCATCATGAAATTCTATCCTACCTTTGGATGTTATTTTAGTGCGCCTGAATAAAGAGAACAGCGCACAGTGACCTCAGGGAAAACACACTGACAACATCTTGCAAATAAGGAAACTTCTCGTCTTTCATCTTCAAAATGCCTCATTTCCACTATATGGGGCATGTTTAATGAATTTCATTTCCATGTACATAAGAAGTGCATGTGAAATATATTATAGATTATCTTACCTAGCATGAGATGTGTGCTGTAATACAGTGGACCTCCAAGACTGAAATGTGATTTCATTTGTTATCATTGCATACATATAAAATTAACTTTATAGACAACTTCACACTAGAGATAATGTCTTCATTGCTAGAAAGTAACTAAGTACTACTACTCTACTCTACTCACTCTAATACTGTACTTAAATATAATTTTGAGGCACCCATACTTTACTGAGTATTTCTAGTAGAAGTAGAAGTTTAGAAGAGTTTAGAAGAGTAGAAGTTTTAATAAATAAAGTTTCAGGAGCAAGACCACACCATAACTGTGCCACTTTGGCATTCCTATAAATACCAGAAACCCTCTCCTTCTCTTTCACTCTTGTATTCTGCACTTGCATGCAGTATCAGTCTACCCTCTCAGAAACAAGCTCAAGCTACCACCAGATATTAGCCGTTTGTCTTGGATTTCTTGACAGATAAACCATACTTCATGCCTAATCACATGATTGCATTATCTAAAACTTGGATATGAGCTGAAATTTCGATTAAAAAAAAAAGTAAACTCACAAAGGATCATGAACTGTAGATCAACATGTCCAATTCGGATGAAGATTTGTTTGAAACTGGTTCTCCAGCCATGACACAGCAGACAGACCACAGACAAGCGTCCCAGCAACACCACTGTACTCAGCAGTGCACATACCGGCATCGCAGGCACCTCCACTCAAGCTCCCCTAATGTGATTCTCCATTTCCTGGTAGATCTCAGGCCTCCTCTCCTCTGTTAGTGGATGCGATAAGCATAGTTGCAGGAGCAGGCAGCTTCAACTCTCCCCTCATCAGCTGCCTCTCTATAGTCTGGGATACTATCTGCCATGGTGAACCTATGGTGCACCCTCCTCTTGATCCAGCTGTCTTTACATCCACAAATGGAGCCTGACATCTGAGACTGATCTGTTGCCTGCATCCAACAACTGACGTAAGGTAAGGCATTTCCCTTCAACCAGAGCGACAATAAAGCCAGACCGTTTCATCTCTACTCAGTGGCAACAACAATCATCGAACCTCCCATGCTTTCGGCTTCCTCACCAGAGCCAATCATCTCCAGAGTCAGCAAGCGTGGTGTCACAGAGCCTCCGCTGCCTTCACGGCCACAGCCTGCATACTCAGCACCCCCTGCTGGGAGACCAGGTTGTATTCCTCACCAGAGCCAATCATCTCCAGAGTCAGCAAGCGTGGTGTCACAGAGCCTCCACTGCCTTCACGGCCACAGCCTGCATACTCAGCACCCCCTGCTGGGAGACCAGGTTGTATTCCTCACCAGAGCCAATCATCTCCAGAGTCAGCAAGCGTGGTGTCACAGAGCCTCCACTGCCTTCACGGCCACAGCCTGCATACTCAGCACCCCCTGCTGGGAGACCAGGTTGTATTCCTCACCAGAGCCAATCATCTCCAGAGTCAGCAAGCGTGGTGTCACAGAGCCTCCACTGCCTTCACGGCCACAGCCTGCATACTCAGCACCCCCTGCTGGGAGACCAAGTTGTATTCCATGCAGCAAACATCGCTAAAACTTTTCCAGCAGCCTCAAGTTCCTCACTCTACACAAACTTCCCAGTAAACAAACCACTGGCATCGGGATGCCAGGTTTGCATCAACCCTCATTCACATCAACAACCCTTTTCTCACCTGATAAATTCAAAGCCATTACTGGCAGGGGGATACCAGGCTCCAATTATTCCATCCCCGCTTTACCTCTGGTTTCTGTGAGCGGCACTAGGCACCTGTTTCATTTTAGAAGAGAAACATCAGCTCTTTTCGCCACACTTTAGAAACATCTTGCGGTTCCACCATAGACACTGGGTTGCCAATTACCTGTTCATTCTCACTAACGTTGCTTCAGTAATGCCTGCCTTTTCGTGCACAGGGTTGCCAGTTACTAATACAAATAATCTAACATCACCTCAGTAACATCCATGGTCACTGCCACCGGGTTGCAAGTTACTAATACAACTATAACATCACTTTAGTCATATCTATAGCTACTGGCACCGGGTTGCAAGTTACTAATACAACTATAACATCACTTTAGTCATATCTATAGCTACTGGCACCGGGTTGCAAGTTACTAATACAACTATAACATCACTTTAGTCATATCTATAGCTACTGGCACTGGGTTGCAAGTTTCTAATTCAACTGTAACGTCGCGTTAGTAATATCTAGCTACTGGCACCGGATTGTGCACCTGGTTGCCAGTTACTAATAAAACTGATCTAAAGTCACTTCAGTAACGTCTGCCATTACGTGCACCGGGTTGTAAGTTGGTAATACAACAAATCTAATGTCTCTTCAGTATCGTCCGCTGTTACAAGCACCAGGTTGCAAGTTACTAATAAAACCAATCTAACGTTACTTGAGTAACTTCACGCTGTTTCCATTATTCTGCACCAGGTTGCCAGTTGCCCATTCTTGGCTCGCTTAAGTACTTCAGATGGAGCACCCAACACCAGAATTCCAGGGTCCTCCACCTCCCCTCAGGTTTTTCAACACAAGCACCAGCAGACTACATAATTCAGAGCGAATGACACCGAGATGTCAGCACCCCCCGTCATCCAGCTCCAGCAATCATAACAGCCGGCCTTAGCAGGGGAGCCTGGCACTGGGATGCCACCGTTCCCTGCCACCCACTTCCAGCAACTGCAGCAGCCAACTCAAGTCGGGGCATCTGTCACCGGCAACCAGCAACCCATCGTTTGATCTCATCACCATGACAGTTTCATTACCTACGCCCCTTCTGTGATGGCCATCAAAACACATACCATCCATGTTTACCTTAGCATCTTAGAAATCTAGACATTTACTTCTCTAAACTCCTTAGCAGTATCTGCTTCTCTAAAGTCCTAACCGGCAGCTGTTCCTGGTCTCTAGCCATTCTCATTTAATTTCACTCCTCAGAGGACTTCTATACCAAGAGCCAGCTAAAGATACTTGCCGCCTTCCTCCTACTGCCAACTTGCCATCAGACAGCATCCACACCATGTGCTCCAGATATAGCATTCCTCATGTTGCTCGAAATTTAAAAGTCACGTTTTCACTTGCATTCTTCAGTTTTATCATATGCTCTGAATTCACTGCCTCAACTCTTCACTCTGACCCAAGCTGCCATGGCTGCTTTTCAGACTTATATATTTCTCAGATTACACTGTCTCTCTCAACCCAACTGGTCAAGGCAGATGGCCGTCAACCTAGAGACAGGTTCTGTTCAAGGTTTCTCCCTGTTAAAGGGGAGTTTCTGCTTGCCGCTGTCACCAAGTGCTTGCTCATGGGGGAACATTGGGTCTCTGTAAATTAAGAGTATGGTCTTGACCTGCTCTACATGAAAAGTGTCATGCGATAACTTTAGTTGTGATTTGGTGCTATATAAATAAAACTGACTTGACTAGACTACGTTAAATTAACTAAAACCGATAAATCCAGTCAGCCATACCCACTTTTTACTTCAAAGTTCTATCTACACTAAATCCTTCTGAGACCATCACAAGCTACTTGCAATTTCAGAAATTACAGAGTTTAATCCAGACAAGTGGCTACTCGTTTCTGGTTTCACCAGCACTTCCATCACATACTCCACCTGTCTGGCATTTCTCCCGTTCATTATTCCGCACACTCCTTCAGGAATGGAGCCACCACTTCAGCCTCCTGTAATGGCATCCCAAAGCACTTCATATGATTGTTGATGGTATGGTCCTTGCTAGTGAACTGAAGCTTATTTAGTGGAGTTTCAGGAGCAGGTCCACACCTCAACTGCACCATTTCCAGCATACCTATAAATACCACCAACCCTCTCCTTCTCTTTCACTCTTTCACCCCCACCCCCCCACCCACCCACACACACACATACACACACACACACACACACACACACACACATACCCTATTTCTCTCTTCCTGTTTTTTCCTGATTCTTCCTCTCCTTCATAGAGTCCTGGGGGGTCCGTCTTTACTCGGGTGCTATGGCAGATTCCCTATATACTTCTCCACAATGCAGTCAGCAAGCGGAAAAACTACAAACATCAATTGTTTTTCTTAATAAATCATTTCAAATGCATCTTGTTGATGATGTGGTCCTTGCTAATGAAATACTTCCACCACACTTCAGATGGGAATATTATACATTTTGTACTTTTACTTCAGAAGCATTTTGAATGCAGGATTTTTATTTATTTTTATTTATTTATTTATTTTTATCATTGTTTTACCAAATAAGAGGATCTGAAAATTCAAGGCTATACCTCCATCTTACCTCCATTGTTTCCTGTTCTTTCAGCCCATCTCGTTATTACCCAGTGAACCGAGGGGTCTCAGCCGACTACTACGGCTACCCTTGTGGCCCCCAGTATATGGAGGAGTACCCTCTCTACCCACCAGGGGTCCGACCGGATAGCATCTGCTCCGTCTCTGCTGTGGGTGGATATGACCGCCGCTGGACTGTTGAGGAGAAGCGCCGCTCCCTGAGGGATGGACCCCACCAGTTGTATGGACCACCAATGTCCAGGGATACATGGGGACCACAGTACTATGGTGGAATGGAAACCACCATGAGGCGTCTGTCCATCCAGCCACGCTCCAGATCTGTGCCCAGGTCACCATCCACGTCATCGGGTGGGCCCTACTCACCAGTGCCACCGAACTTTGCCTCACCAGCTCGATCGCCATCTGCCCACTTTGACAGGTTTCCAGGAAGAATGAGGGACGACGTGATCTATGCCGATCCATCCGTCTATAGCCTGAGGAGATCCCTCAGCTCACCAAAAGTGAGACAGCAAGTGTGTGTGTATGTAGTATCATACAGTGGATATAAAAGATAGCACCCACCTCAACTTGACAGTTTCCTTTGCCATAACAACAGGCCACAACTCACTTATTTAGATTTTGTTTATTCTACAATCTGTGACAGTTATTTATTTATTTACGAGCATTTGTCCCATGGTTTTACTGGTAATGAGACTGAATTTAGGTTTGGATTTAGGAAAGTAAATTTAACTAAATGTGTCATCAAAGATTAATATTAAGGCTCAAAATCCAAAGTTTGTAAAAGAAAATTCAAATTTTAAAATTTCACACACCCTTTCTAGAAGATAAAAGATGTTCAAAAAAGTCAACAGGGATGAAAGAAAGAATGAGAGATAAATGTTTTGTTTTCATAAGCTGTAACCATATTCATCTTACTCCACTCTAACCTCCCTTTCATTCTTGCCTCCATTCTTCCCTTCCTTCTTTCCTTATAACCTTCCTCCCTTCCTTCAGTATGACTACCCTGGTGATAGGAGGTCCTTAAGCCAAGGATTATACCACTACAACTACCCTGTATCCCCTTCCATCCACAATAAAATGGTATGTGCCGCTAATGTTCTGACATACATTTTCATCTACTGGATAACAAACACAGTCACACACACATAGTGATGGCACTTGATGTAGTGCTATGACTAGCTTTGCTGTGCAGCTGCAGGCAGCTGTGGGGTTTCTTCTGCACATCTGTCCTCCATCTTAACCCTTTACACATCACTGTATGTCTGCACATTTTCTCCTGACTTTTCTTACTTGTACTCCTCTCTGCTGCTCTATCCCTAACTGGAGCTGCTCTTGTGTGCATAAGTGCATGAGTGTATGTGTGAATGCATGTTGGTTTACACATAACATAAACTTAGGAAATGGCAGGGGGAACTAACCTCCATAACCTTCACCAACTTTACTCATGATCAGCTGAATATAAGACTTCCAAACAGATCCATAAAGTTACAGAGCCCCGTTCAAACATGCACCTCATTACATTAATGTGATGGTAAGTTAACATGTCGGTCTCATGTCTGAAGACAGGGTATCTGTGCATCATTAAAAGTCTTAAAAGGATCTTAATAACATTGATTTGAATGAAGAATATGAAAGGTCTTACATTTTTAGATGATGCCTAGACTCATAAAAAATCACATTGACCCACCAGACTTAATAGTACGTAATTAAATATAAAATCACCTGTTCGTCGGTCTCCACCAAGTCTTTTTTTTCACCCCCTCTCTTCTTATTTGTTGTTTAGCCCTTTGGCCCGCTTCTGCACAGACTGCCTGCTTTCATTAGTTTACTCACCACTAGCTGGTGTCCCAATGTGACCTTATTATATGATCATAAGCAACATTATGTTGGCAGTTTAAGAGCAAAGTCAGTGAAAGTTCTCTGAGTGTTTCAGATGCAGTCAGGTTGTTTAGATGAAATTATTTGGGCAATCTGAGGCTCATTCATTTCTGTAAAGTGTATATGCATTACATTAGTTGAGGCAATAAACAAACATTTTAAGCATTTATACTCTGGCGCCTCATTTTAGGAAAGGTGCCATAAAGCCCAACTATTCAGGCAAAGTGAGATCCTGTTAGTCATTTTTGATTAGGAGTTGTTGTAATGTCCACTGGTGTAGTATGCGCTACATGGTTACCTGGTTACCTGGATTTGGGGGAAGATTACCAGGCTTTGTTTGCAACATTATCAAAGAAGTCATACAGCCCAACACAGTACTTCAGAAAAAAACTATACCATTGATAATTTCCTAATCCCGAATGTTTAAAACCAGTTTATTGTCTTAAGTGATAATTAAAGTCACATCATTTTTAAAAACAGGATTAAAAAGTCCTATGTGCTAGTTAAAGCTTGGTTTTGGAATAGGACTGCTGTCCTGTCTGTTGTTGTGTTATCAGCCCTGGTCTTCACTTAGTCTGAGGCTTAATTGGACTCTTGATTTGGGCTGGTGTGTTCAGTCTCAAACTTTGACAGCCCTGTCTTTGTTTATTTGCACCAGGTCTATCAATGTTGTTTTGAATATTGCTTTGTTGTTTTACAAATTTCTGTTGTACACATTAAGGATTTCAAGCAAATTGCATTTAAAAGTTACCAAAAGTAGTTATGTGAGGTTTTCTCCCAGCAACACTGCAACACAAGTCATTGCATTAAACATTTACATTATTATATTGTTGATGGCGGTAATGTGGCAAGAAACACTTCAGTAGAAGATGGCTAGCTACTAAATATGACTTCCAAAAATTGGCTTTGCCAGCATTTTATGAGGAAAGAAATGATGATTGGCGGATTGATTGTTGTGCTTTGCTTTGCTTTGCTGCTGCCTTCTCTGAAAGCCTTCTATATGTACTGTATGTGTCTGTGTGATCACCATATGTGTTGCTGATGCTGCTGCTTGACTAAGGAGGACATATTAGACCTTCAGCTCCAGCGCAACCTGGAGTACCTAGACCAGCAGGTAGGATTACTCACACACATTGTTTGTCATGACATATATCACATACTCTGTGTTTCCCAGCCAACGTTCACATTGTCAAAACCTCATTCCTTATTACAGTCTCATTCCCTTTGTTCCTTCTTTCCTTCCAATCAATGTTTGTCTTTACATTAACTTTATTATATATTTATTTATGTTGTTATAAGATTCTGATGGCAACCCAAATGGTGTTCATCCTCAGCAGCAAAGCTCTGTGTACAAGTAAGAGAGGAGAGAGCAGCACGAGGAGGCAGGCTTCAGCTAGCAACGCAGCCTTATAACTGCTGCACAAAGGGATTAAGCATTAACTAGTAATTCCCTTTCCCTTTTCTTCTAAATGATACTTTTGACTTTAGGACTAATTATGGAACCTCAGTGCCAATACTGGATAGTCCAGTCTAGTTAAATTTAGTCCTCATTCCAGGCCTGGAACAAGGTCTGTAAACACCACTATAAAACAGCAGATACTCTATGTTCTCCATCATTCCTGCTTAAGCTCAAATGCCAACATCCGTGTGGCTGTGAGGGTCAGTGTGATGTAAATATTGTCATCTGCCCATGTCCACGAGGGTCCACAACCTTCGCCTCCAAGTACCCATGCAGCCTAAAATGTATGACTGCACGTACCATGTCCAGACAGCCTGTGTCAACTGCAAATGTGTCCACCAGCGTAGACACTCAGGGCCCAATCCACAAAGAATAGATTGTGGCCATGAATAGCACTGTGAATTGCGCAGCATTTGCACCTGCAATCTGCCCCGTTTTAAGGTCCTATTCACAAAAGATTTTGCGCTGATGATATGCTGGCATAAACACACCCATAAAATTTTGCAGCTGAGTGCAATTTAGCCTTGTTTTGCATCTGTTTGAGTGAGTGGAGTGGTTTCCGGTGTTTCAGGCTTTTCTCCACATTTCAACACACAGATTGGTCCAAAATGAAAACTGCAGAGAGCACAAAAGCCTCAAATTGCGTGTCTTTAATTAGCACAGGTGCACACACACAGAACTCTCCACAATCACAAACCAACTTTCATGTATTTTGCGTCTTTTACTTCTCTAGTATTTCGCATCAATAATATAATCTGCAGTATCACACAGCAGCTGAAACAATAAGCGCATCTCCAATCTGAGAAAGAGGCTGTGCGCATTTACGCATGCAACACAGTAGTGGTAACTTCATTGACACCAGATCAGCCAGGATCTGATGGTAATTAATGTTGTTTGTTCTGCTACACATCTACACAGGTCAGCTGTTACACACAGATTCCAGGTTCATATGGTGGAATTGTTTGTTATAAAGTAGCCCTTATGGATGAATCCTGAGCTCCATCAGAGCTGTCAGGACATTTTTAGGGCCTGAGCCCCAAAGGGGCGAAGACCCTCATGTATCTGTTCTGTTTCTGTCTTTCTTTCTTTCTTTCTTTCTTTATTATCTCACCACTTCAGTCCTAAATTTTTCAAATTGCCAAATTTGGCACGCACATCAGGTCTGGTGAAAAATTTGATAAAATGTAAAAATTATCCCCCAAAGTGCTAAAATGTGCTCTATAGCGCCACCTATGTAACTAAAATGGCGGCCATGGCCCGTAGGAATGTCGTAGAGAGATCGAACCAAAATTCAATTATTCGTCTAAACAAGACCTACAAATCTACCGCTGAAACCCTGGACCTAAATCCAACAGGAAGTCTGCAATATTCCCATGAAAGTATGACTTTGTGCCAATTTTGGACCCCGATCAAACGCTATCTCCTCCTAAGGCATTAATGGTATCGGCTTCAAACTTGAATACATGATTTATACTGTGCTGAACAAAAGTTGTTAAAAACTTTGTAATAACTCGAACGGTTTAGATATTGTAAGCCCTGAAAGTTGTAGTGCCACATCACACCTTACAATGTAAACCAATGGGGAGGCAATCTCTAGGCATGGACTTTGTGTCAAACAAATGGTTCTGATGTCTAAACTATAAGTCTTACCACTTTGAAACGTGTATCAATGGATTCGAAATTTCCTACAAAAAAATGTGATTTTTAATGTAGGATTTGGCCAAAGTCATGGGATTTATGAGGATATTTCACAAGAAGAGTGACATTCTCCTCTCCAACTGAGAGGGAGAGAGAGAGAATAGGAGGGGGGGGGGTGGTTGTGGGGGTTGAATGGAGCTCATTGAGTGAGAGTTTGGTCATAAAGTGCTGCAGAAAAATAAAATCAAAACTAAAATTTGTAGCTCTGTACTGCAGTTTTTCCTTTATTAGGGCCCAAGCACCTAGCGGTTCGCTCACACTCTCCATTCAAATATATGAGTATTTTTCTGTGTCCAGCTGCAGTTACTTACTTTCTCTACACACCTGACAGTACACATTTCAATCAAACTTTGACCAGGTCATGTGGGTTAAAAATCTTTACTTTTCTAAAGATAAACTTGATGAAAATTAGGAAATTAATTTGTTTTACACACAAACTCATCAAGAGTTTTGTTTACTAATTGAAATTCAAGTGAATGGGCCCAAAACTTGCATAATTTTGATGCCACAGGTGTGAGCAAGACAGACATGTCTCACCCTGCAGAAAATTCTCAGCCTCGCACCATTGAGATTTGATGCTTCACCATTACAGAGGAAGTTGCTATAACTTTATTGTACATGCTCCAGTCTGCACCAAACTTTACATGTTTGATAAGAGTCCCGGCCTGAACACGTCTACATGACAATATTCCATCAGTGATGCAAACTGGCTGAATAGCGCCCCCTACGAAATTTCAGCGAAGCAGCCCCAGCAGCAGGCAAAACAGTGAACAAAGGAAGTGATGTTTATCTCCTTCTTGCATTGTCTGAAAACAGCCTGGGTCTGAAGACATCTACATGCCTGTGACAGAAGCCCTTCAACTGCGTCGTTGCCTGACGTGCATGGAGGGCCCGTTCATTGCTGCTCGCAGCTTTAATTATTTTTGATCCCCCCCAATGTCTGACCGATTTAACCCTTGATATCATTCAATATCAGTTCAATATCATTCAAGCTTCACAAGCTTGAAGATTTGAAGAAAGAGAGAGTGAGGGAGTGAGTGAGGGGTGAGTGTGCACGCAGCAACACCAACTATCTGACAACACTAATAACTCCACCCTAATTGCGTGTGGCAATTATCGCTGGTCTTTGTGAATTAGAATCTTTTTGCAGCAAGGCTTATTTGCATAGAAAGGGGCCAATTTTGCACTGAATGTACAAATATTACCTAATTTACATACATGGAAATGGCATAGGTGTACCATGACGCAATTTGCTTGACAGCACAGTTTGCAGTGCGTTTCACCCTTTGCGGAATTACACACTATCTTTTTGACTCATTTGCACAGGTTTAGCAGCCACAAAAGCCGCACAGTCCTTTTGTGGATTTGGCCCTCAGTGTAGTGTAAACTAATTCATTCTTGCATCTTCCTCCTATTTTTGAGTATACCAGGCCTCATAGGCTTCATAGGCCCTGATGCAGGTCCATTCCTAGGCATTGGCACCACCAGCTGGAGTAGCACTTAAGAGATGAAAGATTTTTTTTCTAATTAATTTCAGATAGCTAGTCTACTTTTAAAAGCCTCTTACTGCTGTCCTGTGCACATGACATTGTTAATTGAATCCACTCATACTGTGCTAATTACATGATACTGAGAGGAGTGAGCAGGCAGACTCTGTAGGGGGAAACAATGCTGACTCTTGCTGCCTTATCATTAACTCCTCATCACAGACACAGACTTAAATAATAGAGTCTCCCCCATTGATTCTACATGCGACATGGAAACAACCAATCCCGCTTGTTTTGATTCCCTCAGGAAGCTGTCAGTAGCTGAGCACTTCGACTATACATGAGAAAAGCTGATTGTCGTGGTCAACAACTTCCTCATTCAATATATCATTTTAACCAGGTACCAGGAAACAGTGTGCAGACATTGCTCAGGAAATTAACGACTTCCTTCTGTTTCTGTATTGTGGCAACAGTAGAAAATAACTGTCCAATCGGAGCTAAGTATGTAAATAACTTACTTACTTAACCTACTTAACTTAATGACTTAATTACTCCAACACACCTGCACATGCCTCTCTGTTACATAGCATTGAGCAAGTTAACCATGAAACCCTGCCTTGCGCCAGCTGTTTCAAGTAATGACATCCATATTAAAATATTTTATATCATGGTCTGGGTTAATACTTGATTCTGATTGGCTGCAGGGTGTCCATCAATTCCTGATAATGGACACCTACTAAGTAGTTCCAGTGAAACTGTCTGTTCACCGTTCTAAATTAATGGGCTGGCTAAAATGCACCATAGAAATGCACCACAGCAACAGGAACGTGGTCAAAGCCTCCGTTTACAATTTATTGCAACACGTTAACAAGCTAACATGCAATTACAACAACAAGTGACTTCATTTCTTTCTAACCTATTTGGGGAATATTACAACTTTGATGACTGGGATGCAGCTGAAGAAAGAGAAATTGAAAAGAAAAGGGAGAAATGGCACAAGGTTAACACCGAGAGAATTATTTAACAAGGCATGCTGACACCTCGACATTAGAAATAAAAGAGATGAAAACGAAAAAGTGAATATCTTATTTACAACATTGAGTGTAGTCTTTCAGTGCCTCATCCTCATCCTCTGAACGGTGGCCGTAACACACAAACTGCAAGGAGTACACTGCCCCTCTGAACTTGCTGATACCTTAAAGCAATCATCTCACATTCTATTCGCTGTTCAACTTGCTACCTCAGGCTATGCCCAACAGTACACATGGCCTATCATTTGTTTGTGAAAATGTTGATATTGATTTGGGGACAATGACATGGCTGGATAGCTTGCTAGTCTTGTTGTTTAACATACGGTCAAATTATATTTACTCTTTGTCAACTGTATACAGTGTTGTTGACTTTGAATCTCGCTAGCATAACGTCAGCTTTCTGGCTCATAGCTGAGCCACAGTTCAATGTTCTATGAGCTGAGGAGACTACAAATATCTCCTGTTGCCAAATCATATCTAAGGTTTGTCCTATTTACTGGTGCAGTGAACAACGTTTCTATCGCATAAGAACCTTATGGGATGGTAATGATTGTTCCAGGTAGTAGTCAAACCCTCAGGTATTACCAGGGAAACAGAGTTATGGCTTGTGAAAAACTTTAGATTTTGATTGCAAAATGCATGAAAATATAAATTAATGGTCTTATTTTTTTTGGTAAGTGATCATGGTAGTGGGATATGCCCTTTGAGGTGTCCATTATCAGGAATTAATGGACTCAGCAGAGGAGCTCTGGCCTCCCTGTCGTCCATTAATTCCTGATAATGGACACCTCGTCGGGCATTATCACTTACATAGGAAACTTCAAAGTATTATAGGAAACCAGTAGGTTATGTTTTAAATACAGACCTTCCCAGCTGTCCAATGTATCTAAATTGCCTCACTAATTTCAGTGTGCACTGCAAATTGTATAATGTAGGGGAAAAAATTCTAAAATATAATCGTAATAAATATTTGATCATAACAGATTGTCATAAGTGGAAATGTGACTCTGATAATGACTGTATCTCAGCACAGAAATGACAGAGACTCTGTGGGGAGTGGAGCAGAAACTACACAGATGTTCAGTAACCTTGATAATGTGAGTATCATACAGAATAACCAGGTTTATTAAAAAAAATCAGGCTCATTACAGATCAAACTCTTTACAGGGACACTAGCATCTGTATAAAGTTACTAAAAGACAGACTATGTGTTGCTGATTGCATGTTACAGACCAGATGTAGAAAATATATTATAATTATTATAAGATAATAAAAAGATAAATCCCCCCAAGAGTGCCTGTGGATGTCTGGCCTGAAATGCCTGGGCACTGAAATGTCCTGAAACAGCGCTGGCATACCATCTGTGCAGTCATAATTTGACACTGCACGTTGACATGTGGACACTCACATGCGAACCCTTGTGGGCCCTCAGCAGCAAGTATAGTTTGCACTGTAACTGTGAGCTCAAGAGGAGTCACATCCACCTGCTACATGTGGCACATTTCTTTATTTGGACGTCACTCCTGGAGTTGGGGGTGTTCCCCAGATATAAAGCTGAGCTACTGACACATGAAGTGCTCCCAAGGCATTCTCCATAACCTGTTGTTCCCCTTCTCCTTTCCAAAAATGGAAAAAATGGGCAGTAAATGAAAAGTGCGAAGCAAGAGTCACCTTTTAAGTTCCTCCCTACATGTTACATGGTGTGCTGTCCCTGTGTTATGGGTGTATAAATAGGTTAAGGTCTGTCTGCAATGGGGCAATGAGTAAAATTTTAGCTCAGTAGTCAGCGCAGTCGTCAGTGATCTGGGAGACTCCAGTTCGAGACCTGGGGTGAGGACCTCCTTCTTAAGAGTTTATTCATGAACACTTATTATAACACTTTATTTTCTAAAATTAAAAGCGTAATAAAAACAAAAACAGGATTATAAAAGCCTCTTTCCACTTTTATTT
Organism: Thunnus maccoyii; assembly: GCF_910596095.1. Classification (NCBI taxonomy): domain Eukaryota; kingdom Metazoa; phylum Chordata; class Actinopteri; order Scombriformes; family Scombridae; genus Thunnus; species Thunnus maccoyii. The sequence goes on along the minus strand of NC_056535.1, from coordinate 124,946 downwards.
AAATACAAATACAAATAATTTTGCTGCCTCATAAACTATAGATACAAATACTGGGCTCTCTGCACATCCCTACTAGTGATGTAGTGATCTAGTAGCTTACAGCCACCTAATGTGACCTAAAGTTCAGTGACTGCAGCAAGTAAACGCTCTTTCACATGTTAACACAAAGTAATGTGGGAATTATAACTCACCATGACGTTTCTGTGGAGGATGAATCGCTGCATGCCACTGTTCACTTCAGCTCTACATGTAGTCTAATGCTGCATTCAAGTCACATTGGAATTACCAGTTTCCTGCCTCCACCGCATTCACATCAGATCGACATTACCAGTTGCCACCTATAGATATGATTCTCATTAACATCCAAGCTGCATCCAAATCGTAAACATGGGAATCTTTCCCATTATTACCTTCCCTCCTACATGACGTAAATGCAGCATCGCTATAGTTACAAGAAGTGTTTGAGGTGCCACAGTTTGTGACGTTTACTCATCCGTAAAGAGTCAAGCAACAAGTGACAGGACAGGGGCACTTCAGGGGCCAATTAGATTTCAGCTGGCCCCTGGATCTGCCCATGTTTGAACTTGACCATCAATGAACTAATCACTACAGGCTGCAACTAAACTATTCTTTCCTCTGTTAAGACATTTAAGTGTGTCTTTGGCTGCATTTACTGCAGCATCAACATCCATATCAACACCATCTCCACCTCCACCTGCTGCTGCTCCATCTCTCTCTCTCTCTCTCTCTCTCTCTCTCTCTCTCTCTCTCTCTCTCTCTCTCTCTCTCCATTCGTCAGTGCCTTGTGTATATTTTTTATGTCTTTGATTTAGGGCTGGGTGATATGGACAGAATCAAATATCATCATATTTTTGACCAAATACCTCAATATCAATTTTGCGACAATATTGTAAGGATTACTATTGATGCTTTCACAAAATAGTTACACAATGAGATTTTTGATAAATAATCATCAGCAATGTGGATATAATTACTATGTGGGTAAAGGCAAATAATAGAACAGCTAGTACAGTCTGGTAAATTCAGAAAATTACATCACTGTACTGTAATGCAGCCTGTAAAACGAGGAAAAGAAAACACTTATTGATATATTGCCCAGCCCTACTTAGATTAGTTTTACTATATCACCCCATCTTTCATTTGCCATTGACACATTTATTGCCTCCTAATGCATCACTTATTAGATATATGCTAACAGTGATTTAATAATAATAATTTTAACAATAATAGTTTTTCTTAGGTGAAGTTGAACACGGCCAAAGTAAATGCTCTGTAATCAGTACATTATTATTTCTCTTCAACCTACAGTTGGACTGTGTCTATGAGCTCTCCTTCATTGGCAGAAAACGCCTAGAGAGCTGTCCCTGGCACTGTCCAGGAGCTGACTGCATAATAAGCCACTGTCTTAGTAAATCAGAAGCTGAATACATACAGATTGCGGTGGAAAACTCAATGAAAACCATAAAACACTTTTTTTGAATCACAGTGACGCCTTGAATTCATGCATGCCTATAGTCCTCACAACACTTAAAGTAAATTTTCACCTTTGCCTGTAGTCTTTTTGACCTCCTCTTACAACACAGCATCATAACGACTTTTTTTCATTTAGACACTCTCTCTAGCACAACAAATCTTGATCTTGATGACTTTTTGAATAAATTAAGCAGAAGCATTCCTCAGAATAAAGAGCAAAAAACATTGAACCTTCCTTTCATTGGAGCAGTTATTGTCTAAACTGTTTAATTGACACTGATCATTTCGATCATTTGTTCAATCTTTGTTTTTACAGGTGCCTCCTTTCCATGATGTCTACAGCAGAGAGTTACATCCTACGCTGAAGCTCAATGAGATTGAAACCAGTGTAAGATGCAACACCAGACACACATTATTAACATACAAACACATTGGGCCTCATGCAAGAATGTTTTTGTATTCTTATCCTAAAACTCACTTAGGCTAGGTTCACATTACAGGCCTTAATGCTCCATTCCAATTTTTATTTTTGTGTCGATGGTTCACATTCATGTTTGTAAGTAACATGTGGCAAGCTCTGGTTTGAGGTCTGAAACTGCCATGCATGTACAGATTTAACTGAAATAGGAGCCATGGGCGTACGAGAACAACAACAATAACATTTATTGTCATTTGTCCGACAGTCAAATCAGAAACATGGATGACATAGCTGTGCTAGCATACATAGGTCAGCAGGCAATTCAGATGATAAGAATGACAAAGAGAACAAGAAGGTGACAAAAGGCAAAAGCCATGGTTCTGTTAGCGGCTGTTAACCCCCATTGCTGTTGTCTCTCCTCCATGTTTATTTTTACCGGGCTATGAGGTGCTGACACTGAATGATGATGACAGGCAATATGTTAAAAAAAACACATGAATTCTGATCTGAGCGTTCTCATAGCTGTCGCACAGCCAGAGATCAAATATGAATCAGATCTAGGACCATATATGCAAGTGGCCCAGATCTGATGTACATGCAGCTGTGTGTTCGTATAAGTGATTTTCTCACAAATCTGTTGTATGAGTGTTTCTTACATGAAGCCCAGATGATTTGCACTTCTTCCAAATACACTATAGGCCAACAGTATGAGGCAGCAGATTAATTAACATGGTTCAAGAATGACATGTTCAGTTATCACATATGGTTGTAAAGATCTGTTGTCTGGTACTCCTTGTTTTATGTGTTCTCCCTGGTTTCTACAAAATACATGTGTAACCCTAACCCTAACCCTAACCCTAACCCTAACCACCTGTTGTCCCATCTGACACAGAAACTCTTGGGTCGACTGTGTGAGCAGAACAGAATAATGAAAGACCATGAGGCTGTTGTCCACAGACTGAGAATGGACAAGGTAAATTGTTTTATTTGCTGTATTATATCATAATGTAAATAAATGTTTTGTGATGTAAAGCTAACCAAATCTGTGCTGTTCTAATAAAAAACAAAGTTATCTTCACCTCTGCAGTTGAAGATCAATGTTTTTTTTTTAAATTCTGATAGAAAACCATACAAATGATCTTATCTTCCAGTATGTAATGATATATACTCATTGACCAGAACAATAGAAAACACCTGACAGTGTCATGCAATGCAATACAACAGGTTGTGGTGTCTCAGTTCAACAACAACAATTTTTAATTATTTCAGAGTTGAACAGCAGCAGGATTTATTAGTGGACTGTTGTATCGGATTGCATTACATTGTGCAGATTTTACTTTTGTGGTCACTCAGTATATGCAGTAAAGGAGCTTGTGAACTTGTCATTTCTAATAAACTCTTCCTTCTTTGCTTGTCATGCCTTATGTTCCCAGGACAGCCTAGAGGAGGCATTGGTGGCAACTCATCAAGAGATGGAACTGTATCATAACCAGCCTCTGGCCATGGAAAAGCTGCAGTTCAAAAAGGAAACCCTGCAGAACCAGCTTATAAACATCAGAGGAGAGCTCTCCCAGGCTTCCAGTGTAAGACACATCATCACATATTCAGAATTCTATCTTTTGATCCAACAAAAATGCATAGATGCATACTAAATAACATTTTCATTTTAAAGTATTTTGCAAACCTTTTGAAATTTCCATTAATTTCCATTGCCATCGTTTCAATCATTCTGTCATACAGCGGTGTCTATCAGTGTTGCCAGTTCTCAGCAATAAATTTGGTGACTAAAATGTTATGATAGTTGAAAAGAATGATGACCCAAATGCAAAAACAAGAGCCAGGTTGTAAAAAAAAAAACCCTAGCTTGCATTTAAAATCTGTTTTCATTTTGTCATTTATACTTTGAGAGTCAAAGGCATTAATCTCAGAAAGGCATTATTTATTTAAGCCACAGATGTTAGAAACATTCTCTGACTAGGGCTGCATTAATATGTACCTCTCTCAGGCTTTAACCACCACTCGTATGGAGTTTGAAGCATTAGAGGATGAGGCTAATGCCATCCATGGAGATCTATGGGAGCAGCTTAATGCAGGAGTGCAGGTAAGACATCACACTGTCTGTTTGTCTTTGCAGCCCAGTTGTAATATGCAAAGGGAATGGAAAGCTTCTTTCCAAAAGAACATTTTGAATGTGCAGTTACACACCAAGAGCAGCCATTCATCCATTATTTATATAAGACCTTCAATTAAGATGAAGTTCATCCATATTTAGGATCTCTTTCTTTTGAATTTAGAGATCCTGTGAGAAGCTTTTTCCCTCTCTTCTCAGAGTGCAGCCACCCCAAAAGAGTTTTCCCTAAAAGTGTAAGAGTTATGACATACTGTATATAACCATGGCGAATATGATAGGGAAACAAGGTCAACAACACTCTTAACAGTTACAAATGTTTTTATGGGACTTAAAGGTCTTCAATGATAAAAAAGAGGAAAATACAGTGTAAAATGGGGGAGTTTCTGTACACAGAGTCAATGGTTAGGAACATACCTCAGTTGTGAGCTCACGATTCAGCTAATTTTTAGTATACAGAGAAAACGACATTGTGCTATGAGTATTCTATGACATGGACCTAATTGGAGTGTATTAGTCTAACTCTACAGCAATTATTTGGTCCAAGTTTCATTTCATTCAGTATTTTTTAGTTTTAATTAAATGTTAATGCCAATACACAATATTAGTAACATTGTCATGATGTTTGGAAAAAGCAGTTTTCATAGGGACTGTTTATTTAATAAAAAGTAGTTCACTTCTGCTCTTTAATGTACTTTATCTGTCCTGGCTTTTTTCAGAGTGAACTGGTCCGAAGGCACATCCAGAAAGAGTTTTGGAGAGTCCAGGATGTGTTAGAGGGATTGCACAAGAATAACTCATCCAGAGGCACTGACACAGCCAAGCACAGAGGTGCTGGAAACAGACCTGGAAAATAGTTACATTTATGGAAATATCAGTGTTTCTTTCATGTATATTCTAATTACTCTTTCTCTTGTACAGTGGCCTGCGGTGCATCAGGCTCCTTTAGCACCAATAGTCCAGCCAGTCCCCTGAGCTCAGTAAGCCTCACCAGCCCACTCAGCCCCTTCTCCCCAGTGCCCGGCTCCCAGGCCTCCCCCACCAAACAGCTGGGCCCGGAGGTAAGCACCGGACACACCCAGCCAGGGGCCAATCCCAGTCCAAAACCTTGCTCAGGCCTATGCTCAGACTCAAGAACCAACCCTGAAGTGCGTAGAAGATCGAGCCCTAAACATCGTCCCAAGTCATGTATGGTGCCTCATTTTAAATGTGACCCCAAGCCTAGGTCTAGACCCAAAAGTTACAGGGAGCCTGACACAAGCCTGCATGCCGAAAATATAAATTACTATAGTTGTGAAACCCATGAACACACCTTTCCTCAGCCCTCCCTAGATTTACAAATCCTTAGGGAGTCCTTGGGTAGATTACACCCTGTGATAGAGGAAATGGACCAAAAAATCAACTGCCGAACCAACTCAAACTTTGACCAACATATAAATCAAGCCAATTCCAGTGCAGAGGAACAGATGAGTTTTCTGCAAGTACAATGCCAGGACTCTAAGTATACCAATCAGCATTCAGACAAAGTCCAAACCCACTCGCACCTTAAGGAAGTTAGTTTGTTAACCTCAAATATTTGCAGCCAAGAAGTCAAGATTGGCCTCAGAAAAGACATCTATCCAGACTCCCACCAATCTTACTTCTCAGCAGGATACCATGATGGCCTCAGAAACATGCCCTCCAACAGACAATTTTCTATGCCTGAATCCCAGAACCAGTTTCTACAGGACACATATCAGACTAATGTGTTATCACTACACCACAGCCCATATCTTTATACACCCTCAGTCCCCTATATTAGAAGTGCTAGTGAAACCCAACATCACCAGTTTGCTTTGCGATCATCCTTCTGTGCTGGTGCAGGTGCTAGGCCACTCACTTACCCCAATAATCAAGGGGAACTTAGTACTGATCCAGTGATTTGTGTCATAACACAGTCTAATTCACCCAGTAAGCATTCAGGTAAAGTCTTCATGCAGACCAATCTTTAAAAAATGAAGAATTTTTTGTGTTGGAGTACAGAAAGCGTACCTTAGTGTTATCTGTCTTTTAGATAAAACTGAGCTAAGATTTTTTTAGATAAGACTAAGCTACACTTTATCTACTCCAACACAACAAACTCTTCCTGGCACTAATCTCTCCAACTCTGTCATGGCTCAATATTTAGCTGATTTTGACAACAACTTAACTCTTGCAAGATTTCAGAGCAAGACTTCTCCTTGAGTGAGACTTGGTTAGACACAATAACAAACAGACTGGATTGAAAGGTAAAGAAAAACATTTTATTTCTCTGTATGGTTCTTTCCATAATGTTGTCAGACACTTAGAACAACAATCTGAGCCTGTCAGTGGCAAAAACAAGTGCTTTTAGTGGACATACATTGATGGGGCGCTATTTGCCCCAAAGGATAACATTGCAGCTTTTTTCGCGGCTGCAGCGCTCTTACTCAGCACTGGACCAATTTCAAAACTTGTCCCTATTAGTCACCTAAACACAAAAAGATGGGAAAATAGGACCCAGGTTGAAAAATACCTAAGTTTCCCTTTAAGATTTTGAGTCTCGAGATAGAAGCCTAAACATTTGGTTAGATTTATGGCTATGATGTATGGTAAGTTAAGGGTTCACTTGTGCTGTTACATAAAGTTGCATTCTCTCATTGATGTCAGTCTTTCATAAAAACCTCTATGGTACAAAAAATTTCACTTGCTGACCTGTTCCAGGCTTTCCTGTCAACCAATTAAGATATATTAAAATATATTATTTGAACAAAAATGAGTAATCTGAGTTGGTTTTGGTTTACATGGGGAGAATTGTTAAGGTCTCTCTTAAATAGCAATGTCAAGCTTTTCTTTACCCTGTCAATGCCATCTTCAAAGACGAATCCAGTCTGTTTCTTAGTAATACAATGCTGTTCAAATGTTACATAGCCAGATTAGCCAAAAAACTGATCAGTGTCTTCTTGACAACTGAATTCTAGGTGACAAAATGACTTACACAGAGAAAGTTGAAATGTGGTGGCTGTTTCACAGAGCCTTTCATGGACTGTGTGAATATAATAATTCACTGAAGGCCAGTTTTTCATTGTCCACCACGGGATTTTCACACCTAACTCCTTAACATGGGATCAAGGCCCCATTCCACAGAACCATTCCCATGAGTCCTCTCTGCTCTGCACTTTGCCTGGCTTGTTATCACCCCTCCTGATGCGCAGCACTTTCTCTTCCTCCTACCCCTCTCCCCTTCTTCTGTCTCTTGTCTCCTTCCCTCCTGCCCCTACGGTGATCTAGGAAAGTGTTCCCCCAAGACCTCCCCTCCCTAAATCCTATTACCCTTTGGAGCCCTCCCCCACTTTCCCTCCCTCCATCCCCCCCCCCGCCCTTTGACAGCACCGCCTGGCTACGCAGCTTGGGCATCGATGATGGTTACCTTGATGGTGAAGATTCTCACATCAGAAAGGTATTTGGGTGTTTCTGCCCATCCTGCCCTTGCTTCAACCTGTCCTAACTGTTGTCCAACATCATCCTTTAAAAAACATCATTCTTAACCACTAGAGACTATTTATCCCTGCAATTCCACATGTTCTTCCTATTTCCAGACCTCTGCTAGTTCAAGCGCTGCACCCATTGCCACATATTATCCCTCTGTGTCTCCACAACAGTCTGTATCTGACCTCCCAAAGCACATGTTGCTGCTTACCCTTTGCCTCTAATGGTACCTAGACAAGAGTTGTGGAGTTCTCTAAAGCCAAAGATCATTTGTAGTGATGTAGTCACGTTACTTATGACATGGTCACACCAGAAAGTGTCACAGTGAATGTTGCTGATGCATGTTCATGAAATAAGTGGTGCTGGATGCTTTGAGGTTGACCACTTTTGCCCTTGTCTTTAAGCAGTTGAATTAAAGGAACTTAAGAGTTTAGGGTTAATTTGGGACACTCAGATTTTCTTTGTTCCCTCAAAGGTCAGCATTGTCAAGATAGTTTGTAAGTTGTCAATTGTGCAAATTCATAAAAGCTCATTGAGCAAATGCACTGATCTCTGTGATTCCACTGAAATTAAACTATTTCAGGCTGAAATGTCACTGTCATACATTTTGGTGTGTCTGCAAGTTATGTATTGCTTCTGTCAGGTATGCCAGGTGTTTTAAACATGATGCACAGTAATACATTATCCAATGCACTATGTGTTTAAAAAAGGTGAATGTATACCGGAGTGTGCACTGGAATGCTTCAGGTTTAATGGTGATCACATTATGAATCATATCAGTTCTCTGTCTTGCAGTCCAAGTTTGGAGAACAGAACAATATGAGTGACATGCAGGACCACATCCAGGACAGGCAATCCACCATGAATAAAGGTACAACAACCAAAGCCCCATCCAATTTTTCATGTGATAACTCACACTACAGAGCTTGAGCATGATCCAGTATCCATATCATATCCATATCCATATCCACTAATTAATTCCAGTAATTAGTTCTTGGATTGGTACACATAACCTCACGGGGCAGGGGATTACACTGATGACATTCCTTCTACTGACATTTGTAAATTACAGATGGAAAAGAACCCATAATTCATTTCAGAATTTTGTTTTATGAAGCGTGATTGTACCATGAAATCAAGTGAGACTGACAGGATATGCATATATTGCCTTATAGTGTGAGCTTTGAGAATTGAGCTCTCTCTTCTTTCCCTTAGATTTAAACTTATCTCTTGTCTCCCTTGCCAGTTGGCATTGTTCCTCCAAGAACCAAGTCACCTGCTGATGAATCATACAGCAGCTCTGCTGGAGTTTCCCGGCATAACAGCAGATTGCCTAATGGAATGTCTAGGGTATGTCAACATAAACTACATGTAATTAATGCCCACATTACAATCAAAGCCACAGCATACAAATAAAACATTGTGCAGAAATCAAGCCATCACCTGTCAATTCTGTCAGTCAAGCAAATACAATCCATCTGAACTGCGTGAGCTCAGATTTAATTTTCACATGCTTACATAAGCTGCATACAACAAAGAAACACCCACATAACATTCTGAGCACCACCAACTCAACCTTTTTACCTAAATAAAAATAGAAAATACATCTTCAGGTAATTGAAGGAGTTCAGATGTTTGAGATATTATTGATATCAAGGAGGTCTGGAACAAGTCAAAAAAGGACGTGGAGGTCCTGCCAAAATGTCTTTTCGTTTTGGACATGAATAGATGTTAAAATTATTTCTTTCCAGAGGTGTCTGTCTTAATGACCTCATAAATGTAAGCTCTGAACTCTCATCATCAAATTTCCTTTGTGGTTCCAATCTAGAACTGCCACAGTTAAGTGCTCAAACTCCCATGTTATACTGTTATCTCCTGAAGCAATTAAATAATTACAATTACAAAATGAGAGGGTTATTTGATATCTCAAGATAACAAGATGATTTAACTGTTATGGTTTTAAAAATACATTTCAGCACAGCATAGTACTAAACATAATTGCTATCTTAAGAAAGGATAATGAGCCAAAGACCAAACAAAATTAGTAATGACATTTACCTTGGTCTTTACAATACATAGTGCTAATACTAAGTCAATGCAAGGCAAGTTTATTTGGATATTGTGTAGAGATTCATACAGTGCTTTGGTTAATGTATGAAAAACAAACAGGAAATACAGCATAAACAGATACACAAAGGACAAATAAAAAGTAAAGATGATTTTACTGTTTTATATAATTTAGTTAAATGGAGGCATGTAAATATTACATAATAGTGACCAAGGGATTGAGCCTTGGGGAACCCCATGTTTGTCCACTGGGATGCATAGTTGCCAAGTAAGACAACATAGCTTTTACCCTGGTGATAGGACCTGAACCACTTTAACACAGTTTTCCACTCTATTTAGTAGTGTTTTATGGTCAGCAATGTTAAAGGCAGCACTATGTTTTGCCTGAATAAAATAATGTTTCTTTTCCACATCATTGCCGTAGGAGCGTCCAAAGAGTGCTGTGTTTCCTGCAGAGGTGAAGTCGAAGATGAGCGTGGAGGAGCAGAATGAACGAATCCGTCGCAACCAGAGCAGCTCTATGAGGGACAAGAGGCGGAGCCTAAACCTATCAGGTGGCCAGTCTACAGCCAACTACAAAGTGGTATGATCAACCATGTGATGATGCTTGTCAAACATGTCCTACAAGGACAGCAAACACATTGATGAATTCACAGCCTGTATGGTGCAAACAGCTTACCAGTGGAGCAAAACCTAACCATGTGTTTATACTCCTATAACAGTAGTAGAGAACTGGTAAGCTTTGATCAATATTTTGTACATTTAACACATGCAAGATGGAACTTCTGTTCATGTAACAATCATATTGTTATGAAAATTGATATTCATATTTGATTTAAATGGTATATTATGCTAGAAACCTGCAGCATCAGAAAGCCTCAACAACATCTACTCACATTCCAGGACCTGTTTAATGAGGGGAAGATGTGTGGCACCCCACCACTGCAAAGCCATAGGGTTCACTTCCTGGTAGTGGTATCTCTGGTTGGGTCATGTGGTTTAAATATGTACAATGTGGGATTGCATCTTTTCCACTGTAATAACAACTACAACAACTTGCTTGTTTGTCAGGACACCAATCCTGAAGTATGGTATGGCAGGAAGGGGGAAAAAGGGGGTACCACCCCTCCAAAGACATTTTCAAAAAGTGTGTGTGTGTGTGTGTGTGTGTGTGTGTGTGTGTGTGTGTGTGTGTGTGTGTGTGTGTGTGTGTTTGTTTGCAGGTTCGTAGGCGGCTGACAGCTCATGAGATTGACATCAAAGACTTAGAGGCAGCGGTTAGAGGACCGGGGCTGGAGTCTCCTCGGGAGGAAATTGCTCGGCTGAGACGGTTACAAGTTGAACCAGAGCACTACGACCTGGATATCAACAAAGAGGTGAGATCAGTCAGCTGATGCATCACTCCCTCATTCACTCTTTCATTCATTATGGTCATTGCATTACACTACTGTATGTGTAATATTTGAAAATGTATGACTTTGGCACCCTAAAGTGTTTATGTTCATTCATGTGTGTTATGTTTGTTCTAGCTGATGGCTCCTGACAAGGTTCTGATCCCAGAGCGCTACCTGGATGTAGATGATACCTCTCCTCTGAGCCCAGAGGAGCAGAAGGAGAAGCAGAAAAAACTGGAGCGGATCAAGACCCTCATTGCTAAATCAAAGTGGGTTTAGACTCAAACATAGATTTATTAGTCAGTTTTCTGTACTGCTCTGTACCATATTTTCCAAAATGTTAAAAAAAAACCTAAAGGAAAACACTGAACATAATAATTCTGCAATTAGACTCAAATTATATGTGCCAATTCAAAGCCTGGAAACATGAATCCATTACTTCTCAATTGCAGAGAGAGGGGTTCATTTTAGCAAAGTATATAATGTATATATTAATAACAAAGACTACAAAATGTTCTAATATGCAGATGACATTGTCTTATATAAGTCAGTGTAGCATAATCATTATCCGTGACTAACAAAAGAACCACCTTACTTTTTTTTTTCTTTGTCTTTGCATTTCCTTTCATCTACCCTCTACAGTCTGCAGAACATGGTTCCTCTCCTGGATGGACCAGTGGAGGGTGGAGCTTCGGTCAGCTCCCAGCAGCAGTTGCAGGAGCAAGAGAAGCGTATTGAGATCTCCTGTGCTCTGGCTGCAGAGGCCTCTCGTCGCAGCCGCCTTCTCTCTGGTGAGGACTCACTCCACACAACTGCTACCAACACCATCGCCACATCACTAACCTTCTCCCACTAACTGCTCATCGTGATCACATAGCACAGGACAAGCCACAATACTTAGTCCCAACACTACCTCATGCACATTGCTGCACATACCTTCATGAGGTCTAGCCAACTAAAATGTTATCTGCCAGGGTATTATTATAGGCAAAAAACATTTAACAGCCATTTCTTTTCATTTCGAAATCTATAGCTGGAAGGCGAGACCTTTTCATTCGTTTATTGCTGACAGTTCCTGTTACTGATTTTGCAGGTTTGGCCATAATTCTTGTTGGTTATGATAACATTTTTTGAGAATAACCTCCATCCCCCCTGCCCATTTTTAACTGTTCACAAACAGTTGAAAACTTCATGAGACATTTTTGAACATTTCCTTCACATTCAGCAACATGAGATCCAGATTAGAGTCCTTTAATAACAGGCCTGATCCTAAAAATAAGACACAGCTGCCCAGTGCACACTCAAGCTACAAGATGAAAATGAGATAATATGGAACTCAGTTCATTCTAAAATAACTGTTATTTGAATTTAATTATATTACATACATAGCAGCAGAGGATATGCAGTGTTCATTAAGTATGTTTCTGTCAAATTAAAACAACAGGTGTGGCCTAAATTTAGTATACCTTGTTCTTCACAAGCTGCTTAATACAAAAACTAAAACCAAAACTATTATATTGATCAGCATAAATATATGAATCAAAGTATAACTGGGAGAATGACTCTTAAAATTCATGTGAACTGTTAAACTAAAAAGACATATCACTGTTAAAGTTGTTGGGACACACTCACAATTCTACAATGGTGTTACAGAGAGGAGACTCTTCACTCACACGTGATCTTTGGCTTAGTGCAGACACCAGCTGCAAAGAGCACACAAACCCAACAACAGCCAATTTTCATTTTGGCATGTTGTCAATGTTAGGCATATGTTTAGTGCCAGCCAAAAATGGGAAGCTTCAATGAATGAATGTTTTGTACACTGATCTTTACTAATAAGAAAGAGAGAGGAGAGATAAAATAATCAATAAAAATAAGTGTATTTTACAATCTGAGTTTCAGATTTAACACGCACACACAGAGAAAATGAATTATGCACTGTAGAGCAGCATTGCAGTAGGCAGGTACAGTAAAGAAAGGAGCGATATTTGATTATTTTTTTAGCCAATACCAATTCATTATAATATGCCTGGAATAGCACCAATACCAATACTAAGGATTGACTGTGGACATCTCTAGTTTATGATACCACATACACCAGAGCAGCTACTCATTATTTCACTACATCCATCTTAGATTCATGATGTCATCAGACATCATGTTTTAATGCATGATCCCATGTTTATCTAAACAGGAGTATTTACATTAGGAGAAGCAGATTTTTTGTTTCTTTGTCTTTGTTTCGCTGTTGCATGCTTTTGTGTTTTTTCAAATTGTATTGCATATGTATATGATAAGCTATTTTACAGCAATCCTTTTACAGATATCATTCAATTAGTTGTATTTAGTAAAAATTATTAGACAGAACAAAAGCAAAAAATAAGTGCTTTTTAGCTTCACTGACTCATGATAGAGGTGTTCAATATTGACCTACTATTGTATCGCAAGTCCTATGTTTTCCCTTCAGCAAATCTTAGAAAGGAACAAAACTATCGAATCCAAATCCTCAGCACTGGTGAGACAGACAGCCAAACATCAGCAAGAAATTCTTCATTATGGTGCACTATCAATGTAAGTCAATATGACTTACAGCATCAAAGATTTATTTTGATTCTGGACCATACCCATATTCTTTCATGAGTCAGCAGGCACAAGTGGATTTATGCTTCATAGCAAAAATGCAATAAAAGTATCTTTAAGTTCCTTTTACTTGACTCTTGTGATACTTCTGACACTGTCCTGAGTCACCTCATAGTTCAGTAGTGCTGAGGACTTCAGGGGAGTCACACATGTGTCGCTAAGCCACATCAGGACAAGGATACATGGTGATCCAAAGAAACCAGATTTAACACTTTTCTTAACCCTGAAAGTCAGTAGATGTGTGTGTTTTCTAAGTCACATGTCTAGATGCTCAGGAGTCCCTCCTCTTCAGCTACTTACCTCACCATACTTCTCCCTTTGATTGACTCACTCCTTGTTTTGCTTGCATTTTCCCTCTGTTCACTCCTCCTGCCTCCTTTCATCTCACTCCAGCTCAGTGCGTCTCCAGTCCCCCCACCTCCCCGACCAGCCTGGCCCCTCCCCCTTCCTCTGCTGACTTCCCCAACTCTGCTCACATCATGAAGGTGTGAGACTGACCAGGTGAGTTAGCATTCACCACACCCTTCTTCTCCCATCCTGTTTAAACCCTCTGCTTGGTTCACTCTCTGGAACTGCTTTTGCCCACAATCCCATGAGTTTTATGATATGATACAATATGAATATGAAATGAATAGCAAGTTTACGTGAGGACTGCTATTTAAAATCTAAATAACTTCATTCAATTCAATTCAATTCAATTCAATTCAATTTTATTTATATAGCACCAAATCACAACAAAAGTCATCTCAAGGCACTTTTCACATAGGGCAGGTCTAGACCATACTCTTTAATTTAAAGGGACCCAACAATTCCTCCATGAGCAAAAACTTGGCGACAGTGGTAAGGAAAAACTCCCCTTTAATGGGAAGAAACCTCGAGCAGAACCTGGCTCTAGGTGGGCTGCCTTCTGCCTTGACCGGTTGGGTTGAGAGAGAAAGAAAGAGGGAAGGGAAGGGGTGGGGACAGAGAAGCAGAATAACAACAATAATAACAATAACAATAATAATAATAGAGATATGACTAGCAATAACAAGTAGCAGCAATAGCCGGAGATGTTGATGGACCATATTTGGTCCAAGCACTCCATATAGCCCTCAAACGTAATGTAATGTAATTAAATGAACACAGCAAAATTTTGGATGATCACTTTCCTCTTTGGTTTACAAGAAGTAGGAGAGACAAAAGTATTTAACTACCTGCTTGGATCTGTGCAAATATATTGCACATAATTGAGCACTAGAACTTAAGGTGGAAAAACCTCCTTTTCACTGAGCTTGAAGGTCTGAAGGTCCATTTTTGACCAATTATCAACAAGATCCATCATGCTTTTTACATATTTTTTCCAAAAACTTTGGAATTCTTTCTCATTATGAGGTGCAGTAGCAGACAGTGTCTCCTTCTGCCGCCCAGAATATGTTGTACCATAGATGCTAAGGGAGCAGAAGTTAACAGGGAACTATAACAAGACTCTTACAAATCTGCCTTTCCTGTACAAAAACAACATGCCCTGCTGTATATAGTAGTAAACAGTACTGAGTGACACGCAGGTAATCTGAAATGATCTTTGCATCTCTCTCATTTTTTCTTCCTTTGCTCTGGTTGCCTGTAGTTCAAGCCCTGGCTGCTGTCAAGTTTGATGGAGCATCTTTCTGAGGATTCACTAGACAAGTTGAACAATGAAGATTGCCCCAAACAAATGACTTTGAATTTTTTTAGCACCTAAACTGAAACAACAAAAGCATGGATATCTGTCAAAGGAGGTTCCTTGGAGGCAAGAGCAAATTTACATCCCACATAGAAGATACAAAGACTTAAAAGCTCATGTCCCCAAACTTCAGTTCATCCAACCCACAACTGTTGCCCAACATGTGTGCCCAGGCGCACAAAGGAAGACTCCAGTTCTCTTACCTGATTCAAGAGGTATAATATTTCTATAAAATTTAGCTCAGGACATATTCTACAAAATAGAGATTACTGATGAACTATGATGAGGATGATGAAATGTTTTACACTCACTATGACAAAAAGTGATTGAACTTTGAGGTTTGATGTGGATCAGTTAACATGGGGAAACTACATATGAGAGGCCCACACTGGAGATAAACCAGCAGAGGAACTTCAGAGATAAATAAAGAGGGAGAGTTTGGGACATGGCCAGATGAATGTGACTGAGGTTGTGTATCTGGATACTAAAACCAGAGGAGGATGTTCATTATCAATTCATCTCCATACCAACCATGGAAATCCCCCAGTGGCTCCTGGCCCAGTAAGGATCAATGACTGAGGTTTGGTATTTTCCCACAGTGACACATATTCTTACACTTTGACAACCAACCATAACAAGAGTGAAGCCTCTTGCCCTTTGTGAAAAGCTGAGCACTCTCCTTCTGAACTCACTGTGATGCCGGTTTCACCTAGACCTCCATTCCCTACCCTACTCCTATCCTATCAGCCTGATCTCCTATCAGTTGCACTCATATGCAAACATTAGCATTACATACATTTTGGGGGGACAAGTAATTACACCTGGATTATGTTTAACTTTAATGCATCATCCATCTTTCACACCAAACACACCAGAGTGCAATAGTTTATGCAAGGCAGAGCTGAAGATGAAGAGCATTTCATAAACCACGACTCATCCTACAAAGTTGCTAACTACAGCTACTTGTCCCATGGCAGAATCAGAATATGGTATATGTGAAACACAGTATTCATTTTCTAACCTGGTATCCCCACTCTCTCTCAAATTTGCTGTCATGCTCAAGATTTTTTATTCAACTACTGTAGAATCAGGCAGTAAAGCCCCTGACATCAGAGATGCACAAAATGAACTCCACCTTCATTCTTTCTTTCCCATCATTACTGTTATCATCATACCTTTCACCTGCTGTCAGTGATGGAATTCCATTGTTCAGTGAGGTCAGCTTATTTTGCCCTGTGCAGTGTTGCCCTGGTGTGTTTGGTGTGCCCTGTCAGATTGTTCAAGCAGAAAATCTTTTGTTTTAGTTGAAATAAGATCATTTTGTGTTATCTGCATGATTAAGTGTTGTTAGACACTAGGACAGACACACTCACTGTGGTTGGACTCGCTGATATACTTTTGTTCAGTCTAAAGTCTGTTCAAACCTGAGCTGCCACAAAGGAAGTGACACCATCTTCCCCAATCTCTATCAATCCATCATTGAAATGAGCATAACGGCAGGAATGGAATGTGTACTTGATAGACCATGCGTATTTCAACTTTTGCAATAGCAGATTAAAAAAAATTGGAGGGGAGTGACACAATCCTCTCTTCTGATGTAAAGAAGCATCTGTATGAGGCAGCAACAAAGCCAAAAAGGAGAGACAGAAATTGCTTTAAGACAAAGGTAAGTTCAGAAGCTTTTTCTTGGTGGAATTAAGAGTTTTCACTTTAATTGTCTCACAGCATGTGCTCATGGAAACTACAGTATGGTAAGTGCAGTAAGGTTTCAGCAAAGGCAAAGATAAAGATGGTGGTCATCAGGTGGTTAGACAATGAAGATGTTAGCACAGACTGTAGGTAGGAAACATTAGAGTTCCTGGGACATTTAAACAGCCATCCACCAATCAGACCTGCACACTGTCACTGTACATTGCTGAATGGAAACCTCACATGTCTGAGCTGTTTTGGCACAGAACATTGGCACTAAGTATAATTCTCTAATCCAGTACCATTGCATATGACTGTAATTCATATGAGACTGAGTTGCATCCACTATCGCTTTGCAGCATTTGGTGATAGTGTCACATTTGGTTAAATCAGCATAGTGCTCAAGAAATTACCCCAGTGATTATCTACAGATATAGGTAAAGTATGTTGGATATATGTTTATAAATGGTAAGCTGTATGTGGAAAGTGAAAATAGAAGTGACCTTAGAAGTGTAACTCTGTCTGTGTAAAGAGAAACTAGCTAATGATGCAGTCATTTGAGAGGAAATATACTGGAAAATACTGTCATGTAGCATATCCCAACAAGATCTCATCCCATCATGCAGTGCCATAAGTCTGAAACATGTCTGTGTGTTTGTTGTGATGAATGGACATATTCATGTAATGACTTGCAAAGGAGTTTGAATCTGGAGGAAATGCAATGATTGATGCTACCACTGGAGGGCACCAAGGTTAGGAATGTTCAAAATCTGAACATCATGGTTTAGTGGCAACTTAGTGGCATAGTGATGAAACTCCAAAAAGACCAATATTATAAAATTGAATAAAACATTTTGAAATTTTAAAAATATGGTTTGAATGAATACAAAAAAATATAAATTAACCACATTTTTTGAAATAACCATTTATATGAATTATTATTGAAATGTTATCATTTTTATTTTCATAGTAACATAATGTCTTTTTTTTATTCCTCAATTGCATTTCCCAGTGATACTTTTATTTCATAATGTCATTTTTTTTAAAGATTGAAGAAAGGGTTACTCAAACAAAATTCCAATAAAATTCTGTAAAAATGATGAAATCACATTCCACATTAGTCAGTATTGGCTTCTCTTTTTTGCTTTGATTTTAAGCTGCCAGTTAAACAGAACATGTATGTGGCTAGTGGGAAGTTGTTATTTCCATCTGCTGGTATTTTAGAGCAGCATGACTGACTGGTAAAAGTGTCTGCCATATGTAAAGATAAAACACCCATCCTTAGAAACACATTGCAATTTGTATCATAAAAAAGTGTTTGAACTTTTTACAAAATAACATCTTGTTCTCACGGGACAGAAAGTATTTCGGATCTTTCTAGTTTTGGCCAAGTCTCTTCATTGCA
Source organism: Thunnus maccoyii (assembly GCF_910596095.1). Taxonomy (NCBI): domain Eukaryota; kingdom Metazoa; phylum Chordata; class Actinopteri; order Scombriformes; family Scombridae; genus Thunnus; species Thunnus maccoyii. The sequence goes on along the minus strand of NC_056535.1, from coordinate 106,520 downwards.
ACGTCCACCAAAGTTGAACTCTGTGACCACACACACACACACACACACCTTCCCTTTGTCATGTGTATCACCATTCATTAAGCTTGTTTTGCTGTTACACACTTCAGTGTTAAAGTGAACTGTCTTTGTAGAAAGCTGTGTGTAATATGTTACAGAAAATGAAGAAATAGAATTTTATGTTGTAAGCAGTTAATGGCTCTCACTAAGCAAAAACAAACAAGGATCTAAGAGAATACTTCTATTTTTTCTTGTTTCAGTTTTTTAGAAAGGGAATACGTTCAAAAGAGGCAGTACATATTTTTTTAGGTGCATTGTTATTCAACGAAAAGTTGACAGGCGCAATTTTTACACTCAATAACTCAACATTTTGCATTTTTCCACGAGACTATGTTTTTATTTTATTGCTGTTGAGGATTGTGCAGAACATAGATATTTTTGGATTAATTGGAATATGATGTGTTAAGAACTGACAGCCAAAAGGTGGTGTCCAATATTTGATACTAGATGTAGCATTTGTGGCTGATGAAAATAAAGAATATATACATTATATAAATTGGTCAATGTATATAATATTTTGGATTTCAGTTAGAGTATATCCTACTATCACATGTAACCATTGCTACTTTGGGGGGAAAATAGACAAAATGCCTGAACTATGCAAATGATAATAAAGAGACAAATATAGTAATACGCTTGCTTTCAGAAAACCTTGCAATAAAGTGAATGTATACAAATAATGTGTTTCTCTAGATGCTTCTGAATTCACCACAATATTTTGAATGATAAAAACATGTCTCACTGTCTGAAATGATGATATATTTACTGCTGTTTAAACCACTTGTTGATGAATTTCACTGCCAAAAATACTGAGACTACTGAGGTAAACTGTCCAGCCCACTTGTTTCCAATAGGCTCTCTGATGATATTCTACAGACTTTGTGATATCGAAATGTATGTCTGAATGAATAAAGTGCAAAAACAAAGACAGACTGGATTCTTTCATATCACAGCTTAGAAAAGTCAGGCAGTCAAAAATGCAAACATTTTTAACTTCCTTTTTTTGTGGATAGTAAAATGTGCGATCTCCATAATTAGTGTGAATTTTGTTGTCCAAATCTTTATTTATTATTATTATTATTATTATTATTATTATTATTATTATGTAAATTTTTTGCAAGCTTTCAACTCCTCTATACTTACTCTTTGAACATTTGCTATTACTTTTCAGCTTTCTAGCATATTTGAGTGATTTTTTAAATATTAAAATTTATAATGGAAGTCTATGGGAGGAATATTTGAGAGCTAATATCTCAAAAACTAAAAGTGCTAAACTGTTCATATTTGATGTACAGGTGTCACATGGGGAAATGCGTAACATATTAAAACATGGTACCAATATCACCACCATGTTGTCAGTTATTACATGTCTTACGTTTTGGCTAATAACTCACTATGTCCTATGAAAAAAACATTTGGGTAGGATGTTCCTTGAATGAAGCTGATTAGACAGATATAGGCCACGCCCATTTGCACCTATAAAATTTTTCCGCCATTTTATTTTTTTTCATAAACTCATGTTTTGCTTCTTTTGGCACATATTTCATCCAATCTTCACCAAAAAAACACATCCCATATTTAGAGGACCCCAAACAAAACTTATTCATTTGTTTTTGAATATCACTTACGGTTTGTCTGTTATTGGTAGGCAAACTTTTGAAGGCGTGGCCTAATGCACTTAATGGTCAATAACTCCTCAATACTGAATTGAATTGCAACCAAATTTGGGAATGTTGTACAGAAGGTGACATTACAGTATAACATTTCATAAAATTCTGCCAAGAGGGGGTGCTAAAGTAATTTTATAACATGATATTTCAGTTTAGGAATTGCATCACCATTCAAATGCACTTCAGCATGAGCAGTCAAACAGTAAACAGTCATTTAGCGTCATTTTGCATTTACAACACTGTGATTCTGACAGTCTTCAGTTCAGTAGTGCATTCAATCTGTCTGTCACGGGTTCAAACAGTTTAATTCAGTTCAGTATAAAACTAGGCCTGTACAACTACTGTTTAGAGGGTTAGAAGCCCAGCAGCTGCCTACTTGTAACAGAGTTAACACATCATGATTGTTTCTCTTGTTTTTTAACCAGGAAATAACACATTTATATCATGGCTGAGCATTCAATAAACAGTGAGGTGCCTCACTGTTAAAAGCTACTGACTCAATCCCCCACAGTTCAGCATGCATGTGAACCACCAATTAACTGCAAAATTTAAGGTCTCATTTGAGACAAAGTGACCAAACTGCCGTTAGTATAAGTCATGGACAGACAGCATGTCGCTAACAGGGATTTTAAAGAGAAACAACCAAACCTAACTCATCTAACGGGTCCGAAGTAACATCGGCAGGTATGTTAACACGCTGTTTAATGTGCTGCAGCTGAGCAGCCAATTAGCTATCCAGCTACTAACTGATGTTAGCGGTGCACTTTTCCCTGGTGAATGTTTGTTTGGTGGCTTGTTCAACAAGCGAAGCTGCAGGACAAGACTTGTGTTCATGTTTGTAAGTTATCAAGTTTTGATTATGTGGACACAGGCTATTGTTTCACTGACTACCATGTTTAAAGGAGGAAGGTACCATGCCTCATAATGCACTTTACATTTGAGTATTGAATATTTCATATATTTTAAGATTATATTTAAACATTGGACATCTTGAATGTTGTTTTCATTTAAGACCATGGGCAAAAGTTTCTTGCTTTAAGTGTTTTACAGAATAAATGGAAAACAAAGTTATATTTGTTTCCCTTTTCTTTTTTTTCTTTTTGCTGATACGAAAAATGATCCGATCCTTGACTCAAAACTGTGATATGATGTGAGTTCTGTGATCCGTTGCACCCCTAGCTTCAGCTTTGTTAGGCACTTGCTGTGTCCCCATATATTTCCTTTTATTAGCTGCAGGAGACACTGCAAACAAACCATAACATAGGGAGAAGTCACTCCCTGTGGAGGTATACAGCTGTAAACTCCCTGTATACCTCCTTATTTATCACAAACACAAACAAGCTTATTTCAATTCCACAAACAGCTGTCCATTCTGTAGGTGTTTCTATGGGTTGTTCATGTTGTCCACTTGTATATTTGGGATCGGATTTTGGCTTAAACATGTATATATGTATTTAAGAAGTTTCCATTTTGCAGAAAAGATTTAATAAAAGAAGTGAAATGTCACTACTGTTGTTTGTTTACGTAGCCTCTAACTAAATAAGTTTAATGAACTGTAAATCATGCAAAGATATTCCAGTAGAGCCCCAGAATATAAATATAAACTTGGAAATGTGCATGATATGTCCCCTTTAAAGCTTTTGTAAGGTGCTATATGTGCATTGATGTCTGATTCTTGTCTTGCTTGTTTGTTAGAAGTTCCCAAATCAATGACCAAAGTAAAATCATCAATACTACAATAGAGAAATGCTCACGATAATGAAGTCCTTTAGTTTCTTAGGGTTCTCTGGTTTTGTGGTTTTTCATATTCAGATCAATTGAGGAAGAGAATCTTAAATATGGAATGAAATAAAAACAGAGGGAAGGAAAGAAGCAAAGAAAAAAGGAAAACATAATAATAATACATTTAATAATTTGTACCACATATTTCATTCACTCAAAGTGCTACAGTAGTAATGATATAGAACACACAACATAAAGAAAATAGTAATAACAGTTAAGATGAAAAAGCCGTCCTGAATAGAAAGGTTTTTAAGCCTGTTTTAAAAGAGTCTAGGATCTGTGCTGCCCTTAGATGGTTAGGAAGGTTGTTTCACAAGCGTGGCACAGCAGAGCATAGGGCTCCAATTAATTTCAACATGGAAATTCCATGTTGGAAAAAATGAGAACATTCTCATTTTTTCAACAAGGAAAAAATGAGAACGGAAGGAAAGAAGGACTCTAGGAAGGAAAGGGCACAGGGAAAATAATGAAATTAAAGGTACCCAGTGGAGTCTTCTAAACAAACAAATATATTTTTACATTCACTGTAGCTGCATTTCCTTCTTCATAAAACACTGACTGACAGTTGACTTTTTTAATAATAATGTTAGAGCCATTTGTATCCAACTGTGTTAAGGTTACTCCCTGGTTGCCACAGTAGGTGGCGTGTTGAGCAGCAGTCTACGGAAATGTATATGTAGAGGAAGAGGCAATTACTCCTCAGGTGTGCTGCTTACCGGGAGAAGCACACAGTTTTTTGAACGCCGTTTAGGGGCTAATCTTTATGCCTTTTGTTGTTTTCATGCAAGTTATAGATGTAATTGTATGAATAGCAAATGCTTTAGTGGGGCATGGTGATAAATAAAATATCTGAAGCGCAAGTCCGAGGATGTTTGATTTAGTACACGGAGCCGCCGCATGACGACGCGTCAATTACATGTCCCGGTAACAGCCCCTCACTGTGGCTTAGGTTTTGTTTTGGTCGAAATCAAGTCACTACATTTAAGTCAAAAAACTTAGCTTCAGTTAGTTCGTTGGCCATCGTGCATGGAGGAAGATTCGACGCTGGATTTCCTACATTTGTTTGAAAGCATGGGAGGTGGCGATGGAGGACGCACCAGTCATCAGCTGATTCATCCATCTGGATTGTGACATCACGGCGCCCACCGCGTGTAAGGTAAAGAGTAGCGCCACCAACTTTATGGCCATAATAAAGTGTGCACACAACTTTGCGAGCGTAATCCCAATGCATTGGTCGCTAAAACAACACTGATAAACTGAACTTTATCTCGTTGCTTTCATCTCGGATGTGCGTTGCGGTGTGAATTAAAGGACATTATGGACGGTAAACCAGACGTGGCTGCCGCGGAGCCAGCGGCTGCTGCAGCTTCGTTGAAAGAGGGAATTGTTAATGAGACAGAATCTGTAAAAGGTAAACGGTCTATTACATTAACACACAAAGCTCTTGTTGCAAAGGTGGAAAGGTTACAAAATGTACGAAAAGACAAATTAATTAAGGCTAAAAACCTAAGAAACGTAACTCAAGAGCTTATGCAGAGTGGTAATGCAAAAGAGATAAAACATACACTGGAAGAAATTGCGCTTTTGTGTGGGGAAGCCAAAGATGCTCATGTTGCTCTGTTGCCTTTAATGTCCACTGAAGAAAGTGACAAACAAAACACTTGGTTTGCTGCAAAAATGCTTGTTGAAAATGGTTTCATTTCTGAGGTTGAAAAATGGTTGGCAAATGATCATTGTGATGAGGATGGTGATGATGTTCACCCTGATGACAGCATATCAAATGTTGCCAGTAGACATTCTCACAGAAAAAGCACATGTAGTGGTAAAAGAAGTAACAAAAGTGGCAAAACTACAGCTTCATCTCGCATTAAGGCAGAAGCAGAAAGGGCTGCACTTCTCGCTAGAGCTGCGGCTTTAAGGGAAAGGCATGCTCTAGAGGCCCAGGAAGAGCAGCTGAGAAGAAAAAGGGAGCAGCTTGAGATTGATGCTGAAATAGCTGCATCCACTGCAAAGCTAGCAGTTTTTCAAGCTGCCTCAGAATGTTCCAGTAACTCTCAAGCACCTTCTGATGGAATGAATTCTTACTTGCAAAGGAATGAAGAACAAAACCTAAATTCCAAAGGACTCAATCCTGCAGCAAACTCATTTAAACCATACACATGGAGTGCAATGCCACAAAGCAGCTTCTCAGTAGCCCAAAAGGATTCAAGTGCACTGAACGCACACTCTGAGGGAAAAACACATCAGGTCTTTGGATCAAAATATGAGACAAAGTGGAAAAAGGAAACAGAAACATCTGGAACAATGCAGTATGGAGATACACAACAAAACCTCTCTCTGCCAGTCAACAATGTGCAGCCTGCATCAGTGGAGCAACAGCATTTATATTCTGTACCAGTACAAGGAGACCTGTGCACCATAATGCACCGACAAAATGAAATCACAGCAGCTCTGGTTCAACAACAGCGCTTGTTGTCCTTGCCTTCTCGAGACATTCCAGCATTCGACGGTGATCCTCTTCAGTATAAAACTTTCATAAGAGCTTTTGAACATACTGTGGAATCAAAGGCTAGCAAAGCTGACTGCCTTTATTTTTTGGAGCAATTTACAAGAGGGCAGCCCAGAGAATTGGTGAGGAGTTGTCAGCACATGATTCCTGACAGAGGTTATCAGCTGGCTAAAGAGCTTCTCCAAGAACACTTTGGAAGCCAATATAGGATTGGTGCAGCCTACATGGAGAAGGCTTTGGCTTGGCCTGCAGTGAAGGCAGAGGATGTGGGAGCACTGCAAACTTTTTCTCTATTTCTGCGCAGTTGTTGCAATGTAATGGAGGAACTTCAATATGTGCAGGAGCTGGACATGCCAACTAACATGAGAGCAATCATGATAAAGTTACCATTTAAGTACAGAGAAAAATGGAGGATACAGGTACATGAAATACTGGAGAGGTACAATCGCAGAGCTTGCTTTAAAGACATGGTCTCATTTATCGAACGCCAAGTTAAGATCATTTCTGATCCACTTTTTGGGGACATCCAAGACACGATAAGTGGTTTGCCTGCAGTAAAGAGTGTTAACAAGTTCAAGCCACATTCAAAGTTCAGCAAGGTCAGAGGTAACAGCTTCGCCACAGTTACTGTAAGTGACGCAGCCAAGGGATGTGGAACTCCAAGCTCAGTCCCACAAAGGCTGGACTTAAAGGGAATCATTCAAGAAGCATGTGTTTGCTGCTCTCAGTTTCACAGACTGGAAGAGTGTCCAAAACTGAAAGGGAAGAAGCATTGGGACAAAATTGACTTTTTGAAGGAAAAGGGGATGTGTTTTGGCTGCCTGGGTAGTGGACACAGGAGCAAGGATTGCGACAGGCGCTTAACTTGCAAAGATTGTGGTCAGAACCATCCTACAGTGCTTCATATCTCTGGAAAGATAAGAGCCATCACAGGAAGTGAACACACTAAGGGCACAGCACATGTTAAACCACCTGCATCAGAAACTTGTGGACATACACGGGCCGGAAAGGAGGATAGCATTTTGTCTATCTTGCCAGTTCAGGTTAAATCCATCAGGGGAAGCAAGATAATACAAACATATGCGTTCCTGGATCCTGGGAGTACGGCTACTTTCTGCTCAGAACATCTTATGCAAAGGCTGAACATTACTGGTAGGAAAACCAGTTTCCTTTTGCGCACTATGGGACAGGAAAGGGTTGTGTCAACTAGCACCCTGAATGGTTTGGAGGTAGCTGGTCTTGGCAGTAACAGCTTCCACAGTCTCCCAGAAGTACTCACACAAAATAAAATGCCTGTGACCACCAGTAACATTATCACACATGGAGAATTGCAGAAATGGCCATATCTCTCGGATGTACAGATCCCATGCATTGATGCTAATGTTGACCTGTTGATTGGCACTAACGCCCCTAAGGTATTGGAACCATGGGAGGTCATCAACAGCAGAGAGAATGGATCATATGCAATACGAACTGTACTTGGCTGGGTAGTTAATGGTCCCCTTTGAGATGGAGAGAGCAGCAGGCCTAAAACAGGATTCTCGTTGGCTGCTGTCAATAGGATTTCTGTCTGTAAGCTGGAGGAAATGCTGAGCAACCAATACAGTCATGACTTCAATGAGCGAAGTTCAGAGGAACAAGGAGTGTCGAGAGAAGATATTAGATTCTTAAAGATGATGGATGAGTCAACACAGCTGCAGGATGGACATTACAGCTTGAAAACGCCCTTCAGAAAGGACCAGCTTTCGCTTCCTAATAACCTTTCTATGGTTAAGCAAAGGCTGCTGGGATTAAAGGGGAAGTTCAGGAAAGATGAAGTATTCCACAAGGAATATACCAGCTTCTTCACTGATGTAATTAAGAACGGCTATGCAGAGAAAGTGCCTCAACATCAGCTGGAAGGTGAAAATGGAAAGCTCTGGTATATACCCCATCATGGTGTACGCCATCCCAAAAAGGGTACATTGCGTGTTGTGTTTGACTGTTCAGCTGAGTTTAAGGGAACTTCACTCAACAGCCAGCTGCTACAAGGCCCAAACCTCACTAGTTCACTGTTGGGTGTTCTAACCAGATTCAGACAGGAGCCAGTGGCATTTATGGGAGACATTAAATCTATGTTTTACCAAGTTAGGGTGGCTGAAGAGGACAAAGACTTCCTGCGCTTCTTGTGGTGGCCTGAGGGCAATGTGAACCAAGAGATTGAAGAATTTCGAATGGCAGTTCATTTGTTCGGGGCTGTCTCTTCCCCAAGTTGTGCCAGTTATGCACTCAGGAGAACTGCAGAGGATAATCGGGCTAATTTCTCACTAGAAGTTGTGGAAACAGTCAAAAGAAACTTTTATGTTGATGACTGTTTGAAGAGCTCGCGCTCAGACGAGGAGGCAGTTGCCATGGTTCAAGCTCTCACTGAAATCTGCCAAAAGGGAGGCTTCACTTTGACAAAGTGGATCAGTAATAGCAGGGCAGTACTGCAAACCATTGAAGAGGAGCATAGAGTGAAACACTTGAAGGAACTGGATCTGGATAGAGATGAGCTTCCAGTCGAACGAGCTCTTGGGCTGCAATGGTGTGTGGAGTCAGACACATTCAAATTCAAAATGGCGATGAAAGAAAAACCACAGAGCAGGAGAGGAATGTTGTCCATAATCATCTCGGTCTATGATCCTCTGGGTTTTCTTGCCCCAGTAACCCTCCCAGCCAAAGTCATGCTGCAAGAGCTTTGTCGGAGACATTGTGGATGGGATGACAACATACCTGCAGACATTGGCCATCAGTGGAGAAGGTGGCTGGAAGACCTGAAAAGGTTGGCAGCATTCAAAGTTGAAAGATGCATTAAGCCCAAAGTCTTTGGACAGCCCATTAAGGCACAGCTGCACAACTTCTCTGATGCTAGTCAGGATGGATTCGGTACTGTTACTTATCTCAGGATTGAAAACTGTAAGATGGTCCATGTTTCTTTCCTGTTGGGTAAGGCAAGAGTTACCCCTCTAAAACCGATAACCATTCCCTGTCTGGAGCTTGCGGCTGCTGTTCTGGCTGTGCGGGTAGATCAGATGTTGAGAGCGGAGTTGGAGCTGCCACTGGATCAGTCAACTTTCTGGACGGACAGCACTGCAGTGCTTAAGTACATAAAAAATGAGGATAAGCGTTTCCACATATTTGTATCAAATAGGGTAACAACTATTAGAGATGCAACTCAAGTCTCTCAGTGGAGGTATATTAATACCAAAGACAACCCTGCAGACTATGCCTCCAGAGGTATGAAGGTTGGAGATCTGCTGAATAGGGGTAGCTGGATTGAGGGCCCGAAGTTTCTCCTTGACCCAGAAAAGAATTGGCCTGCAGACATCACAGAGGTCACAATTGCAGATGATGATTTGGAGGTCAAAAGAGAAGCTACAGTAAACACCATCATTACTCAGGGCTCTCCGATTGCTACAGATCAGCTTTTAACTTACTTTTCGGATTGGAGGAGACTCAAAGTGGCGGTGGCATGGTTTCTCAAATGGAAGAGAATTCTGCTGCAGTTGAAACAAAAGAGAAAGGACTTACATGCTCTTGAGCTCCACAGAAAGGAGGCAGGTGGATCATCTCTCAATGTGTCGCTGGAGATGGAGAGGGCCAAAAGAGCCATTGAAAGCCAGATGTTGTCAGCTGAGGATCTCTTAGATGCTGAAATGGCCGTCATTCGCTACAGTCAACAAAAGAGGTTCAAGGAAGAAATCGCTGCCCTATTAGCTGGAAAATCTGTGTCTAGAGACAGTTCTGTGTACAAGCTTGATCCACGTTTGCAGGATGGATTTTTGAGAGTAGGAGGACGATTGAGTAAGGCTGCTTTGCCAGAAGAGACTAAGCATCCACTCATTCTGTCAAAAGATCAATACATCTCTATGCTCATATTGAGGCATATTCACCAACAGGTGGGTCATGGTGGAAGAAATCACACTCTGTCCAAGCTGCGCAAAAAGTTTTGGATAACAAATTCCAATGCAGCTGTGAGGAAAATCATATCACAATGCAGCTTCTGCAGGCGACATAAGGGAAGAGTGGGCGAGCAAAAAAATAGCAGTCCTGTGTGAGGTCGAGTCTATATTGAATGGTCGTCCCCTCACCAAGCTCTCAGACGATCCTAATGACCTTGAGCCTCTCACTCCTAACCACATTATTCTGATTCAATTACTCCTCAGGTGTGCTGCTTACCGGGAGAAGCACACAGTTTTTTGACCGCCGTTTAGGGGCTAATCTTTATGCCTTTTTGTTGTTTTCATGCAAGTTATAGATGTAAGTGTATGAATAGCAAATGCTTTAGTGGGGCACGGTGATAAATAAAATATCTGAATATCTCCCGCACCTCCATCCAGCAGCTACACCATGGCTACTGCCCAGGCACCAGTGTGCCCCCTAGCATCCGCCCGGCATCCCCCATGTCTCCCACCCTCAGGCAGCAGATCCTAACCGGTAATTACATTGATCTCGCTCAACTCATTCACCCTACATCAATCAATCCTCACATCCCCAGGGAACTGCTCACCTCATTCGGCCCCTTGGAACTTAAACAGCCACTTCCTGCCCGCTCCAAGGACCTCACAGTCGCCGAGTTTGCTTTTGCTTTCTCACTGTATAGGGACATAATTTGTTCAGCCTTCCCCGACCGCAGGTCCGAGCCCGACGACTACTTGTCATTAATTCTTGACCTGGCCTTGCGTTTCGGCGGCAATGGATTCTATTCCTATCATATCCTCTTCACCTCCCAAGCCGCCGGTCGCCTCCAAAAATCTTCGACTCATTGTCCGAAGCCCTCTGCTGGATTCTTTCCAATAATTATAAACTTCCGTACGTCATCCACCTACTTGATGACTTCCTCACGGTCACGCCACCATCTTCGCCCCCGTCATACGGTCTCACCACAATGATTTCCGCATTCACCGATCTCGGCGTTCCCCTGTCTCCAGAGAAAACGGAAGGCCCAAGCACATCCTTGGAATTCCTCTGCATCACCCTCAACTCCATTACACTCCAAGCATCTCTGCCTACTGAGAAACTCCACCGCATTTCTCTACTCATTCAAAACTTTCTCATGGCCAACACATGCACTAAACGTCAATTACTCTCTCTGCTGGGCCATTTCACCTACGCCATCCCTCAGGGCCGATCTTTCTTGTCACACCTTCTCTCCATAGCCACCGCCGTCCCATCCATCCACGACCACGTCACGCTAGACAGCGCGTGCAAGATGGAACTAAAAATGTGGCACCAGTTCCTCTCTTCCTGGAACGGCATCTCCTTCTTTTACGACGACCATGTCACAGACACCAATGACATCCAGCTATACACCGACGCCACCCCTTCAGTCGGCTTTGGCGGTAACTACGGCGGGAGATGGTTCTCTGCCGAATGGCCACCTGACTTCTCTTCCCTGGCCCCTTCCTCCACCATTTCGGAAATGTACCCGATAATCATTGCTGCCATTCTTTGGGGGCACGAATGGTCCAAAAAGACCAT